>NC_133618.1:337470447-338670447 GCF_048593235.1 Sminthopsis crassicaudata | reverse complement strand
TTTTTTCATTCTTTGGAAGGTTCTGTTTTTAGAGGACCTAGAGTTAAGAAGATGAGTTCGAATTTGACTTTGGACACTTAGAAGTTGTTTGATCCTAAACATCTTTCTGTCTAGTCATCACTTACTCATCACTTATTTTCCTCTTTCTTCCAGTATTATTCTCCCCATTTTTATACTCTAAATTTGCTTATATCTATATCCTCTTGTCTTTTTTTTTTAAAAAATCTTTTGGTGTTACCCTTGTTTGGTTTTTTTTTATGCCATAAGTCAGTCTTTCTCTTTTAAAAAAAAATAACCTCTAAAATTTGAACATTTATTTTAATATTTACTCTTTCCTTTGTAGTTGTGCTTATTTACTTTTCTTATGTTTCCATAGTTTAAAATATTTGCAAATGACATATTGTGTTAACATTTCCCTCCCAGGAAGTTGGAGCATAAATACAAATTTTTTAATGCTTTTGTTGAAGTAATGTTATAATTATCAGCTTTGTAGCCTGCTGTGCCATTTGGGGTTATAGCTTAACTTCCTTTGCTTTTCAGAATATACTCTGTGGGTACAGAATACCTTTTGTTATTTGACTTTTCTTTCTTTTATATTTGAAATATCCTTGGTTTCTGCCATCAATTGTCATTTGACATTGGAACTATTGAATTTAAATACTTTGTATCCTAGGGTTTGAAGCATAAAGAATATTTTGGAAGATGATGCATATATTATGATATTCCTTTTAGGGATTCTCTCTGTTGATTTGTCTGCTTCTCTGGTTTTTGTTTTTTGTTTTTTTTTTCTTGTCTTAGGCATTTCGGAGTTTTGGTTTTTTCTTCTATTTCCTCATTACTCATGTTCTGACTCTAGATATACCATTAGAGCTATATTGCAAAGCTGCATTAGCTTCCTCCCATTTTGGTGAATTTTCATTAGCTGTTGTTCCTGACATTAGCCTCTGTGATAGTGGAACTGGCCCCATTTGGGTTTCAATTGCCTTTCCATTAGGCCTAAGGTTTCCATTCATACTGCTCCCCTGCCCTAGTTCCTCCCTTGGCTTTTTTTTTTTTTTTCCTGTTCTTCTCTGGCTAAACTAAATTAGCATCTTTCAGTTTTTTAGGCTTGGATAAGGATGAAGAACATGTTCTAAATAGGACTTTTTCAAACCTGAAGTGGGGGAGGGGCAGGTGACAAACTAGAAGGCAGCCTATATCTTCCCTTCCTCTTCAGGTGTTGGAGAGCATCAGCTTGCAGTTTTACTTACCTGTGATATATATATATATATATATATATATATATATATATATATATATATATCTGTATCCTATCTGATACAGAGTTCCTCTTTGGAGGGGAGGGTTTATATTGTTCCTTTTTTTGAGAATTAGTGAGCATTAACAGAAGTATCTAGTCCATCATATTGCTTTTCATGTGACTTGGGAATTCTTTTATTTAATTTTATATCACTTATGTGACTGATATTTAACAAAAAAAATTAATTCTTGAGGTTGGGCATTGTGGTGAGTTCTGTAATTACTTGGGCTTGGGAATTCTGAGTTGCAGTGAGCTAAACAATCAGAAGTCTGTATTTAAACTGACAACCAAAATAATAAGCTTTTGGAAGCAGAAGCCACCATGATGTCTAAAAAGAGGCAAACCAGCCCAGGTCAGAAATGGATCAAGTCAAAATTTCCACACTGATCAGTACTGGGATAGAACCTGAGAAGTAATACTTCTATCCTAGATGACATAGGGATATCCCATCTCAAAAAAATAAACTCTAAAACTCAGTTCTTATTTCTGAGTGGAAATTTAGTCATGAGGTATGGGTTCTTGAATCCTGCACTTTAAATTAATTTGAAGAACACTTACTGGATATATTAATCAATGATTTTTAAGTGAATACAATTCAGAGCTTTGCCAATCTTGAGAATTTAAAGAATAATTAATCAAAGACCAAGTTAATTATCTCTCCTTTCCATTCATTGAACTTAAAATTAGCATATTTCATTATATCATTTATTTCTTTAATGTTAAACATGCTTTTAAATCAGTATTCAAATCGTATCCCAGATAATATTCCTGTATTTCATAAAGTAAGTAAAGTATTTTCTTGCCAAAATAATTGTAAATGGCTTTTTTTTTAGTTTGATATGTAGAAAAATATTATTCTTTTTTCTTTCATCTAGGAATATCCAATATGTTATTTACTAGTATCAACTGTGGAGATTGGTCTAATGTTTGTACAAAGCAAAATGTCACTGAATATCCTATTGTAAAGATATTTAAGGAAGGAGAAAAGCCAATAATTTATACTGGTATGCTAGGAGCTGACTATCTCCTAAAATTCATAAGATTGTAAGTATATACATTTCACTATTAAAATGGCATAAAATACTAAAGAAATGGCAGAATTTTTAGGCAGATATAATTTCTAATTATGAGTCAGTTGATTAGGAATTTTTAAATTTGCAACTTTGAGAATAGAGAAAATCATCAGGTAAAATAATTGAAGAGAATAGGGGAGATTAAATAGAAAACTTTTTCACATTTCATCCCTTTGTGGAAATTGATATATTATTAAAAACTGCTTATGTTTCAAAATAGTAATACTTAATGTGTCTGTATAAAGTATAATTTGTTTATTTTTATATGCTAAAATATTGGTTTAAAATAATTTAGAATATTGTTATATGTCTCATACAGAAACCGAATTTCATGTCCAGTGAAGATAGTGACTATTGAAGAAGCAGAAAAATATTTAAATGGGGAATTATATAAAGAATTAACATCCTATTCTAGTGTGTCAATTCTGGCAATATTTAGCTCAAACATGACAGAAGGTAAATTTAAATACTTGGTAATTAAATGCATTTTTGAAGTCATTTTTTGCTATTTGTTATTATTTATTAATGAGACAATATTTGTAAAGTTCTTTGTGAAACTGAACACGCTATAGAAATGATGGCTATTATCATTTTTAAAATGTCTTCTAAAATTGAAGCACTTCTCCATAAAACTTTTACAAATATATCTGTAAAATACTGTCAGTTTTTTTCTGTTTTTAGTATTTAATAATCATTAATTTTGCTCTCTTTAATCTAAGTTTATAACAATATTTTTGTACTAAAACAAATACAACATGAAATGACAATTTCTGCTAGGATTTTATTTTATTTAATTTTTTTTTGCTGAGGCTATTGGGGTTAATGACTTGCCCAGGGTCACACAGCTAGGAAGTGTTAAGTGTCTTAAGGCCAGATTTGAACTCAGGTCCTCCAGACTTCAGGGCTGGTGCTCTATCCACTGCACCAACTAGCTGCCCCTCCACTAAGGTGTCTTTATGATGCCTTTTAAGTATACTTATAACCCCTCAGAAATTATACCGAAAAAAGATTCAAAAAATGTACATGAATAACTTCAACTTTTTATTGGAGAATTTTATCAGCTACTTTGTTTAAAAGCTTACATATCAAGAAACCTTAAATAAAAGTCATGTGCCTAAAATGAGAGGGATAATGGAACTTCCTCTTCCCTTCTTAATACTAAATAAAATAAATAATAAACCCCTTCCTCTTCCTACTTAATTTTAGCTGCTTACTGATAAAATTAATTGGTGTTTCAGACTGTAAAACTTCAGCAAGTTGTTCTTAGGACTTGGTTTAAGTAATTATAAGAATAAGAAAGAACCATATGACAGGATACCATTTGAAATTTAGATCTCACTCTTAAAACAAAAAAAGAAGTTTGTGGTAACTTATATGGTAGGGAGAAGGCTCTTTCCAAAGAAATCTTCCTTCCAATACCAGCTGATAACCTGAAATTTTAGAGTTTCATTCCTTTAGATTAATGCTTTATTAAATACAAATGACACTATGAAAGGCAATATTTTAAACTATAAATCATTTATATGTTCATGTGAATAAAGTTCAGATTATTAGGTGGGAGCAAAAGAGGCATCAAATAGGCAAAATGGCACATCTCTTGATCTCAAGAATTCTGAGCCGTAGTGGTCTATTCTGATCAGATATGAAGGTGGAGGGTTTGAAAAAGCAATAATACACATATCTTAAAAAGAAAAAGCAGCTAAAGTCAATAACCATTTAACATCGGAGGAGAAACACAAGTAATGATTACAATAACTATCTTAAAACACTTTAAGGTACAAGATTATTTTATAAGATATTTTTTGCAGTCTCTAAAGTAAACCTTTCCTCACATCAAATACAAAATAAATATTAATTTCTTTTTTATTCTTTTGGATCTGGCCAGCTAACACAATCAGCACAATCTAAAAAGAGGGTTGGAAATGAATATAACATCTGAAGCTCAGGTTCAAACTCATAAAGAAAGATCCATAAAGATGTGGCTGTGGGGTCCCCGGTTAGCATTGTGACAGGTAGGAAAGGGAGTGACAAATGGTAAGAGGAAATAGGTAGAAGAGAATAAAGGAATATATATATTAGGATTAATTTTTTTTGATAGCTAAACCTCTAGGTAGGTTAATATAGTATTTAAAATGTACTGCTAAAAAAGTAAAATGTTAACTCACAAATATCTCTAAATTTATCTTGTTTCTTCTGTTTATTTTGTATTCTTGTTTGTAAGAGAAATACACTTTTTTAATAAATCAATTCAGATTTATAAACTTACATATTTTTAAAGGAACATTTTAAAATTTGGCATATTTTTATATACTTATAGAAAAGGAAAATTTCATTGAAGCAGGAAACAGTCTAAAAGGTTTTATCATCACAGGATTCTATTCTGAAGATGATGCTTTGATCCTGTAAGTTTTTACTTTCTTCAGTTTTAATAAATAATTGAAAATAATCCAGAAATTTTCATAATCTCCTTGGGAACATAATTGTTCAGTAAACAGTTGAATACAAAATAGCAGTATTAACATGCTATTTATCCCAAAATTTGGATTTCTCTCCAAAAAATTGTATGATAGTGGCATACTGATAAACTGCTTAGTAATTCACTTTACCTATTTTCGTAATTCAGTCTAAGGCCATAACTTATGGAATGATCCTAATTGCTACTTCATCCTCTTTCTGATTTTTCTTACCCTGTACTTTTGTTCTCCTGCCATTTTTAGAGGGACGGGGATGGGACTGGGTAGATTTGAAAGCTGTTCAGGACAAATAGAGTTTTTCTTTATGTGATTACTGAAATTCATAGGCTTATTGTTCTCTAAAATCTCTGTTATTTCTGGAGGTATCAATGACATCTGTGAATATAAAACATTTTTCTTTAATACATGATACTTGTAATCAGTATTTTTGAAGCTTTTAATTATATAATTTATAATGCCTTGAGTTATATAGAAGCTTTACTTGCTGCAGAATGAAGGATTTAGCACCAAGTGAGGCAGGTTTAATAAGCATGCAAATACTGACTTGAGTGGGTTTGCTCCTTCTTGGGCAATCTGATGGTTCTATTACTTACTTGTAGGGACTCACAGTATTCGTGCCAGACTTCATATGCACACATCACAGCCCCCCAGAACACCAAGCTTTACAAGCACATGCTATAATTGCTGACTGTTTAATTTAAAGACATTTCTAACCTATTTCATTTTAAATACAGTTCATTTTGGGATATCTCATACAGTTTAAGACCTTTTTATACAGAAGGATATTTTTCATGACTAATACTAAATTTTCTGTGATGATCATTTCTTCCTTTTTTCTGACCACCCTTTCTATAATTAATATTGTATGCAAACAATGATCATGTGTCACCCATGGCACTGATAAAAGTATTAGGTCTTGGACCCATATAAGTCCTCCTGTTTTGACAAATCTCTTAAAAATGTCTTTTTTATCCTGTAGGCAATTATGTACTCATTTAGATGTCATCTTGGCTTAAGATTTTAAATATATTTTTGGTCTCTGAGCAGATTTTAGGGGTGATATTTCAGTTGCTCACTTCATAGTTTTATAATATCTGTATTTTTTATATGAATTAGTAATTTGCATATGACTCAGGAAAATTCATATAGAACCTCATTATTGTCTCATTTAGATCGCAGCAGTTTTCCCTCATTTAATTAAATGAATTTTGAGTGGAAGGTAGTAATCAAAAGTGGGTGAAGATCTCTTTTCAGCCTAAAGAGTCTTTAGGTCAGAAAAGCATGACAATTATTAGTTGCTTTGCCAATACACTGATAGTAGGTACATAGTATAGAAGAGAATTTGGAAAATCAAGCTGAAATTATATTTGTTACTTTTCAATCTACCAGGCTTTCCAGCTTCCCAGAATCAAGCAATTAGAAGTTTGTTAGTCTAGCATTGTATTCCTTTCCTACTGATTAAATCTTTCCATTTGCTTCATCCCCTCATGGTCTCCCAATTTGCTTGGACATCTGATTTGGATTTTACATACTTAAAATGTCTTGTTTATTAAAATAATCTTACTATGTCCATAGGTCAAAGAAATATGCTGTGACTCTTCCAGCACTATTGCTTGCCAGACACAAAGAAGAGAAGATAGACAGCATTCTGCTCTCTAATTCTGATGCTAAGGATATAGTTCAAATAATAAAAAGTACAATGTCGGGAATATTTGTGAGTATATTTTTATAGCATCTGTGATATTCAAAATCAAGAAAACTAAACCTAAAAAAAAGATTTATCTCTGTATCTACATACTCTTTTAGTTTTCACTGGCCTTGACCACTGAATTGAAACCTAGCTGCTTTGTTATTATTAAACTTTAATATAACTTTTAAATCTACTACCAAAATTTAATATGCTGGATATGGATATGGATAATTTGTAAGGCTAATGTTAGTTAATATAAGTGAGTGGGATAAGATTTTGTGGTAGATTAACATACTTCCCTTACAAAACAGCTATGACTACATTATTGTTAGTGCATGTATTACAACATTGTTAGAAAAAAAATTAGATGAGGGCAACAACTACCAAAAAAAAACCAAACCCTTCAACATAAGACAGTGTATAGGAAGAGGAATATATAAGGGTCGGGGAAGAGATAATGGAAGATGGAAAAAGGAAAAAAATAATGATTCACCTGAATTGAATGCGAACTTAAAGAAACATAGACTTGTTTGTAAACAGAAAATTATGCTCAAATATGAGAAGTTTTCTCACTACAAGTTTGCATGTGACCCTTGAATGACATTACAGGTCTGCTCTAAAAAAGTTAATTGGATCTTAAGAAATACATTATTTCCATAGCCTTTACCAGTATCACATGTTTTGTTTTCTATAAATTTCTCTTCTTCCCCCCCAAATATCCTTTAATTAGTAGTAAAAATACATGGTTTAGCACTGTGTTATATATTGAAATATTTTTCTGTTATTATTTCCATGTAAGGATAATAGAGTAGATCTGCCTTTATCATATCTTCATTTATTTATAGTTCCTCTAAAAGTCCTTTGTAAGATATTACCAAGTACTAAGTGATATTTTTTATTTAAAATCTGAAAATTTTGACATCAAAATTTAATTTTTCCCTTGAGAAATTAACATCAGGAAAGGTAATAGTTTAAATATTAAAATAAGTTTTATCATTTTAATGTTTGTTTTTTATGTGTCTTTTGGTATTTTTGTTCCTAGATCTTCCAGATGAACCTTATTACAATATAATAAATTTGAAAGAGATTACTAGAAGTTTCATATTCTTGTTAAATAAGTAAAGTTTTTTATCAGTGAATTTATTTTAAAATGTTAATACTTGAATTACCAATATTTTTAATATTAATTTCAATATGTTGAAGTGCTTGTTCAGATAATGTGAACAGATGTTAATGACATCTTTAAAAACAAAACTTGAGTTTTATAATCCGCAGGCCAACATAGGAAAGTTTGCAATTAAATAAAACCTGCATTTAAAATATTTACTTGACAAAATGTAAAATTTTAAGAGCAGAATGTGTTGTATTTTTCAATTTTATTCAGGATAATCTCCTCTTTTTCTTTCTCCTTTTTTTCCTTTTTTCTGTCTTCATACCTCATCTCCCCTCATTCCTCTCTTTCATTTTTCTTCTATTTGTTTTTTCATTTAACAGCCAGAAATAACAGTGGAAAATCTTCCTGTCTATTTAAAACTAAAGAAACCATTACTTATTTTGTTCAAAGATGGCAATTTAAATCACAAGGATGAAAAAGAAATGTTAACCTTAGTAAAGCAAAAACACCTGGAAACACTCATCCCTTGCTGGTTAAATCTGTAAGGATAACATGACATATTTCTCATTTTTACTATAGCTAAAAGCATCTTGGCAAAAGTGTCATAATTGAGTTCCATTCCAGGATGAAATATGCTCTGGTGTTTTCTAATATATTTATTAGTGAAAACTTTTAAAAATTTTACATATATTTTCTTTACAAATGTGATATATTAGTATAATAAATATATGCTTCATTCAGAGTAAGTAGATAAACATTATTTTTAACTCATTACAAATGAGCTAATAATTTAAATCATTTTAGCAGATTCTTTTGAGTTATATAATTATTGTGAATTGGCTCTTGAATTATACAGCCTACTTAAAGACAAATAAGGTTTTAAATTGAAAATTAGAAGAAAAGGCAATTTTAAAAGATAGAAATAATCTATTAACTTTTAAAACTTTTTATTAATCATATATCTCAAAATGAAGGTTATATTTATATAATTTGAAGCCACACTTTTTTTTTTTCTGAGAAAAAGTAATTAGCTTTCTTTTTTTGGCCTCTTTAGACTTACAACTGATTGATTCCCTTCTTTTTATTCTAAAGAATATGTGCATTTTGTTTTAAAATTTATAAAATGGGGAAGATTATATTTTATAGTTATTTGATTTGATTTTAAACTAAACAAGTATTGCTTTTGATTCATGACTGACTTCTGAACAGAAATAATTGACCATGGAAACAATTGAATAATTTTGGACTTGATTTTTAAAGATATTTTAAAAAATGTATTATCTTTTAAAATTAAGAATAATATTAATAATATTAATATTAAGAAATCTTTCTCCAACAATATTAGGCACAGCATATATTTGTTCCTAGAAGTCACAAAAGGTCATATTCTTCAGAAAATTTTACTTTAGGTCTTTGTTATAAATAAAAATTATTAATATGACACAGATTTGAAATTTGATTTCAATCAAAATATAACCTTGGGTACTTTGTTTTAGAAATAAAATATTAACTTGTTGATTTGTTCATTTTTATAGTAAAACTACTCCTGTGGGGAGAGGAATACTGAAAGCTTATTTCAAACATCTGCCTCCACTACCAGTTCTTGTTTTAGTGGATCTCCATTCACGGGGCCAAGTAACTTCATTTCCATTGGATCAAACTATAAATAAAAAAAACATTTTGTTGTGGCTTCAGAGATTAGAAGGAGGATTAGAAAGTCCACTTAGTAAGTATTCAAATTTATATGTTACATAGAGCACTTAATTTTGTTGCATGGGGTTTAAACCCATGTTTGGTTTTTAAAGCCCTTTACATCCTAGCTCCAAACTGTATTTCCAGTCTCATTAGACATTGTCCCCCTTCCTGAACTCTACAATCAGACCAGAGTGGCATTCCCTGCGTTCCTCATGCATGACATTCCTCTCCCATCTCTGTGCCATTTGCTATACCTAGCATATAATCCTGGACAGAAGTAATCTAAATAGCAGAATAATAAGAGCATTTGAAACTGCTTAGATAAGTAGATGTAATCACTAACATTCTGTGTCTATTTAGAAGACATCATAGAACTGAATTTTAAAAAATCAAATAATTACAAGATGAGAAGACATGATTTGACATCTTGTCTGAAAAAGATGTGGGAAATTTGTGAATTGTCAACTCAATATGTGTGACAGTGAAAAAAGTTATTACAATCTTAAATCTTAAGAGAGTAACAGTATCCAATACTGAGCAAATAATAATCCCATTGTATTCTGCTTTTGATCAGACCATACATATGAAATGTTTTGTTCAGTTTTAGGAAGAACAGTGATATGTGGAAGAAAACCCAGAGTAAAACAACTAGGATGATTAAGGACCTCAAGATAAATAATGCTATAGGAGGACAGGATGAAGAACTAAAGATGTTTAATAAATAAAATAGAAATCTGAGTATAGGAATTTGTATTTCTCTTTATCATTTTTTCATGATTATTTCATTTGTTAAATTTGATTCATTTCTCTCTCACTTGGGAGTTAGACAAAGTGATCATATGAAAAAGATCTGAAACTTTTAATGATCTTCAAGTTCAATATGAGTTAACAGTGTATCATTATAGACCAGAAATGTAATTAACATTTTTCTTTAGTCTGGAGTGAGGGGACCTTGAAGAAAATATTACAAAACTGTTACAAAAATTTATGGGATGGATGCAACTAAAGCAGTTCTAAAAATGAAATTTATATTATAAAAATAGTGTTTGATGAGTTCAGTATGAATGTTGAAGTCCCTTATCATGAAGGCAAAAGTCAGGGAGGAGACAAAGATTGGGGCAGACATTGAAATCATTAAGGAAGAAGATAATTTCCTGGAGGTTAATGAAAAGATAACTGCTATCAGTATGTTATCAGTCAATAAACATCCATTAAGTACCTTCTCTAATGACCAAGTTAGCACCCTGGATACCTTAGAATCAGCCCCAGTCAGGATAAGCAAAAGTCTTTGATCTTTATTGTTGTTTTTTTGGTCCCTCTCAGGGGATATAGGAATCTTCACACCTTCTTTCTCTCCATCACCAAAGAATGATTCCTGCTTGTCCTACTCCACCCTCCAATGCCTCTTTTTCATTCACTTTATACACCCACAGATGGAGCCAGTACTGGATGGTGGGCCAGGGTCATTCTCCAAGCATATGCTAATAAGAGTATTGTCGATTAGTAATCAGCCTCAAGTGTTTGGACTCAGTGCAACTCAGTTTAAGCCCTTTACAACCTTCTAAATGACAGTCATTTTGCTATGTACTAGAAATACAAGGAAAAGCTAAAAGAGAATCTCTGCCCTCACAGAGCTTATAGTCTAATAGGAGAGATAAGAAGCAAACAAATACAAACAAGGTATGTGATTGTTATAAGAATAAATAGGAAATAATTAACAAAGGTGTCAAACCTATATAAAAATCAGATTAACAAGGTATTGAATAAATAAAGTAAAATGTTAATTGAAAGTCAAAGAATCTGGAACAATCTTCTGTCTTATTCAAACAGGAAAATTCAGTGAGGGGAGTTACAAACAGAAGTTATATATACTTAGGAGGAATAGCTAAGTAGATAGATGGAATAGTAGGTGAGTCACAATCTATTTATTGTTGAGTGATAGCACATTTCTAGAAAAATCATAGGTTTGGTTTTGGTTTCTTCTAGCCAGTTAACTGGCTAGGGACATGGTCAATGGCCTGGGTCTTTTGTAGGGGTCAGCAGAATATCTGAACTGTATGTAGGAAGAGGGAGGAGTTACAGAAGTGTCCTTGGATCTATCTCTTTCTGGGAATGGGGCAGTTAGAAACTGCTGATTATAGCAGAGATTCCCAGCTATTTTCCTTGGGAATAGGCGGTGATTAGAAATTGATAATCAGAACAGAGTAGGGGTCCCAGAATTTCCCAGAGATTGCAGGAGGAACATACTAGAAATAAGAAGGATTGAAAAAAAGCTTTCTTTAAAATGTGGGATTTTAATTCTTTCTGTGCAACAAGAAATTCAGTTCTGCACACACATATCTAGGATATACTATAACATATTAAACATGTATAAGACTGCCTGCCATCTAGAGGAGGTAGTACAGGGAGGGAAGGGAAAAACCGGAACAGAAGTGAGTGCAAGGGATAATGTTGTAAAAAATTATCCATGCATATGTACTGTCAAAAAAAAGATATAATTATAAAATTAAAAAATTAAATTAAAATTTAAAAAAAATTAAAAAGGTGGGATTTTACTTGGGACTTGAAGAAAGCAAGGAGGGAGAGATAAGTAGAAAGAGAGCATTCTAGGCATGGAGACAGCCAAAAGAAAATGCCTGGAATATCTTGTTTGTGGAGCAGCAAGATGTAATATACAACGTAAAGAAAACTAGTTGGGGTTAAATTAGTAAAGACTTTAATTGCCAAACAGAAGTTGGTAATAAACATGGATAGAGTGAACATCAGAGGAGGAGAAATGATAACGAGAAGCAAAAAGTATTTTAACTTCCCCACCTCAGTCAGTGAGTTGGATATATGAGTTAAGTGCAACTAAGGCTGGAAAGAATGGCCAAAGATATTGTGTCATAAGAAGAAGCAGTGTCTCACTGAGAGCAAGAAATTGGAAGAAGTAAGAAAGGGAAAAGTTTTAAAAAGAAAGAAAGTTTTTGTTTCCTTTGAAACAGCATTCCACATAGCATCATGGATCTTAAGTGGGAGGGGAATCATCTTGACAGCAGTGGAAACAAGGGAAGAGCAATGAGGACTGATAATGAGTTTCTGCAATGACAGCTCCAGAGTCAGTCACTGAAATGAATAAGGTATAATAAGATAAAGTTATGCTAATCATTGAGGAATGAGATAAGGCCAGTTATCCTCATTTCAAAAGAGCCAGGCGACCAATTTCCTTATTCTTGTCTATAGGAAATGTCTATAAGACATTTCCTATGCACCTTCTACATTTTCCTTCCTTCCCAGTCTAAAATCACTTGCCAGATTTTATATGATGAGCCAGCAAAGGAGAATGAAAACAGGTCAGACAAGTGGGTAGAGATCTAGGAAAGAACAGTCCTGCTCAAAAAGGAAGGAGAATTCAAGAGTATAAAGTGGTCAATATCATAGAAACAAGATACTCAGCAAAGATGAAGACTGAAAAAGACCATCAGATTTGACAAAGGATCATTGGTAATTTCAAACATCCCTTTTAATCTAGAAATAAGGGAGGAAGCCAGATCAGAAAGTGCTGAGGAGTAGCAGAGAGGAGCACCAAGTTTAACGAGCATCTTGTTCTTTCAATCTTGTTGAAAAGGGAAGAGATGTAGAATAATTTCTTAAAGGGATAAGATCTATTGAAAATTTATTAGATATGAGGAGGCTTTGCCATGTTTCAAGGAAATAGCCAAGAGAAGCAAAACCCTAGAGAGAGGAAGGGGACAAAATCAAAGATACCTATAATAGGATTGGTCTTGGCAAAGAAAAATAGCATTCCATTTTTAGAGATCATTATCTTTCTTGAATGACCCCTTAATTTGGATCCACAAAATGATATGCTTTATTGCAATCAAGGTAGGAAATTTTAACTGTTTTAATTAATTAAATATTATGCAGCAGTTTTTTCTTAAGTCTGAAATTGCTGAATTTATCCTCCAAAGTAGACTTCCCCAAAAATGTATCCTTCATGTTAAGATCTGTGAGCTAGTAAATGACATACAATGTCCATTGTACCAACTTGTTATTCAACAATCCTCAGAGAATATATCTGTCACAGCTGTGAAATGTGCTGCTTTTGCCTTCCTTGCTCGTTTCTTTGGCCCACACCTATGAATCTATTGCTGTGAGAAACTCTTGCATATTCTCTCCATTGATGTTACCTGAAACTTACAGTCTTTATTTTTTTTAATTAAAGCTTTTTATTTTCAAAACACATGCATGAATAATTTTCAACATTCATCCTTGCAAAACCTTGTATTCCAAAATTTTTCCCTCCCTTTTCCCTACCTTCTCCCCTAGAGAGCAAGTAATTCAATGTTAAACATGTGTTCTTCTATATATATTTCCACAATTATGCTGCACAAGAAAAAAGAAAAAAAATGAAAAAGAAAACAAAAGAATGCAAGCAAACAACAACAAAAAGAATGAAAATACTATATTGTGATCCATATTCAGGTCCCGCAGACCTTTCTCTGGGTATAGATGGCTTTCTTCATCACATGACCATTGGAACTGGCCTGAATCATCTCATTGTTGAAAAAAGCCACATCCATCAGAACTGATCATCACATAATCTTGCTGTTGTTGTGTACAATGATCTGGTTCTGCTCACTTCACTTAGCATCAGTTTATGTAAGTCTCTTCAGGCCTCTTTGAAATCATCCTGCTGATCGTTTCTTATAGAACAATAATATTCCATAACATTTATATACCATAATTTATTCAGTCATTCTTCAACTGATGGGCATTCACTTAGTTTCTTGCCACTACAAAAAGGACTGCCACAAACATTTTTGTACACGTGGGTCCTTTTCCCTCCTTTATGATCTCTGGGATACAGTCTCTAACTTATAGTCTTAAGACTGCTGAGAGACTAACTGGTTTTCCATGTTCACAGACAGCTAGTAGATGTCAGAAGTTGGACTTTAAGCCAGGTCTTCCTGACTCTAAAACTGGTCTTCAATTCACTATGCCACAGTGCCTCTCACTTTTTTTTTTTTTTTTTTTTGTTAACACTAGTTTTATTTTTTATTACCTTTGTGACATTAATTACCAAATACTTTTATATTTTGCTGATTAATTAGAAGTCTGAGACACTGGCTTCACATTCTGGCTATATCTGTGTAATCTTGGACAAATCACTTAACTTTATAGGCATACTGAAGAAATATAGTATATCCTATCTAATGTCCCTTCCAGTTTTGAATCATTTAACTAAAGACAGGATCTGTTTTGTTTTCAGTTAAGTTCAGCTGGTCTTCAACAGAATAGGATATAAACCACTTTAATATCCTGTCACCACGGTTAGACCACCAGACTACAGTATTTACTTTTAAAAATTAGTAAATTCCTAAATGATTGCCTTTCCTGAGTTTTATTTTGCTTTGTTTTGTTGTATTTTAGTGCAGAAGCCTAAAAACTATTTCTTATCAGTTGTCTACCCATTATATTCAAGAAATTTGAATTTATCTTTATATCATCTTTGAATTTACTACCTTATCTGTAGGAATCACCAATCTAAAACATTTTACGTTTGGGTAATATTGTAAATGATTGATAATATGGTATAGTGGATAGAGACCAGTTAGTCATGCCATCACTTAATACTTGGTTTCAGGTCCTGCGTCTGAGTCATATAGGTTTGTGACTATTGTCAAATCACTTAACTACTCATTATCTCAAATAAGTTACTCTCTAATACTAAAATTGAAGAGTATATTCTGATCTACATTAATGAGAATTCCCTATTCCAATGAAATCACAGGCCCAGTCAAAAAAAAAAAAAAAAAAAAAAAGACCCTGTGCTTTTAGAGGAAGAATACAAATTCACATTTGTAAGGTTTTGTTTTTGTTTTTGTTTTGTTCCATTACATTCTGATAAAAATTTATTGAAATAACCTGATTCCTTGAACTTTCAAACTCTTTTTCATTTTTTTAACTTATGAGAAATGTTTAGATTTCTCTCATTAACATCTCTGACTTCCTTGACATTTGTTGAAACTGTATAGTTTTACACGGTTTTGCAAGGGTGAATGTTGAAAGCTATCTTTGCATGTATTTTGAAAAATAAAAAGCTTTTATTATAAAAGTTAAAAATACAATTTCTAGAAAGCAGAATACATTTTTCTTCATTTGAATTTATATATTTTTTAAAGTGTTGGGTACATCTATACCTCTTATTTCTTTATTGCTTTTCCAAATAGTATTTTAGGAAATTTCTATTAAATTCCAGAATTTGTGTCTAAAATGGGTTATCTTAATGGAGAATTATTGGTGATACAAATAAGAATCAGTAACTTCTAATAAGAAGAAATCAAACCCCAACCTCATTTACATCTCCTTTCTCTATCTCTTCCTATAGTAATGGAAATAACATAGGATTTTTTAATCTTGAAATTTTTGACTACATTTAGTACTAAGCCTATCTGAAAATTTCAAATCATTTTCCATTTTCTAATTCAACCTGTTCAGTTGCAGTTTTTTGTATATCATTTTACATACATACTTAAATATATACATATGATAAACTCTTGAAATCAAGTAGAAACTGTGTAAGGACTGATACAGAGATTTTCCAAAAGGGAAAAAATGTAATTCTAAGAAAACCACATTTACAAAGTTTTTTATTGTTAATGAAAATAAAATGTCTTTTGGCACAAATACCTGAAAATTATAATACTATGAAAAAAGTCTTTTGGGTACTTTCATTAATTAGCTTTCTAGCAACTGAACTTTTAAAATTTTTATTTCATTTGAAAAAAATAAGAAAAAAAGACAAAGAGAAAAGGCATACAAAACAAAATAAAGCAAAACAAAAGAAAATGTTGTCATGTGTCCAGCAGAACATCAGGGAGGATTCAAAATATATAACAAAAAATTATAAAATCAAAAAAGTATATGTATTAGTGGAGGAAATTATATTGATAAATACCTATTTTTATTTACTTCTTTGTAAATTATTCTTTTGTTCTCTTCTACATACTTTTTATATTCTTTTTCCCCCATTCATCTTCCCCATCACCCCCTAGCAAGCTACAATTAAGAAAAGATGTATTGATGTATGCATATGTAGATATGTACATACATACATATATACATACACTCAGCTTTCTAGCAACTGAACTTTTAACAATTAACAAAATTCTTTTCCTAGAAACTTTATCTGATGAAGAGTGGAAACCACCCCTTCCTGCTTATAATTTTCTGAGCAGGATGGATGCTACTGTTCCCTACAGAGAAATTGCCCATTTTCCTACAGAGAATAAGATTGAATGTGCAAAAGCATCTGATCTACAACAGCATAACAAAGGACGCTCTGAAGATAAATCTGCAATCAGAAAGAAAGCTACTTAATTAAAGAAAATGAAGCACTGGAAAAGATGTTTAAACATGATGTTAATGATTGGTGATTTTCAAAATTTAGTTAACTGGAGCATTTGGGAAAAAATGTCAAAGATTTTTTGACTAATCTGACACTTGAGTGTATTACATTAAATAAAAAAAACATAACTTTTAAAGGCCTGGATAAAATTTTTATTCCTTAGATTGTTTGTTTAACTTATCTGGCATGTGAACAACGCTTTGAAGGGAGAATAGGCATATAGCCAGATAGAGGATAAAGAATTAATCTTCATATAAAGAAATGGACTGATCATCTGATGACATAGATATTTGAATGTCTTTAATGTCAGGCATAAATTATTAATATAAAAATTACAAATGTAAACTTTTTGCCAACAAGTTTATCAGTAGTCTACATAAGTGTTTTTGTTTATTTTGTTATGCAACACTCAGCTGTTTGAATTTACTCTTCTAATTCATTACTGTTATGAGAAAATGAATAAGAAACTACTTTGAGAAAATGGAAATTATTAAGTTAAAATATTTATGTAAAGAAGGATAGCCTAATTTTGCTCAAATGCTTGTGGTATTTCCAAACAAAAATTTTAAAAAGCCTGAGAAACTTTTATGAATCTTCTTAAGACTCAAAGATTCAACTTTATATATATATATATATATATATATATATATATATATATATATATATATATATATATATATATATATATATATATATATATATATATATATATATATATATATATATATATATATATATATATATATATATATATATATATATATATTTAAAGACATATTTATTTAAAATAAGAATAGGAAATAATTACTACTCTTGCTAAATTTCAGATAATAGTATAAATGAAGGAATCTGTCACATTTCTGGTTAAAATAGACAAAATTTTCATAACTCTGCCATCAATTAATCATATATTTTGAGCAAGTAAATCTCTCTGAGCCTCTTTTTCTCTATTTGTAAAATAATATTTGTCTATCTTTATTTATCTATTTTTCTAAGATGGACTGTTTAACCAATTTACTTCTTCCTCTGTTAATCCTGGGCAAGGTATATTTTTGAAGATATTCTTCCATTTCATTTAAGTTGTTAAATTTATTGGCATAAAGTTGGGCAAAGTAACTCGTAATTATTGTTCTAATTTTCTCTTCATTAGTGGTAAGTTCTCCCTTTCATTTTTAAGACTAACAATTTGATTTTCCTCTTTCCTTTTTAAAATCAGATTTACTAAGGGTTTGTCTATTTTGTTGGTTTTTTCATAGAACCAACTCTTAGTTTTATTAATTAATTCAAAAGTTTTTTATTTTCAATTTTATTACTCTCCTTTTATTTTTAGAATTTCAAGTTTAGTGTTTGATTGGGGGGTTTTAATTTGTTTCTTTTCTAGCATTTTTAGTTGCAAACCCAATTCATTGACCTTCTCTTTCTCTATTTTATGCAAGTAGGCCTCTAGAGATATAAAATTTCCCCTTATTACTGCTTTGGTTATATCCCACACATTTTGGTATGACATCTCATTATTGTCATTTTCTTGGGTGAAGTTATTAGTTATGTCTATGATTTGCTGTTTCACCCAATCATTCTTTAGTATGAGATTATTTAGTTTACAATTATTTTTTGGTCTATTTTCCCCTGGCTTTTTATTGAATGTAATTTTCATTGCATTGTGATCTGAAAAGGATGCATTTACTATTTCTGCCTTACTGCCTTTGAGTTTGAGGTTTTTAATGTCCTAATATATGGCCAGTTTTTGTATAGGTTCCATGAACTGCTGAGAAGAAAGTGTAGTCCTTTCTGTCTCCATTTAGTTTTCTCCAAAGATCTATCATATCAAACTTTTCTAGTATTCTATTTACCTCTTTGATTTCTTTCTTATTTATTTTGTGGTTTGATTTATCTAATTCTGAGAGTGCAAGATTAAGATCTCCCACTATTATAGTTTTGCTGTTTATTTCTTTTTGCAGCTCTCTTAATTTTTCTTTTAAGAATTTAGATGCTGGGGCAGCTAGGTGGCACAGTAGATAGAGCACCAGCCTTTAATTCTGGAGGACTGGAGTTCAAATCTGGTCTCAGATACTTAACACTTCCTAGCTGTGTGACCCTGGGCAAGTCACTTAACCCCAGCCTCAGGAAAAAAAAAAAGAATTTAGATGCTGCACCCCTTGGTGTGTATATGTTTAATATTGATACTGCTTCATTATCTATGCTACTCTTTAGCAAGATATAGTGCCCTTCCTTATCTCTTTTAATTAGATCAATTTTTGCTTTTGCTTGATCTGAGATGAGAATGGCTACCCCTGCTTTTTTGGCTTCACCTGAAGCATAGTAGATTCTGCTCCAACCTTTTCTGTATTTATCACCCTGTTTCAGGTGTGTTTCCTGTAAACAATGTATTGTAGGATTCTGGCTTTTAATCCAGTCTGCTGTTTCCTCTTTATGGGGATTTTTTACCCCATTCACATTTATGGTTAAAATGACTAATTCTATATTGCTTGCCATCATGTTAACCCCTGCTTATGCTTTTCTCCTTTCCTTCCCCCTTCCCCCATTCCCCAGTATTAAACTTGTGAGCACCACTTGCTTCTTACAACCCTCTCTTTTTAGTATCCCTCCCCCACCTTAGAGTTCCTCACCCTATTTTACCCTTTTTCTGTATTCCCTTCTGCTTAGCTTACTCCTTCCCTTTTCACTTTTCCCCTCCCACTTTTCAATGAAGTGGAAGGAGTTTCACCATAAAGGAATATGTCTATATTTTTCTCTTTAAGCCAATTCTGATGATAATATGATACACACTATGTCCATCCCCCTCCATTCTTTCTCTCAGATGTAATAGGTTGGTTACCTTTGCCTCTTCGTGAAATGTAGTACCACCACTTACCCTTTTTTCTGGTACAATTTCCTTTCCACCTCTAGTTTCTAGAACAAATTATGCATGTGTTCTTTATATATCTTTATGGCAGAAATATAGTTCTCAAGATTTCTTTTTACCTTTTTAGAAATTTTGAAAGCTTAAGATCAAACTTTTTGTTTAGATCTGTTTTTTTCATCAGAATAGATGGAATTCATTTATTTTGTTGAATGTCCATCTTCTTCCCTGGAAAAAGATGCTCATTTTTGCTGGATAAGTTATTCTTGGCTGCATACCAAGTTCCTTAGACTTTTGGAATATCATATTCCAGGCCCTTCAATCCTTTAATGTGAATACTGCTAGATTCTGGGTAATCCTTATTGTGGCTCCTCCATATCTGAATTGATTTTTTCTAGCAGCTTGCAATATTTTTTCCTTCATCTGATGGTTCTTGAACTTGGCCACTATATTTCTTGGCGTTTTGATCTTAGGATCCTTTTCAATAGGTGATCGATGAATTTTTTCAATGTCTATTTTACCTTTTGTTTCTAAAACATCTGGGCAGTTCTCTTTGATAATTTCCTGGAAAATAGTGTCCAGACTCTTTTTTTTCATCATATTTTCAAGGAGTCCAATTATTCTCAGATTGTATCTCTTGGATCTATTTTCCAGGTCTGTTGTCTTCCCAAGAAGGTACTTGACATTTTTTTTTCCATTGTTTCATTTTTTTGATTTTGCTTGACTGATTCTTGGTGTCTCCTTGAGTCATTCACTTCTATTTGTTTGATTCTGATTTTCAGTGATGTATTTTCTTCACTCACTTTTTTTATATCTTTTTGTAATTGTCCAATTGAGTTTTTAAGTGAGTTGTTTTGTTCTATGGAATTTTTTCCATTTTGCCAGTTTTATTTTTTAGAGAGCTATTTTATTTTTCCAACTCACTAGTTCTGTTTTCCTTGGCATTATTTGCCTTTTCCAATTCACTATTTTTTTTTTTTCAAGGATTTGATTTCTTTATCCATTCTGTCTTTAAATGTGTGGGATGACTTATCCAGAATCTCTTGCCAAGCTTCCATTTCCTTTTTCCATTTATCTTCTAGCTCTCTTATAAGAGCCTTTTTGATTTCTTCTATGATTGTTTTGTGTATTGAGGAGCAGATCATATCCGCCTTTGGGGATTCCTCTGGAAACCGAATGTTTTTAGTCTTCTCAGGGTTTGAAGTCTGCTCTCTATCCATATAGAAGCTATCAATGGTTAGAGTCCTTTTAAATTTTTTGCTCATTTTGTCAGAGCAGAATCAAAGAAAACAAACTAATAAGAAAAACAAATGGTCTGCTTTTGGGGGGGGATGGGGCTGGATGGTGTTACTGGGCTTCCTCTACAGACTGTGGAGGACAGCAGCAAGGTACTAACAGGACAACAATGGCTGCGCTGTGTCTGCGTTATGAAACTCTGAGGCTCTAAGAACGCGCTGAGTCACTCCAGGTTGGGGTGGGGGTGGCCAGGTCCCCAGAGATGCTATTTGGGGTTTCATTCTTTACCTCCTGTGTTTACAGCTTCTCTGCAGAATATCCACACTGGGGTAAAGGTTGTTCAGCAGAAATGGCAGAGATCGCACCCCTCCCCTCTGCTCTTTGCATTGTGAGCTGCCTTCCAAGCTCTCCTGCTTGCCCTCAGCCTGTGCCCGATCTATCTGTCCCCACCCCTGAGCAAAAACAGACCTCTTCTGGTGAATTTCAAGGATGTCTTCTTTTGGTAATTATTTGTGGGGGGGTTTTTCCAGTCAAGCACTAATTCCAAGGCTTGTCATGAAATAAATTCTGAATGAAAATGTGGAGCTTAAGCACATGTGTGCCTCCTCTCCATCATCTTGGCTGGAAGTCCATTGTCTTTTTCTTGATTCTGTTTGATGTTTACCTGTCAAAGCAAGAAAAGTTAGTGTTTGTCTGTGGCCAAACTTTATAGTCCAAGGGAATCTCACCCAGCTTTTCAGTTCCCTCACTTAGCAAATGCAAACTTTATTTTAATTCCCACAGAGACAAAACCACAGGCACAGACAGAACACAGTCTTAGTGAACAGAAATAAAAATTCAGATAAAGGTTACTTTCTTTTCTTGTTTCAATTACCTTATGCCTTACCTCTGACATTTACTTCACTTAATTTACTCACTTACCTGTGTCAACTCTAAAAGCATGACCAGAGTTTATGCAACCTCTGTTAACTCTGAAAATACCAAAGATCTTACATAACCAAAATTCTGAAAAATAAAATGAACCAAAAAGCTATCAGTGTTCATAAACATGAGTTTCATTGGAGAAGGGAAACTCGACACATATTTTGTGATCTTCTCTAGGAGGAGACCTAAAGCAATGTGACTAAACCTTGATATTTATATTTGTGGATAGGCAAAAATAAATCAGTGTGATATAGCAACAGTGGTAAAGCACAAGAACAACAGTGAGGCAAGATTGTCTAGTCATTCACAGCAAGGCTTCATGTCTTGAAGCATCTGCTGGTGCTTGCCTAGGCTCAGAGACCATTAGTTCTGTACTTAAGTGCAGCAAAGTTCATCCAGAGGCTGAGCATAAAAGATTGTGCAAATGACACAGCTTGCTTGCTGAGTCTTAATTCTGGAAAACAAGATGTCTTAACAGTAAAAAGAGAGGAGTGGTTTTGGCGTGAGAATCCCGACATCTGAAAATGTGACAGCAACATTCTTCCTAGAAAAATCATATAACTTCCTAGATTTTAAAATAAGAATTTTAATTTTAGGAACTTTTTACAGGGTGTCCAGATTTCCCATTTTTGAAACTATATTCCCACTAAAATTTGGAGTATGTTGTTAGTATTTTGGTGTCCCATATAAACAAATGGAGTTCATGGACTGAAGTATAGAATATTCTAAATTTCCCAGGTGGCCTTATATTGTGTACACAGATTTTCCCTTTTAATCCCATATAACCTACATCAGGGATCTCTTTCATATAGAATGCATTTATTTTTTGTAATGCCTTCCACTGTGAGAGTGAAAATCAGGGAGCTGTAACACAAAAACAGATAAACAAACATAAAATATATAAACTTACCCAAAGAAAATGTAATTACTGATGAAAGGGAGTTAGATCACAGCCAAACTCCTAACAGAAAGCTACCTTTTTGTAGAGAAATTCTTTTCCACCAGGGCCCCAAAAATACAGGGGAGTTTTTTGTTAAGAATCTAAGTGCAGAAATAATTCATTTAAAAACTCAATTGGGCATAGAACTAAAAAATATGAATGAAGAAAATAACTCATTAAAAATCAGGACAGAACAAATAGAAATGAATGATTCATTGAGAACCCAAGAATCAGTCAAACAAAACAAAAAAAATGAAAAGCTGGAGAATAAAGTCAAATACTTACTGGGAAAATCTATAGACCTGGAAAATAGATCTAGGAGAGATAATTCGAGGATCATTGGACTTCCCGAAAACTATGATCAAAAAAAGAGCCTAGATTCTATTTCACAGGAAATCATCAAAGACAACCGTCCAGAGATAATAGAAACAGAAGGGAAAATAGGCGTTGAAAGAATTAATCGAACACCTTCTGAAAAAGACCCTAAAAAAAGAACTCCACGAAACATTGTGGCTAAGCTGCAGAACTACCAAACAAAGGAAAAAATATTGCAAGCAGCTAGAAGAAAGCAATTCAGATATCAAGGGGCCACAATAAGGGTCACTCAAGATCTGGCTGCCTCCACATTAAAAGATCGAAGGGCCTGCAACCTGATATTTTGAAAGGCAAAAGATCAAGGATTGCAACCAAGAATAAACTACCCAGCTAAGTTTAGCATTTTCTTCCATGGAAGAAGATGGTCATTTAATGAAACAGAGGAATTCCATTTGTTTCTAAGAAAAAAACCAGACTTAAACAAAAAATTTGATCTATATCCATAAGGCTGAAGAGAAACAGAAAAAGGTAAAAAGAACTCCTGAGAACTGTATCTCTGTTGTGGGTATATAGAAAGTCTGCATGGATAATTTGCTTTTACTGATATAAAAAAAGGGGGGGGTAGTAAAGGGAAGGGGGTAGTATCAGAAAAAGGGGAAGGAGTGATAAAAAAAGGGAAACTATATCCCAGGAAGAGGCATAGAAAATATACCACATCTGAGGGAATTTAGAGAGGGGGACAAACATTGTGTGAATCTTACTCTCATCAGAATAGGATCAAAGAGTAAATAATTGACATATTTGTTTTTCAGAGAATTCTCTCTCACCTCATTAAAAGGGGGGAGAGGAAAAGGGAAAAGGAAAAGGGGAATAAGGGAAGGGACTTGGAAGGAGGGGGGAGGGATACAAAAAGGGAGGGCTGCATGTCACAAGTGGGGTTTATAAATTAAATATTGGGGAAGGGGTTCAGGGAGGTCAAGGGAAAAAAGCATAATCTGGGGATAATATGATGGCAAGAAATACAGAATTAGTAATTTTAATTATAAATGTGAATGGGATGAACTCTCCCATCAAATGGAGACGGATAGCAGACTGGCTCAAAAGTCAGAACCCTACAATATATTGTTTACAGGAAACACACTTAAAGCAGGGAGATACATACAGAGTAAAGGTAAAAGGTTGGAGCAGAATCTATTATGCTTCAGGTAAAGCCAAAAAAGCAGGGGTAGCCATCCTTATCTCAGATCAAGCAAAAGCAGAAATTGATATAATTAAAAGAGATAAGGAAGGAAACTATATCCTGCTAAAAGGTAGCATAAACAATGAAGCCATATCAATATTAAACATATATGCACCAAGTGGTAGAGCATATAACTTTCTAAAGGAAAAGTTAAGAGAGTTGTAAGAAGAAATAGACAGTAAAATTATAATAGTGGGAGATCTCAACCTTGCACTCTCAGATTTAGACAAATCAAACCACAAAACAAATAAGAAAGAAATTTAAAAAGTAAATAGAACATTAGAAAAAGTAGGTATGATAGACCTTTGGAGAAAACTGAATGGTGATAGAAAGGAATATACTTTCTTCTCAGCAGTTCATGGAATCTATACAAAAATAGAATATATATTAGGACATAAAGATCTTAAAATTAAATGCAGGAAGGCAGAAATAATAAATGCCTTCTCAGTTCACAATGCAATAAAAACTATATTCAATAAGAAGTTAGGGGTAAATAGATCAAAAAGTAATTGGAAACTGAATAATATCATCTTAAAGAATGACTGGGTGAAACAGCAAATTATAGAAACAATTAATAATTTCACCCAAGATAGATATCATACTAAAATCTGTGGGATGCAGCTAAAGTGGTAATAAGGGGAAATTTTATATCTTTAGAGGCTTATTTGAACAAAATAGAGAAAGAGAAGATTAATGAATTGGGCCTGCAACTTAAAAAGCTAAAAAAAAGACCAAATTAGAAACCCCCAACCAAAAATCAAACTTGAAATACTAAAATTAAAAGGAGAAATCAATAATATTGAAAGTAAAAAAAAAAACTATTGAATTAATAAATAAAACCAAGAGTTGGTTTTATGAAAAAGCCAATAAAATAGATAAACCTTTGGTAAATCTGATCAGAAAAAGGAAAGAGGAAAATCAAATTGTTAGTATTACAAATGAAAAGGGGGATCTTTCCACCAATGAAGAGGAAATTAGAGCAATAATTAAGGGTTCCTTTGCCCAACTTTATGCCAATAAATCAATAACTTAAAAGAGTGCCTTCAAAAATATAGCTTGCCCAGATTAACAGAGGAAGAAGTAAATTGGTTAATCAGTCCCATTTTAGAAAAAGAAATAGAACAAGCTATTAATCAATGCCCCAGGAAAAAATCCCCAGGACCAGATGGATTTACTTGTGAATTCTACCAAACATTTAAAGAACAACTAGCCCCAATGTTATATAAACTATTTGAAAAAATAGGGATTGAAGGAGTCCTGCCAAACTCCTTTTATGACACAGACATGGTACTGATACCTAAACCAGGTAGATCGAAAACTGAGAAAGAAAACTATAGACCAATTTCCTTAATGAATATTGATGCTAAAATCTTAAATAAGATATTAGCAAAAAGACTTCAGAAAATCATCCTCAGGATAATACACTACGACCAAGTAGGATTTATACTAGGAATGCAGGGCTGGTTTAATATTAATTAGTAAAACTATTAGTATAATTGACCACATTAATAATCAAATTAATAAAAAACATATGATCATCTCAATATATGCAGAAAAAGCATTTGATAAAATCCAACATCCATTCCTACTAAAAATGCTTGAGAGTGTAGGAGTAAATGGATTATTCCCTAGAATAATCAGGAGCATATATTTACGACCGTCAGTAAGCATAATATGCAATGGAGATAAACTGGAACCTTTCCCAGTAAGATCAGAAGTGAAACAAGGTTGCCCACTATCACCATTACTATTCAATATTGTATTAGAAATGTTAGCCTTGGCAATAAGAGTTGAGAAAGAGATTAAAGGAAAAAAAGTAGGTAATGAGGAAATCAAACTGTCACTCTTTGCAGATGATATGATGGTATACTTAGAAAACCCCAGAGATTCTAATAAAAAGTTGTTAGAAATAATTCACAACTTTAGAAAAGTTGCTGGATAGAAAATAAATCCACACAAGACCTCAGCATTTTTATACATCACCAACAAAATGCAACAGTAAGAGATACAAAGAGAAATTCCATTCGAAACAAATGTTGAGAGTATAAAATATTTGGGAATCCATCTACCAAAGAAAAGTCAGGAATTATATGAGCAAAATTACAAAACACTTTTCACAAAAAAAAGTCAGATTTAAATAATTGGAAAGAAGCCAGTGCTTGTGGAGAGGCCGAGCAAATATAATAAAGATGGTAATACCCCCCAAACTAATTTATTTAGTTAGTGCTATACCAATCAGACTCCCAAGAAACTATTTTAGTGACCGAGAAAAAATAACAACAAAGTTCATATGGAAAAATAAAAGGTCGAGAATTTCAAGGGAATTAATGAAAAAAAAAGTCAGATGAAGGTGGTCCAGGTGTACCTGATCTAAAGCTATATTATATAGCAGCAGTCACCAAAAACATTTGGTATTGGCTAAGAAATAGACCAGTCGATCAGTGGAACAGATTAGGTACAAAGGACAAAAAAGGGTATAACTATAGCAATCTAGTGTTTGACAAACCCAAAGATACCAACATTAGGGATAAAAACGCATTATTTGAAAAAAACTGTTGGGAAAAGTGGAAATTAATATGCAAGAAATTAGATATGGACCCACACTTAACACCATACACCAATATAAGATCAAAATGGGTCCATGATTTAGGCATAAAGAATGAAATCATAAATAGATTAGAGGAACAGAGGATAGTCTACCTCTCAGACCTGTGGAGGAAGAAGGAATTTATGACCTGAGGAGAACTAGAGATCATTATTGATCACAAAATAGAAGATTTTGGTTACATCAAACTAAAAAGTTTCTGTACAAACAATACTAATGCAAACAAGATTAGAAGGGAAGTAACAAATTGGGAAAATGTTTTTATAGTTAAAGGTTCTGATAAAGGTCTCATTTCCAAAATATATAGAGAATTGATCCTAATTTATAAGAAATCAAACCATTCTCCAATTGATAAATGGTCAAAGGATATGAACAGACAATTCTCAGATAATGAAATTGAAACTTTATCCACTCATATGAAAGAGTGTTCCAAATCACTACTGATCAGAGAAATGCAAATTAAGACAACTCTGAGATACCACTACACTACCCAACAGTACCCTTCAATCCAGTAACACTTGGCCTCCTAGCTATTCCTCAAACAACTTCTCTGGCCATTTTCTCTGGCTATCTTCCATGCCCAGAACATTCTCCCTTTTCCACTCCAACTACTAACTTCGCTGGCTTCCTTTAGGTCCCAACTAAAACTTCAACTTTTCTTTT
The DNA here is from genome assembly GCF_048593235.1 of Sminthopsis crassicaudata. Lineage (NCBI taxonomy): Eukaryota > Metazoa > Chordata > Mammalia > Dasyuromorphia > Dasyuridae > Sminthopsis > Sminthopsis crassicaudata. Next base: position 338,642,928 of record NC_133618.1, on the reverse strand, counting down.
TATTATTAAAACTTTTTGTTTTTCAAAACATGTGCATGGACAATTTTTCAACATCCGTCCTTGCAAAACCTTGTGTTCCAATCCCGCCCCCCCCTTCTCCCATGCCCTCTCCTAAATGACAAGTAACCCAATATATGTTAAACATGGTCAAAATATATGTTAAATCCAATATATGCATAAATATTTATATAATTATCATGCTGCACAAGAAAAACCAAATCAAACCAGTAAAAACAACAACAAGAGAAGCAAAATAAAATGCAAGCAAACAACAATAAAAAGAGTGAAAATGCTATATTGTGAAGCACACTCAGTTCCAGTCCTTTCTCTGGGTGTAGATGTCTTTCTTCATCACTGAACAATTGGAACTGGTTTGAATCATTTCATTGTTGAAGAAAGCCATGTCCATCAGAATTGATCATTGTAAAGTCTTCTTGTTGCTATGTATAATGATCTCCTAGTTCTGCTCATTTCACTTAGCATCAATTCATGCTAAATCTCTCCAAGTCTCTGTGAAATCATCTTGTTCATCATTTCTTATAGAACAATAATATTCCATAACATTCATATACCATCATTTATCCAGTCATTATCCAATTGAAGGGCATCCATTCAGTTTCCAGTTTCTAGCTACTACAAAGAGGGCTGCCACAAACATTTTTGCACATGTGGGTCTCTTTCCCTCCTTTAAAATCTCTTTGGGATACAGGCCCAATAGAAACATTGCTAAGTTAAAGGGTATGTACAGTTTATAACTTTTTGACCATAGTTCTAAATTGCTCTCCAAAATGGTTGGATTCATTCACAGTTCCACCAACAATGTATTAGTGTCCTACTTTTCCCACATCCTTTCCAACATTCGTCATTATCTTTTCCTATCATTTTAGCCAATCTGAGAGGTGTGTAGTGATATCTCAGAATTGTCTTAATTTTAATTTCTCCAAACAACAGGGATTTAGAGCACCTTTTCATATGACTAGAAATAGTTTCAATTTCTTCATCTGAAAATTGTTCATATTCTTTGACCATTTACTAGTTGGAGAATGTCTTGAATTCTTATAAATTTGAATCAATTCTCTACATATTTTATATTTTTTCAGAACCTTTGAATGTAAAAATGCTTTCCCAGTTTATTGCTTCCCTTCTAATCTTGTCTACATTAGTTTTGCTTATACAAAACCTTTTTAACTTAACATAATAAAAATGATCTATTTTGTGATTAATAATGATCTCCAGTTCTTTGGTCACAAATTCCTTCCTCCTCCACATATCTAAAAGGTAAACTATCCTATGTTCTTCTAATTTGTTTATGAAATCATTCTTTATGTTTAGATCATGAACTCATTTTAACTTTATTGATATTCATTGCTAGGTATGGGTCAATGCCTAGTTTCTGCTATACTAGTTTCCCAGGAGTTTTTGTTAAATAGTGAATTCTTATCCCAAAAGCTGGAGTCTTTGGGTTTGACAAACTATTACTATATTACTATAGTAGTTATATAGATTACTATATTATAGTTTACTATATTCATTGACTATTTTGTCCTGTGAAGCTAACCTATTCCACTGATTGACTACTCTATTTCTTAGGCAGTACCAAATGGTTTTGGTGACTGCTGCTTTATAATATAGTTTTAGATCAGATATAGCTAGGCCACCTTCATTTGCATTTTTTTCATTAATTCCCTTGAAATTCTTGACCTTTTGTTCCTATATGTTTCTAACTTTGGATATATTTATTTGCATCTTGTCTCCTTCTTTAGAATATGAACTCCTTCAGGGTAGGGACTGTCCTTTTCCTCTTTTTACATCCCCACTATTTAGCATAGTACTTGGTACAAAGTTAGTGCTTTAGAGAAAGGTATTGATTGATTGATTGATTATAAATGAGTTCATCCCATTCACAACATTAATCCTTCCATCCTGTTGTCTTACACTTTTCTTTCTCTTGTTTCCACTTTTAAAACTGCATTAATTCTCTTATTCCTCTCTTCTTCCTTAACATCTTTCCTCCATTTTTGAAATGTATTTTTGTACCCAACTCTGTATGTGTGTGTATGTGGATGGGTGCTTATTCTTCCTTCCCTTGATGAGTTCAGATGAGAATACTATCTAACTTCCTTAATGCCTCTGCCTTGTTTTTGCAGATTTTTACTTGTTTACTTATTTATTTAACATATATTTTTAAATTTAGTATATTTATTTAACATAATTTCCCCCATTCTTCCTCCCTCTTCCATTCCTTTCCATTATTCTTTTAAGATCATCAAAACATAACAGAATCACTCTCAGGCCCCTTTTCTAGTTAAAAGTTTCCTCTCTGAATCCTGACAATTGAGTTCTAAGGGAAACATGTATCACCTTTCAGCAAAATAATGAAAAAAGTTTATTATTTTTAAAGTCTTTTATATTTACTCATGTTTGGTTCACCTACATCTTGTTTTTTATTTTTTTATTTACTCCTGTGTTTATAGGTCAAATGTTCTACTCAGCTATGGTCTTTTCTTAAGGAATGCTTGAGAATTCTGTCTTTCATTAAAAGGGCATTTCCCATCCACCTCCCAAGCCCCCAAGATACATCAATTATGTTGGATAAGTTTTTCTTAATTTCAAGATTGTTTCCTATGTCTTCTGGAATTATTTTGTTCCAATCCCTCTGTTCCACCTCCTCCCTTTCTAGTCCCAACCCTTTCTTCTCCCTCTGTATATGTGGTGAGTCATACCTTTGCTCTGTCCAAAGGAATATAAATGTTGATTGCTTAAACTTTTCTGGGTTATCTTGAGGTTTGGGTGCTAGATTTTTTTCTTTTATATTTATTCTATCCTTACAAAAAATAATAACACCAGGACAATCAACTCTTTTGTCTTGTGTATTTTTTCATTTATGATTTATTGAATATAGCTCTGAAAAACTGTTAAAAAACTATTGTGATTCAAATGATCTACTTGACTATGTCTTTAAACCCAGTGCAAATAAATTTTTTAACATGATTTGGTAATAAATTTCCATGATTTTGACACATGTTCTTTATCTTTGCCATGAAATTATATCTTTATCACATTGGATTTTAAGTATACCTTTGACAAACCTTTGACAGTCCATTTCCCCCCAAATCTAGCCTTGATTATAAACTGCAATTTTAATTTTAAAAATATTCATATTTTAGGTTTTGAATTCTAAATTCACTCCTTCTCATTTTCTGAGAAAAGAAGCAGTATGATACCCATTACATATGAGAAATCATGCAAAACATATTTCTATGTTAGTTATGTTACAAAGAAAAGAAAAAGGTAAGAAAAAATAAATTGGAAAAACATGCATTCAGAATTCAATCATTTTTCTTGGTATTGGACAGTATTTTTCATCATGAATTTAAGAAATAATTCATTCAGACCCCTACTCTATTCCAATCAGTATTAATCAATTTAATATGATTCCTTAGTTGAATATAAGGTCACAGAACTGTGAGTTATTGATTTGAAGTTGACTTGCTTAATCATAGCAAGTTAACTAGAGACCCTCCACACTTGTTTATTCTTGTCATAGTGACATATGGTGTGATGGAGGTGATTCAACTACATGGAAAATCCTCCAATTTATTTTTGTATTTCTGGACTATCTGTCTTGTCCAACATGAGCAGGTTATTATCCTATGACACTTAGATGCTTCCTGCTTCTTGTACCATCTCCTCCTGCCTAACTTAAGGAGAAACCCATTCATCTTAGTGGAGATGCTCTATGCTTCACCTAAAGTACCCCTGCTGACAAATTATTTTGCATATATTAATTTATGTGTCACATTTCAATCAATGGATTTATTCTATATTTGTTATAGCCAATATATCTAGTCCTATAAAAATGAGGTCCTGGAAGGAGGGGGCATCTCAGATTGTGAGGAAGATATGAGGTCAACTTCAATAGAGGGGACCACAGATCTTTTTTTTTTTTTTTTTTTAAATTATATATATATATATATTTTATAATATTATCCCTTGTATTCATTTTTCCAAATTACCCCCCCCTCCCTCTATTCCCTCCCCCCGACGACAGGCAATACCATACATTTTACATGTGTTACAATATAGTCTAGGTACAATACATGTGTGCGAATATCATTTTCTTGTTGCACAATAAACATTAGAATCCGAAGGTACATGCAACCTGGGCAGACAGATATTAGTGCTAACAATTTTCATTCCCCTCCCAGTGTTTCTTCTCTGGGTGTAGCTACCTCTGTCCATCATTGATCAACTGGAAGTGAGTTGGATCTTCTTTATGTTGAAGATTTCCACTTCCATCAGAATACATCCTCATACAGTATTGTTGTTGAAGTGTACAGTGATCTTCTGGTTCTGCTCATTTCACTCAGCATCAGTTGATTTAAGTCTCTCCAGGCCTCTCTATATTCCTCCTGCTGGTCATTTCTTACCGAGCAATAATATTCCATAACCTTCATATACCACAATTTACCCAACCATTCTCCAACTGATGGACATCCATTCATCTTCGAGTTTCTAGCTACAACAAAAAGAGCTGCCACAAACATTTTGGCACATATATGTCTCTTTCTGCTCTTTAGTATTTCTTTGGGATATAATCCCAGTAGTAGCGCTGCTGGGTCAAAGGGTATGCACAGTTTGATAACTTTTTGGGCATAATTCCAGATTGCTCTCCAGAATGGCTGGATTCTTTCACAACTCCACCAGCAATGTATTAGTGTCCCAATTTCCCCACATCCCCTCCAACATTTGTCATTATTTTTTCCTGTCATCTTAGCCAATCTGACAGGTGTGTAGTGGTATCTCAGAGTGGTCTTAATTTGCATTTCTCTGATCAGTAGTGATTTGGAACACTCTTTCATGTGAGTGGATATAGTTTCAATTTCTTCCTCTGAGAATTGTCTGTTCATATCCTTTGACCATTTATCAATTGGAGAATGGTTCGGTTTCTTATAAATTATGGTCAGTTCTCTATATATTTTGGAAATGAGACCTTTGTCAGAACCTTTGTTTCTAAAAATATTTTCCCAATTTGTTACTTCCCTTCTAATCTTGTTTGCATTAGTATTATTTGTACAGAAACTTTTTAGTTTGATGTAATCAAAATCTTCTATTTTGTGATCAATAATGATCTCTAGTTCTCCTCTGGTCATAAATTCCTTCCTCCTCCACAAGTCTGAGAGGTAGATTATCCTCTGTTCCTCTAATCTATTTATTATCTCCCTCTTTATGCCTAAATCACGGACCCATTTTGATCTTATCTTGGTATATGGTGTTAAGTGTGGATCCATATCTAATTTCTGCCATACTAATTTCCAGTTTTCCCAACAGTTTTTTCCGAATAATGAATTTTTATCCCTAATGTTGGAATCTTTGGGTTTGTCAAAGATTAGATTGCTATAGATGTACCCTTTTTTGTCCTTTGTATCTAATCTGTTCCACTGATCTACCGGTCTATTTCGTAGCCAATACCAAATGGTTTTGGTGACTGCTGCGATATAATATAGCTTTAGATCAGGTACACTTAGACCACCTTCCTCTGAGTTTTTTTTCATTAGTTCCCTTGCAATTCTTGACCTTTTATTCTTCCATATGAATTTTGTTGTTATTTTTTCTAGGTCATTAAAATAGTTTCTTGAGAGTCTGATTGGTATAGCACTAAATAAATAGATTAGTTTGGGGAGTATTGTCATCTTTATTATATTCGCTCGGCCTATCCAAGAGCACTGAATGTCTTTCCAATTATTTAAATCTGATTTTATTTTTGTGGCAAGTGTTTTGTAATTTTTCTCATATAATTCCTGACTTTTCTTTGGTAGATGGATTCCCAAATATTTTATACTCTCAACATTTGTTTGGAATGGAATTTCTCTTTGTATCTCTTGCTGTTGCATTTTGTTAGTGATATATAAAAATGCCAAGGATTTATGTGGATTTATTTTGTATCCTGCCACTTTGCTGAAATTTTGAATTATTTCTAGTAGCTTTTAGCAGAGTCTTTGGGGTTCTCTAAGTATACCATCATGTCATCTGCAAAAAGTGATAGTTTAATTTCCTCATTTCCTACTCTAATTCCTTGAATCTCTTTCTCGGCTCTTATTGCCGAGGCTAGCGTTTCTAGTACTATATTGAATAGTAATGGTGATAGTGGGCAACCTTGTTTCACTCCTGACACAGATCTTTTAATAAAGTGCAATTGAGTCAGACTTGCCTCATTCTTTTATTGTAGTTGAGACAATTTTAATCCTCACAAATTCTTTGAGATTGCCATGGCCCATTCGTTGATTAGAGTAACTAAGTCTTTCTCAGTTGATCATCATTAAAATACTGCTGTTAGTGTGTATAATGTTGTCTTAGTTCTGCTCACTTCATTCTGCATCAGTTCATATAAATCTTCCCAAGCTTTCAGAGTTGAAACTCTGAAAAGGTATGTTTGAATTAGACAAGAGAACACTTAAAACTAATTACCTATTTGATGTGAGACAATGACTTTAATAGCATATGTTTGGATAAATGGCTCTTCTCAAATGCTTGCTGAATGTGTGGTGGTAAGATAATCATAGGCAAGTATTGGAGGGCGGGGTGGGGGGTGGGGTGAAAGAGTCACTTGGTGGCAGGACCAGAAGGAGAAAGGCTTTGGATTGAGAATACAGGACACATTTTTGGTAAGCCTCATGGCAGTTTGTCTGTCTCCATCACTTTTCCCCCTACAGACAAAGGACTTTAATTTACCTGAGTCTGGCTGACCCCAAGGCCCTCCAAGGAACTAGCCCATACTTCACAGGCTCTTATATGTTAAATTTTCTATTGTGTTTGAATTTGGTTGAGACAGTCCTGAAAATCTGCAATTTCATTGAATGTCTACTTTTTGGCCCAATATTATAGTTAGTTTTTCTGGATATGATACTTTTGGCCATAGGCCTCATTCTTTTCATTGCCAAGGAATGTGGTCTTTTATTGTAGCTGCTGATAAATCCTGTACAATTCTAATTATAGCTTCAGTATATTTGAATTATTTTTAAACTTTTATTATTGATATGGTTATTATGCTTATAATCAGTCCTTTATTAGTAGTATAAATACCTCCTGGGTACACTGTATAAACTTCATGCTGTAATTTCCTTGCTAGTGTTTTATTTAGATTTTTTTTGTATTAATATTAATTAAGAAAATTGGTTTACAGTTTTTCTTCTCTGTTTTTGCTTTCTTTGGTTTAGGTATCAAAATCATATTTGTGTCATAATGGGAATTTGGCAGAACTCCCTTAAAAAAAAGGTTTCTATATATGTATATGTATGTGTAGTATGTATATATATAAATTTTTCCTTAAATGTTTAGTAGAATTCACTTGTATATCTAATTTTTCTTCAGGATTTTTTTCTTAGGAAACTCACTTATGACTTCTCCAACTTCTTTTTCTTAGGTAAAGTTATTTAAGACTTTAATTTCATCTTCTATAAAACTCAAGCAATTTATATATTTGTAAATATTTTATTTCACTCAGATTGTCAATTTTACTGATGCATGGTAATTTAGGGACTTCTTTAATTTCATTGTCATTGGTGTTAAATTCACCTTTTTCATATTTGATACTGGTAATTTAGGTTTTTTTTTTCTTTTTTACTTTCAATTTTATCAATCTCTTTTTTGATTTTCAGTATTTTCATTTTGATATTTAATTCAAAATTTTTATTTTTTCTTATAGTTGTTTTTAGTTTCATGGTCATTCATTGATGTATGCATTTAGAGACATAAAATTTCCCTCAGGTACTTGGCTATTTACCAGCAATTTAAGTATGTTATGCTTCCATAACATTTTTGTGGCTCAGTCATTTTTCAGTTGTGCCCAACTCTTTGTGACCACATTTTGGGATTTTCTTGGCAAAGCTACTTTAGTGATTTGCCATTTCTTTCTCCAATTCATTTTATAAATGAAGCAATTTGCAAATAAGACAAACAGAGTCAAATAACTCACTGAGATTTACACAGCTAGTAAGTGTCTGAGGCCAGATTTGAATTTAGGAAATTGAATCTCATGATTCTAGACCCCTCATTCCATCTACATCATCATTTAGCTGCCTTAATATTTTATTGAATAAACTTTTAATTGCATTATGGTTTGAAAACTGGGCATTTAATATTTCTTATCTTCTGCCTTTGTTTATGAAGTTCTTAAGTCCTAAGTTATGATCCGTTTTTGTGAATGTACTATATTGTTGGCACACATACAAGGAAAGCAATAGCTAGAGTTATACTACTTTAACTCTACTTAGTTTTCTCCAGAGTTGCATCATATATGATTTTTCTAAAATTCTACTCATTTACTTAACTTCTTTTTTATTTATTTTGTTTTTAAGTGCAATTTTATTTTGATTAAGCGTATTGTCTTTCCTCTTGACTTTTATTCTTTCTAATTATGTGTAAAGAAAGTCTTCAACATTCACATTTTATTGATTTTCTATTTTCTATTTGAGTTCCAAAATTTTTTCTCCTTCCTTTTCTTTTTTCCATCTCCCCAAGATGGCAAGTTATTTGATATAGATCATACATGTTAGATCATTATTTTGAACATATTTCTATATTAATCATGTTGTGAAAAAAGAGTCAGACCAAAAAGGGAAAACCAGAAAGAGAAAAAAATGGGGGGGGGAGGTGTTAGGATTCTTACAAGGTGCTAAGTCATTGAAATTGATAGAGACAATAATTATCTAATTTAGCATCGTTCGGTATGATTGATCTGATCCTACAAGGAGATGTTATGGGCCAGAATTTGAAACAAGGTACTCAGTGGAATTGATAAAATAATGATTCTCTAATTTACATGTACTTAGTACTTACTATAATTCCACAAGATTCACACCTTTAAGAGAGCATAAATAAGGAGGAGCTGACAAGCTCACTAGAGGAAAAAAGCCTGCTCCTGTATTTCCAGGAGATTCACAAGTCGGAAGCCCACAAGCCCACTCTCTGGGAGGAGGAATCAAGATTCATTCCAACTTCCACCTTTGTGGTGGCTGGAGGCTGAAGGACAAATTTTGGATTCAGAGGAGAAATTCAGAGGGAGCTCTTGGAACCAAGGAGAGAGATAGGCCTCTAAGAAAGTTAGCTGGGCCCAGGAAAAGAGACAAGACTTTGAAGGAGAAAATAAAGGATCTGGACTTTAATTCCTGGCTGCATTCGGAGTGATTACACTGAACTAAAACTAAGGCTGCCTCCAGAAGCTCCCCAAGAAAACTGCTCCCAGAGAACTTTATGTTTTAGAGAAGAGAGTATTACAGGGAGGATGGGGAGAGTATGTTTGATCTTCATTCAGACTCCACAGTTCTTTCTCTGGATGTTGATAACATTTTCTATCTGAAATCTTTTGGAATTGCCTTTGTTTGTTTGTTTGTTTGTTTTGTTTTACTTTTTCTGTGAAGAGCATTATAGTTCATCATTGCACAATATTGCTTTTACTGTGTAAAATGTTCTCTTGGATTTGTTCATTTCAATCAATTCATGTAAGGCTTTACAGGTTTTTTTCTAAAATTAACTTACTCATCATTTCTTATAGCAAAATAACATTCCATTAAATTCTTACACCACAATTTGTTCAGCCATTCCCCATTGATGGGCATCTCCTCAATTTCCAATTCTTTATCACCACAAAAAGAACTGCTACAAATATTTTTGTACAGGTGAATACTTTTCCATTTTTTACAGTCTCTTTGGAATAAAGTCTAGTAGTTGTATATTGTATCAAAGATTATGCAGTTTGATTGACCTTTGACCTAATTTCAAAGTGTTCTGTAGAATGGTTGGATCAGTTCACAGTTTCACCAAGTTCAAAATTCTGACTTTCCTACAGCTTCATAATTTTCTCTATTTCATTTATTTTATCTATTATTTGGTTATAAATTCTTCCTGTTTCCATAGAACTGAAAAGGAAACTATTCCTAGATTTCTGTACATCTTTTATGTCTAAATCATAAGTTCATTTTGACCTTATCTTGGTATACAATATATGATGATGATATCTAGTTTCTGCTATATTTGTTTTCCATGTTCCTAGCCATTTTTGTCAAAGAGTGAATTCTTATCCCCAAAACTGGAATCTTTGGATTTATCAAACAGTAGATTACTATAGTTGTTGACTACTGAGTCTTGTGTTCAAACAATTGGTATTTAATTGAGGATTTTTGATTTTTTTTTCTAATTTATTTAGTACATAGTCAATTCATTCATCTCTCTTTCTTTATTTTATTCATGCAAGCATTTAGAGATGTAAAATTTCCCCCTGAGAACTCCTTTGGCTGCATCCCATAAGTTTTGTTATATTGTATCATTGTTTTCATTCTCTTGGATGATATTATTTCTATGATTTGTTGTTTGGCCCTCTTATCCTTTAAGATTAGATTATTTAATTTCCAATTAGTTTTTAATCTATCTTTCCATGATCCTTTATTACATTTAATTTTTATTGCATCATGATCTGAAAAGAATGTATTTAATATTTATTCCTTTCTGCATTTTATTGTGAAGTTTTTATGTCCTAACACATTGTTCTAACACACAATTTTTGTGTAAGTGCCATGTATCACTGAGAAAAAGGTACATTATTTTCTATCCACATTCATTTTTCTTCAAAAGTATATTATATATAATTTTTATAAAATTCTTCTCACTTTACCTTCTTTCTTGTTTATTTTATGATTTGATTAATTTAATTCTAATTGGCAGAAATTGAGATTCCCCATTTGTATAGTTTTGCTGCCTATTTCTTCCTTCAGCTCACTTAATTTCTCCTCTGAGAATTTGGGTGCTACAACCACTTGATGCATATATGTTTAATACAAATACTACTTCATTGTCTATGGTACCTTTTAGCAAGATGTGGTTTCCTTATTATCTTTTAATTAGTTCTAGTTTTGCTTTTGCTTTGTCTGACATCAGGATGACTACCACTAATTTTTTTTTTTTTAACTTCAGCTGCTCCCTTAAAATGAGTTTCTTATAAACAGCACATTGTAGGATTTTGGATTTGAGTCCATATTTGCTTCTGTTTTATGGGACTTTTATGTTTTAGTTTTATCACATTCACAGTTAAGATTAATAACTGTGTATATTCCTCCATCCTATTTAACCCCTGCTTATAACTTTCTATCTTCTTTCACCCTGTCTCTTCTCACCAGTGTTTTGTTTCTGATTATGCTTCCCTCAATTTCTCTCCCTTCTTTCAGCCCCACCTTCCCTTATTTTCCCTCTTTTTCCTCCTACTTTCCCATAGGATAAGATAAATTTCTTTACCCAACTGAGTATGAATCACTAAGTCAAAGCCAATGAGATGAAGATTCAAACAATGCTCATTCCCCTCCTTTCTTTTCCTCTACTGTAATATATCTTTTGCCCTTCTTAATGTAATGTATTTATCCTATTTTGCCTTTCCTTTCCTCTTCTTCTAGTAAAATCCATTTTACCCCTTAACTTTTTTGTCATAACATCAAAGTCAACTTATACCCACATCCTTTTTCTACCATTAATAATTACCCAAATAAAGATATAGTTTCTCAAGAGTTACAAGTATCATCTTCCCATATAAGGATGTAAATAGTTTAACCTCATTGAATAACTTATTTTTTCATTCATGTTTAATTTTTTATCCTTCTGAGAATTTTGAAGAATATTTGAAAATCTAATTTTCTGAAGATCTAATTTTATAGCCTTTTCATTAGGAAAGCTTGAAAGTCCCCTATTTAATTGAATGTCCATCATATCATGTTCAGCCTCCCCCCCCTACCAATCCTTTATTGTAGAAGTTGCTTAATCCTGTGTAATTCTGATTTTGGCTCCTTGATATCTCAATTTTTTTTTTAACTTTTTTCTGGTTACTTGAAGTATTTTCTTTTTGACCTGATAATTCTGGAATTTGGTTACAATATTCCTTGCAGTTTTCATTTTGGTATCTCTTTCAGGAGGTGAATGTTGGATTCTTTCATTGACTACGTTATCTTCTGATATCAGGGAAGTTTTCCACTATATTTTCTTGAAATCTGCTATTTTGGCTTTTTTTTTTTTTTTAAGATCATGGCTTTTTGTTAGTGTAATAATTCTTATATTTTCTGGATCTATATTTGAAGTCAGTTATTTTTCAAAAAGGTATTTTATATTTTCTTTATTTTTTTTTCATTCTTTTGATTGTGGTTGACTGATTCTTGGCTTGCCCCATTCTAATTTTTAAGGAATGATTTTCTTCAAGTAACTTTTGTACTTTCTTTTCCATTTAACCAATTCTACTTTTTAAGGAACTGTTTTCTTCAGTCAATTTTTCCTTTTCCCAATTCCTTCCTTTTCCCAAACTATTGACTCTCTTACATACCTTTAATTTCTTTCCCCAATTTTTCTCCTACCCCTTATTTGACTTTAAAAAGTTCCCTATTGCATTATATGTCAATTCTATGTCACCTATCCCCAAAAGATTACAATCAGTTTTTCTGGGTAGATTAAGGTCTATACCAAGTTTTTGACATTATTTTCCAGTTTTCCCAGCAATTTCCCAGCAATCACTAAGAAAATAGTGATTTCTTATCCCAGAAGCTGGAGTTGGGGGTGGGGGGGATGTAGTAATATTAGATTACTAAGGTATTCATTATTGTGTCATATGTATCTCATCTAGCCTGTTGATCCACCATTTCTTAGTGAGTACCAAATGGTTTTGATGACTGCTCCTTTATAATATAGTTTTAGGTCTGATACTGCTAAGGATACCATCCTTAATTTTTTTTCATTAATTCTCTTGATATTCTTGAGCTTTTGTTCTTCCTGAATTTTGTTATTATTTTTTCTAGCTCTATAAAATATTTTTTGGCAGTTTGATTGATGTGGCACTGAAAAAGTAGATCAATTTAGGCAGAATTGTCATTTTTATTATATTAACAGCCTACCTATGAGAAATTGATATTTTTCCACTTGTTTATAAATGACTTTATTTGTGTGAGAAGTATAATGTAATTGTGTTCATATAGCTTCTGGATTTGTCTTGGCAGGTAGACATCCAAATATTTTATTTTGTCTACAGTTATTTTAAATGGAATTTTTCTTTCTCTTCCTGCTGGGCTTTTTCAATAATATATAGAAATGCTGATGATTTGTATGGATTTATTTTATATTTTGCAACTTTGCTAAAGTTGTTAATTATTTCCAGTAAGTTTTTGGATGATTCTCTAGGATTTTCTAAGTATATCATCATATCATTTGCAAAGACTGATAGTTTTACCTCCTCATTACCTATTCTGATTCCTTTAATTTCTTTTTCTTTTGTTTTTGGTAAAACCAATATTTCTAGTACAATAATGAATAATAGTGCTGATAATGGGCATTTTTGTTTCACCCCTGATCTTATTGGGAATGGATCCATTTTCTCTTCATTACAAGTGAAGCTTGCTGTTGATTTTAGAGATGTTATTTATTATTTTAAGTAGAACTTTCTTTAAAAGCCCTCTGCTCTCTAGTGTTTTAATGGGAACGGGAGTTATATTTGTCAAAAGCTTTTTCTTCATTGATAGAGATTATCACATCATTTCTGTAGGTTTTGTTATTGATATAGTCGATTATGGCAATACTTTTCCTGATATTGAACCAGCCCTGCATTCCTGGTATAAATCCCACTTGTTCATAGTGTATTATCTTCTTCTGTTAATCTAGGTAATTTATATTTTTGTATCATCCATTTTGGTAAGATTGTCAGACTTGCTGCCATATAGTTGGGCAAAATAGCTGCTAATTATTTCTTTAATTTTTTTTTTATTGGTGGTAAATTCACCCTTTTCATTTTTAATACTGATAACTTGTTTTGTTTTGTTTTCTTTTTCTAATCAAATTAACAAAAGGTTTATCTATTTTGTTGATTTTTTTCATAAAACCACCTCCTTAGTTAGTTCAAAAGTTTTCTTAGTTTCAATTTTATTAATCTCCCCTTTTATTTTCAGAATTTCAAATTTGATATTTAATTGGAGGGTCTTAATTTGTTCTTTTATTAGTTGAATGCTCAATTGATTGATCTCTTTCTCTATTTTATTTATATAATTATTTAAAGATATAAAATTTTTTCTAAGAAATGCCTTGGGAAAAAAAAAAGAAAGAAATGCCTTGGCTGCATGTCATAGGTTTTGGTAGGTTGTCTCATTGTCATTATTTTCAATGAAATTATGAATTGTTTCTGTGATTTGTTGTTTGATCTTCTCGTTATTTAGAATTAGATTATTTTATTTCCAATTGGTTTTCAATCTATCTTTCCCAGGTCCTTTATTAGATATAATTTTTATTACATCGTGGTCTGAAAAAAAAGCACTTATGATTTCTGTCTTTCTGCATTTGATTTTGAGGTTTTTAAACCCTAATACATGGCCTATTTTTGTGTAGATGCAATGCATTGCAGGGGAAAAAAAAGGCGTATTCCTTTCTATCCCTATTCAATTTTCTCCAGAGGTCTCTCATATTTAGTTTTTCTAGGATTCTATTAACTTCCCTAGTTTCTTTCTTGTTTATTTTGTGGTTAGACTTGTCTTATTCTGAGAGAGAAAGGTTAAGGTCCCACACTAGAATAGTTTTGCTATTTCTTCATGTAACTGGCTTAATACCTTCTTTAAGAATTTGGATGCTCTACCACTTGATGCATATACATCTAGTATCCTTACTCCTTCATTGTTTATGTTACTCTTTATCAAGATGTACTTTCAAAACTTCTTTATCTCTTTTAATTAGATCTATTTTTTACTTTTGCTTTATCTGTGATCAGAACTGCAACCCTGCTTTTTTTTTTGCTTCAGCTGAAGCATAATAAATTCTGTTCCAATCTTTAATTTGACTCTGTATGTATCTCTCTGTTTCAAATGTGTTTTTGTAAATATATTGTTTTCTTATTTGAGAATTTCTCTTTTTTAATCCACTCAGCTATTTGCTTCCACTTTATGGGAAAGTTCACCCCATTCACATTCATAGTTATGATAACTAGCTCTGTATTTCCCTCCATCCTATTTTCTCCCCTGATTATAGTTTTGTTTTCTCTTTCCACCCTATCCCTCCTTAGTAATGTTTTGTTTTAACCCACCTCACCCACTACCTGCCATGTCTTCTATCACCCTTTTCCCCTTTTACTTACCCTTTTCTCTTAGTTGTTTCTGCCTTCCCTTTTATCCATCCCCTCCCTTTTCTTTCCTTTTCTCCTCCTACTTCTTTACAGGGTAATACATTTCTATATCCAATTGAATGATTGTTATTTCCCTATTGAGCCCAAACTGATGAGATCAAGCTTCAGACAATGCTCATCCCCCTCTTTTCTTTCCCTCTATTGTAATAGGTTTTTTTGTGCCCTCTTTATGTGACCTATTTTATCCCATTATACCTTCTTTTTTTTCTCTTCTCCTTGTCCCTTTTCATCCCTTATGTTTTTTCTTTGATAATATCATATCAGAGTCCATTCATAAATATACCCTCCATCCATTTTTGTCCCCTCTAATTGATACAGTTCTCAAGAATTATGGATATCATTTTCCCATCTAGGGATATAAACAATTTAACCTTTAAATAACATATACATTTTCCCCTGCTCATCTTTCTATGCTTCTTTTGTGCCTTGTGCTTGAAGATTAAAATTTCTGTTTAGCTCTGTTTTTTTTTTTCTATTAGAAATAATTGAAAGTCTCTTATTACAGTAGAGATCCATCTCTTTCCTGAAAGATGATATTGTCTTGATGAGTAGTTAATTCTTGGCTGTAACCCCAAGTCCTTTGCCTTCTGAAATTTAGTATCTTGGCTCCATCCCCAAAAGTCCTTCTTTATAATTTCTTGAAATATGTATCATCTCCTTTTTGATCATAGCTTTTGGTTGGTCCAAGAATTCTTAAATTAGTTCTCCTTGATTTTTTCCATTTATTTCTGATGAGGTATTTTGCATTTTATTCTATCATTTCATTGTTTTGACTTTGTTTTATTGTTTCTTAATGTCTCATGGATTCATTAGCTTTCATTTAACCGTTTCTAATTTTTAAGTAATTTATTTAATGAGATTTTGTACCATTTCCCCACTTGTCCAATTCTTCTTTTTAAGTTTTTTTTTTCTTTCCTGAAATAAAGTTTTATGCCTCTTTATCATTTGGTCATTTCTGTGTTTTTTTTTTTTTTAAGATAATATTTTCTTAAGTATTTTTGTGTCTTTTTTCCTAAACTTAATTGTCTTTTCATAATTTTTCTTGCATTACTCTCAATAGTTTTAACGAATTTTTATTTAAGTTGTTCAAATCTTATTTGATTTAATTTAAAAATAATTCTTCTTGGAATTCTTGTTGATCTTTTGTCCAATTTGCATTTTTCTTTGAAGCTCTGCTTGTAGTTTTTGGACATCATTGTCTTCTGTGTTTATATTTTTGTTTTCCCTGTCTCCATAATCACTTTTCATGGTCTTTTTTATTGTTTGCTTATTTTTTTCAGGTTATTTCTTGACTTTGAATTTAAGTTGGGCTATGTTCATTTGAGGGTGGAGGAAAATATTCGTAGCTTCTGGCTTTTTTGCATTACTGTTTTTAGAGCCATTTCTGGGAGTAAGTTTTTGTTGCTTTTCAGATGGTGTGATATAAGGAGAAATGTGGCCACTGCTTTGATCTTCTTCTTCTTGTTTTTTTTTTTTTTTTTTAATTTAAGGCTGGGGTTAAGTGACTTGCCCAGGGTCACCCAGCTAGGAAGTGTTAAGTGTCTGAGACCAGATTTGAACTCGGGTCCTCCTGAATTCAAGGCTGGTGCTCTATCCACTGTACCACCTACCTGCCCCCACTGCTTTGATCTTTATCCTTGTCCTTACCTGTGGTTCCTTGCAACTGAAATTGCTACTGGTGCTCAGAGTGCCTGATCCCTTGTGACTGAGAGAACATTTCTCCACTCTTGAACTGTGACTGGGAAATAAGCATAGGCAATGGAGATGACAAAGAGCACTCTCTTCTATGCCCAGTGCTAACACAAGAGTCATTTAAAATCTCTCTTTTTTAAAAATAAAAGCTTTTTTATTTACAAAACATATGCGTAGGTAATTTTTCCAACACTGACCCTTGCAAACCTTTTGTTCCAAATTTTCCCCTCTTTCTCCCCACCCAACCCCTAACAGCCAGGTGGTCCAATACATGCTAAATATGTTAAAATACATATTAAATCCAATATATGTATACATATTTATACAGTTATCTTGCTGCACAAGAAAAATCATATCAAGAAGGAAGAAAAAGAAAAACTGAGAAAGAAAGCAAAATACAAGCAAATAACAAGAGAGAATAAGAATGCTATGTTGTATTTCACACTCTGTTCCCATGGTTCTCTCTCTGGGTATAGATGGCTCTCTTCACCACTAAACAATTAGAACTGGTTTGAATCATCTTATTGTTGAAGAGAGCCACATCCATCAGAACTAATCATCATTTAGTCTTGTTGTTGCCGTATACAGTGATCTCCTGGTTCTGCTCATTTCACTTAACATCAGTTGAAGTAGGTCTCTCCAAGCCTCTCTGAAATCATTCTGCTGTTCGTTTCTTACAGAACAATAATATTCCATAGCATTCATATACTATAATTTATTCTGCCATTCTCCAATTGATAGACATTCACTCAGTTTCTTGCCACTACAAAGAGGGCTGCCACAAATATTTTTGCATATGTTTGGTCCCTTTTCCTCCTTTAAGATCTCTTTGGGATATAAGCCCAGTAGAAATACTGCTGGATCAAAGGGTATTCACAGTTTGATAACTTTTTGAGCATAGTTCCAAACTGCTCTCCAGAATGGCTGGATCCATTCACAGGTCCACCAACAATGTATCACTGTCCCAACTTTTCCACATCCTCTCCAATATTGGTCATTATTGTTTCCTGTCATCTTAGCCAATCTGACAGGTATGTAGTGGTATTTCAGAGTTGTCTTAATTTGCATTTCTCTGATTTGGAGCACCTTTTCATGTGACTACAAATAGTTTCAATTTCTTCATCTGAAAATTGTCTGTTCATATAATTTGACCATTTATCAATTGGAAAATTGCTTGAACTATTATAAATTGGGACTGAGGTGTTTTCAAGTGTGATAATTACAAGGCATTTAAAAAAAACTGTCCCAGGTAAGTTTACAAATAATTTTTTCAAATATGCATAAATTAAATTGATGCCTATTTTACACAAATTGTTCTCAATCATTGAGAAAAAAATAATTATACAAAATTCTTTGAATAGACCACTATGAAACTATGGAAACTATTAAACCATGGAAAGATAATGTAGAATAATAGAACCATATAAAATATCATGAATAAATATTGATGCAAAAATATTAAGAAAAATATAGTAAAAGGATTTAGTAATGTATCTAACATAAATATTATATACACACAGTACAATTAATTATTTGACAAAAATATAACACTAATTTTTTTGCTTAAAAAAGATAAAAGGATTGACTTTTTGTGCTTTCTAGTGCAAACAAGTTTTTTTGGGGGGTTTGTCTGTTTTTTGAGAAGCAACTGTAGAATAGCGGGTAGAAAAATGATCTTAAGTATTAAAAACAATTGCAGGATCAACTTAGAATCATTCAATCCAAATTTTAATCCTTTCTCTTATACATATTAGTTGTGTAATGTTGGGAAAAATCACCTAACTTCTCAGTAGTGCAGGAAATTCTTTAAGAGTATATAACATGGGGGCAGCTAGGTGGCACAGTAGATAGAGCACCAGCCCTGAATTCAGGAGGACCCGAGTTCAAATCTGGTCTCAGACACTTAACACTTCCTAGCTGTGTGACCCTGGGCAAGTCACTTAACCCCAGCCTCAAGGAAAAAAAAAAAGAGTATATAACATGCAGAACAGGATAAAGAATTTTCTCCTTGGGAATTCTACATACAATCTCTGTGATTAAAAAGAAAAGAATCTACTCTTTTTGTGCCACCATTTCCAAATATATCTTTCCATCATTCCAAAAGGCCATTTTTAATTTTAATAAAATCTAACACCAAGAGAGAGATTTGCAACTTATAAAGACTAATAAATTCAAGGGTAAAGCATGGATGCTTCCACTATTATTTGACACAGGCAAAAAGTGTTAATATACATTACTGTACAAACTGTGGGGCTTATTCTCCTAATCATACTTTAACTAACCAGAACAAGACCTCTGTTCCCTTCTCAGGATTTTAAGGGTAACATCTTATTCAATTTTTTTAGATCTATACGTCTAGACCTATTTTCTCTCTTAGACTCTTGAATGGGGAGTGAAACTCTGTTCCCTTTTGTTCTCAGGCCTCCTGGGGAAGGCATATCCCCCCAGATAAGTTAAGTGTTGTCAAGCATGTAGGCCTGGGAATTTTGGCTTCCCTTTCAACCTGAAACCTGAGCCTAAAAGATTCCCTTTTAAAGGGTAGTTTCTGAACTCACTTCTTCAATTCTATTCAAATTCCAGTTCAAACTGAAATCCAGTCCACATGGGGAGCTGGCCTTGGCTTGTAGCTAAGGCTTCTATTATAAAAAGAGCCAACTTTAAACTCATTCCTTGCAGAGGACTTAATATGCTATCCTTGGTATAGCAGCAATCTCTGCCTGCTGGAATGATATTTTCTTTCAGTGTTACCCTCTCTTTATCCTCACCTGTTCCCCTAACAAGACTTTATACTTCTCTGTCTGGATTTCTCTACTAGAAACTTTATTTCTTTGCCAGGACTCCTCCACTACTTTACTCTCCTGTTGGGACCTTGCCACTAAGGAATTCAGCCTTTCTGTTCATGATAGCAAAGGCTGACTTCACAATGCCAATAATAAATTTCTTTTTATCAGTCTAGCTTTTCGGCTTCATAAATTCCTTTATGAAGGACCTCTGCACTGCCAGAAGGGAGTTCCCATAACTCCCTACCCTTCTCTGAATCTAAAGGGGATTTAGAGGAGCCAAAGCTCATTTGGTTCTCTGAACCTTATTATTTAACTCCCTGACTACCAGGAACCCTAATCTCATAATTTTAGTTTTCTGAATCTAATCTCATTACTCCAATTCCCCATGTAGTTGCCAAAGTGATTTTTTGAAAGATAAAATAAGCTCCTACTCAGTAAACTCTAGTGGTTTCTTGCTATTTTTAGGATAAAATGTAAAATCCTCTGTTTGCTATTTTAAATAGCCCACGCTGCATTCCTGGTATAAATCCTACTTGGTCATAGTGTATTATCCTGGGGAAGATTTTCTGCAATCTTTTTGCTAATATTTTATTTAAATTTTTTGCATCAATATTCATTAGGGAGATTGGTCTATAATTTTCTTTCTCTGTTTTCAACCTACCTGATTTAGGTATCAGTACCATGTCTGTATCATAAAAGGAATTTGGTAGGACTCCTTCAATCCCTATTTTTTCAAATAGTTTATATAGCATTGGAGTTAATTGTTCTTTAAATGTTTGGTAGAATTCACATGTAAATTCATCTGGTCCTGGGAATTTTTTCTTAGGGAGGTGGTTAATAGTTTGTTCTATTTCTTTTTCTAAAATGGGACTGATTAACCAATTTACTTCTTCCTCTGTTAATCTGGGCAAACTATAGTTTTGAAGGTATTCTTTTAAGTTATTGAATTTATTGGCATAAAGTTGGGCAAAGGAACTCTTAATTATCGCTCTAATTTCCTCTTCATTAGTGGTGAGTTCTCCCTTTTCATTTTTAAGACTAACAATTTGATTTTCCTTTTTCCTTTTTAAAATCAGATTTACTAAGAATTTATCTATTTTATTGCTTTTTTCATAAAACCAATTCTTAATTTTATTAATTCAATAGTTTTTTACTTTCAATTTTATTAATTTCTCCTTTTATTTTTAGAATTTCAAGTTTAGTGTTTAACTGGGGGGGGGTTAATTTGTTCCTTTTCCAGCTTTTTTAGTTGCAAGCCCAATTCATTGACCTTCTCTTTCTCTATTTTATGCAAGTAGGCCTCTAGAGATATAAAATTTGCCCTTATTACCACTTTGGCTGCATCCCACATATTTTGGTATGTTGTCTCATTATTGTCATTTTCTTGGGTGAAATTATTAATTATATGTATTATTTACAGTTTCACCCAATCATTCTTTAAGATGAGATTATTTAGTTTCCAATAAATTTTTAGTCTCTTTTCCCCTGTTTTTTTTATTGAATGTAATTTTCATTGCATCATGGTCTGAAAAGAATGCATTTACTATTTCTGTCTTTCTGCATTTGAATTTGAGGTTTTTATGTCCTAATATGTGGTCAATTTTTGTATAGGTTCCACGAACTTCTGAGAAGAAATTGTACTCCTTTCTGTCTCCATTTAGTTTTCTCCAAAGATCTATCATACCTAACTTTACTAGTATTCTATTTATGTCTTTGACTTCTTTCTTATTTATTTTGTGGTTTGATTTATCTAATTCTGAGAGTGCAAGGTTAAGCTCTCCCACTATTATAGTTTTGCTATCTATTTCTTCTTGCAGCTCTCTTAATTTCTCTTTTAAGAACTTGGTGCATATATGTTTAATATTGATATTGCTTCATTATCTATGCTATCCTTTAAATAACATATAGGCCCTTTCTTATCTCTTTTAATTAGATTAATTTTTGCTTTTGCTTGGTCTGAGATCAGGATAGCTTATCCCTGCTTTTTTGACTTCACCTGAAGCATAGTAGATTCTGCTCCAGTCTTTTACCTTTATCGCCCTGCTTCAAGTGTGTTTCCTGTAAACAACATATTGTAGGATTCTGGCTTTTAATCCAGTCTGTTATCTGTTTCTGCTTTATGAGGGAGTTTTACCCCATTTACATTTATGGTTAAAATTACTAATTTTGTATTTCTTGCCATCTTGTTAACTCCTGCTTATAATTTTCTCCTTTCCTTTCCCCTTCCCTCCATTCCCAGCATAAAACTTGTGAGTACCACTTGCTTTCACAGCCCTCCCTCCCCCACCTTAAAATTCCTCCCCTTTTCCTCACAATTTCTGTATTCTCTTCCACTTAGGTTACTCCTTCCCTTTTCATTTTTCCCCTTCCACTTTTCAATGAGGTGGGGAAAGTTTCTCTGTAAATCGAATATGTTTAACATTTTTTTCTTTAAGTCAATTCTAATGAGAGTCAGATATACACTGTGTTCATCTCCCTCCCTTCTTTCCCTCAGATATAATAGGTATCTTTTGCCTCTTAGTGAGATGTAGTACCCCCACTTTACCCTTTTTCTGGAACAATTTCCTTTCCACACCTAATTTATTTTTTATATTATAACTTTAAAAACAGAGTATACATATATTATTTAAGTATATTCATAACAGAAATATAGTTCCCAAGATTTCTTTTTACCTTTTTATGTTTCTCTTGAGTCCTATATTTGGAGATCAAACTTTTTGTTTAGTTCCAGTTTTTTCATCAGAAATAGATGAAATTCATCTATTTTCATTGAATGTCCATCTTCTTCCCTGGAAAAAAATGCTCATTTTGGCTTGATAAGTTATTCTTGGCTGCAAACCAAGTTCTTTAGCCTTTCAGAATATCAGATTCCAGACCCTTGATCCTTTAATGTGGATGCTGCTAGATCCTGAGTAATCTTTATTGTGGTACCTCTATATTTGAATTGTTTTTTTTCTAGATGCTTGTATATTTTTTCCTTGGTCTGGTAATTTTGGAATTTAACTATAATATTTCTTGGAGTTTTGATTTCGGGGTCTCTTTCAGTAGGTGATCGATGAATTCTTTCAATGGCTATTTTACCCTCTGTTTCTATAACATCTGAATAGTTGTCTTTGATGATTTCCTGGAAAATAGTATCTAGGCTCCTTTTTTTCCATCATAATTTTCAGGAAATCCAATTATTCTCAGATTATCTCTCCAGGTCTGTTGTTTTCCCAAGTAGGTGTTTAACATTTTTCTCCATTGTTTCGTTTTTTTTTTGTTTTTTGTTTTTTTTTTTGTTTTTTTTTTTTTGTTTTTCTTGACTGATTCTTGGTCTCCTCAAGTTATTCATTTCCATTTGTTCGATTCTAATTTTTAATGAATTATTTTCTTCATTCACTTTTTAAAATAACTTTTTGTAATTGTCCAATTGAGTTTTTAAGTGAGTTGTTTTGTTCTATGGAATTTTTTTCCATTTCACCAATTTTATTTTTTAGAAAGCTATTTTCTTTTTCTAGTTCACTAATTCTGTTTTCCTTGGAATATTTTACCTTTTCCAATTCACTAATTCTGTTTTTCAGGGCTTTGATTTCTTTATCCACTCTATCTTTGAATGAGTGGAATGACTTATCCCAACCCTCTTGCCAAACTTCCCTTTCCTTTCCCCATTTTTCTTTTAGCTCTTATGTAAGAACCTTTTTAATTTCTTCTATGAGAGCCTTGTATTGTGGGAACCAGACATATCCCCCTTTGGGGATTCATCTGGAGACAATTTATTTTTAGTCTCCTCAGGGTTTGAAGTCTGCTCTCTATCCATATAGAAGCTATCTATATTTAGAGAATGCTTTAGTTTTTAGCTCAGTTTGACAAAAAAAGAATCAAAGAAAACAAACAAAAAAAAGTAAATGCGATCTGCTTTTGGGTAGTGTGGTGTTACCAAGCTTCCTCTCTAGACTACGGGAGGTAGCAATGAAGCAGCAGTGGCTGCACTGCCTGCACAGTGGCCACTCTCCGAGACTCTGAGAGGGTGCTGCAGCAGTCACCTGGGTGTTGGGTGGGTGTGGTCAGGTCCCAAGAGACCCCAGTGTTTCTGGATTGAGATCTTTACCCCCTGTGTTCATAGTTTTTCTCCTGATCTACTGGCTTGCTGCCAGGGCAAAGAAGTTCACACTGAGTAAAGTTCTCCTGGCAAGTTTTTCACTGGCTGCAACTACACCCTGCCCCTTCCAGTCTGCTCAGTGTGAGCTGCCTTACATTCACTCACTGCCTGACTGCAGTCTGCGCAGTCTAACCGTCCCCATCCATGAGCAAAAACAGACCTTTCCTGGTGAAATTTGAAGATATCTTTTGTTGGTAATGTATTTGTAGGTTTTTTCTGTCAAGCATTAATTCCGAGGCCGTCTCATGAAAAAAAGTATTCAGAGGGTAAGAAGGAAGCTAGATAGAGGTGTGTATTCTCTCTGCCACGTTGGCCGAAAGTCCCAAAGACTTGTATTCTTATAAAAGTATTTAGTTCTCTATATATTTGAGAAATGAGGCCTTCATTAAGAAAACTTGCTATAACCTTTCTTCCACAAACATTATTAACAACTGTACATTTTTTTCCATTCTGTTCCTGCCCCCATTTATCCTACTTCCCTCTGCCTTTTACTCTGTTTATCCTCAAAATGTTTTGCTTCTTACTACCACCTCCTTCAATCCACACCCTCTGCTATAAATCTCCTCCCCTTCCCTAGTTCCTTTCCCTAATGACTGTTAGATAAATAATCTGTTGGTCAGTGATAATCAAGTTCCTGAGACAATAGTAAATAGACCCAGTCCTCTAACCTACCTGTAAGCCACAAAATTAGCAAATAAATAACATGAAGATCTAGTCTAACTTTGTCCTATAAATTTATCTTTTATCTCTAGGTTCTTTGAAATCCTTTTGGAATTTAGCCCACTTCAATTGGCATTACAATTATAATAAACTTTGCCCCTTCACTTAGAGATGAGTTCAAGCCTAAAAATTCTTTTGAGACACCTGCAATACCAATCTGCAACCCCAACCTCTTGGGGTCTCCTTCTGAACCTCAACAGTAGGAAATGGAAAGTGCACTAAACTGCTATATATTATAACTCCAAAGTGACATTTGCAATTAATATCCTCAAGCACCCCTGAAAATATAAAAATATGTGAGATATAGTTTAAGGACTTGATTTAGTGATGATTTAAAATAGCATTTTTACCATGTAAATATGCATATGATATCATTGGTTGGATTCAGCATCTTTTTTGCAAGAATTGTAGTTGCAACAATTTCCATTAATAAGAGGCCTTCTAAAAAGCTTGTGGAAAAAAAGACGAAATACTGATGTCCTGCAAATGATGAAAAACCAAGGATCCACAATTGAATTTACAGATAGAAATCTCAAGGCTCTGAGGTCTTCTCTTTCTTCCAGTGTAACATTTCTATTATTGCCAACTGTAAATGCTCCAAAATAGGCACGAATCTGTTTTGAAAAGAAAAAAAAAATCCATTATGACATCTAGAAACTATTTGGAATTGTTTACAAATTTATGTTTACATACATACATACTTAGGCAATATTACTTTTCTCTAGGAGTAAGCCTGTATGGCACATTAATAATTGCTGGGTTTTGTGGGTTTTTTTACTTTCATTCATATGGAATTGCAATAGAGAGGGATAATAGAATCACAGACTGAGATCTGTAAGAATGTTTAGAGTTCATTAGAGAAACTTCTTATTTTACTAAGAAGAAACTGAGGTCCAAAGTAGTTAAGGTCCCACAGCCAGAAAGTTTGAGGCAAGATTCATATTCAAGTCTTCTCTACTACAAGTTCATTTAGAGCTCTCTCCGTTACCCTATGCTGACTCTAGGAACAGGACAAAAGGCAGGTATTTTTGTTCTTACAGAATCAGATTTATTTAAATTAAATTAAATTCAACAAACATTTATTAAATGCCTACTACATGCAAAGGGCTGTTATAGAAATATAGGATTCTGAGGGCCTCCCACACTCTCTGGTGAATGAGATCTTAGGATTTCTGCCCCCCCCCCTCTACTCCTCCCCCCAACATTCACAGAGAGATATCCTGGAGTTTCTTCTTTCCTACACCCTTGTTTCCTGCAATCTGAGGTATTTCTCTGTACTTGCTACTTATGGCTTTGATGAAAAGCTTTGGTGAAGGGGAACTGCGAAGTCCAAGTTAGCTCCCTGTTAACCTCAGGATCAGCCAGAGTCAGGATCACCAAGTCCTTTGTCTTTAGGGGGAGGAATAAAGGAGATGGACAAAACAGCCACAAGCTCTCCACCTACTGACTTCCCTTCCCCTCGTTCTTCCCCAAAGTGACTCTGGCTTGTCTTATTCCACCCCTCTAATCCCTCCTACGATTTATCTGTACACACCAAAAGATGGAGCCAACATAGAATATTGAGAAGGGCCATTTTTCCAAGCATATGCTAATAGAGTATTGTCCAATAGGTAATTAGCCATAAGTGCTAGGTTGTCGGATTCCAATGCAAAAATGATTCCAATTTAGAGTTTCAGCCCTTTATAGGGAACATCCCTCCTACTGCAGGAGGTCATTCCACTACTGTGCATCTAGTTTTTCCTTTAATGAACAGCAAGTATACCAGTTCCTATCAATTATTCCTAATTCCTTAAAGTTCAAACTGTGGAGTTCCGGTTCCTTATCTTAAAACTTTGTAAGGAAGTCGCTAAAATACTCTTGATACTGGGATGGCTGCAAAACCTGGAAACACTCTGGGAAGATGGTGGTCACAAATTTCCAGGTTCTCCACAAACAGACAGAAAATCATGAAATTTCACTTCATGAACTTAATTATCACACACATTTATGTAAGGAACAGCAGATACTTGAGTCAGGGAAAACTGAAGTAGTTCTTGAGAACTGCCAGGCCTGCAGATGCCTACACTATGGCTACAGGGTAGGAGAAGCTAACACAGCTACTGTGAGTGTTGTGGCCCATGGAGCAAAAACATTTTGGGGATAATATGGCTACAACTTAGTGGAGGAAAAAGTTCCTCAGGTTGAGCTCCCAAACAGAATTCAGAAAAAAATAAGGAAGACCTAGAGCAACATTACCCACAACTTTGGATTAAAACTAAAAAAGATAATACAAAGCTACTAAAAATAAAATAGGACAAATTAAAGACAAAAATGAGTAAGTAAAAGAAAAATAACCTGACTATTGATAGCTACTTTGGTGTAAAAGAATATCAGGATTCATATTCAGAGGAAGATAGTAAGGTTAAAAAAAAATTCTTATTTTGAAAAGTAATTATCAACACCAACAAAATCCAATAGCAAAATAATTGTCAATAGTATAAAATATTTGGGAATCTATCTACCAAAGGAAAGTCAGGAATAATATGAGCAAAATTACAAAACACAAAAATAAAGATAGATTTAAATAATTGGAAAAACATTAAGTGCTCTTGGATAGGCCAAGCGAATATAATTAAAAATGACAATACTCCCTAAACAAATCTATTTATTTAGTGCTATACCAATCAGACTCCCAAGAAACTATTTTAATGACCTAGAAAAAATAACAACAAAATTCACATGGAAGAACAAAAGGTCAAGAATTTCAAGGGAATTAATGAAAAAAAAAATCAAATGAAGGTGGCCTAGCTGTACCTGATCTAAAACTATATTATAAAGCAGCAGTCACCAAAACTATTTGGTATTGGCTAAGAAATAAATTAGTTGATCAGTGGAATAGATTAGGTTCACAAGACAAAATAATCAATAACTATAGCAATCTAGTGTTTGATAAACCTAAAGATCCCAACTTTTGGGATAAGAATTCATTATTTGACAAAAACTGCTGGGAAAACTTGAAATTAGTATGGCAGAAATTAGGCATGGACGCATACTTAACATCACAGACCAAGCTATGATTTAGGCATAAAGAACGAGATCATAGATAAATTAGAGGAACATAGGATAGTTTACCTCTCAGACTTGTGGAGGAGGAAGGTATTTGTGACCAAAGGAGAACTAGAGATCATTATTGATCACAAAATAGAAAATTTTGATTACATCAAATTAAAAAGCTTTTATACAAACAAAACTAACACAAACAAGATTAGAAGGGAAGTAACAAACTGGGAAAAACATTTTTACAGTTAAAAGTTCTGAGAAAGGCCTCATTTCCAAAATATATAGAGAATTGACTCCAATTTATAAGAAATCAAGCCATTCTGCAATTGATAAATGGTCAAAGGATATGAACAGACAATTTTCAGATGATGAAATTGAAACTATTTCCACACATATGAAAGAATGTTCCAAATCACTATTGATCAGAGAAATGCAAATTAAGACAACTCTGAGATACCACTACACACCTGTCAGATTGGCTAAGATGACAGGAAAAAATAATGATGAATGTTGGAGGGGATGTGGGAAAACTGGATCATTGATGTATTGTTGGTGGAATTGTGAATGAATCCAACCATTCTGGAGAGCAATTGGGAATTATGCCCAAAAAGTTATCAAACTGTGCATACCCTTTGATCCAGCAGTGCTACTACTGGTCTTACATCCCAAAGAAATATTAAAGAAGGGACAGGAACCTGTATGTGTCAAAATGTTTGTGGCAGCCCTTTTTGTAGTGGCTAGAAACTGGAAAATGAATGGATGCCCATCAATTGGAGAATGGTTGGGTAAATTGTGGTATAGGAATGTTTTGTAATATTACTGTTTTGTAAGAAATGACCAGCAGGATGAATACAGAGAGGCTTGGAGAGACTTATATGAACTGATGCTAAGTGAAATGAGCAGAACCAGGAGATCATTATACACTTCAACAACAATACTGTATGAGGATTTATTCTGATGTTAGTGGATATCTTCAACAAAGAGATCTAATTTAGTTCCAATTGATCAATGATGAACAGAATCAGCTACACCCAGAGAAGGAACACTGGGAAAATGACTGTAAACTGTTTGCATTTTTGTTTTTCTTCCCAGGTTATTGTTACCTTCTGAATCCAATTTTTCCTGTGCAACAAGAAATTCGGTTCTGCACACATATATTGTATCTAGGATATACTGTAACATATCTAACATATATAAGACTGCCTGCCCTCTAGGGGAAGGGGTGGAGGGAAGGAAGGGAAAAATCGGAACAGAAGTAAGTGCAAGGGATAATGTTGTAAAAAATTACCCATGCATGTGTACTGTCAAAAAAAAGTTATAATTATAAAATAAAAAAATTTTTAAAAAACATAAATTTTTTCTTAAAAAAAGTAATGTCAAATAGTCACAAAGCCAAAAAGACATCTTGAAAGAATTTAGAAATGAATTCAAAAATCAAATAATGAGGGAAAATTAGGGGGAAAATAAAGGCAACCCTAAAAAAATTAAGAAAAAAGTTAACTTATTAGAAAAAAGCTCAAAGCAAACTTCTTGAAAACTAAACTAGACAAATTTAACCAAATGACATATGACATCAAAATATAATAACACTAGGAAAAAACAGTATTGACTCTGAAACATCTCAGTGGGAAAAAACAACTGATCTGTAAAACAGATCAAGAAACATTACAATAAATGTCAGAGTACCTGAAAATTATGATTAAAAAAAAAGTATCTTGATAACAATATTATTAGTAATTATTAAAGAAAATTGCCCTGAGACTCTAGAAAGAAGATAAAGTAGAAATAGAAAAAGTCTACTGATCACCACCTGAAAGAACTCCTATAAGAAAAAAATTACAGGAATTTATTTACAGTAAAACTTACAGAAATGTAATAGCCAAGTTTCAAAATTCTCAGGTTAAAGAGAAAATATTAAAAGCCACAGAGGGGCAGCTAGGTGGTGCAGTGGATAGAGCACCAGCCTTGAATTCAGGAGGACCCAAGTTCAAATCTGGTCTCAGGCACTTAACACTTCCTAGCTGTGTGACTCTGGGCAAGTCACTTAACACCAGCCTCAGGGGGAAAAAAAAAGCCACAGAAAGAAAAAACAATTTAAATACTGCAGAAAAAACAATCAAGATTTTACAAGACTTCATAGTCTCTACTAAAAAACTACAAATCTTGCAATATTATATTTCAAAGAGCAAAGAAGCTGGGGTTACATCCAAGAATAATTTACACAACAAGCTGAATATAATACTGAATTTTTAAAAAGTGACAATTGATGAAATGAAAGATTTTCAGATATTTGTAATAAAAAAGGCCACTATTCAATGGAAATTTTGACATAAATGATCAAGAAGAAATATCAAGAAATCATAAAAGACTAATTGTAAGGCATTAATTAAGGGAAAACAGTTTACTTATGATATGCAAAAATGTTATTAATATTAGTAATTATTAACAATAGTATTATTTTATTCTTTTTTTGTTTTTATTTAGTATTAAAATTTTTCCCAGTTATAGGTAAAAACAAATTTAGCATTTGTTTTAAAACTTTGAGTTCCAAATTTCATCCCTTCCTACCTCCCCATATTGACCTCTCATTGAGAAGGCAAGCAATTCAAGATAGATTATATATGTGTGTCATCATGTAAAACATGTCACAAAAAGTTATATTGTGAAAGAAAACATAGACAAAAAAATTCAAGAAAAATTTAAAAACTATGCTTCACTCTGTATTCAGACACCATCAGTTTTTTCTCTGAGAATGGATACCATTTTTCATCATTAGTCCTTCAGAGTTCTCTTGGATCTTGTATTCATTTTTCCAAATTTTCCCTTCCCTCTCTCTATTCCCTCCCCTAGATGACAGGCAATCTCATACATTTTACATGTGTTACAGTATAACCTAGATACAATATATGTGTGTAAATCCAATTTTCTTGTTGCACATTAAATATTAGATTCCGAAGGTATAAGTAACCTGGGTAGATAGACAGTAGTGCTAACAATTTACATTCACTTCCCAGTGTTCCTTCTCTGGGTGGAAACCATCTATTTTGAAGAGGAAAAAAATATATCTATATATCTGAAGAAGTTTAGATATCTTCTGAACTTCTTGAGAGGTAGGATAACTTATGAATAGGTTGAGAGAGGAACTTTAAAAGCAGGGCATAGATTAAAATTAGGAGGGTGGGGTGAATAGAGATGGAATATGATTTTAATGGAGTAGGTAAAATAAGGAATTAGAGGGTAAGAGGAGAAGATAATTGAAGGTGAACAAAGAAGTTGAGAAGGAAAATGTAAAAAGAAGATGGAAATTCACATAGAGCAATTAAAACTTTAAATGTGAATGGAATGAATTCCATTTTCCATAAAATAGAAATAATTAGCAGAATAGGTTAAAAATCAGAATCTAACAATCTATTGTTTACAAGAAACACATTTTAAAATGAGATATATACCCAGATAAAATGGAGGATTAGAGTTGAATTTATGATACTTCAGCTGATACAAAAAAAGCACGGGTAGTAATTGTGATCTCAAGCAGAATTATGTCTAAGACAGATTTAATTAAAAGAGAAAAACAGAGTAATTACATTTTAACAAATGGTACCATAGACAATGAACCATCAATACTAAACCTATATGCACTACATACTATACTATCTAAAAGGAAAGTTAGATTAGAAGGATATGGATAGTCCTATTACAGTAGGGGACATTGATCTTCTTTTAAAACTTGATAAATCTATCCAAAAAGATAAATAAAAAAGAAATTAAGGAAATTAATAGATTTTTAAATATAGTAGGTATGATAGATATGTGGAGAGAACTGAGTGGAAATAGAAAAGAATGCACCTTTTTTTTTCAGCATTCTGTGAATTTTCATGGATTGATCATTTCTATTGACCATATATTAGTACATAAAAACTTTACAGTTAATATCAGAAAAACAAAAATATTAAGTGTCCTTTTTAGATGATAATGAAATAAAATTATATTCAATAAGAGACCCCAAAAATAGATTTTAAAAATTCATTGGAAATTAAACAACTTAATTTTAGACAATAAGTGGGCTAAAAAAGAAATCATAGAAATAATCTCTAATTTCATTAAAGAAAATGACAATATGGAGACATATTAAAATCTATGGGACACATCAAATGCAGTGTTTAAAGGAAATTTATATCTCTTACATCAATAAAATAGAAAAAGAAGAAAAACAAATTGTGTATATAATTTTTAAAAACTAAAAAAAGAACAAATTAAAAATCACTAGTTAAAACACTAAATTGGAAATCTTAAAAATTAGAGATGCGATTAATAAAATTGAGAGGGAAAAAAACCTGTTGAATTAGCAAATAAAACTAGGAATTGGTTTTATGAAAAAACAAATAAAATAGATAAACAATTAGTTAATTTATATTTTTTAAAGAAGAAAATCAAATCACTAGTATTAAAAATGAAAAAGGTGAATATACCTCTAAGGAAGATAAAATTAGAGCATTACAAAGAATTATTTTGCCCATTAATATGCCATTAAATTTAGCAACTCAAGTGAAGTAGAACACGTACAAAAATATAAACTGCCTATATTAGCAGAAGAGGATACAAAATCTAAATAGGCATATTTTAGAAATAGAAATTAAACAAGCTTCCCAAGAGAAAAGCACCAGGACCAGATGGATTAAGTGAATTCTATCAAATATTTAAAGATAATCTAATTCCAATATTAATAAATTATTTGGAATAATAAAGAAAGGATCCTATCAAATTCCTTTAATTAAACAAATATGTTACTGCTACCTAAACCACTGAGAATAAAAACAGAAAAAGAAAATTAAAGATCAATTTCATTAATGAACGTGGATGCAAAAAATCCTAAATAAAATACTAGCTAAAAAATAGCAACAATACATTACAAAAAATTATTTATTATGATCAAATGGGATTTTTCCAAGTATGTAAGGATGGTTTAAGATAAAGAAAGCTACAACATAATTGATTATATAAATAATAAAAAACTTTTAAATTATGCTTATGTTAATAGGTGTATTTTTTGCATGTTTTTGATCAAATTCAATACTTATTTTTATTAAAAAATACTTGAAAGTATTGGTATAAATGGATTTTTTTCTCAAACTGATCCCCAAAAAACATTTATCTAAAATTATTAGCAAACATTATTTATAATAGAAATAAAGTATGATCAGGTGTGAAACAAGACTGCCCATTATCACCAATATCATTCAATATTTTATTGAAAATCCTAGCAACAGCAATAAAAGGAAAAGAGAGAATTTCTGTAATCAGAATAGGGAGTGAGATGATAAAAACTACTTCTAAAATCCCAAAGATGCTGCTAAAAAGTTAGTTAAAACAATAATTTTAACTAAGTAGTAGAATGTAAAATTAATTCACATAAGTCATTAGCATTCTTACATATCACAAACAAAACTTTGCAAGAAGAGATAA
This sequence comes from Sminthopsis crassicaudata, assembly GCF_048593235.1. Lineage (NCBI taxonomy): Eukaryota > Metazoa > Chordata > Mammalia > Dasyuromorphia > Dasyuridae > Sminthopsis > Sminthopsis crassicaudata. The sequence continues at coordinate 338,609,906 of NC_133618.1, read as the reverse complement.
AAATATCCCATTTAAAATAACACTAGACAGTACAAAATATGGATGAACCAATGCAAACCCTGCTGCCCTACAAGCTATTCTCTATAACCGAATTGGTGATATCAGGTTTATACTAAACATAACATGACTAATACTCAACTGCAACTCCTGAGATATCCAACACATTATTCATAATAGATATAAATACACCTGCCAAAACAAATACAGGAGTTAAATAAACAAAATTATTTAAAACTTTCAATACAAATAAAATTAGATTTAAATAATTGGAGAAATACCAATTGTTCATGGGTAGGTAGGGCCAATATAATAAAAAATGACAATTTTATTCAAACTAATTTACATATATATGTACAATGGCATCTAATTAAAGTGCCAAAAATTTTACTAAATTAAAATTATTTCTTTTTATATTCTTGATTTTTTGTGAAAACAATTTTTTTTCAAATAGCACAATAATTAAGGCACAAAAGCAAGGCAACTTAAAAAGAAAAATAAATGGATGAAAGAATAATTTTCATGGCCTCCCACACACAAAATGCATGCAAGTCTCCTACACTGATTAGTGGAAAACTAACCAAATTCTGTGGAAACTCACATAGTCAATAGTGAAACTTGATTTTGAGCAGACTCCCAAATATTTTACATTATCTACAGTTATTTCAAATAGAATTTCTCTTTCTCTTACTGTCATAACAAAATTCTTGACCAAATGTCAAGAATATAGACAGAAATAATGAAAAAATATGACATAAGGAGTCTAGCAGTACCAGATCTTAAACTATATTATAAGGAAGTAATTATCTGGCAATTAGAAACAGGATTAGAAACAAATTAGAAACCAGATTAGAAACAGAAAGACAGACCAATGGAATAAAGTAGACATGCAATTTACAGCAGCAATTAAACAAAAAACCTTATATTTGACAAGTATAAAGAGTTGAGATTTAAAAATAAGAATTCATTATTTGTTTTAAAAAATTATGTTGAGAAAACTCGGAAAGTTTTATGCAGAAATTGGCCAATAGGTTATACTATTTACCAAGATAAGGTCAAAATAGATACATGACCTATATATAAAGTAATTTTTTTTTTTGCAAAAACATTAGAAGAATAAGGAATATATTATGTAAGTGAATAATTTATGAATTAACTACAGATAGGGAGCAAAACTAGTGTATAATAGATAATTGCAATTACATTAAATTAAAAATGTTTCATGCAAATAAAACAAATATAACAAAGATCAGAAAGAAAGAAGAAAATGGAGGGGAAATTTATGGATAAGTATATTAGATAATGGTCTCATATCTAATATATATATATATATATATATATGGAACTCTGTCAAACCTATAAGAAAACATCCCATTCCCCATCTTATAATGATATGAGCAGGTAATTTTCCAAAAAAAAGAAATCAAAGCAAATTATAGTCATGTGAAAAATAATGCTCCAAATCATTACTGATTAGAGAAATACAAATTAAAACAATGTTGAGATATCATTTTATACTTGCCAGATTGCTAAAATGATAGAAGGGGAAAGTGACAAATATTGGAGAAATTGTGGAAAAATTGGAACACCAGATCATGGTTGGTGAAATTGTGAAGTAATCCAAGCATTTTGAAGAGAAATCTGGAATTATTCCCAGAGAGTTATTAAACTAACAGCAGTACTTGCTCTGTTTCCAGAGATGATTAGGGGAAAAGAAAAAGAACTCTTATGTTCTAAAAAGTTTATAGCAACTCTCTTTGTAGTGGCAAAGAACTTGAAACTGCAAGGATGACTATCAGTTGGAGAATGGTTGAACAAGTGGTGGCATATAATTGTGATTGAATACTATTGTGCTAGAAGAAGAAATAATAAGCTCAATGATTTTAGAAAAATATAGAAATTCCTCCATGAAATAAAGAAGAGTGAAATGAGAAGAAATAAAGAAGAGTGAAATGAGAAGAACTAAAAGAACATTATATAGAATGACATAAGAGAATATTATATAAAGTAACAATAATATTGTTTAAAAAAAAACTTTGAACAAATAAATTATTTTGATTTTCTAAAATATCCAAATTAATTATAAAGAGAGACACTATCTACGTTCAGAGAATACAAACACACACACACACACACACACACACACACTCATACATAAACACAGAGAGAGATGTTATTATGGAAATACATCAAATTCAAGAGAACCAAGTAGATATAGAGAAAGAATGAGAAGCAGAAACCTACCAAGGAGAGAAGAGTAGCAAGCAAAATCAATTCCTGTTCCTGGACTGAGTATTAAAAAGAGGAAAAAAGAAATATAAAAGAATTACAATCTATGGAACAGCCCATCATTTGGTGAATAGTTGAACAAATTGTGATATATGCATAAATGTAATAAAATATTACTGCAATGTCAAGAAGAATGAAAAGATGATTGCCAAGAAGCCTGTGTATTATGAATTGACACAAGGTAAAATGAAAAGTGTTAGAAGAATAATTTATATAGGGACAGCAACATTGTAAAGAGAAACAACTTTTAAAGACTTAAGAAATCTAATAAATGCAATGACGAATTCTTTCTCCAGAGAACCTATTAAGAAGAATATTCCTAACTTCTTGAAAAAGAGATAAAGGGCAGAAAGAGATACACATTTCTGTACATGGTCACTATATGGCTTCTTTTATATTGGCTATGCTTTTTTGTTATGAGGTCTTATTTTTCTCAATTTTTAATTGTGGAGAATGGGATTGGGTTAAAAGTAATGATGTAAGAGTGATAATGATGCAATAAAACGAGGGGTCTCTTGAAACATCATTTTACACTCTTTGCAGATGATATGATGGTATACTTAGAAAACCCCAGAGATTCTAATAAAAAGTTATTAGAAATAATTCACAACTTTAGAAAAGTTGCTGGATACAAAATAAATCCAAATAAATTTTCGGCATTTTTATATATCACCAACAAAATGCAACAGCAAGAGATACAAAGAGAAATTCCATTCCAAACAAATGTTGAGAGTATAAAATATTTGGGAATCCATCTACCAAAGAAAAGTCAGGAATTATATGAGCAAAATTACAAAACACTTGCCACAAAAATAAAGTCAGATTTAAATAATTGGAAAGACATCCAGTGCTCGTGGATAGGCCGAGCGAATATAATAAAGATGTTTATACTTCCCAAACTAATCTATTTATTTAGTGCTATACCAATCAGACTCCCAAGAAACTATTTTAATGACCTAGAAAAAATAACAACAAAATTCATATGGAAGAATAAAAGGTAGAGAATTTCAAGGGAATTAATGAAAAAAAAGTCAGATGAAGGTGGTTTAGGTGTACCTGATCTAAAGCTATATTATATAGCAGCAGTCACCAAAACCATTTGGTACTGGCTAAGAAATAGACCAGTCAATCAGTGGAACAAATTAGGTACAAAGGACAAAAAAGAGTACATCTATAGCAATCTAATCTTTGACAAACCCAAAGATACCAACATTAGGGACAAAAATTCATTATTCGGAAGAAACTGTTGGGAAAACTGGAAATTAGTATGGCAGAAATTAGATATGGATCCACACTTAACACCATATACCAAGATAAGATCAAAATGGGTCCATGATTTAGGCATAAAGAATGAGATCATAAATAGATTAGAGGAACAGAGGATAGTCTACCTCTCAGACCTGTGGAGGAGGAAGGAATTTATGACCAGAGGAGAACTAGAGATCATTATTGATCACAAAATAGAAGATTTTGATTACATCAAACTAAAAAGTTTCTGTACAAACAATACTAATGCAAACAAAATTAGAAGGGAAGTAACAAATTGGGAAAATATTTTTACAGTTAAAGGTTCTGATAAAGGCCTCATTTCCAAAATATATAGAGAACTGACCCTAATCTATAAGAAATCAAACCATTCTCCAATTGATAAATGGTCAAAGGATATGAACAGACAATTCTCAGATGATGAAATTGAAACTATATCCACTCATATGAAAGAGTGTTCCAAATCACTATTGATCAGAGAAATGCAAATTAAGACAACTCTGAGATACCACTACACACCTGTCAGATTGGCTAAGATGACAGGAAAAAATAATGATGAATGTTGGAGGGGATGTGGGAAAACTGGGACACTGATGCATTGTTGGTGGAGTTGTGAAAGAATCTGGCCATTCTGGAGAGCAATTTGGAACTATGCCCAAAAAGTTATCGAACTGTGCATACCCTTTGATCCAGCAGTGCTACTATTGGGCTTATATCCCAAAGAATACTAAAGAGGGGAAAGGGGCCTGTGTGTGCCAAAATGTTTGTGGCAGCTCTTTTTGTAGTGGCTAGAAACTGGAAGATGAATGGATGTCCATCAATTGGAGAATGGTTGGGTAAATTATGGTATATGAAGGTTATGGAATATTATTGCTCTTTAAGAAATGACCAGCAGGATGAATTCAGAAAGGTTTGGAGAGACTTACATGAACTGATGCTGAGTGAAATGAGCAGAACCAGAAGATCACTATACACTTCAACAACAATACTGTATGAAGATATATTCTGATGGAAGTGGATATTTTCAACATAAAGAAGATCCAACTCACTTCCAGTTGATCAGTGATGGACAGAAACAACTACACCCAGAGAAGGAACACTGGGAAGTGAATGTAAACTGTTAGCACTACTGTCCATCTACCCAGGTTACTTATATCTTTGGAATCCAATACTTAATGTGCAACAAAAAATTGGATTTACACACATATATTGTATCTAGGTTATATTGTAACACATGTAAAATGTATGGGATTGCCTGTCATCTATGGGAGGGAATAGAGAGAGGGAAGGGAAAATTTGGAAAAATGAATACAAGGGATACTGTTATAAAAAATTATTCATGCATATATACTGTCAAAAAATTTATAATTATAAAGTTTAAAAAAAATAATTGTCTCTTAGGCAAGGCAGTGAGACCTAAAAAAACAAACAAACAAACAAAACCAAAAAAAACCTCATCATTTTAAAATTCATGTAAGAGCAAGAAGAAAGTTCAGGAGGAAGCACAGACAAATAAATAGGGCAGTTTTGAAAATGGCATGAGAAATTTATTATATGCTGCTTTTTTTTTTCTTTGAGCCAGAGGAATGAAATGGAAACACACTTTTTCATATACAACCTTTTTTATCTTTTTCTGTATATATGGAAATGATCATCTTTTTAGGGGAGGGGAGTTAAGTTTAAAATTTAAAAAGTAAATTTTCAAAAATTTTAAAAGTAAAGGAATATACTTCCTAATTATTGTTACCTAAGCTCCTTATAAAAAGATGTTTGAAACATCTCTGGGTAAAAGAAACCTACTAATACTATTTTTAAAACTCGGAAGTAGAATTTAGATTACAAAAATAACAAGAAAAATAACATATGTAAATACAAGGTAATTTTTGTAGCAAATATTAATAACTGAATTTTGAGCAAGATAATCAGTTCTAGAAAACATTGTTTTTATAAAATACTCTTTGCCTCTAAAAATTTTTTTTTAATTTCTAACTTCCCTATTGATTCAAGTTGCAGTAGGAAATTGTGTGAATTCGTAAATCTGTGAATTTTCTTATTATTATATACTTTAAAGACACTTAACTAAACATATTTGTTATAAAACTATCAAGTTTTCCCTACATTTAATGAATGGGGCCTAATAAATGGTTTTTATTGACTTAGAAATTCTTTCTTTTCTTTCTAGTCATCATTGTTAATCTTGTCTATTTTTTTCTTCAAAAGCAACTGTGAGAGATCTCATTTTCCCCTTAATTTAATATTTTTACTTGGTGATGAATCTTGAAAACTAAATTAAGAGAGCAAAGCGCTTTCTTCATTATAATATCCTAACTCGGGATTCAAATTTTCTAGTTCAGAACATTTTGCAAAATTCTGATCTTTGCATTTTGTATAAGACTAAATAAAGATTTAACTTTTACAGAGCACTAACCCTCTCCTCCAATTTTTAAAAGAATTCTGTTTCTACTGTAATGGATTTAATATAATTAGGATTTATTTATTGGCAGAGGAAGACATCTTAATATGATTTTCACAGATGCAAACCAATCTGAGGAAAAAAAGATCATACCACACTTGGTTTCTTAATTATCTTTGACAGTTTTCCCAAAGATTCCTCAGTGTGTACACAAATTAACCTTTTCATGCACCCCATCAGGCTTGGCAGCTTGGTTAACATATATTGTTTTCCTGAAGAAGATGTAGAACAGTTATCATATTTTGTTACAAAAATCATTCTTTAAGAGTGCTGGCCCTTCAACTGGCAAATATCTTTTCAAAGGTAAAGTAATTCAGGAGGAAAGCAGTTGTTTAGTGAATTGTTTGTTCTTGAAGACTACTACCATGAATAATATCAAGAAGATGATGTCATGACATGGAAGTGAATTGAATATGAATATGGATATGGATATGAAGAGCTGTGCAAGGTCACCAGCCTCATTTTCTCCTCCAGAACCACATGGGTCCAGTGACCAGATAAAAATCAGGATAACTGAAGATGGCCCTGGATACAATGGAAGGCTTTGGCCTTTTTAAGATAAGGTCTTTAACAGATCTCAGTTTGACTGAGGTATTTGACCATTCGGGATTAAAGCTAGGTAAGAAAAAATGAGGCAAAGAATGGCCTTTTTTTTAAAATTTATTTTTTTATTATTTTTTTTCCCTTTAAGGAAGGAAGGGAGGAAGGAAAAGATGGAGGAAGGGAAGGAGGGAAGAAAGGAAGAAGGAAAGGAAGGAGAGAGGGAAGAAAGGAGGGAGGAAGAAAGGAAAGGAGGGAGAGAGGGAGAAAGTGATGAGAGCGAAACCAGACATCCCAGTATGTAAAATCACCAACAAAACCTTACATCCTCTGGAGAAGAACTCCTTTCTTATACAAACTTAAAAGGACTTACAGTCTCTGGAGAACTCCTTTGTTGTACAAACTTCTCCATATCCTCTGGAAGCAGGAAAAGCCTTTTCAGATACAAACTTAAGTATTCTTAACTATCCTGTTCTGTATAAAGTTTTCGGATTATGTTTCTTTGCAATATTACTTCTCTCTTGAAGCTGATATTGCCCGTCAAGACATCTTGGCATTTTTTTTTAACCAATAAAGCCTTTCTTATCACAGCTTTGAGTAGGCGAATTCTTTCGCCACGGACCCGCCCATAGAACTTTGGAGACAGAGGAACTGCAGACCCATCTCTGCCCCATCCCACACCCTCATCAGAAGGAAGGAGGGAGGAAGGAAAGGAAAAAGGGAGAGAGAAAGGAAGAGAGGGATGGAGGAACAAAGGGAAGGAGGAAGGAAGGAGAGAGGGAGAAAGGAAGGAGGGGAGGGAGACCGGGAGAAGGAAAGAAGGGAGGGAGGGAGGAAAGAAGGAAGAGAGGGAGGAAAGGAGGAAGGAAATGAGGGAGGGAGGGAGGAAAGAAGGAAGGAAGGAAGGAATGGAGAAAAGGAAGGAGGGAGGGAGGAAGCAAGATCTGTTGCCTCAGTAGGACAGAGTTCAATGAATATAATCTAGGACTAAGACAGGAACAAAATATATAGCTTCTAAAAATATTTGAAATGCTATGTTTCAAATTTAGGTCTATTAAAAAATGTGAAAACATAGAATGAGTTCAAAAGTCAGCTCTAATATTTAATCCTGCATGTCACTTGCCTCTGTGAGTCTCAATTTGCTTCTTTGAAGAGTTGGACTAGAATTATCTCTTTTAAGGTTCTTTCCAGGTCTAAATCAGAACTCTATGTTGTACCAAAATGGTATAGTAAAAAGGAATTCAAAAGAGCTACTTTCAAGTCCTGCCTAATATTTATATTAACTCTGTGGGCCTCAGTTTCTTCATCTGTAAAATAAAGGAGTTATATTAGTTGACCTGTAAGTCCAGCTATGATCTATGATTCTATCATCTTTCTTTGCAGCTCACTAGGGAAAGCTTCAGATTTTTTCCTTCTCTTCTTTCTCTATTAATACCCTAAGGAAGAACAATCAGTTATACTGTTGACATTTCCTCATTTTTCAGCAGTTTATAAAATGGGAAGGCAAAGTTTGGTGCCTCAAAAAATATTTGAGAATGTCTTGGCCTATCAAAAAAGAATGAAATTTCTGCTCTTGGGTGTTCAAGGATGCATTCCAATGATGGATTGGAGGTGGGGATAGAGGCAAGGGGAAAGAGATTCTCTTGCTAGCTTCCTATCTCCTCCATATTTCCCCCCAACCCCTCAAAACTTCGAGTTATAAGTTGATTCTTTTCTCTGGAGAATCAGAGAAAAGATAAGAGACTGCTCTGGGAAATGCGATTTTCACCCACCACATCTTTTAAGGATAGATACTTCCAAACCTTTTCCCCATGCTCTAATGAATGCCCATACTGCTCTCTCTTCAGCCTTATTCCCCTCAGAGCAAAGGAACTGTGGCAGGACCTTATTCCTTGTCACCCTTGCCCAGAAGCTACTCACAATGAAGGGCAAAGAACAAACGGTAAAGAGCACTGTCATGATTGCCAGTAGCAAAAAGTGGTCCAATGCCTCAAGAGGCTGCAGGGCCTGAGTTGATTCCTCTCTTCCTTTGAATCCAGCTAAATCCTTAGACACAGAGCGAGGAAGCTGGGAGAGCCGCTGGTGCATTCCATAGAGATTCCACATGGTATTTAGGTTGCATAGTACCGTGGCCAAGACGAGCATCGCCATTAATGTAGCATACAGAATCGAATAGCCTACCTCTGACAAAGAGCGCTGCTCACTTGCCATCTGTATGAAACACCAAGTTCCTGGGCAGTACTGCACGTACTTTCCAAAGCCCACCAGCGGCAGGGAGCAGAAAAAGAGGCAAAATACTCCCATCGCAGGCGTCACTAGCGCCCCTCTGGGCAGAGTGACATGTCGTCGGTAGAAAAACGGATATCCTAGTGACAGCCAGTATTCCAGAGACATCACCAATAACTGAAGCATGGACGCGAGCCCGAAAAATGCCATAAAGAAAGCAAAAACTTGACACAGCACATTTCTGGAGCCTGGAACCAATTCTTTCAGGGTCCGGTTCTGCGTGTAGGTGGCCAAGACCATAGGGCTTAAGAGGCATTTGCCCAGAAGATCTGTAACAGCCAGACCCCACACCAGAATGTAAAAGACTGAGGGAGGAGAGCCCGGAGGGCAGGACCGTAACCCGGGCCTGGTCAACAATATCAGGGCCAGTACATTGCCCAGTAACCCAGCAGCAAAAAGCATCCCGCTGATCGCTGAGGAGCTCCCGCTCTCCACCCAGGTAAAATTGTCACAGCGGTAGAGTTGCGAAACCATACTGGAGCTTGCGGATAAAGTCCAGAATGGAAGAAGGAGAAAATTAGAATTGAGTGAATAAGAGCTACTAGGAATCAGGAATTCCGGGGAGCTCAGGAAGACAAAAACCTTAGCTTATCTCAGATTCGTCCCTTAGTGTGAGAGCAAAAGGTTATCTCTTCTGCATCTTCAGGGAAAGGACTGTTTCGGAAGTAAAACCGTGGGGGCGGGTCAGGGAGGTTCCCAGAACCTAGCGCCTACTCTTTAAAGTCTTTAAAGTAGTCTCACTCTGGAAAACTGGCAACCCGGAAATCCAACCTTTTGTAGAGTGAGAGAAAACGTGGAATTTGAGACTCTCTTTACTCAGCCTAACGATATTTAGGTACAAGATCACCAGAGACTGAGATCTGGCCTGAAACCCAAATTTTCAAAGATTCAGGAACTCAGCTTTTTCACCATACTATCCTCCCCTCCTCCCCCATAACCACTAGAAAAGAGAGAAAACAGAGGGACACTAGGTGTCAGGGAAGAAATTAAGAGAGTGAAATGACAGAGATAGAACTGGCAGGTGAAGATGGTAGTTCACAGATGAATATAAATTAAGTACTAGGAAAAATCCCCAGAGTGGGAACTCTAAGTACTGACTTAAACTTTCGTGAAAGATGAATGGCTGGGTCTCTATGTGTGATCTAACTGCCTGGGATAAAGGAAGAGGGAGTACAAACATCTAGAAAAAAAAATTATAGGATTTAGAATTGAAATGAAAGGTAGACAATTTTTTCCAGCTATCAGAATCCTTATCTTCCTTCAAAATTTATCTCAGATGACACATCCTCCACAAAACGGTCCCAGTTCTGAAGTTGTCTGTAATTTATTTCTCCTCAAATAATTATATATTTATCTATGTATTCTGACTCCTGCTCTCACTAGTAGAGCAGTTTACACTCAAAACACTACACTCAAAGAGCAGTTTATATTCAAATGCCTAGCCTAGTGTTTTGCACCTAATAAACATTAGTGGATTGAAGTAGTGAAATAGTGAAATGAAGTTTTTTTGGTTAACATTTATTGAACTATCTGAAAACAACACTGATTTCTTGTTATGTTCCCCTCCCCCACCTCAACTCCCAAGTTTTCTGCTTTTAGACAAGTTTTTCTGTGCTGGAGTAATACAATGAAGTTGAACCACGATTTTTTTTTCTTGTTTGGGTTTGTTATTAAGTTATTGAGCAATAAATTCTGTCACATTTCATAAGGGAATACAAGTTTTTGCTAGTTCACTGTACATTTTTAGGTCTGATACCTTCTCTGGATAAACTATGCAGAGAAAAATCAGGTTTGTGGACTTAGAAAAATGTTATGGCTTCTCCAAGGGATTGTGAGGGATGTAGAAGACCCTTACCCAAAATAACTACTCAGAGATCACTCAGTACAAGGCAGAAAAGTTATTTTTTGAAAAACTTCTCGAGTATGAGCCCTCCCATCACAAGATAAGAAAGAGAAAGCTCATGGTAGGAGGGCTAAAGAAATAGTAAAGATACATAGCTTTTACACAAGAGATTACATCACAAGGAAGAGAGCATTGTTAAGAGGAGGGGGAGGCATCTAATTGGTTGTTGCTATTTGGAGAGATTGGAATGGAAGGTTTCTGTTACAAAGGATTACATCATAAATTGGGGAGCATTGAGAAATAGGTGCCCTCTCCCCTTAATTGAATGTTAGACATGAGTGCCAACAGACCTTTAAAATTTCGATTACTAAGCTAACAGCATTTAACTAATAGTCTAAATATTGATAATATTGAATAGTGATAAATGTCATCATTTCAGGCCAAGTAAATATATCTAAAGTTTAAGTAAATATTGGCTAATACACAACATACTTATGCAGGTCACAGAGACATAGAAATAATGAATAATAAAACACAGAAAAAGAATTTAAACATTCCTGTAACTTCTTCACCTTATCTCTCCATTTCCCACAGGATTGAGATAGTGTCTAAACCTTGAACCTTTCCAAATTCATTGCTACCTGTGGTGGGAACAACATTTATTTTATGCAGAGTGGGATGATTTTCCTTTAAGAAGAGCAATGAGGCGCTAAAAGAGATTTTGTTGGCTTGAAAGACCAGTCTTTGGGGAATTGCTGTTCTTGACATCTGGCAGAGCAATCTTTCAAGATGTTTTATTGACCTAATGTTGCTGCAGAAGGAAGTAGCATCTGTTTTTAGCAACTATATTCTTTTAGTCTTTTGCTACAAGGAAAGTAATTTTTAATTTAACTTGTGATCCATAAATATTTTTTTTTTCATTTGAATCATGAGCCTGAATCATTGAATTGGCCTGAATTAGGCCTTAACAAAACTTAAGAAAAATTATGTTGATTACTTGATAACAACATTAGAGTGCCACAGAAAGGAAAATGAATGAGGTAAACCCAAGATCATAGAATCATAGATTTAGAGCTGAGAGTTTGCCTAGTAAAATCTGTCCATTTTATAGATAGAGATTAATTATTTTCCCAAGGTTACAGGATGGCAAAATGAGATCTGATCTCAGGTCCTATTGAAGGGGGTACAGCTTCTAGGGTAAATGTAGCAATAATATAGCTAGTAATCTAGCTTGGGCTAGATCCTCCTCAGAGATCTACTGTCCTGTCCTTGCCTTTCCTCATCAAAGTTAAGAGTGACTTTTTTTCCCCCTCTTTGATCTGTTTTTCTTGTGCAGCATGATAACTGCAGAAATATGTATAGAATAATTGCACTTTAAAAAAAACATATATTATATTACTTACCATCCAAGAAAGTGGATGGGGTGAAAGGAAGGGAGAGGAAGAGGAATGGAGGGAGAAAAAAAAAACTTGGAACACAAGATTTTGCAAAGGTGAATGTTGAAAACTATGTGTATGTTTTAAAATTTAAAAACTTAAAAAAAAAAGAAAGAAAAAGAAAAAAAAATAAGGTTCTTGAGCAAGAACTGTCAGGAGCTTTGTTTCCAAAGCACCTTACCCCAGCATGGCATTTAGAAGGTGCTTAAATGTTCATTGAACAGAAAAAAAAATTTTAGGAGTGACTTGGTCTTTAAGGAAGTGGTCAAATAAAGGGGCAGGAGGGAAAACTGATATAGTTTTTGTTTTCCTAGCCACGACTTCTACAGTCAGCTTACAAAGCAACTAGCATTCCTTAAAAGTAAGAAAAGATCATAATTAGGTGCATCAGAAAGCTAACACACTTTTCCCAGTTGCATACTATTGTTGGAATGCAAGGGTGCAGGTGATCTTCCAAATATTTTAGGATTCCAGACCAGTGTCACAGGTATCCCAAAAAAGAATCTGGAGATTTAGATAATTTCTAAGTCTAAAGGCAAAGTTTTATTATAATTGTAAATGCCAATTAAAACAACAAATTCTAAAAGAAGAAAATAGCAAAGAACAGGAAGCAAGCAGGTAAATTTGTAGGGAAAATTGTTAGAGGGAAAAGTTCAGAACAAAAAATAGAATGACAGATGTAAACAACATCATGGGATTAGGGTTCACATGCTTTGTGGGAAGCCTGGTAATAGAGGCTAGCAACAACTCCCTTTCTTCTTTCATGAAACTAAGAAGTGCTCATTGCTTGAGTCCAGGTGCAAGATTGTAGCCCCAATTTGGATAACAAAACAGACATACTTGAAAGACAGTTTACTGGAATAAAGACATTACATGCATTCACATGCATTCTCGAGGATTGTGTCATATCACTTCCAAATGCTACATTCCTAAAGTGACAACATCATGCCAGGTAGCATGGGGTTTCTTGTAAAGTATTGGGTTCTATATTGCTATTGAAAGTTCTACTATATCAGTATTCCTTGAGGATTAGATCTCCTCCCTCTACTAATCCCATGATAAAGTAATAGGGAAGAGTTAAGAATTCTCAATATATCTCCTCATTAAAATATCTATCAATCAAAGTTTCCTTTTCTCTGCCAGGGAAGATCCAAATTATGTAATATTAACCTAAGTTTTAAAGACCTGGTGGCCTTACTCCAAGACTTTGGACATTGAGAGAGATTATAGACCCAATTTCTTGGTCAGTGCTAGTCTATCCAATAAATTGATTATGCTGAGAGTCAATTTTTTTTCCTTTTTGATCTGATTTTTCTTGTGCAGCATGATATTTGTGGATATACATATAGAAGAATTACACATGTTTAACATATACTAGATTACTTGCCATCTAGGGGAGGGAAGGGGGACAAAGCAGGGAAGAAATTTGGAACACAAGGTTTTGTGAGGGTGAATGTTGAAAATTATCCATCATATGTTTTGAAAATAAAAAGCTCTAATAAATAAATAAATAGTTGCAATTTAATATTGTTTTCTTAAGTCTGTTTGCTTCACTTTAAAACAGGTCTTTCCAAGCTTCCTAAGATTCATCATACCTATTGCTTTACATAATGGAGTAAAATTTCATTCAATTAGTGTCATCGTTTGTTTTGACACTTCCTAATCCATGGAAATTTATTATATTTGTTTCCATACCACACAAAAAAATTGCTGCTATAAATATGACACAGAGAGACTTTTATTTTGTCAATGACTTCTTTGAGGTATATGGCTAATAGAATCACTAGTTCAAATAGTATGTAAATCACTTTATCATTTGCAAGATTCTTAATTGTTTTCCAAAATAACTATGTTATATAGAGAACTGATTCAAATTTATAAGAATACAGCCATTCTCCAAATGATACATAATAAAAATGATTTTAAAAAATGAAAATTTTCAGACAAAATTAAAGCCATTTTTAGTCATATGGGGGAGAAAGGTCCAAAATTATTATTGATTAGAGAAATGCAAATTAAGACAATTCTGAAGTACCACTTCAGATTGGCTAAGATGAAAGGAAAAGATAATGATAAATATGGAAGGATGTAATATTTTAGTTAGCTTTCTGGAGGTCTTGGGACTAGCCTTTGTTTCAGCTGAGTAATCACCAGGTGATAAAGTCCAATTCTTTATTATTCCTTGCCTAGGGCTTGGCTAGCTTTCTGGAGGACCTTCAGACAGGACTTGGTTTCAGTGGAGAAGAAAGGAAGACAGGCCAGCCACTACGGTGTTGAGAGATGGAGTATATGTCTCTGTCCAGTCCTTGGTTGGCTCGTATATACTCTGTTATATAATTACATCATTGCAGGTGTCAATCTTGTAGGAGGGAGGGAAGGAGAGAGAGAGAGAAAGAGAGAGACAGAGACAGACAGACACAGAGACAGAGACACAGAGAGAGACAGAGAGGGAGAGAAGGGGGGGAGGAAATAGGATGGAGGGAAATACATAGCAATCCTAACAGTTACTATGAATCATACTATTTTTCACTTTATTTTTTTCAATTTTTTTTTGATCTGTGTTATCTTTCACAATATGACTAATATGTTTGCATGATTGCACTTGTATAACCCATATCAAATTGCTTACCATTTCAGAGAAGAGTGAGAGAGAGAGAAATAATTTAAATTCAAAATTAAAAAAATAAATGTTAAAAATTATTTTTACATGTAATTGGGGAAAAAAATAAAAGATCATCTCAAAGAAACTATTTGATCAGTGCACATTCTGGTTACAAAATATTTGTAATTATCATATTGTATTATAATTGCTACCATGACCATTTTTAATATTGAACTTTGTATTTTACAAAATAATAGATATTTCCATGTTTTCCTCAAACTGATCAAACATCAATCTAAAACTGAAAAAGAACTGGGTGGTTGCAAACACTATGTTAGATTAGCAATTTGTTTTTTCCTGATACTTTCATTTCTCTAAGGGGGCAATTATATTATTGATACAACATTGTCCTTACTATCTAGAAGAGATAAGTGATATATAAGTAGCCAATATTAAGCCACTATTTTAGTTTTAGTCTGGAAAATATATGTAAGTTTACAAACAGAGTACTAGTTGGCAAATTTAGAAAAAAAAGCACTATTTAGTACAATTTTAAAAAGTATAATGACTGTACTCTTTAGCTCATCTCTCCCCATTCTAATTCATCTAAGCTGCCACATTAATGTTCTTAAAATTTAGATCTGATAGTGTAATTCAATAACCTTCAGTGGTTCTCTTTTATTTCCAGGATCAGATTTAAAATTCTGTGGGCTTTTAAAACCCTTCATAATCTGGCCCTTTCTTGCCTTTTCAAGATTCTTACATATTATTCCTCTTAATATACTCTGCAATCCAATGTTACCATCTCATACACCTCTAGCATGACACTTTATCTTCTGCTGGAACATTTTCATTGACTGTCCCCACTTCACATCTCTACTCTCTAGTTTCCATGAATTTCTCCAAGTTTTAGTTTTAGATAAATTCCTGCAATAATTTTTTTTCCAGTCCTCCTTAATCTTAGTGTTTTGGGGTGTTCAGGGAAGACTAGTGCCTCTGGTGTGAAGACTGATTATGCCTTCTTAATTTTGCTTTTCCATCTTTAATGTCCATCTTATTCATCTATCATTCACTTGGTGCTCCAAGAAGCTATAACATGTGCAGGGGCCTTACCCTGGTAAATCATTTCAGCAATGGCCTAAACCAGATTAAGAGTAATTGAGGGGTCTTATACTCAGTACTGAGTTAGAGAAGTATCTACCCCAAACATGTGAAGACTTCCGATGGAAGAATGAACCAATAAGAACAATTTGTTCCAATGGCCATAAAGATGGTTGAAGCAGGCACTGTGAAATACTTTGAACTTGGTCGGACATTGAAGATGCCAAAGTTTATTTACTGCATCTTGACCCAGTACCAATCATTTTGACTTTTGTATTGCCACTAGATTTTGAAGACTCTGAGAGAGAGAGAGGAGAGAGAGAGAGAGAGAGAGAGAGAGAGAGAGAGAGAGAGAGAGAGAGAGAGAGAGAGACTAACAACTTCATGCAACTTTGCCTCACTTAAATATAATTTATGTATGTGTATCAAAATTCATTGTTCATAACATTTTTATTGTTCAGTATTTTATTTTCCCCCTAGTTACATATAGAAACAATTTTAAAGCTTTGAATTCCAAATTCTCTCCCTTCTTCCCTTCCCATATCCCTTCTTCAGAAAGCAAGCAATTCAATATGTTATATTTAATTATGCAAAACATATTTCCATATTAGTCATGAAAGAAAATAGACCAAAAACCCCCCTAAAGCTAAGTATGTTTCAATTCAGATGCCATCAGTTCATTTTCAATAGATGGATAGCATTTTTCATCATAAGTTGCTCAGGGTTATCTTAGACATTGTGCTACTGACACTAGCTGTCATTCATTCACAGCTGATCATCTTACAATATTGCTGCTACTTTGAACATAGTAGGTATCAGTCTTTCCAGGTTTTTCTGATAACATCCTGCTCATCATTTATCATACCACAATAATATTCCATCACAATCACATTTGCAATGTGATCTTTCTTATAATATTCTACCGCCATTCTCTGTAGGTTTTACATATGAATTTATATTGTAAACTGGTTTTGCCCTTCATTGCTAAATATTTACATGGCAACTGGCTAAAACAGTTTGGGGGCTCTTTAGCCTCCTACAGCCACTCCCCATTTGATGGGAATCCCTTCAATCTCCAATTCTTTGCACCAAAAAAAAAATCTTTGTATATATAGATAATTTTCCTTTTTCCTTTTTATCTCTTTTGGGATATAGAACTAGTAGTAGTATAGGTCAAAAATTATGCATGCTTTTATAGACCTTTGGCTATAGTTCCTAATTTCTGAGCAGAATGGTTGAATCAGATCACAACTCCACCAACAATCTATTAATGTTTCATTTTTTTCATATTCCCTCCAACATTTGTCATTTTCCTTTTCTGTACTATTAACCAACTTAACAAGCATGAGGTAGTACTTCAGAATTATCTTAATTTACATATCTCCAATAAATAGTATTTTTAAGAGCATTTTTTCATATGGCTAGAGATAGTTTTGTTTTCTTTATCTGAAAACTGTTCATATCTTTTGATCATTTATCAATTGGAGAATGGCCCTTATTTTTATGAATGACTCAATTCTCTATGTTTAAGAAATGAAGTCTTTATCAGAGATATTTGTTTCACATTTTTTCGTAGTTATTCTTGCAATCATTATTTCTTCCTTCCTTCCTTTTTCTTTTCTTTTCTTTTCTTTTCTTTTCTTTTCTTTTCTTTTCTTTTCTTTTCTTTTCTTTTCTTTTCTTTTCTTTTCTTTTCTTTTCTTTTCTTTTCTTTTCTTTTCTTTCTTTCTTTCTTTCTTTCTTTCTTTCTTTCTTTCTTTCTTTCTTTCTTTCTTTCTTTCTTTCTTTCTTTCTTTCTTTCTTTCTTTCTTTCTTTCTTTCTTTCTTTCTTCTTTTTTTTTTTTTTTGCTGAGACAGTTGGGGTTAAGTTACTTGCCCAAGGTCATACAACTAGGAAGTGCTAAGTGTATGAGACTAGATTTGAACTCAGGATCTTCTGATTTCATTCAGGGCTGATGCTCTATCCACTGTGCCACCTAACCACCCCCCTTTTTTCATTATTATTTTTTCTTTTTTTAAAATTAATTTTATAATTATGACATTTTTTGACAGTACATATGCATAGGTAATTTTTTTTTTTTTTACATGGCAACTGGCTCTTGTATTCCCTTCTGTTCCAAATTTTTCCCCTCCTTCCCTCCACCTCCTCCCCTAGATGGCAGGCATTCCCATATATGTTAAATATGTCATAGTATATCCTAGGTACAATATATATGTACAGAGCCGAATTTTGTTGTTGTTGTTGTTGTTGTTGTTGCAAAGGAAGAATTGGATTCAGAAGGTTAAAAATAACCTGGGGAGAAAAATTTAAAATGCTAACAGTTTACACTCATTTCCCAGTGTTCCTTCTCTGTGTGTAGCTGATTCTGTCCATCATTGATCAATTGGAATTGTATTAGCTCTTCTCTATATTGAAGATATTCACTTCCATCAGAATACATCCTCATATAGTATTGTTGTTGAAGTGTATAATTATCTCCTAATTCTGCTCATTTCACTCAGCATCAGTTGATGTAAGTCTCTCCAAGCCTCTCTGTATTCATCCTGTTGGTCATTTCTTATAGAACAATAATATTCCATAATCATAATTTATATATATCATATATCATATATTCATATATCATAATTTACCCATCCATTCTCCAATTGATGTTTTCTTTTTTTTTTAAATTAAAACTTTTTATTTACAAAACATATGCATGGCTAATTTTTTTAAACATTGATCCTTGCAAAGCCTTCTCTTCCAAATTATCTCCTCCTTCTCCCCACCTCCTACCCTAGATGATAGGTAGTCGATATATGTTAAACATGTTAAAATATATGTGGAGTCTAATATGTGTATACATATTTATATACAGTTATCTTGCTGCATAAGAAAAATTAGATCAAAGAAAAAAAAACAACAACTGGGAAAGTGTGAAGACCAAGTTAGCACCCTGGATGCCTTGGAATCAGCCAGAGTCAGGATAAGCAAAAGTCCTTAGTCTTTATTCTTGGTCTTTAGGGGTAGAAGTGAAGGGAATGGACACAGGATTTCTGCAAACGTCCTTTTTTTCCTCTACTGCCAAAGTGACTCTGGCTTGTCTTACTCTACCCCCTAATCCTTCCCACAATTCTCTGTATCCACCAAAAAATTGAACCAGTAAAGAATAGTGGGAATCTACCATTTTCTTTTGTTTTAGAATATAGGTGGTTATGCCATTCCTGATTTTTCAGGGATGTGAGAACCCCAAAAAGGAGGTGATCACACCCTCCCTGACTTCTCAGGAAAGGAAGTGAAAACACCAAAAAGAAGGTGATCACCCCCTTCCCCCAGGCGACTATTAGCAAGTTGCTTATTAGGGGTCTGTATCAATAAACCCGATCCTACTACTTCCCCTGGTTGATAAGTCACACATTGTCTACCTGTATTAGTGACTGGGATATTATCTACACATTCCTCAGTTTCCCATATCAGTGTATGGATGGACACTGTTTTGTAAGTACTCTCAGGAGGTGAGCCTATTGTGTCTGTAGGCAAGGGATTCATAGGCTGGAGAGGAACAGATTTCACCTCCCCAGGGGGTATCTCAGTTGTCCCAGCTTCATACAACTCTATTCTCCCCAACTGTAATCTCTTTCTCCCATTAGGTTGCTTCCTGGCTGATTGATTGTGTAATCTCTTTCTCCCATCAGATTGCTTCCTGGCTTATTGGTCATGTCTGGGTACTGAACTTCTAGGCACTCTCTGGGTGTAGCATCAGCTGCCATCATGCCCCAAGTATTTTTTGCCTTGGGCCCTGGGGCTGAGCCCCTCATCCCGGTTCCCTGAATCAGTCTACATTCTGATGCTGATGCCCAATGGAAGCCTCTGTTGCATTTTGGACATGGGGTATTGGGTCTTGTTCTCCCATCCTGTTTTCTCACTCTGTCTCTATGCCAACATTGACCTTTCAGATGCCCTACTTTACCACATTGAAAGAATTGACGAGTCTTTCTAGAAGTCCCTTGCCAAAAGTGTCTTTTGGGTCTCTTTGACCCTGTCTTCCCATGTTCAGATCTTGGGAAGTCTGCATCATAGCCTGGCTATAAAAGGTATTTGTGCCCACTGTGGCGCAGCATCTTATGATCTCCTCTAAAGGAGCATCCTTGCATAGTCCTAGTATAATTCTTCTACAAACCTCATTAGCATTTTCTTTAGCAAGTTGCCTTATCATAATGTCTGTTACTGCATTTTCACCATTAGTTTGTATGACAGCTGTCTGCAAATGTCCCACAAAATCAGCAAAGGGTTCATTTGGCCCTTGTGCAAGGCCTCACCCTTGTCGTTTTTACCAAGGAGAAAAGCCCATGCTTTGATAGCAGCAGTAGCAGCAATTTGCTCATATGCTGCTATGGGGTAATTAATCTGTATTGAAATTTCTGCATAAGAACCTACATCTGTTAGTTGGTCATAGGTCGATTGGAGTATTAACTCCACTATGACTATTTTGTTGGACTTGCATCCTACAGAGCTCATTATATTCAGAAAGCCACAACAAGTTTTGAACAGCATGTCCTTGCTATAGATTTCCAGTCCCTAGGGGTTAAGACTTCATAAGCCAAATTCTGTAATAATATCTTAACATAAGCTGATGTAGCCCCATAAAGAGTGTAAGCCTTTTTCAGGTCTTTGAGGATTTCTATATCAAAAGGAGTGTATCTTCTACTTCCTTGGTCTGAAGAGTTAAACTATTGAATTACCGGATATATACCAATTTTCAAATCAGCTAAATCCTGCCCTTCTTCTGTGACTTTAAGTAATGCCTTTTGCAATCTAGTCATAGGAGGGGGTGATTGTTGAGGGCTAAGTGCTAGTGATATCACTGCTCCTCCCACTATTCCTCCTCCCTCCATCCTAGAAGGTGAATTTGATGGGGGCATGTCAAGAACCAGTTCTGGTTTAGGCAGGGTTGAAGCTGCCTTGTGAGAGTGAGAATCACCACACCCTTCACTATGCCCTTCAACTTCACTTAAATCCTTATGTCCTCTGGTGATATTGCCATTAATCTTTTCTTTGTCTTCCTCTTTTTCCTCACACTTCCTCATCTAGCTGTTCTTAAAATTTTTCTTTTTTCTATAATTTGCAGGATTCTTTAAGACCAATTGTATTATGTCGTATATATAGAATGTTTCCTTGGAAATTGAACCAGGACCTTTATCATTGTAGTATTCACATAGTTGGTCTACTAGTTTCCAATTATCTGGCCCTATATCTTCTTCCTTTAAGAACCAAGGGGATGTGCATTCTAATATACCCAAAAGCCTAATGATCTGCAACCAAGTTATAATTAAGCCTTGTCCCTTGATCAACTTAAGTATGTTTTCTATAGTGCCCCCTCAGGGTGGGGGTGGGGGTAGGGCTATGGATGGGGAAGAATCTTTTCTTAATTTCTGCTCCATTTCAGCTAGAAAAGGTTACTAGTTTAGCCCTTAACAAAGTAAGTTCCCTATTTGTCTATTAAAATACTCACCCTAATAATGAGTTACTTTGCCCAACTTTATGCCAATAAATTTGATAACTTAAGTGAAATGGATGACTTCCTCCAAAAATATAGGCTTCCTAGATTAACAGAGGAGGAAATAAATTGCTTAAATAGTCCCATTTCAGAAAAAGAAATAGAACAAGCTATTAATCAACTCCCCAGGAAAAAATCCCCAGGACCAGATGGATTTACATGTGAATTCTACCAAACATTTAAAGAACAATTAGCCCCAATGCTATATAAACTATTTGAAAAAATAGGGGATGAAGGAGTCCTACCAAACTCCTTTTATGACACAGACATGGTACTGATACCTAAACCAGGTCGATCGAAAACTGAGAAAGAAAATTATAGACCAATTTCCTTAATGAATATTGATGCTAAAATCTTAAATAAGATATTAGCAAAAAGACTTCAGAAAATCATCCCCAGGATAATACACTATGATCAAGTAGGATTCATACCAGGAATGCAGGGCTGGTTTAATATTAGGAAAACTATTAGTATAATTGACCATATTAATAATCAAATTATTAAAAAACATATGATCATCTCAATAGATGCAGAAAAAGCATTTGACAAAATCCAACATTCATTCCTACTAAAAACTCTTGAGAGTATAGGAATAAATGGATTATTCCTTAGAATAATCAGGAGCATATATTTAAGACCTTCAGTAAGCATAATATGCAATAGAAATAAACTGCAACCTTTCCCAGTAAGATCAGGAGTGAAACAAGGTTGCCCACTATCACCATTACTATTCAATATAGTACTAGAAACACTAGCCTCGGCAATAAGAGCCGAGAAAGAGATTCAAGGAATTAGAGTAGGAAATAAGGAAATCAAACTATCACTCTTTGCAGATGACATGATGGTATACTTAGAGAACTCCAAAGACTCTGCTAAAAAGCTATTAGAAATAATTCAGAATTTTAGCAAAGTGGCAGGATACAAAATAAATCCACATAAATCCTCAGCATTCTTATATATCACCAACAAAATGCAACAGCAAGAGATACAAAGAGAAATTCCATTCCAAACAAATGTTGAGAGTATAAAGTATTTGGGAATCCATCTACCAAAGAATAGTCAGGAATTATATGAGAAAAATTACAAAACACTTGCCACAAAAATAAAGTCAGATTTAAATAATTGGAAAGACATTCAGTGCTTTTGGATAGGCTGAGCGAATATAATAAAGATGACAATACTCCCCAAACTAATCTATTTATTTAGTGCTATACCAATCAGAGTCCCAAGAAACTATTTTAATGACCTAGAAAAAATAACAACAAAATTCATATGGAAGAATAAAAGGTGGAGAATTGCAAGGGAACTAATGAAAAAAAAGTCAGAGGAAGGTGGTCTAATTGTACCTGATCTAAAGCTGTATTATATAGCAGCAGTCACCAAAACCATTTAGTACTGGATAAGAAATAGACCGGTAGATCAGTGGAACAGATTAGATACAAAGGACAAAAAAGGGTACATCTATAGCAATCTAATCTTTGACAAACCCAAAGATACCAACATTAGGGACAAAAATTCATTATTCGGAAGAAACTGTTGGGAAAACTGGAAATTAGTATGGCAGAAATTAGATGTGGATCCACACTTAACACCATATACCAAGATAAGATCAAAATGGGTCCATGATTTAGGCATAAAGAATGAGATCATAAATAGATTAGAGGAACAGGGAATAGTCTACCTCTCAGACCTATGGAGGAGGAAGGAATTTATGACCAGAGGAGAATTAGAGATCATTATTGATCACAAAATAGAAGATTTTGATTACATCAAACTAAAAAGTTTCTGTACAAACAATACTAATGCAAACAAGATTAGAAGGGAAGTAACAAATTGGGAAAATATTTTTAAAAGGAAAGGTTCTTACAAAGGCCTCATTTCAAAAATATATAGAGAACTGACCCTGATTTATAGGAAACCAAACCATTCTCCAATTGATAAATGGTCAAGGGATATGAACAGACAATTCTCAGATGATGAAATTGAAACTATTTCCACTCATATGAAAGAGTGTTCCAAATCACTACTGATCAGAGAAATGCAAATTAAGACAACTCTGAGATACCACACCTGTCAGATTGGCTAAGATGACAGGAAAAAATAATGATGAATGTTGGAGGGGATGTGGGAAAACTGGGACACTGATACATTGTTGGTGGAGTTGTGAAAGAATCCAGCCATTCTGGAGAGCAATTTGGAACTATGCCCAAAAAGTTGTCAAACTGTGCATACCCTTTGACCCAGCATTGCTGTTATTGGGATTATATCCCAAAGAAATACTAAAGAGTGGAAAGGGACCTGTATGTGCCAAAATGTTTGTGGCAGCTCTTCTTGTTGTAGCTAGAAACTGGAAGTTGAATGGATGTCCATCAATTGGAGAATGGTTGGGTAAATTGTAGTATATGAAGGTTATGGAATATTATTGCTCTGTAAGAAATGACCAGCAGGAGGAATACAGAGAGGCTTGGAGAGACTTAAATCAACTGTTGCTGAGTGAAATGAGCAGAACCAGAAGATCACTATACATTTCAACAACAATACTGTATGAGGATGTATTCTGATGGAAGTGGAAATCTTCAACATAAAGAAGATCCAACTCACTTCCAGTTGATCAATGATGGACAGAAATAACTATACCCAGAGAAGGAACACTGGGAAGCGAATGTAAATTGTTAGCACTACTGTCTATCTACCCAGGTTACTTATACCTTCGGAAGCTAATAATTAATGTGCAACAAGAAAATGGTATTTATACACATATATTGTATCTAGGTTATATTGTAACACATGTAAAATGTATGGGATTACCTGCCATCGGGGGGAGGGAGTGGAGGGAGGGAGGGGATAATTTGGAAAAATGAATTAAAAAAAAAAGAATTAATTTGGCTTTGGAAAAGAAGTAGAAGAAACATTGGGGTGTCTAAATTTTGAGTGTAAAAGTGTTTCTGTGTGAACACAATACAATCAAAAAATATATACTCCAGTGATAGCAAAAAAAAAAAAACAAAACTCACTCTATTTATTGGTCACTGGGGACTTCTTCAGTGAATTAGGGTCCTTGGCCCACACATTAGGCACCAAATGTGAAGACTGAGTTAGCACCCTGGATGCCTTAAAATCAGCCAGAGTCAGGATAAGCAAAAGTCCTTGGTCTTTATTCTTGGTCTTTGGGGGTAGAAGTGAAGGGACTTCACAGGATTTCCTCGACCTTCCTTTTCCTCCTCTACTGCCAAAGTGATTCTGGCTTTGTCTTACTCTACCCCCTAATCCTTCCCACAATTCTTTGTATCTACCAAAAGATTGAACCAGCATAGTGGGAAGAGTCATTCCAAGCATATGCTAATAGATTATTGTCCAATTGATAATTAGCCTTAAGTGCTAGGTTGTCCAACCTCAGTGCATCAACTCAAGAATTTCAGCCCTTTACAGGAAAGAAAAAAAAATACAAGCAAACAACAACAGAGAGTGAGAATGCTATGTTGTGTTCCATACTCAGTTCCCATGGTCCTCTCTTTAGGTATAGATGGCTCTCTTCATTACTGAACAAGTGGAATTGGTGTGAATCATCTCATTGTTGAAGAGAATCAAGTCCATCAGAATTGATCATCATATAGTATTGTTGTTGCCATATATAAAGATCTCCTGGTTCTTTTCAATTCACTTAGCATCAGTTCATGCAGGTTTCTCCAAGCCTCTCTGAAATCATCTTGCTGGTTTTTTCTTACAGAACAATAATATTCCATTGCATTCATATACCATAATTTATTCAACCATTTGATGGGCATCCACTCAGTTTCCAGTTTCTTGCCACTACAAAGAGGGCTGCCAGAAACATTTTTGGACATGTGGGTCCCTTTCCCTCCTTTTAAGATCTTTTTGGGATATAAGCCCAATAGAAACAATGCTGGGTCAAAGGGTATGCATAGTTTGATAGTCCTTTGGGCATGGCTCCAAATTGCTCTCCAGAATAGTTGGATCTATTCACAGATCCAACAATGTATCAGTACCCTAGTTTCTCCACTTCCCCTCCAACATTCATCATTACCTTTTCCTGTCATCTTAGCCAATCAGGTGTGTAGTGGTCTCTCAAGGTTGTCTTAATTTGCATTTCTCTGATCAATAGTGATTTAGAGCACCTTTTCATACGACTACAAATAGTTTCATTTCCTTCATCTGAAAATCACCAATTCATATCCTTTGGCCACTTATCACTTGGGGAATGGATTGAATTCTTACAAATTAGGATCAATTCTCTCTATATTTAAGAAATGAGGCCTTTATCAGAACCTTTGAATGTAAAAATGTTTTCCCAGTTTATTGCTTCCCTTCTAATCTTATAAGCATTAGTTTTGACAAACTATTTCTCCCTTAATTATTCTATCCTCTTTTTCCTTTCAATCTGTCCCTCCTCAAAAATGTTTTTCTTATGGCTTTCTATCCCTGCCCCCCCAATTTGCCCTCTTTTCTATCTTACCTCCCTTCTTTAATCCCCTTCCTGTTTTATTTTTCTGTAGGATAAAATAGATTTCTATACCCAATTGAATGTGTATGTTCTCTCAACCAATTCTGATGAGAGTAAAGTTCACGCACTCTGCCTCCTTATTTCCTCCCCATCTTTTTCTTGCCTCTTTTATATGAGTTAATTTACCCATTCTACTTTTCCCTTTCACTTTCTCCCAGTATATTCCTCTCTCATGCCTTAATTATTTTTTTAGATATCATCTCAAACCTGTACCCTGTCTATTTATATTCTTTCTAACTACCCTAATAATAAGAAAGCTCTAATGAGTTACAAGTATCATACTTGATAAGAATGTAAACAGTTAACTTTTGATTTCCTTTTTCCTTCTGATTTCTCTTTCCTATTTAATTTTTTATACTTTTCTTGAGTCTTGTGTTTGAAAGTTACACTTTCTATTCATTTCTGCCTTTTTCCATCAAGAATGCTTGAAAACTGAATGTCCCTGATGGTGGAGTTGTGAAAGAATCGAACCATTCTGGAGAGCAATCTGGAATTATGCCCCAAAAGTGATCAAACTGTGTATACCCTTCGATCCAGCAGTGCTACTACTGGGCTTATACCCCAAAGAAATACTAAAGAAGGGAAAGGGACCTGTATGTACCAAAATGTTTGTGGCAGTTCTTTTTGTAGTGGCTAGAAACTGGAAGATGAATGGATGCCCATCAATTGGATAATGGTTGGGTAAATTATGGTACATGAATGTTATGGAATATTAGTGTTATGTAAGAAATGACCAGCAGGATGAATACAGAGAGGCTTGGAGAGATTTACATAAACTGATGCTGAGTGAAATGAGCAGAACCAGGAGATACTGTATGAGGATATATTCTGATGGAAGTGGATATCTTCAACAAAGAGAAGATCTAACTCAGATCCAATTGACCAATGATCGACAGAATCAGCTACACCCAGAGAAGGAACACTGGGAAAATGACTTTAAACTGTTTGCATTTTTGTTTTTCTTCCCAGGTTATTTTTACCTTCTGAATCCAATTCTTCCTTTGCAACAACAACAACAACAAAATTTGGTTCTACACACATATATTGTATCTAGGATATACTATAAGATATTTAATATGTATGGGAATGCCTGCCATCTAGGGAAGGGGTTGAAGGGAAGGAGGGGAAAATTCGGAACAGAAGGGAGTGCAAGGGATAATGTTGTAAAAAATTACCTATGCATATGTACTGTCAAAAAATGTTATAACTGTAAAATTAATAAAAAAATAATAAAGGAAACTTAAAAAAAAAGAAAACTGAATGTCCATTGTTCCACTGAAAGATTATATTAAGTTTCCTAGCTCCTTTGTCCTCTGGAATGTCATATTTCAAGCCCTCTGAGCCTTTATTGTAGAAACTGCTAAATCTTGTGTTATCCTTCACAATTTGTTTGTTTGTTTGAATTGTTTCTGGCTACTTGCAATATTTTCTCTTTCACCTGATAATTCTGAAATTTGGTTACAATATTTTTGGGAGTTTTTATTTTGGGATCTCTTTCAGGAGATGGGTTCTTTCAATTTCTAGAATATCAGGGAAGTTTTCCTTGATAATTTCTTGAAAAATGATGTCTAGTGTCTTTTTTTAAAATCATGGCTTTCAGGTAACCCAGTACTTTTAAATATTTCTCCTCTGGATCTATTTTCCAGTTTAGTTATTTTTGAAATGAGATATTTTCCCATTATCTTCTATTTTTTTATTCTTTAGAGTTTTTTTGTGGTTGATTCTTGATTTCTCATAAAATCATTAGCTTCCATTTGTTCAATTCTAATTTTTAAGGAATTTTTTCAGTGAGCTCCTTTTCCATTTGATCAATTCTACTTTATAAGGAAGTTTGTTTTTTTTCTTCTGTGAAAAAAAAAGTTGCTGATGAAAGAAACTCCTTTAGAAAAGTAGAATTTGCCCATACCATTTTTACCACTTCAAAGTCCTGTAGTGATAGAAAAGTGTCAAAGCAGCAGGTGAAATACCCACGTGAGAGAAAAACAGGGCAGCCAAAATAGTGAAAATTTAAGAGTGTTTATTGCTAGCCAGCAACCGAACCCCACCAGAACAGGGGAGTCAGCAAATTGGTAGTCTCAGGGCCACATATTTATAGAAAGAAGAAACATCAAATTGTTTCTTGATACATTTGTCATAATAAAGGAATTTCTATTCTAAAAAGAAGGCAAAAAGTTATCACTTTAAGGGGGTCATTCTCAGGCAGCAGCAGGTTGTCAAGGTCTCCATCTTTCAGGACAGTACATCTGGGTTGTTAAAAATACCATCTGTAGTAGAGAGTGAAGAACTAGTAATAAACTTCTAACTATAAAGATTCAAGATTATATTTTTCACGGTCCCATTTGGGGTGCTTTTCCATTTCACAGGTATGGATAGATTGGGAGCTGTAGTCACAATCCTGCACACAGGCAGCATATGCTACAGAGTTGTTTTCTTACTGGACTAAAGTAGCATTGAAATTCAGCATCCCCCTGAGTGTTTGAGCATCTTTTTTGAAAGATTGCATTGCTAATCTTCTGGCATGAGGAAGGGTCTAGAAAAGATATCCTAAAAATTGTCTGCTTCACCCAACCCTGTGCTGCTTCTTGTGGTAGGTGATCTCAACGTTGTAATCAAAGCACAAAGAATATGTACAAAAGTTTTTGTGAAGATGACTTCACTCACCATTATTACAAGGAATCTGGTTGGCTTATTGAAAACATAAAATCAAAGTAGAAGGATCAACAACTTTTGTTGTAAGAGAACTTAGCAAGTATCATATCCAAACAGCAGATCTGAGTGAAAGAGAGCTAGTATATGAAGGCTAGGTTACTGAAGTCAGAAACGGATACACATTTTCCTAGCATAGCTGCAATGATGGGGAGTGCTGTGAAGCTAGAATAGATTTTGCAATCAAAGCTAATCCACTCAACAAGTTTATATGTCCATCAAAAGGAGTGAATGGCAAGTTCATGACAATGCAAATTTGCAGGAAAGCACCACACCATCAACAATGCATGTACTTCCACTATGATGAATCCTGATGAGGTCAAAGCAAAATTTTATGAAAATTTGAAGAATCTCATCATCAATGTGCCAGAAGACAAGCTTATAATTCTGGGTGACTGTAAAATCAGAATAATTACAGACTACCAGACATGGCAGGTAGTACTTGGGAGGTTGTTGGAAACAGTAACAGCAATGATTACTTTACTACTGAAGATTTGTGTGTCTCATGACATCCTCTGAATTCTGTTTCCCTAAATGTAATAAAACTTTGAAAATCCATCGTTATAGCAAACATTAGCTTTTAATAGACTATGTTATTGTAAGGAAAAGAGAAAGATTGTGAGAGTGATGAAGATAATGTGTAATGCAGAGTACTGGACTTATTATAGACTCATCTTGTCAAAGCTAAACATTTGTACTCAACAAATGCTGCAGCTCCAAGATGACTACTGGGAGAAATGTCAACAAACTAGAGTGCTTCTTTAAGAGTGCAAAGATTATTCCTAACTTGGTAGAAAAGTTGAGCTAACACACAATTGAAAACAGTGGAGGAAAAAAGGAGGGGAGGAAAATAATGGAGAAAGTAAGAAGTTGCTAAATGAAAAACAAGATCTGCACAGCATTATCCGAAGGATAGTTTGTCCCGTCTCTAAGAAAGCAGGGTTTAATTTCATCAAAATTAAAGAGCAACAAAACTTAGAGAAATGCAGAATTCTTGACTGAATAAGCTGATGAGATTCAATTTTACACTGATAAGAACAATTCAAAGCACATTTATGATGCTCTGAAGGCTATTTATGAGCCAAAGACGTATGGTGCTTCTCAATTACTCAGTGCTATTGGAATCACATTGATTAGTTGATAAAGACATGAGCCTGAAGAGATGGGCTGAACACTTCCATAGTGTTCTCAAAAGACTGTTATTAATAATTAATGCTGAAGCCATTGATTATATGCCTAAAGTGAAGTTAATCCCTCTCTAACTGAAACTCTTAACTGAAGAAGAGTTTTTGGATGACATTAGGCATGTGGCCAAACAACAATGAGTAATTCTATTCCAGCTGAGATTTACAAGGTGGGGAGTCCATTGCTCATACAAAAGCTGACTGAAATTTTCTGTGTTATCCAATTAGAAAGTCATGATATGATGCCAACTCCATCTTTCCCTTCCCCCCCAGTTATTTTTCCCATGTAAAAACTACTCCTTTTCCCTGCTAAAAATCTTTATGGATTTAGTCGCTATTAGTAGTATAATAAATTTGTCCTTTGATTTGGAAATCTAGGTATAGATTTCCAAATCAAAGGACAAATTTTTTTGAGACATCTCATGATACCTACTCATAGCCCCAATATACTTTTGGGGTCCAATAATCCCAAGCCCCAATATAATCATTGGTTTGCATTCAGTAACCTACCCAATATAACTTGCTATTCAAGGGAATGCCCTTAATCCTATTATGTCACTTGGTATAGGTTGTTATAACATCTGGAATTGTTCATTCTCTTTATATTTTTGTTTTGATGCATTTTCTATATTAATATTGAAATGCAGAAATCAATATTTATTATAAAATTTATATTATAATAACATAAATTATTATAAATAAAACCACATCACTTTGTTACATGATAATACAATTTACATTATTATTAATATTGATAAATATTTATAACATTAATAATATTATTATGCTTAATATATTATAAACATTTATATATAATTTTATTTTTAATATTATCATTTATAACAAGGAATTTGTTATATGTAACTATACTAAAAATGCTTCTTTCTGAATTTTAATGTTAATATAGCAAAATATCAAAACAAAAGGATGAGGAGAAAGCATACCCATGCAAGTTACATTGAGTAATTTCCTACAAGGAAACCATGACCATTGGGTTTAACAAATCCACACAAGAAAAACCAGATAGGGGAAGATTGCATGTAACACAGATTGTTATATATTAAATTACTCATTATTAATAATTGGTATCTTCAGGAGAGCTCTGGATTCAAATTCATCTTAAAATTTGAGTTTCTAGAAGAACATTGCATTCATTCACTTTCCTCCTATTTTGGTTAGACCTTACCCATCCTTACAAGGAATTTAATTTCAAGAAGCTCATATTTAAACTTGGGTAGAGACATATTTTATCTAGATATCCCAGAGCTTTGATGGTGTGAGTAGAAATAATTTTTCTTGAGCAGGACCAGGAGATCATTATATACTTCAATAACAATACTATATGATGATCAATTCTGATGGACGTGGCCCTATTCAATAATGAGATGAACCAAATTAGTTCCAATAGAGCAGTAATGAATTGAACCAGCTACACCCAGTGAAAGAACACTGGGAGTTGACTATGAACCACTACATAGAATTTCCAATCCCTATATTTTTGTCCGCCTACATTTTTTATTTCCTTCACAGCTTAATTGTACACTATTTCAAAGCCTAATTCTTTTTGTACAGCAAAGTAACCGTATGGACATGTATACATATATTACATTTAACATATACTTTAACATATTTAACATGTATTGGTCAACCTCCCATCTGGGGGAGGGAGTGGAGGGAAGGAGGGGAAAAGTTGGAACAAAAGGCTTGGCAATTGTCAATGCTGAAAAATTACTCATGCATATATCTTGTAAATAAAAAGCTATAATTATAAAAAAGTAATTTTTCTGTCCAAAGGTCACACTCATCACTCCACTGACCACCTATTCTTTCAAAAGTTATATAAACTAATAAGTGTGCCACCATGATTGCCTTTGATCTAAGAGAGATGGTCAAATGACAATCTTTTTACTAATAACCTGCTGGCCTTATTAATATATTGATTAAATTACCCAGAAACTATATCTTTTGAATCTTTTTAATCATCACACACATGCAATCACATATATAATGAAAAAAATTTGTTCATAAGTATATGCCAGAGACAGACAGTAAAAGCCAAATTTGACCCAGAATTTAAAAGGAAGAGGGGAGTGGACCAGATTGCCTCCAGGAAATTCAAAAGGTCTTTTAAGTATTCTAAAATTTTCCTAGAAAGAAGGCCTATTTTAAAAATTCAGCTATTCTACTAGTATTGTATGGTTTTGAAGTATAGAACACAGTAATCTCCAAAGAATCAAAAATGGTTATCACCCAAAGCGAAATGGAGAAATACTGGTGGGTGTATGTAGTAAGAATTTTGAGGAAGACTTGGAGTACAGGGTGCCCCCAGAGAAATGTTGACTAATTTCCTGATAAGGGTGAGGAAAGGCTGAGTTCCTTTGGTATATATGATGTCATGAATGAGCTCTGAAAAATCACACTATTTAGGATTAATCTTCTATGGTGAATTTAAGGTAGTATACAGACAAAGTTTACACAGAATGGGTAGGTACTGATGGTTTGAAAGATGTATTGTTTGAAGGAATATCTAAATCAATACAAACACAGCCATTTTATTTTTTCAAGAAAAAGACTTATAAATAATGAATGCTGAAGCCTTATGAAAGATTAATAAATAATGAATGCCTAAATTGAAGATAATGATGCTGTTCTAGTGGCAGTGCAGAGAGTTGTGGGAATCCCCTTTTGGCAGGAGGTGCAGGTCCAGTGTGAAAGAATTCACGAAATAGAAATATTAGTGACAAAAAGGAAGTTTTATTGGCACTGAGAAGTCAGCTTTGCTAGGAGTGGCAAGAGGTCCTAGCAGAGAAATCCTAGCAGAGAACTAAAAAGGGTTATCACTGAGAAGAGAATGTCTTCACAGTGGGCAAGAGTCACGATAGGCAGCTATGCCAAAGGGAGAAGTCCCTTGACAAAAGCATAATTCCTACTCTGGACTTCTGCAAAGAAATGAGTTTTAAATTGCCTTTTTTTATAAGAGATCTGAGACTGAGGTTTCAATTAAATGAGATTCCTTCAATGTTGTCACTGCCCCTATGCCTAGATTTTCAATTCAAGTTGGAGCTAAGTAGGAATACTTTGGACTAATTTTCATTTCAATAGAGGGTACAGCTAGTCACCACCAAGATAATTTATCTCTATTCCCTGAGGTAGGTCTCTCCCAGAGGAGAGTTTCTCAAGAGTTCACCCCATGGCTTTCCCCACCCAAGTTAGGGAAGACAGTTTCAGGATTCTCCCCATCAATAATCCCTCTCTAACTGAAATACTTAAATGAAGAAGCTATTCTACTACTATTGTATGGTTTTGAGGTATAGAACACAATAATCTCCAAAGAATCAAAAATGTATCACCCAAAGTGTAATGGAGACATACTGATGGGTGTGAGTAGTAAATAAAGAATTTTGAGGAAGAATTGGAGTACAGGATACCTCTAGGGAAATGTTGACTTATTTCCTGATAAGGGTGAGGAAAGGCTGAGTTCCTTTGGTGCATATGACGTCAGGAAAGAGCTCTCAAAAATCACACTATTTAGGGTTAATGTTCTAGGGTGAACTTAAGGTAGAACACAGACAACGGTTACACTTTTGAAGTTTTTGAAGACATAAAAGTGTCTTCCTAGAAAAATGGTTTCGAATTCAACCAGAAAAAAATGATGAGGATTGTGAAAGAGAATAAGCAGGTGACTTTATTTTCTTTTTCTCTCTCTCATTCCTGGCAATAGACAAAAATCACTGGATATGGTTTCTACTTTAATTATTCAATAAATAAATTCAAAATTCAACAAATAAAAATTCAACCTAAAACTAGGGCTTTTTCAAAGGAAAACATTTATTATTTACTATCATAGTTCAAATTACACATAAGCTTTTTTTCTGAGAGTTCTCATATTTCATACATCTTTTATTGAATAGCAAACACCATAAATTGTTATACAAACCATGTCTCTGGAGAATTTTAAGAGCTTTTGTGATACACATAAGCTTTTATATCACTCTTAAAGTGATTTCCTTTCAAAAATGTCAAGGACCTTAACAAGTACCTTCCCACATACAGTTGCCTAAGGATACCTTCCAAAGAAGGGGAGCCTCCAATTTGAATATTTTCAAGTTGTCTACCAGTCTTGATTGCTATTGTTGTCCTTCATTCTGGAAGAAGACCATGACATCAGGGAGGTGATGCCATGACAAGGAAATGAATTGGATTTAAGTGACAGAGGGCTGTAGAAGGTTACCTCCAGCATCATCTAGGTCCAAAAATAGATCAGGGTGACTGGAGAAATCCCTGGATGTAATGGGACAGCTAGGCCTTTCTAAGCTAAGTCTTCAACACATCTCAGTTTGACTGCACCCATTTACTTTAAACTTTAATCATGGAAATTACTGGAAAAAAGAGGTTGCCTTCTTTAAAGACTATCATTATGATGAGAATTAGAAAAGGGGGAACCCCTTTTGGGTCGATGCAAGGATAGTCCAGTGACAGTGCAGAGTCCCGTGTAAAGGAATTTATAGACCCGAAAACCTAGATTGATAAAAAAAAGGTTTATTGTAGGGGTTTAGAAATAAGGGCAAAGGTAGAAAAACATCAGGGCCAGAAGTGGTTGCTGGGCAGACAGGAATCCTTACATGGCTGGAAGGATATCATGTTTGGGGGGCTCCTGCAAAGAGTGGACTTCCAGGGTTCCCCTTTTATAATCTTGAAAGTGGGTGGAGTCCCAGGCTCCTGGCTAGTTTCAGCCAGGGTTAGCATTGAATAGAATTCAATGGGTTTTTAGATAAGGAAGAAGCTGTTTGTGGGGGTTGGAGAAACCTGAGCAGATAGTGGGGGGCTGGGAAAACCCAAGTTAGCTCAGATCCGGTGGAAAAGCCCGGATGACCAGGATTTGTAAATCAAAAGTCAGCCATGGGGGTTGGGTTTCAGAAAGGAATCTTAAAGGGACCTCAACTCCCATCAATTAAAATGATTTAAAGATACAGCAAGATTTATGAGGTGTGAGAAAATGGTAAGGCCTGAGAAACCCAAAGGTTAGCTGGCCTTAAGAGTGCCACAAACAATGCTAGCTAATAGCAACAATTCAATACTGATTCTGCTGAGCTCTGAAATTCTCCTGACAGAGACTCACCCTTCAGGGCAGTTAAGTAGCCCAGGACTAATGCCAGTAGCTCAAACTCAAGTGGTCTCATTCAGCTGGAGATTTAGGCCTGGGGGCAGTGACAGCATTGAAGGAATCTCATTCAGTGGAAGCCCTACCCCTAGACTGCCAATAAAATGACCATTTTGAACTCCAACTCTTTGCAAAAGTCCAAAGTTGGAATTGTGCTTTGCCAATGAAGCTCTCTTCTTGGCAAAGCTGCCTGCCAGGACTCCTGCCCGCTGTGAAGAGACTTCATTCTCAGTGATTTCTTTTATTATTTCTCTGCCAGGACTTCTTGCCACTGAGGAATCTGTCTTCCTGGCAAAACTGGCTTCTCAGTGCCAATAAACTTCCCTTTTACCATTCGGACTTTAGGGTTTGTAAATTCTTTCACACTGGACCTGTGTGCTGAAGAGATTCCCACTCCAATTCTCACAACTCTCTTCACTGCCCCTAACTACATCACTTTCTCCCTTTAACAAAGAAATAAATGCAAGAAAATTTGAAATAGATAGATATGTGTAATTGCAAAACAAATTGTATGTGAAAGATATGTAATATGTTTAAAGATAAATAAGAAGATATTGATGAGGCATCCCTCTGGAGGAATGGCACCTGGTACCCAGTTCAAGCTGGTTTTACTGAAATGACACTAATGGGAAAACTGAAGTGTTTACTGATTATAGTGGACTATTTGACATGATTTTCCCCCTGAATTCTGCTGCCTTAAGAAGGATTAGTAGAATAACATTGGAACAAAATATGCCTAATACAGATTGGTACAGACTATTGATTCTGTTAAAGGAACATACTTTACTTCTAAGGTTTTATAAGAATTAATGGGAAAGGATTGCAAATTTGAGTGGCAATTCCATATACCTAGGCATCTGCCCTCATCAGGGAAAGTGGAAAGAATGAATTATATTCTTAGGAAATGGATTACTAAATTGATGTTAAAGACTAAATAACCTTGGACCAATGTTTGCCTATTGCTTTGTTAAAGAAGTAGAACTGTCCCCAGAAGTGATCTGAGACTTTCCCCATGTAAGATTAGTTTATTTTATTTGAGACGAAAAAGGGATTGAAAAAAAAGGATACGTTTTTAATGTTTTTAAGGAAACATATTCTCAAAGGGTCCTCAACCCTTTAAGTCCTTAGGAAAAAAGGATTACTAGCCCAGCCAACACCTTTGGAGTTTGCAGTTCCTAGAGAGTGAGTGCTTACTAAGTCCTGGAAGATGCAGAGTGGAAAGAATCTTAACCCATGTTACAGATAACTGAGGCTGGAAACTAAGAACACCAGGGTTAAAGGACCTGGGGAGGAACCTCAAGAATAGATCGTTAAAGACAATTTATAATCTCTAAAATTGACTTGCATTTAAGAATGTTTTGGTGGGAGGGGATATTAATTGTGCTTAGAAGAATTTTACAATATTGGTGTTGTACTTGTTATTAATATTTCCAGAAAAGTTTATAGGGACTTGTCGATTGGAGGAAGTTGAATTAATACTTTTTAGGATTAAGAAATTATTAATGTTAATTCTTATACGGCTTTTTAATGCAAAGTTAGGACAGTATATTCTATGTTCTAGATGAGTTTTAATTGGTTGTATTGAGTTATTTTAATCTGTTCCCATTGTTTTGGGAGATTTTGAGAACTGTCTTCTTCCCTTTTAACATGGTTAATACTTGAAATGTTTTGATAGAGATTAGTTGTTGAACATGTTAAAGTAAAATGATTTGTATTGTAATGTTGAATTTACAACCCATCTACTAGCTAATCTATGAACTTTCTAGGATGGATTTCTTACTGTTTCAATATAAAATTATAGTCAATACTTATTTAGGATATGTGATCCTTGAGAATAAAATTCACCTAAAGTTTTGACTAATGATATTTGTTATTTGAGATAAAATCTCTTGAAACTGTAGCTGATTTTATTAATTGGAGTTTTGAATTCAGGTATGATTGTCTGATGAATCATCAAGCATAGTAATCCACTATGTGAAAGGAATATGCCACAAGCTACTCAGAAGAATGTGATCCTGAATCGTTACAGGTAGATTTTCGTTTCTGGGCAAGAATTGGGAAGACAACTTTGACTTCCACTTAAAATGGGATCCTTCTGATTCAGTTTCTCAATGATGTAACTTTGAATAAGAACCCACCTGATTATTCCTGAGTCTGGCTATAAGGTGAAATTATTATTGCTTACAATTAACTAACATCAAACTGAGCTAAGGATGCTTTATCCTGTGATGTATGTGCTCTCAGGCTGAGGTTTGAAGGATTAGTTTTTGATTATAATCATATTCCTGCTTTTTCCTCTCATAGAAAATTTTTATGATTAGGGCAAGTGGTCCAGTAGAAGCTATGAGCACAATTCAAATATGTAAGATCTCTTAGTTTCCTATCTGAAAATATGTGGTCATCATATCCTAAATAAGTAGGTATTACTTAAATAAGTGAGTATTTGGTCTAGTCATTTATCTAGCTAGCTAGATGCATATGTCTGTTTCTTTATTTTTAGCATTTCTGTTTCTGCTGACTTTTCTGATTATCATCTTTATTTGAAAAGAATTACCTACTATAATTACTGGGGACACAAATGGTTGGAGTTAGGCCCAGATGGGAGCTGGAGGTACAGAAGCCCAATTTGTATGCTGAATAGGATCATTAAACTTCAGGCCATAGTTGAAATAATAACTAACCAGATGACAAAAGCACTTGATTTGTTAGCAGACCAAACTGTTCAGACAAGAAAAAGAGTACTCCAGCATAGATTAGTATTAGACTATTTGTTGGCTGAAAAAATTAAATTTTGCTGTGTAAAAATTGATGATAATGGATGGACAGGTGTTATGGGCCAGAACTTGAAACAAGGTGCTAATGCTTATGTACATCATTCACACCTTTAAAGGAGTTCACACATTAGTTCACACATTCATACCTTTAGAGAGTATATATAAGGAGGAGTTTACAAGTCCACTAAATCATAAGCCAACTCTTAGACTTGGGGTCAGAAGCCCACAATCCCACTCTCATAGGCAGAGAAGATTCATTCCAACTTCCACATTTGTGCTGGCTGGGGACTTCAGGAGATTCAGAGCCAGGATTCAGTCGGGGAGATTCACAAGTAGGGCAGAAAGAAGGAAGACAGAGAAGTGGTGGCAGGAGAACACTGAAACCAAGATCCGGAAGGCCTCCAGAAAACTAGCCGAGCCCCAAGTGAAGGAGATAAGATTTGGAAAGAGACAGTAAAGGATCTGGACTTTATCTCCTGGCTGCATTTGGGGTGATTGAAGTGAACTGAAACTAAGACTGTCTCCAGAAGTTCCCCAAGAAACCTGCTCCCAGAGAAGATTATATTTTATTTTATTTTATTTTTTAAAATTTTTTATTATATATATATTTTTTTATAATATTATCCCTTGTATTCATTTTTCCAAATTATCTCCCCCTCCCTCTATTCCCTCCCCCCGATGACAGGCAATCCCATACATTTTACATGTGTTACAATATAGTCTAGGTACAATACATGTGTGTGAATATCATTTTCTTGTTGCACAATAAACATTAGAATCCGAAGGTACATGCAACCTGGGCAGACAGATATTAGTGCTAACAATTTACATTCACTTCCCAGTGTTTCTTCTCTGGGTGTAGCTACCTCTGTCCATCATTGATCAACTGGAAGTGAGTTGGATCTTCTTTATGTTGAAGATTTCCCCTTCCATCAGAATACATCCTCATACAGTATTGTTGTTGAAGTGTACAGTGATCTTCTGGTTCTGCTCATTTCACTCAGCATCAGTTGATTTAAGTCTCCCCAGGCCTCTCTGTATTCCTCCTGCTGGTCATTTCTTACAGAGCAATAATATTCCATAACGAGAAGATTATATTTTAGAGAAGAGAACATTACATTTTGGTGCCCGAACGTAGGGCAGACATGATCTTAATTCAGTGGAAAAGCCTCTGACCCAGAAATTAGGGTGAGTACAACAAGGAAACTTTGTTAAAGGGCTAAAATAGTATTTTAGCTGAATTGGGACAGATGTTTAGAAAACAGCCTTCTGTTTCTCTTCAAGAGAAATATGTAGAGAGCATTGTCAGGATTATGAAAAGCCAAGGTTTGATTATAATTTGGGAACAGATCACTGAACTTTTAGAAACTGTACAATACATATCTCCTTGGTTTTCTATGGAAAAAGAATTGGATCTAGAGGAGTAGAAATTAGTAGTACAGCAACTTTGTCAATTCTACAATAAAAATGGACTTGACTCAATTTCCAAAGACACATTTAATACATATAATTTAATACAACTGGCTTTAGGAAATTATATAACTTATACAATAAGGAAAAAGAAGAAAGAGCAGGAGGTGCCAACTAAACTAGGTGAAAAGGATGAAGAATTAGAAAAGAATGGAGTAAAGCACAATTCTGAGTGTCACTTCACAGCAGGAGCATTCCCAACCCTCTGACCTTCCCTCAATTAACCCT
Source organism: Sminthopsis crassicaudata (assembly GCF_048593235.1). NCBI lineage: Eukaryota > Metazoa > Chordata > Mammalia > Dasyuromorphia > Dasyuridae > Sminthopsis > Sminthopsis crassicaudata. Next base: position 338,570,491 of record NC_133618.1, on the reverse strand, counting down.
TCATGGGTGGAGGGAGGAGGAGGGAGAGAGGCAGTGACACAAACAGAATCACCTATTAAGCAGCCTATGACAAGATTACAAAAAGCACTGGTCAAGGCAAAAAAATGAAGGACAGGATGTATCTGTGATTTTATAAACGGTACCCTGTGAATGAAGAACTTGACTCTTCAGGTCAAAAAAGGAGAAGATACACTCCTTTTGATCTGGAAAAAAATAAGGATTTGAAAAAAGGTTGCACTCTTTATGGGGCTACATCATCTTATGTTAAGATGTTACTAGATAATTTGTCTTATGAAATCCAACCCCCAGTGATTGGAAATCCATAACAAGGACATGTTTAGAACCTGGACGAAACTTGTTGTGGCTTTCAGAGTATCGTGAATTATGTAGGATTCAAGCCAGAGGTAATAGGCAAACAGGAGTTAATGTACAAGTCACTTTTGACCAACTAGCATGGAGAGAATTCAGCACAGAGTAATTATCCCAAAACAGTGTATGAGCAAATTTCTAAGGCTGCAACAAAAGCTTGGGGTTCCCTCCCCGGACAAAAAGATCGAGGGGAATCCTTCACAAAAATAGAGCAAGGTCCCAATGAACCTTTTGCAGATTTTATGGGATTTTTGCAAACAGCTGTCACAAGAACCATTGGAGAAAATGCAGCTGCAGAAATAATGACCGGACATCTGGCTAAGGAAAATGCCAATGAGGTTTGCAAAAGAATTATATGGGGACTACACAAAGATGCTCCTTTAGAGGAGATCATAAGATTCTGTGCCACAGTGGGCACAAATGCTTAATATACCCAGACTATGATGAACATGGGAAGACAGGGTCCCTCTTGGCAAGGGACTTCTAGAGAAAATTGTTGATGTTTTCAATGAGGAAAAGTTGGACATCTTAGAGCTCAGTGTAGATATAGAGATAGAGTGAGAGGACAGGGTGAGAGAAGATCTAAAACCCTATGTCTAAAATGCCACAAGGGCTTCCACTAGGCCTCAGAATGTAGATTGACCCAGGGAAATGAGAGACAGGGCCCAGCCCCAAGATATTATACAAAAGATAGGTGGGGCATGATGGCAGTGTGAGTTTACACCCAGAGAGTCTTTAGAAGGTCAGGACTCTGATGTGATCCATCAGCCAAAAAGCAATCAGATGGCAGAAAGGGATTACATGATCAACCAACAGAAAAGCAATCTGATAGCACAAAGGGATTACAATTGGGAAGAATACAGGCTAAACTAACAGGGCAATGTCCAGTGCAAACAGCTTCAATATAATTGCCAGGTAATGAGGAGAAATCCCAAAAGTGGTAAATAGAAGGGAGTAGATAGGTTAAATGCTTGGGAGAGAGGGTTTGCTTGCATCTCCACAAATGGAGAAGGAATCAAATGGGTACCAAAGAACCGTTTTCTCCTTGTCCATCAGAGAGAGACAGAAAAAGAGAAAAATTTGGAAACAAAGGGAAAGACCTAAGAACAAAATCTGCAGGAATCATTGGGTTCCCTAACACAAGATGAGACTGTTGCAGGACTTGAACACCAGCAAGAATCACTGAATTCCTTGAGATGAAAAATTGTTGATAAAGACTGTTGTAGGACTTGAAAATCATCAGGAATCATTGGATTCCTTGAGATGAAAAATTGTTGATAAAGACTATTGAAAAGCATTAGGAATCATCGAATTACCTAACACAAGAAGAGGCTATTGTAGTATTTCAAAACTTGCAGGAATTATTGGATTCCTGGTACATGAACTAATGGACAAGTTCTAGGACTTATGGACATGTATAAATCCTCATGTTGATTCATGTTATTTGTTACATCACTACTAGCCTGTGTTATATTGCTATGTGCTTATGTAATTTATGTAATTATGTGTAATACCTCCCATATCAATGGATTTATGTATACCTGTTTTAAGAGTGAACCCCTTCAGAAACTCGCTAATCTGATTTGATTTCCCATTTCCTTTGATGTTTTGATCTCCCTGAGAAGTCAGGGAGGGTGTGACCACCTCCTTTTTATGGTATTTTCACTTCTTTTTTGAGCACTCAGGGAAGAGGTGATCAACTTCTTTTTTGGGATTCTTACCTCCTTGAGAAGTCAGGGAGGTCATGACCACCTTATGTTCTAAATCAAAAGAAAGGAGGAGATGTTATGGTCCAGAACTTGAAACAAGGTGCTAATGCTTTTGAACTTCATTCAAACCTTTAAAGGAATTCATACATTAGTTCACACATTCACACCTTTAGAGAGCATATATAAGGAGGAGTTCACAAGCCCCCTAAAGGACAAGCCTACTCTTGGACTTTGGGAGATTCACAAGTCAGAAGCCCACAATCCCACCATTTAATAATGCTGATTATTATTATTATTAAATAATTAAATACCTCGTGGTGGTCTTGATCTAGAGGCAGCTGGTGGAAACAGGTTCTTTGATTCCGGCTGCTAGCTTTTAAGTGATAGCTTTAAGCTTTAAGATACTACTCCCTCCCTATCTTGCCTTGTGATATAGTTTATCACAAGGATAGTACAGACCTCACTGTAAAGATTGAACAACCTGGAGGGGGAAGTCCAGTTAGGCTTGGAGTATTGAAAGGATTTGGATGGACTCCAATAGATAAAAAAAGACAAACCAGGTCCAGAAGGATTGGAGACTGAGAAAAGATGGTTGAGGAAATGTATCAGGAATGGTGTGAGAAGTCTTCAAAGGTTAATAAATAAAGAGGAGGGATTGTATGGGATAAATTGAGTGAAGACCTCTCATAAGAATGTGGCCTTGACCCTTGCCCTAATTGTGACTTGAAATTTTGTAATAACAAGTTGAGCTATATATAACTAAAAGCTGCAGGTGTTTGATTATCTTAGATAAACAAACATTTCCTTCCTGTCTCTCCCCACCCCCCAACTTTTCAATAGCATTTAAGTACCTAATAGGTAAAGTATGATCTGGGATCAATATTTAGTTTCTGGGTAAATTAGAAATCACCAGCCAATGGGAGAAAAAAATCAGAAGTGGGGGTTGGAGCTTCTGATTATAATAATCTATATAATCTTGTATTCTGTATAATCTATATAATCTTGTAATCTATATAATCTTGTATTCTGCAGTTTGCACTTTTCACTCCTCTACGGACACCTTGGTTGTTGGGAATTTCTCTTCTGGTCAGATCATAATAAATCCCTTTTTACTTTTTACCTTGAAAGTCTGATTTTAATTTTGGGTGAAAGTCACTGATCCACACATGGCCCTCTGCTAAAACTCCTTTGGAACTTTAGTTTGCTTGCCAACCCCCATAATAAATCTTTGCCCCTTAACATGAAAACTAAGTTCAGATTTCACTAAATCGATGATATCAACTGGGAGCGGGGAGGGACCCTAATCTTGTTGGGATGTCTTTTTCCTCAACAGGCTCTTTGATGATTCACATATTATTTGAACAAAGAAGTGGATTATGATGTAAGATATGACATTATCTTTCAGGTATTTTTGTGTAGAAATACAATTTCCAAGTTCTGGCCTTTTCATTATCTTAGGAATTTTCTCTTTGGGTTCAAAGACTAGCAGTAAATATGAATGGAAGTTATTCAGAAAGCACTTAAGATGCAGTATCTTTTAATAATTAATTTGCATTGAGCTTCTAGTAGAATGAGGGAAATTTCTTGTAAAAGATTTCTCTTCTTTCTCATTCTCAACTCTAAATGTTCAGGTTCATGTTCAGGGTTCCAGGCCATATAATTTATTAACAGTAACAGATACTGCAAAGAAAAATATTTAGAAATTATATTGACTATGAGAAAAATCATAACTTTGAGTCGTTTTGTCTTCTTCCAAGTAGAAAAAAAGAAACATTCAATCAGAATTCTTTGCCAAAAGCTGCAATTGTTGATTCTACTAAAACACTAGAACCATTCAGTTCTCAGAATGAAATAAAATTCAACTCATTCATTGCTCTCCAAAACTATAAATTCACCTCCCACAAAATATGTCCTTAGACTGATTCTCACAGGTTCATTTTCTCATGAAATTAATTATATTTTCTTGCAAACTCTTTCTTCATATTATTTAACTCTCTAATCTTCTGAGAAATGAAGTTCTTTTAGCTCTCTCAGGTCTTCACACTCTTTAGAGTCTCAAAGATGTCAGTTAATTGTCAGTCCCTTTACATCCCTTTTAAAGGTAGAATAACAACATTTAGTGTCATAGTGAGACTGATTACCTAAAGTTTAAAAGGTATCACATTTGATTCCCAAAAGAAAAATAAATCTTTAAATTTTTTGTCACTCATGTTAAGAGGAAAAGACCCAGTGTGAAAATCAGGTTAAATTATGAATTCCAAGAGGACAGAGAATGTCTTTTGCCTTTTTTTCTTATCCCTTACACTTAGCATATACCTAACAAATATGGTAGATATTATTTAAATTAGTTTATTTCTTTGCATCTTTTCCCTTAGTTTTCTAGTGATCTGCATAGGATTTTATTGATATCTTTTAACACAATAATAAAAGGTGTGTCCTTCACCTCTATACTTCTCTTCTAATGGCTTAATGGATATTATTCAGTCTTTAAAAAGTCTAGATTGGGAAACCATAAAGGAATCTTTCCTGTCAATACCAGATATTACACAGGTTATTTGAAAACTATAGTAATTGAAGTGCTAAGAAACTTACAAATGAACATTACTGAAAAACAGCAGCTTGGATCTTCTTAAATTCTGTCCCAGTGGTATCATAATGCTTCAATATGTATTCAATAGGAAAAAATAAGGATTGTAACAAGATAGCATTATAACTTAGGAGTGGAACTAATGGACATGCACCTATCTTGGTTTTATTTCCAGGAATAAGTCAATGGTAGAAGCAATTAGCTACTTTGTTGAGTTTAGTCAGAAGTATACAGAATAATTTGGAGGGACATTAAAGAGCTAATGAGACTATGTTTACTTGCTTAATACTGATTTACATTTCAATAGACCTTACCATAGTATTTATACACATGTATGTATGTATGTATATGTGTAAATAATACATTGTCATTTGTGAAAAAACAATCTAAACCTTAAACAGTTATAGAGAGAAATTAACTTGATCATTTGACAGGGGAAATTGAGCCAGAATTGTGGCTCTCTGTTGAGCTCTAAAAAGTTTACATAGTAGATAGTATTAACATGCAGCAGAATATCTAGGGCTTAAGTGCCAAGGAAACTTGGAACTTAAAACTTGGAATTTGCTATATAAAACCTGAGAGAGAATTGAAAACCTAATTTTCTTCTCTTCCCAGAGACTGAGATGGTGGTAGTAGAATTTTACCACATCTATTAAAGAGTATGTTTGCATATTTGATAGTATATCTTTGAAGTAAAGATTCTTTTGTAAAGCTAATAAGACTGTTTTGACTAAATGGAACTGAGGTAGAGGTGACTTCCCTATAATTGAGGGAACATCATTGGTAGAGTTAAGAGATAATTGCAGAAAGTCTGAATACCTATAAAGTTCCTTAAGCATTCCAAACAATCCTGAAGGAAGTATGAAATATAACAAACCTAGTCTGTAGCTAGAGTAATCATTCAGTAATGATGAAATGAGGAACGGCATTTTAGACACTGGGATAGGGAGGGAGGTAAATCATAAAAACAGTTGAAAGGATAAATATAATAATACCATAGTGATGTTATTTAGAGTGTATGACATATGCACAGTTATTATCAAGTAGTATTGTGGATGATGAAGAACTATGAAATGACATGCAGTGATAAAAATCATGGCAGGAAGGAAAGATATCCACCTCTTTTTCTAAAGAAAACATACCCCTGGATTTCCAGCCAAGATCGTGGAGAGGACATACACACCTACTTAAATCTCTGTCTTTGCTCTCAGAATTTATTTCATGACAAGGCCTCGGAATTAGTGCTTGACTGAAAAAAAAAAACCAAAACACAAATAATTATCAACAGAAGACATCCTTTAAGTTAGCCAGTAAAGGTCTGTTTTTGCCCAGATTAACAGAGGAAGAAGTAAATTGATTGAACAATCCCATCTTAGAAAAAGAAATAGAACAAACTATTAACCAACTCCCTAAGAAAAAATTTCCAGGACCAGATGGATTTACATGTGAATTCTACCAAACATTTAAAGAAAAATTAACTCCAATGCTATATAAACTATTTGCAAAAATAGGGATTGAAGGAGACCTACCAAATTCCTTTTATGATAGACATCGTTCTGATACCTAAACCAGGTAGGTTGAAAACAGAAAGAAAATTATAGACCAATCTCCCTAATAAATATTGATGTTAAAATCTTAAATAAAATATTAGCAAAAAGATTACAGAAAATCATCCTCAGGATGTATTACACTATGTGTAATTATGCTAAGGAATGCAGAGCAGTTCAATATTAGGAAAACTATTAACATAATTGACTATATCAATAACCAAATCAACAAAAACCAAAAACCATATTATCATCTCAATAGATGCAGAAAAAGCACTTGATAAAATCCAATATCCATTCCTAATAAAAATACTTGAGAGTATAGGAATAAATGGACTTTTCCTTAAAATAGTAAGGAGCATCTATTTAAAACTGTCAGTAAGCATCATATGTAATGGTGATAAACTGGAACCTTTCCCAGTAAGATCAGGAGTGAAACAAGGTTGCCCACTATCACCATTATTATTCAATATTATTTTAGAAATGAAAGCCTTAGCAATAAGAGTGGAGAAAGAGATTAAAGGAATTAGGTAATGAGGAAACCAAATTATCACTCTTTGCAGATAATATGATGGTATACTTAGAGAACCCCAGAAATTCTACTAAAAAGCTGTTAGAAATAATTTATAACTTTAGCAAAGAGGCAGGATACAAAACAAATCCACATAAATACTCAGCATTTTTATATATCACCAACAAAATCCACCAGCAAAGAGATAGAAATTCCATTTAAAATAACTGTTGATAGCATAAAATATTTGGGAATTTATCTACCAAAAGAAAGTCAGGAATTATATGAGCAAAATTACAAAATCTTTTCCACACAAATAAAGTCAGATTTAAATAATTGGAAAAATATTAAGTGCCCTTGGATAGGCCAAGCGAATATAGTAAAGATGACAATACTCCCTAAACTAATCTATTTATTTAGTGCTATACCAATCAGACTCCCAAGAAACTATTTTTATGACCTAGAAAAAAATAACAGCAAAATTCATATGGAAGAACAAAAGGTCGAGAATTTTAAGGGAATTAATGGAAAAAAATTCAAATGAAGGTGGCCTAGCTGTACCTGATCTAAAACTATATTATAAAACAGCAGTCACCCAAGCCATTTGGTATTGGCTAAGAAATAGCAGTTGATATTAGTAGTTGATCAGTGGAATAGGTTAGGTTCACAAGACAAAATAGTCAATAACTATAGCAATCTAGTATTTGACAAACCCAAAGATCCGAACTTTTGGGAGAAGAATTCATTATTTGAAAAAAACTGCTGGTAAAACTGGAAGTTAGTATGGTAGAAATTAAGCATTGACCCACACTTAACACCAAAAACCAAGATAAGATCAAAATGGGTCCATGATTTATTTAGGCATAAAGAATGAGATCATAAATAAATTAAAGGAACATAGGATAGTTTACCTCTCAGACTTGTGGAGGAGGAAGGAATTTGTGACCAAAAAAGAACTAGAGATAATTATCGATCACAAAATAGAAAATTTTGATTATGTCAAATTAAAAAGCCTTGAACAAACACAAACTAATGTAAACAAGATTAGAAGGGAAGTAACAAATTGGGAATACATTTGTACAGTTAAAGGTTCTGATATATATATATATATATATATATATATATATATATATATATATATATATGTATATATATATATATATATATATATATGTATATATATATATATATATATATGTATATATATATATATATATATATATGTATATATATATATATATATATATATATATACAGAGAGAGAGAGAGAGAGAGAGAGAGAGAGAGAGAGAGAGAGAGAAAGAGAGAGAGAGAGAAGAGAGAGAGAGAGAGAGAGAGAGAGAGAGAGAGAGAGAGAGAGAACTGACTCTAATTTCTAAGAAATCAAGCCATTCTCCAATTGATAAATGGTCAAAGGATATGAACAGACAATTTTCAGATAATGAAATTGAAACTATTTCCACTCATATGAAAGAGTGTTCCAAATCACTATTGATCAGAGAAATGCAAATTAAGACAATTCTGAGATACCACTAAACACCTGTCAGATTGGCTAGAATGACAGGGAAAGATAATGCAGAATGTTGCTACTCTGCATAAATTTGTATTAAAATGGTGGACACAAGTACATTTATAAATATTTACAGAATAATTATAAAGTGAATAAATCAAATGTATACAAAGCAGTGAAATACAAGATAGTTTGAAAGGAAAAATATTAGCAAATGTGGTGGGGAGGGGATCGGAGGAGGTTTCATGCAGAAAATGGTACTTGAATTTCATTTTAAAGGAAGAGAACAATTCATTGAATCAGAAGTAAGAAGGGGTTCATTCTAGACATCAACATGACAAGGGGACTCCAAAACTCTAAAGCTCCTTGAAGGAAAGTTTCTCCTTGAACCCTGCCTCTGTGGAACCTGTCCCAGGGAACCAAGATAGTGGTTTATCTAGGTGGGGCTAGTTGAGTCCAGAGCTGGAGAATTCCAACTCTATTGAATTAAAGATTGATTCAATTCTATTCAATTCCAGCTGAAGCTGCACAGACCAGCCCCATCAAGAGCAACTCCCAGCTTGTAGCCACGGCTTATAAAATGAGCCAATTTTAAGCTCAGTCCTTGCAGAGGACCTAATATGCCATGCCAAGGAAACTCTCTCTCTTCATGGCATAGCAGCAAACCTCTGCCCACTGAAATGATATTCTATTTCAGCATTACCCTCTCTTTATCCTCACCTATTTCCCTAATAAGACTTTATATCTCTCTGTCGGGATTTCTCTACTAGAAACTTTACTTCTCTGCCTGGATCTTGCCACTAAGGAATTCAGTCTTTCTATTCATGCAAAGGCTGACTCCTCAATGCCTATAATAAACTTCTTTTTATCAGTCTAGCTTTTCGGTTTCATAAATTCCTTTATGAAGGACCTCTGCACCATCAGAAGGGGGTTCCCACAACTCCCTACTTTGTGCTGAATTCCAAGGAGATTTTAGGGGAGCCAAACCTCTTCATTTGGTTCCCTGAACCCGAAGTTGTCACTAAACTCCCTGACCACCAGGAACCCTGTGTGGAGTAAGGTATGATGAAGAACTTACAGATTAAGCACATATTGATCAGAGACTGTTAGATAATGTAAACCAGACCTATAGGCCCCAATCACGTGAAGACCTAGGCTGCATTCCTTTGCCCAAATAGGGTTTAACCTATACATGGCTGAAGAAGCTATAAATCACATTGCCAGCTGCATTCCACTGACCAAATATGACCCATCACAACCTATGGAGGGTGGGATTTTGGAGGTTCTTTGTCTGAAAGGTATAAAAGTCATGAGCATCTTCAAGGGAGTGGCTCTCTCCTGCTGTGAATCTGGCTCACAGACCAGGATGGGGTCTGCTTCTCAAGATTCTAATAAATAATTCTGCTTTTCTATGAGTGATCTCTGAGTAGTCATTTTTGGATAGGATTTTCTATCCCTCACAGTTTGGGGGCTCGTCCGGGATGAGTCTTTGGGGGAGATGGCTGCACATCCCAAATGGGGATAGGCGCGCCCACAGATAGTTTTTTTCTGTGTTCTCTGGTTCTGAGTATGTAGCCTCCCTCCCTCTCTGACAAAAGACCCGAGGCAGAGATACTCAGTGAAAAGCAGAATTGAAGATAAAAAGGAGAAATAGAGTCCTGATAAGCCGGCAGTGGTCTAAGCAAACACGTGTTTCTCCAGGTGAGCTTAGAAATCTGGGGGCCTATTGGCTGGGTCAAGGGAGACCCAAGGGATAAAATCCTTCTAAAAATTGCTTTGTTCGGACTGCTTCTCTGACCCCAAGGGAAGGGTTTCCTAAGATGATTCTCTCTGGAGTGACCACACAGCAAGACAATTGGTCTTCGCTGACAATTTGGTTTGAGACCAAGTTGGAAAAATGCGATAGAAGCAGTCAAAAGAATTTGTCAGGACAGTAGTTAGGTATAAAAAGAAATGTAAAAGGTGAAAATAAGAGCTCTACTTGTGTATGTGTATGTATGTTTGTCTGCTTTGTATTGTTTTTGTCCCGTGTTAAAAGTTAGCAAGTTTGTAAGAGATAAGAGTTCAGCCTCTGTGTTGCAGGCTTAGAGAAATAGCAGGCTGAATTGGTGGGAGTTGGGATTCAGTCAGAGTAGTAATTCTTTCAGAGTGGCTCAGAATGCTTTGGTCTTAGATCATGCAATATCTAGGTATTCTCTGGGAAGGCAGAGAGATGCACTAAATGGGCTTGGAAGTTTAGAGAAACTCTGTTTGGATTCTGGGAGGGAAGAATGTTCAAGGTGAAACATTCTCTCCAGGGGAAAAGCCCCTAGTCTGTTTTGCTGATTTGAAAGCCCTGTTAAGTTGTAAGAACAATGTTAAGAAATTTGGAAATTGGTTATTTGAAAATTTGCTCATGATCTTAAATTTTTTTAACCTGATATACTAATTTGTAAGTAAATGGAACTTGGCTGTTTTAAACTGGTGGGAGAGTTTTTCCCTTAAAGCAGTTTGCAGAGCCTGCTAGAGTAAAGGGCAATAAAACCTTATGTGATAGAAACGCTGGCAGAAGAGGTCATAAAAGCTGCCTGGACCCATGAGAAAGAACTGCTAATACTGTTAGAAGAACACTCAGACAAAAGACAAAAAGAAAGACAACTTTTAAAAGCAGCTGTATCAGTTTGATTCAGTATGTTACCTTCTGAAACATGTGGGTAATTTGTTAATATTGTAAGTTATGCTTTTTTTTTTTTTTACAGCTATTCACTGTATCATGAATCTTAAAAGTTCTGAAGGGAACTGGAGAGGAGAATGAAGGAGATTTATGAAGGATTGATTTATAGGAGTAAACTGGGAACTTGAATGATATCAAGAAGGAATCAATTGGAAAAAGAAAGGAAATTAACTGATTGCCTAAATCTTGAGAAGAATTTCTTTGTAGGAAATTGAGTGGGGGGAAGGGCAGCAGTGGAAAGTTGCCTTTGTTTCTGGTTCCCGCCAAACTGGTGAACTTGGGTGGGGGGTATAGGCTGCTCTCACAAGATGTTAATTGACTGAATATTTGTTTCTTTGAAACATAAAAGTTTTTTTGTTTAAAGAATATGATCAGAAATGTGATGTTTTAAAGAACTTTTCAGGTTCTTTTATGTGAAAATAGGAAGTTTTAATTAATTGTATAGATACCAATTATTTAAAGGGACTTCAAGTATAATAGTTTTTGCCTTTGTTCTTTTTAAAATGTTTTTGTTATGGCAATATGTAGTTTGGGATTTTTCTGTGTATTGGGTATTTTAAAAGCAAAATGATTGGTATAATGTTCAACTTATGAAACATCTACTTGGGTATGTAAGAATTGTGTGAACATTCTGGGATAGATTTCTTACTGTTAAAAGTCTTAAAATATGTAGATGATCCTCTTGTGGCAGGGAGGAAAAAAAGTGACCTTGCCCAAGTTACTATCAGTCTGTTAAGTAGGGGCACAGGGATTAAGAGTTTCCCAAGACAAATGGAAATTTGTGAAATGTGAGGAAAAATATTTAGGCCATTTTATAAGCTTAGGGAAAAAGAAACTAGACCCTATACAGAGGGGATTCTTCAAATTACTAAGCCTAGGATGAAAAAGAGTCTCCAGAGATTTCTAGGATTGGTGGGGTATTGTAGAACCTGAATTGATGAATATGCATTATTATACTCATTTGTTGGAAGAGAAGCCTGATATAGTGCAATGGGATTCAAAAAGGGAACAAAGTTTTGAAATGCCAGCCACTGTATTACTTTTGCCATCATTGGAAAAGGCTTTTCATTTATATGTAAATACAGTAAATGATGTGGCTTTAGGAGTATTAGCGCAATTAAGGGGAGGGCAGCCACAGCACTTTTGGTAGAAGAAAAGTCAGAAATTAACCTTTGGGGGTAGTTTAATAGTGAGTGTCCTGCACCAAGTTCAATCAATTCTGAATCAAAGGGTCCGGGAGGTGGCTAACTGATTCAAGGATTTTAAAATATGAAGCAATATTATTGGAAAGAGATGATTTGATACTTTCACCAGACCATAACTTTAATCCAGCCATGTTCTTATCTGCTTCCCCTGGGGAACATGTGTCCCTTGAACACGATTGTCCAAATGTGATTGATTACCAAACTAAGATTAGGGAAGATTTGTAGGAGGTCCTATTGTTGAAAGGCACTTAATAGTTCATAGATGGTTCCTCACAAATAGTTAATGGGAAAAAGAAATATGGATATGCTATTGTTAATGGGGAAGATTTGACTCTGGTTCAAGCTGGATTCTTGCCAAAATAGTGGTCAGCTCAAAATTTGTGAATTAAATGCAGTAAATCAAGCCCTAAAATTGTGTGAAGGACAGATTCAAAATATGGGGAATTGTTCATATATTTGGGAAATATGGGAAGAAAGGGGAATGGTAAATAGCAAAGGAAAGGGATTGGCACACAGGTCATTGGTCACTGAAATTTTAACTAATCTTATGTTGCTTAAGAATATTGCAGTGATTTATGTGCAGGGGAACTAAAGAGGAGATTCATTTGAGATAAGGAGAAACTGCTTTGCAGATGAGGAGGCGAAAACGGCCTGGAGAAGAGGAATCTGTAAGTACGGAGGAGATGATGGCGCTAATTCTGGCATTTCTGCCTCCAATGCCTCCACCTTCCTTTAGTCCAGAAGGGAAGCAGGAAACCCAAAGCCTTGGTGCTCAGGAGGATAAAGAGGGCATTGGCTCCTCCCTGACGGCAGAGAGGTACTGACCACAGCAGGTATGACATGTACTCCAACATTTACATCAGGGCAGTCATTGGGGTGTCCAAGGCCTGTGTGATGTGGTGTAAGTTTGTGGCACTAGCTTATACACAATAGCAGGCAATTGGTCAGTGGGTATCCTGTTTGTCAGAGAATGAATAGGGCAGCCCAATGACAAGTCCAAAAAAGGAGGAAGGCCCCCTGGTATCAGGCCTTTCCAAAGCATACAGGTGGACTTTCCTGAGCTGCCATCAGTGGGGTTTCTCAAATATCTGCTGGTTGTAGTGGACCATCTGACCTCATGGGTGGAGGCCTTTCTCCTTGCCTGGGCAACTGCCTCAGCAGTTGTAAAAGTACTTCTTGAGTATATCATTCTGGGGTATGGGATGGTGGAGCAGATAGATTCGGACCAAGGCACCCATTTCATGGCTAAGATCCTCCAATCTGTGGCCCAATAATGGGACTTATATACCCCATGGCATCTGTCCTCATCAGGTAAAGTGGAAAGGATGGATAAGTAAATTAAACAGCTAAATTGGACTAAATTGGAGTTAGAGACACAATTGCCCTGGACCAAGTGCCTTCCCCTTGCCTTATTAAGAATTAGAACAAAACCCCGAAGGGATGTGGGATTATCACTTTATGAATTATTGATTAGTCACCCTTATCTAAAAGGGATTCAAAATTCCTCCTTGGATCCAATGTTTGAGACCAAGGATTTGTTTTTAGGAAAATATATCATGTCTTTATTGCAACATCTAAAAACTTTACACCTAAAAGGCCTTATTACTCAGACTCCTCCCTTAGGATTCACAGTGCATAAGTTGGAGACTGGGTCCTGGTTTGGATATGGAAGGAGGAAAAGCTGACCCTGAGTTGGAAAGGACCGTTCCAGATCTACTGACTTCAGATACAGCAATACGCATCAAAAAGAAAGGTTGGACACATCACACTCGAGTCAAAGGTCCTGTCGATGCGCCAAAGAAGTGGGCAGTAGAGACTGATCCAGGAACATTGAAAGTGTGGCTGAGCAAAGACTAATGAATTGTGCATGTATAATCTTTTTGACTTGTCTCATTTAGGGAACTGTTTTGGAACTTTTCTTGTTTGTACTAAATATTACAATTGGTTGAACTGTATTGTTAGGAATTAGGGGTATTATATACTAATAAGGAGAATGGGGTGTGAACCAAACCCAAAGGGTTGGAGACTGTGCCTTGTATATGCATGTATGATTTTATGTGGGTACACCCTTTGTGCTGGTACCTCGAGAGCAGTGAGGTATGAAAATACCTTTCAAACCCTGATCCAAACAATAGCCACTAGCTTTAAACTGACTGGCTGTTGGATATGTGGGGGACCTGATCAACTTACACAGTGGCTCTGGGTTCCTGTTCCCCTGTCTCTGCCCTGGAGCTTGAGCAACAGGTCAGTAATACACAATGGAACAGGTTTCTAGTCAGCAGAAGAAAAGCATCACTGGACCCTGACCAGTACAGTTTTAGGGAGATATTGCCTATATCAGACTGGTACAGGGCCACAGATGGGAGAAAGTGAATGTACATGGACATTTACTTGCAGGTCAGAGAAGGGAGCTATCATAGACTACAATAGGTATGTGAATAGATGAAATTAAACCAGTATAATTTGTTATGATGGATCAGTGATTTGCTGTATCCAAAGTTCTAATAGTAGTGAGGGGTGTGCGAGGAAAATGCCACCTGCCTGTTTAATCCCTGATTGAGAGGGACTCCAGATATGGACATGTATAACACTGAATAGCATAGCAACAGGTTCAACTTACACTTCAATGGAATGGAAGTGGGAGAATAGAGAAGGCACTGTTAGGAAAATGTTTAATAGTTTTTGGAGCGTTAGGATCTAACTGGGGAAAATGGTTGCATCTGCCAATGGGTAGTTGAAAGTCATCTTTGGAGATGTAATTCTAATACAGGGGGGGGACCCTTAGGTCCCTGAGATGTGAGGTATTTTCCACCTTCAAGTGGACCCTTTATATTTTAGTATGAAAATAATCCTGCCCTGAAGGGGGCATTATTGGATCTGTGGTCAGACAGCTTATACCCATTTACCCAAAAATGGGACTAGGGTTTGTTATATAGGTATAATTAGAACTAAATTTTTCTTTCTCTCATCAAGCATTGGCAGGTAATTGGGGATACGGTTATACAAAGATTTGGAAAGGGAAACACGAAGTGTGGACCGCTCCCTAACCTGCATTGATTCTTCTTTGACCCAAACAAATGATGCCAATGGGTGGGGAGATGCCTGGCCTCCAGAGAGAATTATAAAAGAATACAGACTGGCAACATGGGCCCAGGATGGTAGTCAGGGAGGTATCAAACACTGATATATGCGTTAAATCGGTTGATTAGGCTACAGGCAGTCGTTGAGGTAATAATTAACCAAACTGCTCAGGCCCTTGATCTATTAGTCGATCAGGCCACCTAAAAAGGGAAGCTGTTTTATAACATAGATTTATTTTAGATTATTTGCTAGCAGAGTAAGGAGGGGTCTGTGGGAAATTAAACTTGTCCACTTGCTGCATGCAAATTGATGACAATGGACAAGTGGTAAAAGAAATTACAAAAGGCATTCGCAGAATAGTTCATATGCCTGTACAGGTATGTAAATCCCCTTGTTCTAATAGCTGGTGGTCTTGGTTTGATGGTAGCTGGTGGAAACAACTTTTATGGTATTGACTAATTGCTATCAGTGGTATTAGATTGTTACCATTATATTTACCCTGTATGATTACACTAATAACCAAAATAGTCCAATGATCCCTTTCAAAATTATTGCATCCAGAGGATGCTGTTAAAATGATGATTCTCCAGAAAAGAGGCTGGAGGGTATTGGAAGGAGATAATTCTGATAGTGAACTTGATAAACAATGTGTGATCTTGTTAACTGATTCTGAGCAATGTGTAAGTTCTTCATAGAGCATGTGATAAAAATCACTTACATATTAGGAGTGGGGAGCTGTGTGGAATAAGGTATGGTGAAGAACTTACAGATTAAGCACATATTGATCAGAGACTGCTAGCTAATGTAAAATCTGGCCTATAGGCCCCAGTCACGCGAAGGCCTAGGCTGCATTCCTTTGCCCAAATAGGGTTTAACCTATACATGGCTGAAGAAGCTATAAATCACATTGCCAGCTGCATTCCACTGATCAAATATGACCCATCACAACCTACGGAGGGGGGGATTTTGGAGGTTCTTTGTCTGAAAGGTATAAAAGTCGTGAGCATCTTCAAGGGAATGGCTCTCTCCTGCTGTGAATCTGACTCACAGACCAGGATGGGGTCTGCTTCTCCAGATTCTAATAAATAATTCTGCTTTTCTATGAGTGATCTCTGAGTAGTCATTTTTGGATAGGATTTTCTATCCCTCACAACCCTAATCTCCTCATTTTGGTTCCCTAACCAGGAACCCTGAAATCTAGATCTTATTAAACACACAAGAATTATCCAAGAAATTATTCAATTTGATAGCAAAACAGAAATCAGAGAATATATACCAGACAATACAAAGTAAAGGTACTCTCTCATTGGGAATAAGGTAACTAAAAAAATTCCCTAAAGTTTCTTGTATAAGAAACTGGGCATAGGGATATGATGGAGAGTGTCAGCTCCTCTCATAATGGCTTCTTCCCACAATAGTTTCCTCCAGCAACTTGAAATACTTTTGACTTAATCCACCTTCTTTCTTGAAATTGAAAGCCAGAAGTACCGGAAGCCCAAACAGACTTCAAGTGACTCAAGGGCTTGAAGAGCATCCACAGGCTCTCCTGTATATTACTCAGCAATTCTGCCCTGCCCCTAATACAGGTACGAGGCATTGATCACCAATACTCAGGGGAGAACCTTTAATCAGTAGGCTTTGGGACTATAATTACATTAGTAAAACACCTCATTATACTCATGGGCTTCAGTGTTTTGAGATAGTACAAATACACTTGAAGCAAACAGGATAACTCATTTCCCACATTTGAGCTGTTTCCATACAATTTTTCTCTCTTGTAAATAAAGAATTAGAGAATAAACAATTTTATTATTAGATCCTTCTTTCAGCAAAAGAGGAAGCTGACCAATTCTAAATTACTTCTCTCCCACTTACTCTTCTCAAAGTGTGTAATGTGACCTGTGTATAGAGGGATGAGACAGTCCTAGTTATTTGGTTTTAGGGTTATTTCTTCGGATCCACTATTGCTACTCTGATAATTTGGTATTTGTAAGAGAAAATGAACATTTTCCAATCAAATATTTACACTCATAAAAAGTCGAATTTATCTTTGAGTTTCACTCTTCTTTCCCAGTAGAAACAATGGCTAAGGATGACTTTCTGATCTTGGGAACCTTCATTTAAGAGTTAGAAAAGAAGGAAAGCACAACTTCACACTACCACAACTCCATCCAAGCAAAACACAGGGTTCTGCACGGGGACGCTAGCGGTGACCACCATCTGGAAGGCGCGGGCATTTCCCCACCCCCACTCCTATCCCTAACCAGGCCAAGTATGAAGTCATATCTTCTCTTCAATGCTGCCTTTGGGAACTGGGGGCTGCTTGTTTGGTGTCAGGAGTGTAAATGGTAGATTGGCAACCACTCCGATAAAGAATGATTCTCCCAACGTTAAGTAAAAAACATCAGAAAGAAAAGGGGGCTGCAGTGGACTGAAGATTTTAGTGTAGTATATCTACTTCCGCAGCCGCAGCCTCCACCACTGATGCAGTTCAGCAGGGCCTCGGTCTAGAAAAATTTTTAACGAAAACCAGATGCTGCTTCTGCCACTACTATTGAACTTTCTCAGACTCTGTAGCTCCTCTGATTGGTTCCTGTCTGGATTGCCATAGCCAGTCAGAATTTTGGAAAAGACTCGGAGTCCCACCCTGGCTTTGGAGTGCTAGCAGGGAGTCTTTGGTCGGAAGTTTGGAGCACCCGATTCTGGGCTGGTTGTCTTGGGGTGTGGATTCGCTCTGCTTCTGAAGCAACCCCGAGAGCATACCATAAAGGTAGAAAGGGATATGGTTCAAAAGAGGCAAGTGTTGCTGCTGCTGCTGCATTTACACTGGCTACTACCTCTGGCTTCAGCTCTCCACCCACAGGACCTCTTTCAGTATGGTGAAGCCTGGGGGGATCAATTCCTGCAGGAAGGGGATGATGAAAGTTCAGCCTTGGTGAAACTGAAGAGACCCCTGAGGTTCTATGAAGCTCAGTTCGATAGCCTCTATGTAAGTTTCTCTGTGATGAAGACAGAGAGAATGGGAAAGGGAGGAATGGAGGAAGGAAGGGAGGAAGAGAAGGGAAGGGAGAAGGAAGGAGGGAAGAAAGAAGGGAGGGAGTAAAAAAGGGAGAGTGAGACAGAGAGAAAGAGAAGAAGGAGAGGGAAAAGAGGGACGTGATGAAGGAAAAGAAGAGGAGAGGGGAGAGGTAGAGAAAGGGGAAGAGGAGACCGGAGTTTTCTTAGTTTTGTAGATAGTTCTTTTACGGATTATTATTACTTGACCCCAACACCCTTCCAGCATCTATAACGGAACAAAATTTTCAGTTGGACCTGCTTCAGTCAAAAAAAATGGGAAGGGAGAGAGAGGAGAATCCAGATATTAGGGCATCATGTTCAGAAATAAATATGATTTTTCACAGACCTAGAGAGAATTTTTTTTTCATAGGATTTCATGTCTTCTATACTATGAAGGAGTGACAGTGGGGTATAAAAAAATTCCCAGGCTATTTAGGACAAAAACCACAACTTTCTTGACTCAAGAATAACTTGGTGAAGAGTTATGATTAATGCGATCTTTTAGGCTGAAAGTAAGGTTTTTAGGCAGAGGGGTAATATTTTTTCATTCTTTGAGAGTAGGGAGTGTATCAACTCTTGAGGATAAAATTACTGGGAAGGAAATGAGAAGGAGGGTAGGTATATATCTTTGAAAAAATATAAATCTTTAAAATTTGTTATAACTGATGGCATGATACCAGCAGTATATGACTTTATAAGATTCTTTTTTGTTTCTACCAGGTGGGCACTAATGGCATCATCTCAACACAAGACTTTCCTAGAGAGAGACAATATGTGAATGATGTCTTTCCCACAGAATTCCCTGCCATTGCCCCCTTCTTGTCTGACCTTGATACTAGCAATGGGAGAGGAAAAATCTCTTACAGAGAAGATGACTCGGTGGAGATACTGAACCAGGCAGCCCTATATATTCGTACCGGGTTTCCCAAAACTGCAAGAAACTTCACACCAACCCATGCATTTCTTGCTACTTGGGAGGAAGTAGGTGCCTATGAAAAAGTGACACCCAATGTGTTGCCATCGAGGCTGGTAAGTGATACAGCTGTTATCTCTTTCTAAAGGAGGAAAAGCCATTGGGTCATGTGTGAATGGAGCCATGGTAGAAGGCTTAAATTTTAAGACAAGTAAAAACAGAAAATGAGAACAGGAGTTTTAACTAAAGTGGCAATACATTAAATGTTTACTAGACAAAATTTTTTATATTCTAATTAAGAATCAACTTTTAAAATTGACATGCTCTGGACTTGTCTATGAATCAAATATAAATTTGCTTTGTGCATTTTTTGCATGGTTTTTAGGAGTGATTTTTCTGTGAAGGAAGTCTTTCTTGGAGGATAAGATTTATTGTGTAGATGGGGAAGCTTCTCTACATTATTTGTGTTTTTTTTTCCTTTTTCTTTTTACCTCTCACTTAGGAACAACACTTAGGAATTCTTATGGCATGTAACCTCAAAGACAATCATGAGAATTTGAAAGCTTACCAATTGAAATCAGTCTCAAGAAATGGATCACAGAATCATAGATTTAGAGTTAGAAAGAACCTCAGAAGTCATTTAGTCCAAATCTCTCACTTTATAGTCTGTTACATTAAGTAGTATACTAGACATAAAATTTGAATCCCACCAAGTACTCTTAACTTTTGAGCCAATTCTTTCTTTTGTATTTTCTACACAAATATAATCTCCTCTCTGTAAGAGGAAGATTATGTGACTTCAGAGTCACAGTCTTAGAAGGTTTAAAATTCTTGAATTAAAATAACCTTTAAAAAATTCTTACAGTATTTTATAACTGCAAGAAGATCATGAGTATCTAAACAAAGAAGTTAAGAAACTTTTTCTATAGTCACAAAATAATACAGAGGTTATTCATGCTCCTTAGGAATTCTATCAATTAACTAACAAGCATTTACAAGATTTCTGTTATGTACAATATAAGAATCAATGTGATTGGGGGGGGGAAGCATTGGATTTAAGAAAATCTTAATTCAAATCCTGACCCTGTCACATATCAGCTATATGACAATGAGCCATACATATAATCTATTGGTGTCATAAGTGACCTTTAAAACTATAAGTTAAAAGTGAGCTGGTAATTTGCATTGATAGAGGAAATTTCCACACCAGGAATTCTCTCCAAATCATTTAATTTCAGATATAATATAACGTGTGAGTCATTTGATTACCATTGTTTTTCTATTTCTTAAGAGTTAGTTATTTCCTAATTCCTAGTCAGAAACTTTGTTTCCTGTAAGGTTTTTTTTTTCCCTGTAGGATTTTTAAAATGAAAAGCAAAACAAAACAAACCCCTCAACATCTGAGATAATTATTACAGATAATTAAATTACATAAATAAATAATTACAGAAAAAATACATCATTTCCAATAGATTTTAAGTAAAACATAGGCATTTAACTTTACCATAAGTAGCATACTTCTACTATTGCCACCCCATGTAATACAAGATATGGTAATTAATCTCTAGAATCAGTTATATTCCAACTCCATAAATTAAATATTTTAGGAAGTGCATCAAATATCAGAGAAATAAAGAAGGAAAAGTGGGAATCTTTAGACTTATAAACCTAGAATAAGTTAGTGAAGTGACTTTAGGGTACTTGAGTTGTCCTCTTTTTTTATTATCCTATATGCCTCTTAAAATAATTTAAAATAAAAATGAACTCATTAACTTTTCTCTCAAAATCCTCATCTCTTCATAAAATTTCCCTTTAATATCATCTTCTCAGTCATCTAAGTTCACAACATGGATATCATCCTCAACTCATCATTCTTTCTTAGTCTTCTTTCCAACCTGTTACAGGCTAATTCTACCTTTAAACATTATATATGTATATGTATACACACATATGTATGTATATGTATATGTATTTTCTTCTGTCCTGTGATGCTGCCATCATCCTGATGAAGCTAATCACTTCATGCTTCTTGCAAAATTCTGTCCATTGGTTTTCCTGTCTCTTCTCTCCTTTCTCTCTTATTGAGGTGCTCTTTATAAAGTTTGACTATGTCAGCAACCTCAAGCCCATTTAATCAGTTTTTATGTCTCCATATTACCTTCAGAATTAAATATAAAATTATCTGTCTTTTAAAGCTCTTCTTAATCTGGCCACTTCCTAACTTTCCGGTCTCCCTTCCTATACTACTTACAATGACACTAGCTTTCTTGTTCAGTTCTTCCAATGCCATGCATTTTCTTTTATTTATTTAAATCATAATTTTTTTTTCAATTCTCCTCACTTTCTTGTCCCAACCCCTCCTCCACCAACTGTGGGCATTCTGAGTCCTTCAGTTTTTTATCAGGATATACACAGCACGTTCCATCATTTTCCTTTGGAATCATGATAAGTCATTACAGAGTTCCTAATTCCTTGGAAGTTGACTTTACCATAATGTCACAGTATAAATTGTTCTCTTGGTTTTGTTTGCTTTACTGTATATCAGTTCTTATAAGTCTTCCCAGTTGTTTTTTCTGAAGTGATCCCTTTCATCATTGATTTTATGTGATAATTTTCAATTACATTTGTATTATACAGCTTATTCAGCTATTTCACAATTTTTAAGCATCTCTTCAGATTCCAGTTGTTTACTATCTCATAACAAAACTCTAAAATTTTTTTGGACATCCTTAGTTAGAATTTGTTTTTATTCCTAAGGAAAAAAAACCTAGATATGGATGAAGTTCAAGTATGATTAAATTTCAGGCATAATATATTGTATTATTTGATTTCCATTTTGTTTTTGCTTTTAGATACTTCATATTTTCTTTGATTTTTAAGTCTTTTGACCATTTCTCTGCCATCATTGAATCATTTTCTTCTATGTTGTTCATTCTGATTTTCAGAGAGTTTATTGTATAGGCAATGTTTTGTAATTTATGAGTTGAACTGTTAATTACCTTTGGCTTTGTTTTGGTAGATAGACTATCAAGTATTTTATGTTGTTTCAGTTATTTCAAAAGGAAATTTTTCTTTCTATCTCTTCCTGTTGGACTTTATTAGTAGTAAATAAAAATGCTAATGACTTATGTGGGTTTACTTTGTATGCTACAGCTTTGCTGAGGTTATTAATTATTTCACCTAGTTTTTTAGTTGACTCTCTAGTAATCTCTGAGTATACTATCATTTTTAAAAATAGTTTTTATTTACCAGATATTTGCATGGGTAATTTTACAACATTGACAACCAAGAATCTCTTACCTAGCAAAAGTGAGTATAATCTTTCAGGGGAAAAGATAGTTATTCAATGAACTAGAGGACTTTCAAACATTCTTGGTGAAAAGACCTGAATAGAAAATTTGATTATTAAATGGAGGATTCAGAAGAAGCATAAGGAAGTAATTAAGAAAGGGATATCCTAAGGTACTTAATAAGGTTTATCTGTTCCATTCCTACACGGAAGGATGATATTTGTAACTTGTAAGAACGTTATCATTATCATGGCATTTAGAAGCATAGATAGCCAGCGTATATGTATGTACATATGTATGTATATATATGTATGAATTTATAGATAATATCTAAAATAATAAAATTAAGGGGTGAGAGAGAAATATACTGGAAGAAAGGGAAAGAGAGAAGTGGAATGGTGTAAATTATGTGCCATAAAAGAGGCAATTAAAAGCTGTTACAGTGGAGGGGAAGAGAGGGAGGGTGGGGAGAATTAGTGAACCTTACTTTCATCAGAATTGGCTCAAAGAGAAAATAACATATACACTTAATATGGGCATAGAAATATATCACACACTGCAGGAAAGCAGAGGGGAAGGGAACATGGAAAGGAAGGAGGGTAATAGAAAGGAAATATTGATGGAGGGAGTAGTCAATAGCAAAACATATTTGAGGGAAGGCAAAAGGAGAGATAGAATAGGATAAGTAGGGGGGAAATACCATTAGCAATTTTAATTGGAAAAATAATTTTGAAGCAAGTTTCTCTGATGAAGACCTCATTTCTCAAATATATACATTTATTTATTTATAAATTTATAAAAAGTCAAATTTATTAAAAAATATAAATTTTATAAAATTTATAAATCAAATTTATAAAAATTTATTAAAAATTTATAATTTTTTTATAATTTATTGTTAGATAGTGACAATGCCTAAGCATTGTCAAATTTATTTTAGAAAAGCCATTCCCCAATTGATGATAGAAGATATGAATTATGTCCAAATAGCTATAAAATTATGCATATCCTTTAACCTATACCACTACTGCACATGAATCCCAAATTAGATTTTTTTAAAATGTAAAATATATGTACAAAAATATTTGTAGCAGTTTTTTGACTTTGAAATTGAGAGAATGTCCAGCAATTGGGGAATGACTAAATAAATTGTGTTATGTCATTATGATGAAATATTATTGCTCTATAGGAAATGATGAGCAGGATGTTCTCAGAAAAACATGGCAAGTACTCCATGAACTCAAGCACAGTGAAATGTATTGTGTACAAAGTAATAGCAAAGTTGGGGGATGATCAATTGTGAATGACTTTGCTATTCTCAGGATACAATGGTCCAAGACTATTCTGAAAGACTACTTTATGATGAAAAATGCTATCTGATTATATCTGGTTACAGATTAAAGCATAGTCTTTTAAAAAAAATAACAACTATTTTTTCTTGAGAGGTTTTTTTTTGTTGTTATTGTTGTAGTTTTTGTTTGGTGGTGGTGGTGCTAGGGATCTATGTTGTTACTTTTTCCCACAGTATGAGTTCTATGGAAATGTTTTGCATAACTTCACAAGTGCCTTCTTAATGCATAATGGTCAAGGTGGGGAGGAAGGTTGAGAATCTGGTACTCAAAGCATTAAAAACAATGTAAAATGTTTTTCATGTAACTAGAAAAAATTTTTTAAAAAAGAAATGTATTTTGTCAGAAAGTTTTTTCTGCATCTGTCGAGGTAATCACATGATATTTTTTCTTCTTATTATTGATATGGCCAATTATGCTTCTGGCATAAATTTCACTTCATCATAGTATATAATCATTGTGATATGTTGCTATAATCTCCTTGCTAGTATTTTATTTAAAATTTTCCATCAGTATTCATTATTTAAATTAGTCTATAGTTTTCTTTCTCTGTTTTTACTTTTCCTAGTTTATGTTTTGGCATCATATTTGTGATGTTGATTTGCCTATTTTTAAAAATAGCTTGTATAGTATTGGAATTAATTGTTCTTTGATACTTGGTACAATTATTTGTGAATCCAGCTATCTAATCCTGGGGATTTTTCTTAAGGAACTCACAGATTGCTTAGTCAGTTTCTTTTTCTAAGAGGATTATTTAAGTATTCTATTCCTCTTCTATTAATCTGGTCAATTTACATTTTTTTTGGTAAATTTTCATTGATTTAATTCAGATTATTAGATTTGGTAGCATATAATTGAGCGAAATTGCCCAATAATTGTTTGAATTTCATCTTTATTTGTGGTGCATTCAGCCATTACTTTTGATACTAGTAATTTGGTTTTCTTCTTTCAAGACAATCTAATGCAGTCAATCAATCAATCAATCAATTATTTAGCATTTTTCATAAAACCAGCTCTTAGTTTTATTTATTAGTTCAATGTTAGTGGGTTTTTTTTTTTTTTACTTTTAATTTTATTTACCTCTCCTTTCATTTTCAGGATTTCCAATTTGGTGTTTAATTGAGAATTTTTAATGTTTTTTCCCCCTAATTTTTAAATTATATGCCCACTTTATTGATATGCCTTTTCTCTATTTTATTTAGAGATATAAATTTTCCCCTAAGTACTGTTTTGCCTGCATCCCGGAAGTTTGGTGTGATGTCTCATTTTTGTTATTCTCTTTAATGAAATAATTTATTGTCTCTATGATTTGTTCTTTGACCTACCCTTCTTTAGAATTAGACATAATTTATAATTATTTTTTAATCCATGTTTCTGTGGCCCTTTATGGAATGTTATTTTTATTGCATTATCATCTGAAAAGGATGCATTTAATATTTTTGCTGTTCTGTATTTGTAAGGTTTTTATGCCCCTAATACACAATCAGTTTTTAAAAGATTCTATGTACTTCTGAGAAAACATAAACTTCTTTCTATTTCTGTTCACTTTTCTCCATAGTCTATCATATCTAACTTTTATAAAGCTTTATTCATCTTGGATAATTCAGCTTCTTTCCTAACTAGAGTTAGACTAATGAGGGTCCTTCTCAGTCTTGGGGCAAGATAAATCCACCTTTCAAGCTGCAATGAACACCACCATTCTTTTGGATTAACTATGGACTAGTCCCTCTGCCCCCATAAATGGGAGTCTGGCAGCCCACAGCCTAAAACTCTGTCCTTTTGCTTAGCCAAGTTGTTCTAAAGGTCACTCCATTTGATTATTTCATCAGCAAAGGAAGTAAAAAAAAAGACTGCATACCCAGATAAACTCAGCCTTAAGCTGTACTTTAGGAAAATTCATTACCTGCTGGGAAAAGAAGCACTTGACAAAACTATGACAACAACCCATCTTCTGTAACTGAAAGGATGAAGCCAGAGTGTTTCCAGGCCCTTGGTCTATGTGCTTCTTACAACTGCTTAGGCATTGCCACTGTCTATACAAGGCTCTTTGATGATATCTTCATTGAAATTGGCTATGAGTATATGCAGAGGTTCCAGTTCAATCATTTCCTAATTTTCTAGCCATACCTTCTATTCTAGGCTATCTATTGTTGGGATGGTACTAGTTGTAGAAAAATCAGTAAGTCTTAGGAAATAGTGAAGATATGAGACGGGTTCAATATCTGAAAGATGTCTTTGCTGACATGGCCTTGCTGTATAATACTGTTCAATGGCTATGCATCTAGACTCATGCTTAACCAGAAAAATAATATTCCATGATATGCAAATACCATAACTTATTCAGTTCCCCAACTGATGGAGCATCCACTCTGTTTTCAGTTCCTTGTCACTACAAAAAGAGCTGTTACATTTTTGTATATGTGTCATTTTCCCTTTTTTTTACAATCTTTTTGGGATAAAGAGCTAGTAGAGACACTGCTGGATCAAAGGATATGCACAATTTGATAGCTCTTTGAACTATTTATTTTTACAAGATTTTGAGTTCCACAAATAATGATGAATGTTGGAGGGGATGTGGGAAAACTGGGACACTGATACATTGTTGGTGGAGTTGTGAAAGAATCCAGCCATTCTGGAGAGCAATTTGGAACTATGCCCAAAAAGTTGTCAAACTGTGCATACCCTTTGACCCAGCAGTGTTACTACTGGGCCTATATCCCAAAGAAATACTAAAGAGCGGAAAGGAACCTGTATGTGCCAAAATGTTTGTGGCAGCTCTTTTTGTTGTAGCTAGAAACTGGAAGTTGAATGGATGTCCATCAATTGGAGAATGGTTGGGTAAATTGTGGTATATGAAGGTTATGGAATATTATTGCTCTGTAAGAAATGACCAGCAGGAGGAATACAGAGAGGCTTGGAGAGACTTACATCAACTGATGCTGAGTGAAATGAGAAGAACCAGAAGATCACTATACACTTCAACAACAATACTGTATGAAGATGTATTCTGATGGAAGTGGAAATCTTCAACATAAAGAAAAGCCAACTCACTTCCAGTTGATCAATGATGGACAGAAATAACTATACCCAGAGAAGGAACACTGGGAAGTGAATGTAAATTGTTAGCACTACTGTCTATCTACCCAGGTTACTTATACCTTCGAAAGCTAATAATTAATGTGCAACAAGAAAATGGTATTTACACACATATATTGTATCTAGGTTATATTGTAACACATGTAAAATGTATGGGATTACCTGCCATGGGGGGAGGGAGTGGAGGGAGGGAGGGGATAATTTAGAAAAATGAATTAAAAAAAAAAAAGATTTTGAGTTCCAGATTATTCTCCCTTCCTCTCCTCTTCCTAAAATGGTAAGCAATTTAATATGTTACATATGTGCAGTCATGTAAAGCTTATTTTCATATTAGTATAGTTGTTAAAGAAGAAAAAGACCAAAAGAAAAAAAATGAAAAAATTAAAGTAGGTATTTGTATGCTTTGATCTGCATTCATCTACATGTAAATAGCATTTTCTATCAGCCCTTTGTATTTGTCTTGGATCATTGTGTTGCTGAGAAAAGCTAAGTCATTTATAATTGATCATCACACTACATTACTGTTACTTGTACAATGTTTCCTGATTCTGCTCATTTCACTGTGCATCAGTTCATATAAGGCTTTACAGGTTTTTTTTGAAATTTACCTGTTCATTTTTTCTTACTGCACAATAGTATTCCATTACATTCATATACCAGGTGTCTTGATTCTAAACCCAGTGCTCAGTTTTGCTACAGCTAATTAAATACAGATAGCACACACCCTTAAAGTCATGATTTGTGTATTTTAATGAAATAAAAGGTGTGTTTTGCTATTTGAGGGTTTTAAATGAGGAAGGACATTTACAAGTTTGTAGGTGAAAAATTATTATTTTTGACAACTTGTTTTGTAGAAAAAATAGAAACTGCAAAATGAAAAGATAAACTTAGAACAGGAATACACATATGGGAATTGAGAGAAAAAAGTGGGGGGAAATGAATTGAAGGAATCATAGACTATATTGATAAACTGATTATGTAGCTGAATATATTTGGATACAAAGTGCTATATCATGGAGACAATAAGAGTTTCTTTTGTTGTTATTGTTTTTTTTTTAATATAGTGTAATATAGTCTGTTTTCTAAATTATAATCGTTCTCTGAGAGCAGGTTTCTTGGGGGGCTTCTGGAGGCAGCCTTGGTTTCAGTTCAGTTCAGTAATCCCAAATGCAGCCAGGAGTTAAAGTTCAGATCCTTTATTTTCTTCTTCAAAGTCTTGAATCTTTTCCTGGGGTCCCATTAGCTTTCTTAGAGGCCTATATCTTTCCTTGGTTCCAAGAGCTCTTTTCAAATGTCTCCATCCAGCACAAAGGTGGAAATTGGAATGAATTTTGACTTCTCTTCCCAGAGAGTCTGGCCCTGAGAGCTTCTTGTTTATATTTCTGCCCAACTTGTGAATCTCCTTATATATACTCTCTAAAGTTGTGAACTCCTTTAAATGTGTGAACTCCTTTAAAGGTATGAACTAAGCACCTTGTTTCAAGTTCTGGCCCATAACAACATAGGATTTATTTTTATACAGTGCAAAGATTTATTTGATGATAAAAAGTGTGTACCTCAAAGTGAATAGCAGAATCAATTTCAAACCAAGGAATTGCTAGACATTTAATCATGTGCTTGCCATCTCTTTCTTTAATAAATTTTTGAAATTCTGAATTTACATTAAATCAATCAGGTCTTGATTGAGGCACATTGAATAAAAATAGTAGTCATTTTTGCTTTGACCAGAAACCCTGAGGATTTTCCTCTCCCAAATTAATTTATTCATTCATTCATTCATATTTTTTGGACTAGGTGAAAGAGGAGATTTTTTTGCCTCAATTGCTACACTGCCTAAATCAGTAAATGGGTGCAGCCTCTGTCAAACTGAGACCTATTAAAGACCAAGCTTTCCCATTTCATCCATAGCCATTTCCAATCATCTTGATCATATCTTGTCATTGGATCCCCATGGCTCTGGAGGGGAAAGTGAGGCAGGTGACCTTGCACAGCCCTTCCTCACTTAAATCCAATTCACCTGCATGTCATGGCATCCCCTCCCTAATGTCATGGCCCACTTTGAGAATGAAGGACAAAACAACAACATCAATAATATTCTTAATTTATTTATCATTTTAAGAAAGAATATTTTTATCTATGAAGTAGAATCAAAAAATTATCTGGGAAATTGATCTCTACAGAGAGTAAATAATAAATCTGGTGTTTCTTTCAAAGCTTTCCTACTTGTCTAAGTTACTTCTAAACTTTCTTAATTCTTAAAAATGCTTCAATAACACTCTGCTCTATTTTCTTCTTGTGAGTTCTTTGCCAAATTTTTATCTTGCTGATTTTGTCTTTCCAAGCCTTAGCTTTGGATCACTCTCACAATACTTTGCCTTTGCTTCTACATATATGCTACAGAAGGAAACTTTAAAAAAATGTTATTGCTGACTGGTTCTGCTACAGCTTTATATTACACAATTACAACTTCCCTGATTAATTTTCTAGCCCATTAACTACAGTGCCTTTTATTTAATTTTTATTTATAGTTCCAAATTTTTTTTTCCTCCCTTTCCACTTCCCTCACAAAAGAGAAGATAATGATGAGGTCTAGAGGGAACCAAAATGATGAGGTTTAGATTTGAGGAACCCAAATGAAATTAGGGTTTCTGGTGGTCAGGGAGTTAAATATAGGTCTAGTGGCAGGTTCAGGGTACAGGGTAGGTTTTGCTTCCCTGCAACCTCTTGGGATTTGGCACAAGGGTAGAGAGTTCTCAGGAACTTCCTTCTAGCTGTGCAAGCAGTTCTCTGTAAAGGAATTTACAGACCCGAAAACCTAGATTGATAAAAGAGGTTTATTATGGGGAAGTAAGGTTAAAATTTAGTTAAGGAAATAAGTGAGAGTAAAGACAGATTGGCATTGGAAACAGTATTCCAGTGGGTAGAAGCTCCTTGGGGTACCAAGCATGGGCCTGGCATGTTTGGAACCTCTTTGAAGAGAGGACTTCAGCTTGGCTCTTTTTATAATGAGAGATTTAGCTAAAGGGGGCCTGTGGGTGGAGTCCCAAATTGGCTCTGATCTGGTGGGGGACAAGCCCAGATCTCCTATTGGAATTCAAAGGGATGCTTTTTTTTTTTTAATTCATTTTTCCAAATTATCCCCTCCCTCCCTCCACTCCCTCCCCCCATGGCAGGTAATCCCATACATTTTACATGTGTTACAATATAACCTAGATACAATATATGTGTGTAAATACCATTTTCTTGTTGCACATTAATTATTAGCTTCCGAAGGTATAAGTAACCTGGGTAGATAGAGAGTAGTGCTAACAATTTACATTCGCTTCCCAGTGTTCCTTCTCTGGGTGTAGTTATTTCTGTCCATCATTGATCAACTGGAAGTGAGTTGGATCTTCTTTATGTTGAAGATTTCCACTTCCATCAGAATACATCCTCATACAGTATTGTTGTTGAAGTGTATAATGATCTTCTGGTTCTGCTCATTTCACTCAGCAACAGTTGATTTAAGTCTCTCCAAGCCTCTCTGTATTCCTCCTGCTGGTCATTTCTTACAGAGCAATAATATTCCATAACCTTCATATACCACAATTTACCCAACCATTCTCCAATTGATGGACATCCATTCAACTTCCAGTTTCTAGCTACAACAAAAAGGGCTGCCACAAACATTTTGGCACATACAGGTCCCTTTCCACTCTTTAGTATTTCTTTGGGATATAATCCCAATAACAGCAATGCTGGGTCAAAGGGTATGTACAGTTTGACATCTTTTTGGGCATCATTCCAGATTGCTCTCCAGAATGGCTGGATTCTTTCACAATTCCACCAACAATGTATCAGTGTCCCAGTTTTCCCACATCCCCTCCAACATTCATCATTATTTGTTCCTGTCATCTTAGCCAATCTGACAGGTGTGTAGTGGTATCTCAGAGTTATCTTAATTTGCATTTCTCTGATCAGTAGTGAGTGGAAATAGTTTCAATTTCATCATCTGAGAATTGTCTGTTCATATCCCTTGACCATTTATCAATTGGAGAATGGTTTGGTTTCCTATAAATCAGGGTCAGTTCTCTATATATTTTGGAAATGAGACCTTTGTCAGAACCTTTACTTTTAAAAATATTTTCCCAATTTGTTACTTCCCAAAGGGATGCTTTTGACCAGTATTTGTGAATCAAAGGTCCTAGCTTCTTGATAATGCATCAGCTAGGAGGGGCTGGGAGTAATCTGAATTACAAATCAGTTTGAAAGGATCACAAATCAGTTTCTTAAAGGGACCACAAACCGCTTCAATAAGAAATATTCATTGTAAAAATGAAGTCATGTAAAAAATATTTAGATATTAGCTATATTCCCTCTAAAAAACAAGGAAAATAAAAGAAAAATATATTATAATATGCTTTCTTAGTCCATCCTCTCTGGAAGGATATAGTATTTTTTATCTTGAGTTATTTGGAACTATGGTGAATCATTATATTGATGAATTACTAAGTCTTTCACAGTTGAGTGTCTTTAATATATTGTTATTACTATCTAGATTATTCTCCTGGTTTTGCTCACTTCATTTTGCATCAATTCATATAAATTTTCCCAGATTTTTCTGAAAACATTCTTTTCATCATATTCATATTTCATCATATTCATATTTTATAACTTGTTCAATCATTCCTCAGTTGATCCCCTGAGTTTCCAATTCTTTACCACAATAAAAAGAGGTACTGTAAATATTTTTATATATATGGATCACTTTCCTTTTTCTTTTATTTTATTGAAATAGATCTACTAGTGGTACAGCTGGTCAAAAGGTATGTACAACTTTACAGCTTTTTGGGCATAGTTCCAAATTGTTCTGTATAGTGGCTGGACTAGTTCACAGTTATACCAATAATGCATTGCTGTACTAGTCCCTTCCAGGTGCACTGTCCCAAGCTTCACGGGTTTTGTGGAGCTGTTTCCAGCGATAATTCTGGGGACCTGAAGTTTTTAGTTCTTTCAAGGTGGAAAGATGTTTACTACTCTTCTGTCCTAAACTCTAGTCTATGAGCAACCACAGGCACTTTTTTCTGCTGTGGAACTGTATCAAAGGTCTACACTTCATTGCAGCTGCTAAAATGTGTTAGTGTTTTTCATTGCTCTGAGACTGTTACCCAGGACTGTGATACAGAACCAAATATAAGCAAAGCAAATGAGTTTTTCTTTAATCCTAGTAATAAGAGTACAGCTTCTAGCAGTAGTCCTGAGGTTCCCTGACCTTAGAGTGCTATTGTTTTAACAATCTGTCTGCCAATGATTCTAAAGTCTTCTGACCTAAGAAATATAACAATATAGTTATATATTTCTTTCCCTAGATTTTAGAGAAGATTATAGCAGTGATCCTGAGATTTTCTAACTTTAAACTGCTATTGTTTTAACAGTCTGTCTGTCAATGATTCGTAAAAGTTTTCTTGCCTTAGGATAATCCTACAAACTTTGCTGACTATCAAATAGATAATCTGCTGATTAGTGATAACAAAGTTGCTGAGACAGTAGTGCATAGATCACTCCTCACACCTATCTGTAAGCCATAAAAATGAGTAAATAAGTAAGATGAAACTCTGGTTTCTCTAACTTCATCCTATAAATTTATCTTCTTTCTCCTGGTTCTTTGCTAAATCCTTTTGGAATTTAGGTTGCTTCAATTAGCATTACAATTACAATAATTAACTTTGCCCCTTGACTTGGAGATGGATTCAAATTCTTTTGAGATATCCTTCAACACTGGTCTGTGACCTCTGGCCTTTTAGGGTCTCCTTTCTGAATCTCAACACTAACAAAGAGAAACCATATCTAGGCTGAGAGCTCTTTGTCACTGCTTACAAAACTGAACGTTGAAAATTATCTTTACATGTAACCAGAAATAATAAAAATTCCTGTGTTACATAGTGTATGGTCTTTGTGATTCATTGCTATAATCTCTTTGGTAGTTTTTCAATTTATATTTTTGCTTCAATATTCATTAAATAAACTGGTCTGTAGTTTCCCCTCTATTTTTGCTCTGGTTTAGGTGTCAAAGTCCTTATTTATGCTATAGAAGGAATTTGACATGACTTTTGCTTTACCTTAATTTACATTAATTGTTCTTTAAAGTTTGGCATAATTTACTTGTAAATCCATTTAATCCCGTTTTTTTTTTTGTTTTGTTTTTTTTTCTTTAGGGAGTCCTTTAGTGGCTTGTTCATATCTTTTTCTAAGAAAAAATTATTTAAATATTCCATTTCCTCTTCTGTTACTCCGGGCAGTTTTAATTTTCGTAAAATATTCTTCTATTTTATTTAAGTTATTTTTCAGTTTTATTGGCATATAGTTGGGAAAAATAGCTCCTACTCAGTGCTTAAATTTAATCTTCATTGGTGGTGTATTCACTGTTTTCATATTTGGTAATTTAGTTATCTTCTTTCTTTTTTTAAAATCAAATTTCTTCTTTCTTTTTTTAAAATCAATTTCTTTTTTTAAAATCAAAAATGATTTATCTATTTTTTAAAAATAAGACTAGTTCCTAATTTTATTTTTAGTTCTATTTTTTTAAACTTTTATTTTAATTAATCTCTTCTTTTCTTTTCAGGATTTCTATTTTTGTGTGTGTTTGGGAATTTTTAATGATGTGTTGCTGTTTTTCTAGTGTATCTAGTTGCATGTCTAATTCATTACCTCTCTTTCTATTGTTATTTAGAGGTTTAGAGATATAAATTTTAGGACTATGAAATTTAGAGATATAAATAATAAAGATAAATAAAAATTCAGACATATAAAATTTTCTCTAAAGATTACTTAGACTGCATCCCACAAATTTTGATATATTTTCCTTGTTTTTATTAACTTTAATGAAATTATTGTTTCTATGACTGATTCTCAGTTTCGTTCATTCTTTGAGATTAGAATATTTAATTTTCAATTAATTTTTAGTATATGCTTCCAACAACCTTTTGAATATGCTTTTCTGCTGTATTATGATCTCAAAAAAAGTATTGTTTCCCTTTTTCTGCCATTGTTTATAAGGTTATTATATCCTAATATACTAGTTTCTGTGAAGTTGCTATGTACAGCTGAGAAAAAGCTATATTCCTTTCTATTTTCTTTTCCTTTAGTATTCTCTAGGGGTCTATCATATCTAACTTTTCTGAAATTCTATTCATGTTTTTAATTTCTTTCCTATTTATTTTATGGATTAGATATATCTTAGTCTAAGAAGGGTAAATTGAAGTTTCCCACTAGTGTAGTTTTATTGTCTATTTCCTTCTATAGATCATTTAACTTTTCCTTTAGAAATTTGGGTGTTCAAATCACTATTGATCAGAGAAATGCAAATTAAGACAACTCTGAGATACCACTACACACCTGTCAGATTGGCTAATATGACAGGAAAAAATAATGATGAATGTATGTTGGAGGTGATGTGGGAAAACTGGATCATTGATGCATTGCTAGTGGAGTTGTGAACGAATCCAACCATTCTGGAGAGCAATCTGGAATTATGCCCAAAAAGTTGTCAAACTGTGCATACCCTTTGATCCAGCAGTGGTACTACTGGGCTTATATCCCAAAGAAATACTAAAGAAGGGAAAGGGACCTGTATGTACCAAAATGTTTGTGGCAGCTCTTTTTGTAGTGGCTAAAAACTGGAAAATGAATGGATGTCCATCAATTGGAGAATGGTTGGGTAAATTATGGCATATGAAGGTTATGAAATATTATTGCTCTGTAATAAATGACCAGCAGGATGAATTCAGAGAGGCTTGGAGAGACTTACATGAACTGATGCTAAGTGAAATGAGCAGAACCAGGAGATTATTATATACTTCAACAACGATACTGTATGAGAATGTATTTTGATGCAAGTGGATATCTTTGGCAAAGAGAAGATCTAATTCAGTTCCAATAAATCATTGATGGACAGAATCAGCCACACCCAGAAAAGTAACATTGGGAAATGAGTGTAAACTATTTGCATTTTTGTTTTTCTTCCCAGGTTATTTTTATCTTCTGAATCCAATTCTCCCTGTGCAACAGGAGAACTGTTCCGTTCTGTACACATATATTGTATCTAGGATATACTATAACATAATTAACATGTATAAGACTTCCTGCCATCTAGAGGAGGGGGGGAGGGGGGGAAGGAAAAAGTGGGAACAGAAGTATGTGCAAGCAATAATGTTGTAAAAAATTACCCAAGCATATGTTCTATTAATAAAAAGTTATAATAAAAAATTTGGATGTTGCCGTTTATATTCAGTATTGATATTTATTTTAATGTTAATTAAAATTTGTTGCAAAATGTTTCTCTAATAAGTTTATGTTTTTGCTTATTTTTATCTGAGATCCCTGCTTCTTTTACTTTAAATGGAGTATATTAGATTTTGATTTGGACCCTTATTTAAAGTGTAACTATGTCTTTATGTTTCAAGTGTGTTTCTATAAATAACATTTTAAAATTCTGGCTCCTAATCCATTCTATTATACCCTTCTGTGTTGTGAATTAATCCCATTCACATTCATACATATGGATGCTAATTCTCTATTTCCCTCCATTTTATTAACTTTTGTTAACTTTTTTCTGTGTCTCTGTCTTCTTCTTCTTCTTCTTCTTCTTTTTCTTCTTCTTCTTCTTCTTCTTCTTCTTCTTCTTCTTCTTCTTCTTCTTCTTCTTCTTCTTCTTCTTCTTCTTCTTCTTCTTCTTCTTCTTCTTCTTCTTCTTCTTCTTCTTCTTCTTCTTCTTCTCCTTCTCCTTCTCCTTCTCCTTCTCCTTCTCCTTCTCCTTCTCCTTCTCCTTCTCCTTCTCCTTCTCCTTCTCCTTCTCCTTCTCCTCCTTCTCCTTCTCCTTCTCCTTCTCCTTCTCCTTCTCCTTCTCCTTCTCCTTCTTCTTTTTCTTCTTCTTCTTCCTCCACCTCCTCCTCCTCCTCCTCCTCCTCCTCCTCCTCCTCCTCCTCCTCCTCCTCCTCCTCTTCCTCCTTCTCCTTTTCTTCTTCTTGTCAGTTTTACTTCTATTCTTCTGCCTCTCTTATTGGACCTTCCTTCTTATTATCTGACCATTTCTAAGATAAATGACCATACCTAATTTTATGTGTGTCTAAGTATGTGTTTATTTATATGTGTTTATTTATTATTTCCACCTTAAACCAGTTCATATGAGAATGTTTTAAGTGTTATCTCCTTCCCCTCCTCCATTTCCCTTCCATTGTTAAAACTTTTCCTTATGCACTTTGAGTATTATTTCCCAGTAAATAGATATAAAAAAAGTTTTCTGAAATCAAACTATCAACAGTCATATTACAAAAATGATCTAAATTACCATCAGATAAAGAATTGCAAAAAGAAAACAACTTTGACTGACAAAAGTGACAAAAGAGGAAAAATAGTTGAAATATGTGTAAGAAAACAAGCATACAACTAAACTATTGATAGTGCCGTAAATTGCTCCAGCCATTCTGGAAAATATGCCTCATATTTGTTAAACTGTTAATGCACTTTGACCTAGTTTTTCTACTTCTTTATTCACAAAAATACTAAAGTTAAAGGACAGCATTAATATGTACAAAAATGTGTCTAGAAGCTCTTTTTTGTGGTATCAAAAAAAAAATAGAATATTCTGGGTGCAGATGGCTTTCTCCATCACAAATCTATTAGAACTGACCTGAGTCATCTCATTGTTGAAAATAGCCATTTCCATTACAATTGATTATCACATAATCTTGTTGCTGCTATGTACAGTGTTCTTTTGGCTCTACTCACTTCACTTAGCATCAGTTCATGTAGATCTCTCCAGACCTTTCTAAAATCATCCTATTGATTATTTCTTATAAAACAAAAAGGTTCCATTACATTCATATATCATAACTTATTCAACCATTCCCCCTGGGAATTTCCAATTCCAGTTCCTTGCCACTACAAAAAGGGCTGCTACAAACAGTTTTGCACAAATAGATCCCTTTCCCTGTATGTGCCAAAATGTTTGTGGCAGCTCTTTTTGTTGTAGCTAGAAACTGGAAGTTGAATGGATGCCCATCAATTGGAGAATAGTTGGGTAAATTATGGTATATGAAGGTTATGGAATATCATTGCTCTGTAAGAAATGACCAGCAGGAGGAATACAGAGAGGCTTGGAGAGACTTACATCAACTGATGCTGAGTGAAATGAATAGAACCAGAAGATCGCTGTACACTTCAATGCTATATGAAGAGGTATTCTGATGGAAGTGGATATCTTCATCATAAAGAAGATCCAACTCACTTCCAGTTGATCAATGATGGACAGAAATAACTACACCCAGAGAAGGAACACTGGGAAGTGAATGTAAATTGTTAGCACTACTGTCTATCTACCCAGGTTACTTATACCTTCGGAATCTAATACTTAATGTGCAACAAGAAAATGGTATTTACACACATATATTGTATCTAGGTTATATTGTAACACATGGAAAATGTATGGGATTGCCTGTCATCAGGAGGAGGGAGTGGAGGGAGGGGGGGATAATTTGGAAAAATGAATACAAGGGATAATATTATTTTAAAAAATTACTCATGCATATATACTGTGGAAAAAAATTCTAAATTAAAAAAAAAACCAAATAGATCCCTTTCCCTCCTTTATGATCTCTTTGGAATACAGGCCCAATAGAGACACTGCTGGATTAAAGGGTATGAACAGTTTGATAGCCCTTTGGACATAGTTTCATATTGTTCTCCAGAATGGTTGGATCTGTTCACAGTTCCACCAACAATGTACCAATGTCCAAGTTTTCCCACATCCCCTTCAACATTTGTCTTTATCTTTCCCTTTTATCTTAGCCAATCTGAGAAGTGTGAAATGGTACCTCAGAGTTGTCTTAATTTTAAAGTGCTTGCTAATTAAAAAAAAATGTTTCTTCAGAATGCTAATGTCATTAAAAAGTATTGAGGTAATTCAATAAAAAGAACAGAGGACCTAGTAGTTAATTATGTTCTAAAAGTTTTAAGAGAAGAAAAAGAGTGTAAAAGGAATAAAATAATGTAGCAAAGAGGAAAAAACAGGGTGAATTTACTATTTCTTACAATTGTGTGAGAAAAAGTATATAAACATACAAGAAGAAGGGAAAGAGTATTAGTAGTACTCATCAGCTGCACTTGACTATTATCAGATTTAAGACATACACAATTTTTTCTTTTTTGTCTTTAACTTTTTATTTTCAAAATATATGTATAGAAAGTTTTCAGTATTCAGCCTTGCAAAACTTGTGTTCTATTTTTTTTCTCTCTTTTCCCTCACCCCTTCCCTGAGATAGCAAGTAATCCAATATAGATTAATCATGCACAATTCTTCTATATTCTACATTTATCATGCACAAGAAAAATCAGCTCAAAAAGGAAAGAAAACAAAATTCAAGCAAACAACAACAAAAAAGATATACAAATATTTCAAAAAAGAAATTAATGGGATTAGGAAGAAAGAGAAAAACATAAAGGAAGGGTCAGAAGCAAAAGAAACTTCCTGATCCTAAAGAAAGAAAAAAAAAAGCAAAAAAAAAAAAAAAAAAAAAAAAAAAGAAGAAGAATATAAGGGATTCACAAATTGGGAGTGCCCCCAAAATTGTGTTCTATTATATGAATATAATTGAATATTATTACAATGTAAGAAATGATGAAAGCTGATATTAAAAAAGATTAGAAAGTATGAACAGAATAAAGTGAAAAGAGATAAGAGAATACTTTAAAAAACAACATTGTGAAGGAAAACAACTTTTAATAAATTAAGGTTTCTAATTAATGTAGTCACCAAATGATCTTTGACTAAGTGTTTTGGAAGGAACAGGTTCTTAATTGTAGGCTATAATAATAATGAAGCTAAGAATGAATACTTTCATCCCATTTATGCTCTTTCCTTACCCTATCCTTTTATTCTAATGAATAATGGGAAGGACATGGTTGGAAAAGCAAATAGAGAATAGGTGGTGGCTTCCACAGTCTAAGATCCTGATAAAGTATGGAAAAAGCAGAGATCTCCAACTGATCTTGCTATCTCACTGATAATACAATTTCATAGTCAACTTGATTGATTTTCTGAAGTCTATAGTCATTTCTTTTCTCTATCAGTTGTGTTTGATTACCATTCTCTATACCAGTGGTCCTCAAACTTTTTAAATAGGGGGCCAGTTCACTGTCCCTCAGACTGTTGGAGGGCTGGACTATAGTAAAAACAAAAATTCACACTCTGTCTCTGCCCCTCAGCCCATTTGCCATAACTGGCTGGCCGCATAAACCTTCTCAGTGGGCCGCATCTGGCCTGTGGTCCACAGTATCTTCCACTGATAGCTCTTGGTTTGGTAAATGGAAACTTTCCATCACTCTGTACTCCAGTTAGTCTGGTAAAATGAAGATCCAGCACTCTACAGCCATTTTAGCTTCTCTTCAAAAATAGTCTCCCTTCCCCCCAGAAACAGTAGGAATCAAAAGGAATTACACCTCTCTCACCCAGTTCTTAACTTTTGCTAACCTATCTCTTAAATAAATGAAGTTCTACTTAGGAATAGGGCTTGAAATTGTTTTATTGGAATAGATAAAGAAATTCTCACACTTGTAAGCTGATACCCTATCTATTACTTAAACTTTTAGAGAATTGCCTGAAGAACTGAGAGATTACATGATTTGCCCAGAGTCCCATAGTATATATCAAGGGCAGCACTTGAACTCAGATCTTTCTGGCTACAAGATAGGTCCTGAGTCTATTAGGCTTTGTTGTCTGTCAGGATATATCTGCATTTCATTCATATAATTGTACTTCAGAGGCTTTACTATTTCACATATAGCCTAGGTAAAAGATAGTCCTTTTTTATATTTGCTACTAACTTGATTCTCTTATTCTTAATAAATAATAAAGGTAATAAATAAGCATAATAAGGAAGTTAGGAAATAAGTATATTATTGTCAGATACTGTGCTAAACACTTTAAAACCATTTTCTGTCAAAGAAATTAAAACCATTTCTCTAGTCACATAAAAAAATACTCCAAATTACTATTGATTAGAGAAATACAAATTATTCTTCACACATCTCAGAGAGGCTAAAATGACAGGAAAGATAATGATAAATGTTGGAGGAGATGTGGAAAATCAGAACACTAATACATTGTTGGTGGAGTTGTGAATTGATTCAACCATTCTGGAAAGCAACTGTGCATACCTTTTGAACCAACAGTGTCTGTATGGGTCCATATCCCAAAAAGATCATATATAAAGGGAAAATGACAAGTGCAAAAATGTTTGTAACAGTCCTTTTTGTAGTATCAAGGAACTGGAAACTGAATGGATGCCCATCAGTTAAGGAATGGCTGAATAAGGTATGAAATATGAATTACTGAAATATTACTGTTTCATAAGAAATGATGACCAGAATGATTTCAGAAATCATTGGAGAGACTTACATGAACTGATGCTAAGTGAAGTGTGTAGAATCAAAAGAACATTATACACAGTGGCAACAAGATTATGTGATGATCAGTTGTGATGGACATGGCTCTTTTCAACACTGAAGTGATTCAGGCCAATTCCAATAGACTTGTGATGGAGAGAGTCATCTACATCCAAAAAGAGGACTATGGAGACTGAATGTGGATCATAACAGTATTTTCACATTTTTTGTTGTTTGCTTGCTTGGGTTTTTTTCTTTTTGATATGATTTTTCTTGTGTAGCATGATAAATGTGGAAATAGCTTTAGAAGAATTACACATATTTAATCTATATTATATTACTTGCTATCTAAAGAAAGGGAGTGGTGGGAAGGGAAGGAGAAAAATATGGAACACAAGGCTTTACAAGGGTGAATGCTGAAAACCATGTTTTTTAAAAAAATAAAAATATATTAAACTTTTGAAATTAAAGCTATTAAAAATACCTTCTATAATCCTTATAACAACCTTGAGAAGTAGATGCTGTTGTTACCCCTATTTTATGATTGAGGAAATTGAAGCAGCCGTAAGTTAAGTGACTTACCAAGGGTTACACTGCTAGTAAATGGGTTAAGATCAAATTTTAATTCAGTGTTTCTTGACCTCAAGCCTAAGATTCAATCTAAAGCACCTTTAATTTCTGAGAACAATATTAAAGGGATATGTTACCACATTAACCACTAAACTCATAACATCTTACTTATTAATCACTGCATTCTGAGACTCTATCCCAGTTTATTAAGTATTATATTTTAAGTAACAGGACCTCTTTCCCATAAGCATTTGTTAATTTCCCTCTCAACCCCACTATTCTCTTAATATTAGGGAAAAATTAAAGTTTTCAGCTTTAGTATTTATTAATAGGTAAGAAGGAAAAAAAAAAGACAAAACCAATTACTTACATTGTATAAACTGTGAGAAATACTGAAGCCAAAGTCACCTTTAATCATTACTACAATTACTGCCTTCTCCTTCATTCTGGAAATATAGTTCCAATATTCAGTTCTTTTACAATTCCAGTTAAAGTTAAAGGGTTTTTTTTGTTTTGTTTTGTTTTTTGGGATTTTTAAAAAATAATTTTCTTCCTTTTTTTTTCTCAAGATAAGGATTTGATTCATTTCTCTCAGGAAATGACTTTAAGTTAAAGAGGAAATTTCATTTTCAAAATATTAATCATGTTTTACATTAAAGGAATTTGGAGAAATTTTATGTTAGTAAAAGCTCTTAATAGAAAAAAAATCTGTAATATTATAGATTTGTTGGGGTCCATGTTTTTAGGAAGGTTTTGTCTCTAACTCATGTTCGATTTTCTTTCACAGAATAACACTTTTCAGGTAGTCTTGACATTTGATGAGTTTGATACCTACGCTCTCTTTCTTTATCCTACCAATGGTCTTCAGTTCTTTGCAACTCGTCCCAAAGAATCTTATGATATACAGCTTGAACTCCCAGCTAGAGTGGGTTTCAGCCAAGGTAAAGATGACTATCAGAAGAAAGAAGGGCTTCATTTTAGTGTAACTAGCACTGAGCAATCTGTGAAAAATCTCTACCAGTAAGTAATAAACATTGACCCAGTTTTTTATTTTATCTAAACTTTCATGTACTTGAATTTGAAGAGGTTTTAAAAGCTGCACAAGGCTTTTAGTCTCTAAACAATACCTTTGTTATATACAAGAATAATTAATAACTAGGGAAAGATATGGCCTTCAGTAACAAAGCTTTTCATTCTAATAGCGTGCCTATTTATTTTCCTAATTAGAGGCCATATATTATTAGTCTCTAGCTAGAATTAAATGACATTCATTAATTTTGTTTCTATTTCTATTCTACCAAAAATTATAAAAAAAGTCTCTTGTTCACAGAGGAGTGCTATATCATACTCTAGAATAAAAGCTTATTGTTAAATTTTCAATGAGAACATATGAACCAAAGAAATTGGCAAACAAATCAAGGCTTGTTTTATTGTTTTGTTGATTGTGTAGACTTAATAAAGTTATAATAATGCAGAAAATGCAGTGTACATGATAATAAGGCAAATACAACTTAAAAGTATTCCATGTTTCAGAGACTTGGTTTGTTAAATGCAAAATTAGGTGGCACAGCAGATGGAATACCATAACTGGAGTCAGAAAGACTAAAATTAAAATCTAGAATCAGATACTTAATAGGTGTGTTATCCTGGACAAGTCTTTTAATTTCTTTTTGTCCCAGTTCCTTCTTCTATACAGTAGGAGTAATAATAGTACCTGATTTCCAGGATTGAGAAAATCAGTCAGTCAATCAATATTTCTTAAGTGTCTACTGTGTGCCAGGTATCATGCTAAGTGTTGGATCAAATGAAATAATTATAAAGAGCTTTGCACGGTGCCTTACACATCATGAATATATAGATGTTATTATTTTTATTGAACATCTAATAGCATTTTTCTGCCTATTTATTTCCTTACATTCTTGCCTCTCTATTTTTCTATTAAGTTTCATGTTCTACTTAGACATATTTCACTATTTACCTTCAAAAACACCCTTTTAGTTTCATTCATTTTGAGGAGATTTCTCTAAAAATTTTTCATTTCCCTCAAACAGATCAGAAATTCCAAGTTCAACTATCAATGCTTCAACCCTAAATTCAAGCCTCATTCAGATCCTTTGATTTAATCCCAATGTACCCAACCTTAAATATGAATACACTTTCAATTTTAAATCAATAAAGGAAAGTCTTACTGTCCTTTGAATGCTACTTATATAGCAATTATGCAGTCAATTTATGTCCCTTTATTACCTCTAACTTTGTTTTCTTACTAAAGGAAAACAAAATTTTGAATTCCCCCTATCATCAGGTTTTCCAGATGACCTTGCATTTAAGGACATAATAAAATCAGCACTTTTTGCTGTATATATGAAATGAGAGAAGTGAGTAGTTCATATCTAGCTGAATGGTAATTTTAACTTTTTAAAATTCATATTTTAATTATATTGGTATTTGAAGATTATCATTAGCTGGTGCAAATAGAATTCCATGGATGTGATACTTTTTATATCACATAAAATTCATTATACTTACATCTGTAAGATTTTCCCCTATCTTTAAATTTCTCTTTGTCAACTATACAAACAACATTTTTTACATTTAATGTAAATATGGTAGCAAAATTTAACTTCAATTTTTCATTCTTTAAAATCATTTTAAAGAGCATTCTTTCTACTTTAATGGGAAATATTAGTTTTATAGAATTCCATATGAAAATAGTGAAATTGTAAAAACATTCACATTTTTATTCAATTCAATGAATTACAATTCAGTGGATTCAATAAATTATAATTCAATGAATTTTCAATTATACACATTAACCCATATTCTCTATTAATTGATTCTTGATGAAATCCTGTGGCTTTTGGCAGTATAGCATCTTTGGATATGCCAAAATTAATAAGTTGACTGAATGAAATCAGTTTGTTTATTCCATTTTTGTGATGTTTGGATTTGAGTACATAAATCAGGTTCTAAAATGATTACAATAATAGAGATGTAGCATTGTATCATTTTAAGATATTAATACTAGACTACTTGATATACTTCATTAGAAAATCAAAGGATGGCTAGAATATTCTTTAGTAGGCAAATATAATTGTTATTACCGAGCTAATTGGATATGCTTAAGTTGGAAATTGAAGAAAGTCTGTATATAAACTATTTTTTAGCAGAGAATATACATAGCTGTTCTTTAAGTAGGGAAATTAGCAATTAATTTTGTGAACCAGAAATATTTTTTTAAAGTTTCACAAGCTCTACCATTTTGATTGTTTCTTTCTGTTATTACATATTAACTTTGTATTTTGCCATTTTCCCTATGGGATATTTTGTATTTAATCATCCTTTTATACATTTTAGCCAAACCAAAATCACAATTATGGAAATGAAAATTTTCTAGAATAAAAATTAATTTGAAGGTTGTACTTTCCATTTTGAAATGTAGAAGCTTACCCACATGGTAGAAATTTATCTTCAGAAATGAAAACTCTTTCAGTCTATTCTGAAGAAGTTTTTTTTTTTTTTTTTAATTATTGTTTATTAAACTCTTTTTCAACCTTTTATCGGAATTTGTAAGCATTAACTTTCCCAATTATGTTAAATGATGCTAAAAAT
Organism: Sminthopsis crassicaudata; assembly: GCF_048593235.1. Lineage (NCBI taxonomy): Eukaryota > Metazoa > Chordata > Mammalia > Dasyuromorphia > Dasyuridae > Sminthopsis > Sminthopsis crassicaudata. Next base: position 338,525,956 of record NC_133618.1, on the reverse strand, counting down.
CCAGGTGAAAAGTGAAATATTCACTTATCAGAATCAATTATAGGAAATGAATATTTACAAAGAATTCATATGTAAATCATGGGTTTAGAGCTGGGAAAGACCTTTAGAGGCTATCTGGTCCAACTTCCTTATTTTGCAAATAAATTAAATGACTTAAATTATTAAATTAAATTATTATGATCTTAAATCATAGTACTTTTTTGTTTGTTTGTTTGGTTTAGTTTGGTTTTACTGGAGAGATACAAATAAATAAACCATAATTTCTGCCTTCATGGAATTGGTTGTTTCTAGACATCATGATTTTGTTGTCCTGGTGACAAGCAAAAAATCTGGTTGAAAAATAATGGATTATTCACTAAATTTTTCAACTACATTTTTGGGTATTAAATGCATACAGAGTTTCTAAACAGATGTTAACATAACTTATAAGAAAATTATGTTATATTTGCTTTCATTGCCATATCTGTTTGGGTCATCTAATTTTAAAATCACTAAAAACTATGGATTTGACCTGGTGATCTAGAGTAAAACACTTAATTCATATTTTAAAGCAAGGTGAGTTAACTCTACAAGAATATTCAAAAATATATATTAAAATATGACAACTTCACCTAATTGTTAATTTTTTATTTAGAATAAGTAACCTGGGCATTCCTGGAGTATGGGCTTTTCATATTGGCAGCACATTCCAGCTGAATAATGTTGAACCTGCAAACTTCAGAGGAAACCTTTCCATAGCCCATTCTCTGGAGCATTTTCTTACTAATGCTGAAGAGTACAGTGTCCTAGAAAGTAATTATGCTGAAGACAAAATGAATTATGTTGGGGTTTTTTATAATGAAGTGAACATGATGAGTGATGAAAGTGAACACTCACCGAATGGTCAAGAACTAGTATCAAACAGTCACAGCAAGACAGAAAATTTACTTGACTTAAATGACAGTTCTCATAGTCAAGTAGATCATAGTGAACCTAAACATGGTAATATGTTTTCTTCACTGGAACCAGAGCTAAAATTCAAATTGCTGTCTCCACCACCTAGTAGTCATGTCCCAGTATCTCTTAAAACAGAATCTGACTTATTGTATCATCAAATTGAAAAAGGGACACAAGGGGAGGAAGTTCTTCTGAAAAGCAACACTGCTTCTTCTCAGCAAAGAGGAATTAAAAACCCACCTCCACCAGACACCAAGGGAGAATTCCTGGACCTCTTAAAAGAAGCTTCACCCTCCTATCTTAAAAATGAAACTATACAACCCTACCCAGATAGTGGAGCTATGTCTTCAGAAATGGAAGTTCTTTCAGACTATTCTGAAAGAGTTGTTCTTACAAATTATCCTTTTCCAGAAAATAAACTACCATTGAATCATGGGAGGTATATTATGGGAATGGAAGAAGAGAGCAATTTCAGTACTAATGGTAAGTATATTATAATGCTGGGATACTAAAATTGTATTAAAATCAGTTTGATAAAGTCACTATTTTTCTATTAAGCAAGCCAATAAATTCAAAAGTTTAAAACAATCATTATAATCCTTTGTATCTAGAAATGGGCTGAGATTACTTTTGGCCAGAATATTGGCAAATTCTATTTTGAAATTCTTATCCACTAATGATAATTAACAATATTATTAAAAGTCATGTTCCATAAAATTAGAGGGAAAGAAATGAAATTGCTCATTACTACTAGGCTCAAAAATAGGATATATCATTTTGAGTTGAAAGGTTGGCAAAAATAAACCTTTTCATTTTGCTTTTTTAATCTTCAGTCAGCTTATATTGATGAAGTTATTAGTTATCTTTTTAAATCTCCATGGATGAAGACCATTGAACATTTGTTTCTGTTTTATTTTTTTTATAATGCCTAATGCAGCTGTAAAAATGTAGCTGGAAGCCAGTCCTCAGCAATATGACTCATGGACTCTAATGAAAGGCAAGAAGTGAAGTACTGAATATATTCCATTTTGAGCAGTTATCAGAAATAAAGTAATAGAACTTTATATGAAATGATCAATTTCTCTTCCATTTCTGAATAATCGTTTTCTCCTGGCAATCATTATCATCAGATTTCTTTTCATTTCTGAAGATGTAAGCCCTTAACATAAAATTGATAAAGAAAATTTAGTAAAAAATAAGAGGATAATTTTTTTTTGTATTCTTACTCATGAACATTCAGATCAAAAAAGGTAAGATGAAAAATAAGAATTAATATTCTTAGTAAGTTACTTTTAATAAGTAAGTTACTTAGTAAATTAGTAAATTATTATCCCAAAGACAAACTTTCCTTTACCATTTTATTTTCATTTCCCAGTAGAAAAAATGTAGAAATATAATGTAATTTGAAAAAGACTTTTAGAAGTAGAGTATTGTGTAATCTTGGGTAAGTCATATAACCTCTTTAAGTAATTAATTTTTTCATTTGTAAAACACATATAATTTTAAAACAGTTTATTACAGTCATGATTCTTATAGGTAATATATTGTTATAGATAATATATTTTGAATATTTATATGTATATATAAATATAATTAAAATCATTAAATCTAGTGAACTATCTAATAGAATTTATTTGTAAAATAATCTGATCCTATTTTTTTCTTTTTTGAGAGTTATTTCATGGCTAGCTCAATTTTTTCCTGAGCTTTAGATATTTAAGTTTTCTTATTTCTTGTTCTATTAATTAATGCATTTTATACAATTGTAAAATATTTATCCATTTCATTTGTAGGCATATAATCAGCTAAAGTTTCTATTAAATTCTTTTATTTCTTTTTTGATCATTTTGAATTCTTGTTCCCCCATTTATATGTTAGGATAATGACTCGTTAGGTTTTAAAAATAGTTTTTAATTTTATTTTGTTTTCAATTTTATTTCTGAACTTCAGAATTTCTATTTTGGGTTTTAATTACAATTTTTAAATGATTTTTTCTCTTTATTTTTAGATGTGTCCCAGTTCTCTCTTTTGTTGGTGGTAGACATATTTAGTATTATAAATTTTCCTCTAAGGACTTCTTTGACTGTATCATGAATTTTTGATATGTTGTTTCATTGATATTATTTTGTTTGGGAGAAAAAAGTTAGTAATTTTTGTTCTTTGACTCATCTGTTCCTTAGAATTAAGTTATTTAATTTCCATTTAAATTTAAATTATTTTAAAAGCTATTTTAATTATAACTTTTAATTGTTATTACTTATTTTTAAATATATTTGTATTTCTGCATTTCCTTATGAGTTTTTTATGCCTATGAACAGCTTTTATAAAGGTACTATACATAGTTGAGAATATGAATATTTCTATTTTTGTTGCCTTTCCAGATATTTATTGGCAAAAATAGAAAAAGAAGGGATCTTTTATCAAATGACTTCTTTTACAATATGTTCTTGATAGCTAAACCAGGAAGAGATAATGGATGGGGAGGAGGAGGGATAATGATTTAAAACTATTAAATAAGTTAATAAAGAAGCCACAACAATATATTAAAATGTACTTCCAAGAATATGGGGCTATTGTATATTGAAAAACTATAAACATAATAGATCATAGATGTTTATGAAAAAAGGAACAAAATAGATAAACCTTTGGTTAATTTGATTAGAAAAAAAAAAAGAAAACCAAATTAGCAGCATCAAAAATGAAAAGAGTGAACTTACCACCAATGAAGAAATTAAAGCAATAATTAGGAACTATTTTGTCCAACTATATGCCAACAAATTTGACAATCTAATAGCAATAGATGTATATTTACAAAAAACATAGACTACCCAGATTAACAAAAGATAAAATACTTTAAAAAACATTTAGAAAAAGAAATTGAAAAAACATCAATGAACTCCCTAAGAAAACATCTCCAGGGCCAGTTGGATTTACAAGTGAGAAAATCTCAGAAGTCACAAAGAATTGGAAATAACTAAAAAAGATTATACAACAACAATATGGTAGGCACTAAACTTATGGTGGAAAAACAATGAAAAAAATAAGTTCTTGCTCTCAGGGTGCAAATATTTTATCAGAGGAAACACAGGGGCATGATAGAATTAGCAGTGTGCAATAGCTGATTGTTAAATTTTCAGTATGAGCATTTAAACTTCAGAAATTATCAATCATTACAAATCAGGGCATGATTTATTGTTTTGTTGATTTTCTAAACTTAGGAATGTGTTGATAAAGGTTAAACTATGGGAAAAAACCCTATCTTTGTAGGCATTTTAAAACTGTATATTGCTTTGGAATTTTTTTCTGACTTTTTGCTTTATGAATTAAGTAATAGTAATCTTCTGTTTCAGCAGGCATTACTTTTTGCCAGCATTCAAATTTATTCCCCTAGGCCCTATATAATATTATAAAACTTTTTTTTTTTTTTTTTTTTTTTTTGCAATTTCTTTTTCAAACACACAAATAACATCTGATTTTGTGGTGAAGTTTCCTTGACTCAATTTTAAGGAGCTCTTCTTTTTAACATGGTCATTTTTTCACATACATATCCTTTATTTTCAGTATCCATACATCAGGCTGCCAGCAAGGAAACATGTGAACAGAACCACAGTCAATGCTCTCAGCATGCTTTTTGTACAGACTATTCCACTGGCTTCTGCTGCCACTGCCAATCCAAGTACTATGGAAATGGAAAGCATTGTTTGCTAGAAGGTAAAGAGATTCTGTTTCAGTTCTGCAAAGGTCTTTTGGGAACTACATATAGACAAATCATCTCAGAGGTAGGTTGGACTATTTATTGAGAACTTTTCCCTCACTTTCAAGTTAGCTGCAGAAGTCAATCAAGGAGGAAGTAGAGTTTTTTGCTCAAAAATTAGTTTTCTAAAATGATCAATGGAATTTATTTTTCTGCACATATTCTATCTCTCATTGCTATGGATACTGGAAGTAACTATTTTCCATCTTTTAGAAGCACCTCATCGAGTCAATGGGAAAGTGAATGGGCATCTCCATGTAGGACAGACTCCAGTGTCCTTCAGTGAGGTAGACCTGCATGCCTACATCGTAGGGAATGATGGGAGAGCCTATGTAGCCATCAGCCACATCCCTCATCTTGCAGCCCAGGCCCTGTTGCCCCTCACTCCAATAGGAGGTCTCTTTGGCTGGCTCTTTGCTTTAGAAAAACCAGGCTATGAGAATGGCTTCAGCATTACTGGTAAGTAATACAGTTCATTTCTAGAAGAGCACATGTTCAATTGAACTTTAGATTATTTGCTGTAGTCATGTCCCAGATTTTTAGTACAAAGTCTTGATGATGCCAAAGATGTTTTGTGTTCATTTAATCCAACAAACATTTACAAAAGCATATGTTAGGAACTATGTTAGGTTCTAGACACACAGATAAATAATATTGCTTTTAAAGAAGGAAGGAAGATAAAATTCATGCTCATAGAATATTATGATAATTACATAATTCAGATAAAAGTTTGGTAAATACTTTTGGCTTTCTGTGACTTTCCTCCACTAATCTAAAGCCTAATCATGATGTGGGTTTTCAAGGGCTGGATCAGTGGAATATAATTTCCATTTAAAAAGGATCACAATGTAGTGACAGACTGTATTTGTTGTCTGAGAACTATTATCCCAATTTAATAAAGGCTCATTACCATTATTCATTACTTTCTGTCTTATCAAGTCAAACTGCTTATGTTGAATCTTTATCCTTTCTTTTTAACCTCTTCTCAGCTTTTGACATTGTTGATCACGTTCTTCTCTCGGATACTCTCTCATCTCTAGAAGATTTTTGTGACACTGCTCTCTCCTGGTTTTCTTACACTTTCTATGTGGAATTTTCATCCATGTCATGACTAACTATGGATATTAGCTGGACCATGGTCCTCTTTTCCCACTCTACTGTTTCACTTGCTAATTACTTCAGCTCCCATAGAATCAATTATTGTCTGTATACAATGATCTTAGATCTATTTGCACATATAACTTCTATCCTGAACACTAGTCTCTCTTTACCAACTGCATATTGGATGTCTTCAATTGGATGACTCATAGACATGTTACACTCAGAATATTTTTCCCAAAAAAATCTTTTGAACATTGCTATTACTATTTTGGGTGCCACCATCCTCCCAGACACTCAGCTTTCTGCCACTATCTCACATCTCTTATTCTTCTCTGAAATTTCAACCCAATTCAGATCCTTATCACTTCACACCTGGACAATTTCAATAAATTACTGCTGGTGTGCCTGTCACAGATCTTACCCCACACTAGTCTATGCTCTGGTCAGCTTTCAGATTGATCTTCTTAAAGTCTGGTTGTGACCATAGCATCATGCCTTCCTCCTCTCCTCCAATCCAATAAACTCTAGTAACTCCTTATTAATTTCAGGACCAAACATAAAGTCTTGTTTGGTATTTACAAGCTTTCATAACTTTTCCTTCTCCTATCTTTTCAATCTTCTTACACCTTTCTTCTTTTACATACTATACGATCTAGTGATACTGGCCTGATTGCTATTCCTTCTGACAAAAACATTCCATTTTCTCATTCTAAGCATTTTCTCTGACTGACTCCCCATTTTTGAATGCTCTGTCTCCTCAATGTACTTCTTAGCTTATTGTAAAGAACCACACCTGAGTGTTATGGGGACAGGTCAATTCTCTGAAATCCCTCATAACTGCGAATTGGGAATGAAATAAATCAAAAGCAAGAGGGAAGAGGAGAGAATGCAATGCCTCTCAGTCTCCTTGTATCCTTATTATCCTCTTACATGAAGGGATCCATCTGCTCGTCAGAATTAGATTCCCAGCAGTTACTAATAGGTGGCTCCTGTAACAAATGGCACCCGAACAAGGACACAAGAAGCATAAAAAACAAAGAAGCAGCAGTACCTGAGAGCTATTCCTGAGTAGGATCCTCCCAGGAGAGTTCCTTCAGTAACCCTGGGGGAAGGAAAGGGAGAAGAGACCCAGTAAGACTTTTTCAGTCGGGGTAATTAAATGGGCCAACACATCAAATGGCTGAGCCAGGAGACTGATGAGAGACTTATAAAAATATCTGCTCTGACTACAATCTTCTTTTCCATTTGTCAGAAAGTTTGCCTCCATAACATCTCACAAGATTCAACACCTGTATGTCATATTAGCTGGTAGGGTGGGCCCAGAAGATAAAAAGGGGCTTGGCCTCTGAGGCAGGTTCCTTGAGGTAGTGAGGGGGGGTGTTAGATCTCCTCCTGGGCCACAGCGCTAACTCCAGCAGTCTCCCTTCTGTAGTTCCATCTATGTACTAAGTGAGCTGAGCACAAGGTAATCCTAGAAGAGAAGAAGCATAAATAGACAGTTTTGAGCAGAACTCATGTTCTTGCTTCCTGTTACCCCCACTGAGAGAATGACTGAATAAAAGACAGACTGTTCACACCTCCTAATCACTCATCTTCAAGTGTTTATCCACTTTGGGATATTCCCAAAGACTTGTATGTAAGACCCTGACTTAGAATAGTGTTCCCTGACAGTCTGGTGTAAGTGGTAACCCAAGTGTGGGGTTGAGGATACAGGGACCTCATGAGCTGGCTGGACTGACCATGAGAAGGGAGACAAGATCTCGAGACTGATAGTCAGTCCAGGAAGGAAGATGGGACATGTGAAGGTCCGGGCTAGTTCCTTTGAAGGGCTCAGAATAAGTCCTTGTCAGGATAAGCAAAAGTCCTTGCCCCGTGTTGGGCACCAAATTGTAAAGTTCTGATTGTCTCTCAGTTGTAATCCTTCTCTGGGAGGAGGTTTCTTTTCTCTGTGAATCTTTTTCTCTGTCCTCTTCACTTGCGAATCCATGGGACGTCTTCTCCTTGATTCAATCCAGAACTGACTTTCCAGACTCTAACTTCTTTTATCCTCCCAGAAAATGGGAGTGGAATAACTCAGGGGCTTGTGGGAGAAATACTTCAATCAATGAACTTGCTCCTCTTAAACATGTAAGCTCCTCCCCAGAAGTTCAAAGGGGTAAAACTCCCCTTAAAGGCCGGAACTAGAGAATTGTTAAGTACTGACTTAGCACTTAGTAAGAACCTAATATCTCATTATCTCATTAGCACTTAGTAAGAACCTAATAGGTACAGTTTTTTGTTACAGGTCTTTGTTAAGGATTGGAAGGTACTTGAGGAAAGAAGTTTAGGTTTTGGAGATTCCTAGACAGAGGTGCTAAGGAGAACACTCAGTTTTATTAATAAAAAAGGGGGAGTTGTTAGAGGCAATGAGGCATTGATTGCTCTCTCTCAGATATGCCATGTAGCCTATAAAGGACCATGCCTAAGTCTGAAGGAGCAGGATGATTCTCCAGAAGCCCCCCACAGCTGTGAATTATAACACACTTTAAGGAATTATAAAGCAGCTTTTACTGGCTCAGATGTTGCTTATGAATTGGAAATGAAATTGGAGGCAAGAGAGAAGAGGAAAGAGGTCAGAGAATACAACTGCCTCTCAGTCTCCTTGCATCCTTATCATCCTTTCACATGAAGGGATCTATCTATTCTGCTGGTCAGAATTAGATCCTTAGCAGTTACTAACTAGTATGTTGTTCCCATAACAAAACCCCATCTCCAGTGTTCAAAGAACTTGAACTTTCTCTCTATAATGACTTGCTGTGACTTTTCCTTAAATTTTCTAATTAGGATTTGGTCTAGAGCATTTTCTAGATCTCATTGGATGATTTTTTTGGGGGTAGGAGTTGGGAGGTCACTCAATATAGCTCTGCTTTGTGTTTATTTAACAATAATGCTTTTTGTTTCTCTTCTTCAACTTTGTCTTTCATTTTTATATATTGTATTCATATTCAGTTCTCCCTTCTTTGGAAAGAGTTGCCACCATGGATTCAAATTTTTCTATTTTGCAAATTACTTCTGTTGTTGTAGGGTCCTTTTTTTTTTTTTTTTCTCCTGAACAATTAAGAAACATTCTGCTGTAGTTCTATGCTCATTTGGTAATCCACAGAGCCCTCTGCCTCATTAGTGTTGATGCATCTTTTTTTGTTTGTTTGTTTGTTTGTTTACAATATTTATTCAATTCATTTGGAGTTTCACCTCATTTCACCACATCAACCTATTATTTCAAATCATGGAGGTCATTTCCCCTTTTATTATTACTATCTACCCTGTAGATTCATCTGTTGTGCTCATTATTACTCCTGAAATATTTCACAATTTCAGTCTATTTTTCCCTTTGATGGTAGTTTCTGGGAGTCTGGATCTCAAAACTATTTCAGTCTCTATATTGGGACATTAATTTTTTTGCTGGGGGAAGAAGGAGTACAGAACTGGTTTCAGCTGACTGCCACTTCTATTTCCCTTGAGCCTGGTTGGAGGCACATACATATAATGGTACTCTGTCCCAAATAATTCTGTCCTTTAGGAGTTTTATTCTTGTTGTTGAATATTGGTTTAGTAAAGCAAAATAACAAAACAGATGGAGTATAAAAACTTTCTTATGCTTCCACACCATCAACACTGGTGGAAGATGGGGAAGATTTGATTCTTGTTGCTTGCTACTACAATAATAATTCCATAGTAATGGGGGTGGAGTGATATTGGAGTGGACTAGCAGAGACTGTGGTAGCAGCAAGAGAATTATTAAATGGATGCCAGAGCACAAGCCCAGTGAATCCCATTGTACTACCCTGGCAGATTATTGAGCTAATGGGAGAAAGAGGGTTGAATGAGTATATTAGATAATAGGGATAAACCTTTCTATTAAATCATCAATTTGTTACTTCACTAGAGTTTTTGGTGTCTTAATCTATAGAGACAGTTGCAAATAGTTTATGTCATAAGCACAGTTATTATTTTGGAATTTGAGAGATAATGAGGATCAGAAAAAATGTCTAGTCCTCCATCTAAGTCTCTCATGAGTCAGCTATTAGCTATTACCCTAATACTTTCTTTTTTAAATGTATTTCTTTTTTTTTTTTATTTACAAAGCATATGCATGGGTAATTTTTCCAACATTGACCCTTGCAAAACATTTTGTTCCAAATTTTCCCCTTCTTCCCCCCACCTCCTCCCCTAGCTGGCAGGTAAGGTAGTCCAAAACATGTTAAATATTTTGAAATACATGTTAAATCCAATTATATGTATACATATTTCTACAGTTATCTTGCTGCACAAGAAAAATCAGATCAAGAAGAAAGGAAAAGAAAAACTGACAAAGAAAACAAAATTCAAGCAACAGAGAGAGTGAGAATGCTATGTTGTATTCTACACTCTGTTCCCACTGTTCTCTCTCTGGGTGTAGATGGCTCTCTTCATCACTGAACAAGCTGAACTGGTTTGAATCCTTTCATTGTTAAAGAGAGCCATGTCCAACAGAATTGATTATCATATTAGTCTTGTTGTTGCCAGTATAATGATCTCCTGGTTCTGCTCATTTTACTCTGCATCAGTTCATGTAAGTCTCTCCAGGCCTTTCTGAAATCATCCTGTTGGTCATTTCTTACAGAACAATAATATTCCATAATATTCACATACCACAATTTATTCAGCCATTCCCCAATTGATGAGCATCCACTCAGTTTCCAGTTTCTTGCCGCTACAAAGAGGGCTCCCACAAACATTTTTGCACATGACACTAATGCTTTTTTGGTTTTATATATAATTTTCCATTTCCTCGTAGTTATTTACATGTGCATGCATTGTTTCCCTTAGAAAATGAAAGCTCCTCGATGGTAGGAGGCTACTTTTGGGAGAGGATTTGTATATCTAACAGCAATCATAGTGCTTGACATGTAGGGACTTAATAAATGCTTGTTGAATCGTTGGTCACTAGAAAGTTGACCAATTCAGGTAGGAGCTATAATCTCTGTCAATGAAAGGACTGACTTACTTGCCTCTCCCCCCTATTATCTTTGAAACAAGGAGCCATAAAAATTTCCTTCAGTCATATCCTTATAAAATCCCTATTTCCGTTTATTTTTAATTATATATTCAACCCTTATTAATTTGTTTTCTCTTTTTAGTATTTTTCCCAAATTCGCAAAAACAGCTTCTAAGTTTTACTTTTTACATTATTGAGTTCCAAATTATTTCCCATCATCTCTCACTTTAAGAAGGTAGGCAATTGGATAAAGGTTATATACTTGTGCAGTCATGCCAAATATATTTATTTTTTGTGTTTTTTTTTTTTCCCTGAGGCTGGGGTTAAGTAACTTGCCCAGGGTCACACAGCTAGGAAATGTTACATGTCTGAGATCAGATTTGAACTCGGGTCCTCCTGAATTCAAGGTTGATGCCCTATCCACTGCGCCATCTAGCTGCCCCAAACATATTTCCATGTTGTTATTGTTGTTCTTCATTTTTGAAAAGGACCAAAGATATCATGAGGTGATGTCTTTATTTGTATGTGATTTAATTTAATTTAAATTTGATTTGCATGTGATTTGCATTGGATTTAAGTGAGATAAAGTTGCTCAGAATCTTCAATTTCACTCTTTTCCAGTGACCAGACAGAAATCAAGGCTACTGATTTTAACTTGGGACACAGTAGGTGATTTTAGTGTTATATCAATATGACCAAGCCCTAAGTGCTTTACAATATCTGCTTCATACACCTTCATAGCTATTGGATCAAATTGTTCTTATCTACCCATTCTACTTGAAGTTTTCACATGCCTGAGGTAGCTAGCTATTTTCTTAATGCACAATGGTTTTGAGGTCTGTCAGTTACCTTCAAATTGGTCTAGTCTTTCTTCAGAGATGGCTTACCAGGGTGTGTCTGCTGCATATGCAATGGAGCCACAGGCTGGTTAAATGCCAAAATTAAGACACCAAAGGTAGATGAACATATGGCCTTGAAAAAAACTTAGCAATGCCTCACACCAGAGATTCTAGTCCTCCTTAAACAGCCCTATTTCCATGCTATGAAAGAAAACACAGACCAAAAAAAAAAAAAAAAAAAAAAAAAAAAAAAAAAAAAGGTCCATTGCATTCAGATTCCATCAGTTTTTTCCTTTGGAAGTGGATAGCATTTTTCATCATAAGTTCTTCACAATTATCTTGTATTTTTATATGATTGAGAATATCTTAGTCATTCATGGTTGGTCATTGTATAATATTACTGTTACTGTGTATGGTGTTCTTCTGATTCTGCTCATTTCTATTCATGTAAGTCTTTCCAGGTTTTTCTGAAAGCATCCTGCTCATCATTTCTTACAGTATAATTAACACTCCATTATAATTACATGCCACATATAACTTTTTCAGCAATTCCTCAATTTCCCATCCTTTCAATTTCCAATACTTTTCCACTACAAAAAGAGTTACTCTAAGTATCTGTGTACATATAGATCTTTTTTTTTTTTTTAATCTCTTTGGGATAGATTTAGTAATACTGGGGCTAAGGATATGCACAGGTTTTAATTTTTAAAATATACTAATTTAAAACTTAAATACAAAATAGAAAAAATTGTCCTGTGCACAGCAGACCATAGGAGATTTCAAATATGAAACAATAAATTTTGATTTCAAGAAGGCTATATAATAAATACTACACACTGGGTTGAGAGCTGCCCATCTTTGTTTCCTTGCAGATTCTTTTTTTCTCTGCTGTGTATTTTTTACTTTACTCTTTTTTTTTCTCCTTTCCTCCTCTATCTTCCCCCCAAGAAGGCTATAATTAAGCATGGATATATTCATACATTAATGGATATATTTATACATACATAGATATGCACATATATACACATAAACATCTATAATAATAGAAATGTATACATATATATGTGTGTGTGTATGTATAAAGCTGTATTACATTGTCCTATTTCTTTGAAGGTGAACAGCATTATCCTTCATAAGTTCAAGCCTTTCCATATTTTTAAAATCCACCAACAAATCATCTAAATCTATCATAACAATATTCCAACCAAATGTCAAATGATTTTAAATAGTCTAAAACAATATTTATTAGTATAGCTGATATATGGTGTAGTTTCCCTATTTTTCTCTTTTGATTAAACCTATTTTAGTTTTAACTTTGATACTATCTCTGCTTTTTTTCTCTAATAAATTCTATTCCTGTTAATTATTATTATGTTTTTTATACCTTTTACTTTCTATTACTGCTGACTCATCTGTTTTACTTCTACCCACTGTGCTTTGCTATTAGCCTAACTCCCTTCAAGGATCTCTTCCTTATATTCTTCTTCCATCCTTTCCCTCCTTCTACATATCTTATTTCATTCATGTTAATCTACACACCCTCTGTGCTCCAACCCTTATCCTAGTACCTTCCCCTTTATTGCTTTATAAATTTAGAAAACTTTTATATCTATCTACACATATGTGTGTGTGTGTGTGTGTGTATGTATGTATGTGTGTATGTATTGTTTCCTCTTTAGTCCATTTCCAATGAGAGTAAGATTCCAGAACTACCAGCCTATCTTTCCTATTTAATTCCTATGTCACTTCTTCCTCTTTTTACCTTTTCCTACATAGTTTTTCTTTTTAGAATCGCATAATACTCAGTTCTATTCCAGTCTTTCTTTCAACCTACCCAGTTATAAATAACAATCTTAGAATGTGGTTTATATTTCCATATATAAAATGTAAACAATTTTTCCTTATTGATTCCTTGTAATTAGTCTTTGATGTTTATTTTATATTTCTCTTGGATCTTATATGTTAAAGTTTTTATTAAGTTCAGGTCTTTTTGCCACAAAATCCTCGATGTCTGACAGTTAGTTGAACATTCTTTTTTTTCATTTAAATTATGCTTAACATTGCTGGGTAAAATATTTTGTCTACTAGTCTAGTTCTTTTGTTCTTCGATATATAGTGTTCCGATGTAGTTGCTTGCTAGGTCTTTTGTGATTCTAATTGTGACTGCTGTATTTGAATTGTTTTGGGTTTTTTTTTCCTTGTTGCTCTTAAAATTTTTTCTTTTACCTGGAGATTTCAGATTTGGGCTATGATTTCTTGTAGGTTTTCTTTGTAGGATAGCTCTTTTAGGGAATTTTAGGTAGATTTTTTTTCCTACTTCTACTTTCCCCTCATGTTCTAACACTTCCAGTTAATTTTCTTTGTTTCCTATATTATTATATCAATATTCTTTTTTTTTTTATCATAGCTTTCAGGCAGCCTCCTTATTTCATGTTTTTCTTCTTTATCTGTTCTTTATCTAGATCAATTGTTTTTCTTATGAGATGCATTACATTCTCTTCAATTTTTTCATTCTTTATATTTTGTTTTATTATTTGTTATTCTTTTATAACTTTACTGGTTTCTCCTTGTCCAATTCTAGTTTTCAATGAGTCATTTTCTTCTTTAAGATTCTGGATCTACTTTTCTAATTGGTTGCCTTTCTTTTTATACTATTGCTTTTCTTGGATTTTTTTTTCTCAGTCTCTCTGATTTCATTTTTAAAGTCTTTTTTGTGTTCTTCTATGAATTCTTTTGGGCAGGTGACCTTTTAATATTACTCTTAAACATAGAAAAGGCTTTTTTTTTTTTTTTTTTTTTTTTTGATTCAGTATCTTCCTCTGAAGATGAACCCTGGTGTTTTCAATTTCCTTAGCCACTTTCTATTCTGGATTCTTTCTCATTTGCCTACTTTTTTTTTTTTCCTAGTCCTAGGGTATAAGGGATGGTGTCTCTGGCCTCAGGTCCTCCCTCTAGCCTGGAACTCAAAACCAAGAACTCCACCCTCCTGTAAGTGCCATAGACAGCGGTGGATTTTTCAGGTCGTCCCAGAAGAACTACTGTTCTGTTCCAATTCTTTCTTTGTTTTTACCACCCTATATATATTTTTATTTCATTTGTGTGAGAAATCTGAAGAGCTTGGAATTTCCTGATCTACTCCATCATCTCCCCAGACTCAAATTGCTTTCCAGAATGGTTAGATCAGTTCACAATGCCACCAACAGTAAATTAGTGGTTCAATTTTCCAACATCCCTACTAACATTTCTTATTTTCTTTCATATTAGCCAATCTGATAGGTATGAGGTGGTAGTTCGTAGTTGTTTTAATTTGCATTTCTCTTGTCAATAATCATTTAAAACATTTATATAGTTATAGATAGGTTTGGTTTCTTCATCTAAAAGCTGCCTGTTTATTTTTTTGGCCATTTACCAATAAGGAAATTACATTTTTATACATTTGACTATATATATATATATATATACATATATATGTGTATATATATGTATACATATATATATATACACTCTTATATATTTGAGAAATAAAGCCTTTATCAGAGACAATTGATGTAAAAAAATTTCCCCCCAGTTTCCTGTTTTCTTTCTAATCTTGTCTGTATTAGTTTTGTTTCAGCAAAACCTTTTAAATTTAATGTGATCAAAACTATCCATTTTACATTTTATAATACTCTCTATTTCTTGCTTAATCATAAATTCTTCTTTTCTTAAAAGAGATTCCAGGTAAATTATCACTTGCTTCCTAATTTGCTTACAGTATCACTGTTTATGTCTAAAACATGAACCCATTTTGACCTTATCTTGTTATATGTTGGTCTATGCCTAGTTTCTGCTGTACTGTTTTCCAGTTTGTCCAACAATTTTTGTCAAATATTGAGTTCTTATCCCAGAAGCTGGAGTCTTTGGACATATCAAACAGTAGACTACTATAGTTATTGATTATAGTGTCTTGGGTAACTAACTTATTCCACTTATCCACCATCTATTTCTTAGCCAAGTTTTTATGGCTGCTGCTTTATAATATAGTTTCAGGTCTAGTATGGCCAAATCACTTTCCTTTTGCATTTTTTTCATTACTTGCCAGATGAATTTTGTTATTTTTCTTCTTGCTTTATAAAATAAAATTTTTGGCAGCTCAATTGGTATGGCACTGAATAACTAAGTTTGATTTAGTTAAAAGTGTCATTTTAATTATATTCTGCTCATAATTCCTTATAGCACAATAGTATTCAATCAAAATCATATGTAACTATTTGTTCATCCATTCCACAACTGATGGACATTTTGGCTCTTTTTGAGGTAGCAAACAATGAGAACATGGTGGGGGGGTAGTGCTCACAATTATAGAATCATCTAACAACAATATAAAAGTTTTGGAATATTATGCCAAACTCTTCTCAGAGTATTTACTAGCCATCATTATACTTGAAGAAATATGATATTCATTTAGTCAGAGAGATATGAAGACTTCAGAATGGAAAGTTCAAAAAAATATATTTTTTGCATGTGGCCATGTAGAAATTTGTTTTGACTAGATGTTTGAAATGGGTTTTGTTTCTCTTGTGTTCTTATTTGAGGGAGGTGTCTGGAGTAGGAGGATAAGAATTGGATTCTGGCTAATGAAAACAAAATATTTTAATGAAATATTAGTCTTTGATTCTATAAATTCCAAATAAATTATTATGTTTAAAACTTGTTACCTTCATATATAAGCAATAGTTTGTTTTCCAAATAGAATATTTCTTTTGTAGGAAAAACTCAGTGGAATATATTTTCTTTTCCTTTTTGATCTTCAAATTCTTCCAAAATATAAATTTTATTCAGTTGTGTTTCATTCATTGTTTTGACTGCATTTGGGGTTTTCTTGGCAAAGATACAGGAATGACTTGGCACTTCCTTCTCCAGCTCCTTTTATAGATGAAGAAAGTCAAGTTACTTACCCCTGCATCACAGAACTGGTGTCTGAGGCCAGATATCAGCTATGATAAATTTAGCCATTCTTAGGCAAGTAATCCAAGACAATTCTAATACAATTGGGATGGAAAATGCCATCCCCATTCAGAAAAAGAGCTGGAGGCTTAATGCAAATCAAAGCATACTCTTTTTACTTTGTTGTTGCTTTTTTCCCCCTTTATCATGATTTCTCCCACTTTTTTTTTCTTTCTCAACATGACTAATATGGAAATATGTTTTTTAAAAAAAGAAAAGAAATGAAATGATGAGCAGGATGCTCCCAGAAAAACTTGGAAAGACTTACATGAACTGATACAAAGTGAAATGAGCAGAATCAGGAAAACATTGTATACAGTAACAGCAATATTGTGTGATAATCAACAGGGAATAACTTAGTTGTTCGCAGCAATACAAAAGTCACATAGTTCTGAAGGACTTATAATGAAAAATCTCCAGAAATATAACTGATTAGGTCTGAGTATATATTGAATCATTCTTTTAAAAAAATATTTCTCTTCGTGTTTTTTTCTTTGGGTTTTTTCTTTTTCAACATGACTACAAATCATGGAAATATGTTTTGCATGCCTACACATACATAACCTATGTCAAAATGTTTGTCTTCTCATGGTAAGGAAGACAAAAAGAAGTGAGAGAATTTGGAACTCAAAAAATTTTAAAATAAATTTTAAAAATTGTTTTTACTTGTAATTGAGGGGAGAATAAAAAATTGTAATTGAGTCACAACTTATTGTGACTTTTTCTAGATTTCTCTATCAGGATTTGATTTGGTGCATTTTCTAGATCTTTTTGGAGAAGTTTTATGGAGGGGAGTTTTCTATACTGCTTATCATTTCTTCATTCTGACACCTCTAACAACTGATGCTTACTGATTATGGTTTTTTGATAATCTTAGTTATTTCTGAAATGTAAAAGAAATGAAAAGGAGAAAGAACTGAACAAGACTTATTTCTTTTTCTCTCTTTTACTGTCTTGTTTTTCTTCTGTTAAAAGGTGCTACTTTCAGTAATCAGATGGACATCACCTTCTATCCAGGAGAAGAGAAAGTTCATATTATTCATACTGCTGAAGGACTTGATTCAGAAAACTATCTAAGTGTTAAGACAGATATTCGAGGCAAGGTGCCTTTCATTCCAGCAAATTTTACAGCATATATTGCACCATACAAGGAGATTTACCACTACTCTAATTTGGGTATATATAACTTTTTTTCAATTATTCTATATTTCCTACATATCAAATAAAATCTTAGATACTATTCTTCATGAACAATAATGCTCTCTATATGATAGCCTCTGATTTTAAATAAAAAATATACTTAACTTTATATTTCTTTGGGCTTTGGAATATAAGGATAATGGAAGTTCAGAGCTAATAAAGTTTGTTTTAAGCTAATGACTACAATCTTCACTAAAGTTTTGATCAGACCTGTAATAGATAGCCCTATTTACATTTACTCCTGGCATGTAAAGAAGATTAACTTCACCCTGAGAGAATGTAGAGATAGAAGGCATGAATCAATCTCTAGCTGATTAACCCTTATACCATATAAGAATAACTAAAGGACAGAATAATCATGAATTGTCTCTTCTGGGGGAGGTTCTTATCAAAATACTATTCAAACAAAAAATAATAATTTTTCTTTTTTTCATTACTTATTCAGACTTGCTTTAATTTCTATAATGCTGGGAGAAATATTGCTCTCAAAATAGTATACTTTGTTTTCTTTTATATTTCAAAATGTTCAGTATGCTGATTTGGTGCAATTTCTGTATCCTATATATTGTTTGCAGGTTTCCTAATTAACCACATGTTTTAAGAATTAGAACATCTTGTACCAAATTAGAACAGCTACATTTATTTATTTATTTATCTATTTATTTATTTATTTATTTATTTTTGCTGAGGCAATTGGGGGTAAGTGACTTGCCTATGGTCACACAGGTAGGAAGTGTTAAGTGTCTGTGTTCAGATTTGAACTAAGGTCCTCCTGACTTCAGGGCTGGTGGTCTAGAACATCTATTTTTAAAAGAATGCTTTTCATTTCACAATTTAACATTTCCTTTGCAGCTGTGACTTCTACAACCTCCAGAGAATATTATCTTTCATTTGGTGAAATCAATCAAACATTCTCTTATCATGTACACCAGAATATTACTTACCAGGATTGTAAACATATTCCTAACCCTAGGCTTGTTCCTACAACTCAACAGCTAAATGTGGATCGAATTTTTGCCTTTTATAATGAGGAAGAAAACGTGCTTAGATATGCTATGACCAATCAGATTGGCCCCAAGGAAGGTAAGAAAATCATTTTATTGGCAAAGGTTATATTTTAATCTTTATTCATTTATCTGATCTCAAAAGTTCTTTCAGAAAATATTTTCTGATTCTTTTCTTCCAATTTCTAAGAAATAATTTCTAAAATTTGGATAGTGTAATGAAAATTTTATTTATATTTTTCAGAAGACCAAGTAAAAATCTTAAATAGCTCAGTCTCAGAAAAGTAAACAGATCTAGCCATAAAGAAAAAAAAAACCAAGGGGGGAAAAAGCCTCCTGACTTTAATGCATTCATATGCTCTTTTAAAAAGCCATTAGTATCCATTCTTTATAAGTTATTTTTTAAAACTGAGAAAGTATTCTATTGTAATCTTTTCATGAAAAAACTGTAGTCCTAATATTAGGATAGATGTACAGATACTAAGAATAAACATTAACTTAAATATTTTAAACAAAATCCTGTAAGATTGAAGTGATTTTTCTTGAGAATCACTCATTATGGTCAAATGAGATTCATTCTAATAATACAAAGATAGTTCAACATTAGGAAAACCATCAAAAGAATTAATTACATTAAAAAAAAAACATCTAAAAGCACATGATCATCTCAATAACAGAAAAAGCTTTTGAGAAGTCATAATAATTTTATAGTTAAAAAAAGCAGAAAACAAAAACAAACAAAAAACTATACAAGTAGATATACCGGGGTCTTTTTAATATTATAAAACAATCTATCTAATACTAAAAGTAAACATCATATGTGATAGACATACTCTAACAAGTTTCCCAATAAAGACAGGAATGAAGCAGCCTTCACGTTATTATTTTGTATGGTTCTTGTCATGCTAGTAACCTCAGCAAAAAAAAAGACAACAAAATTAAAAGCATAAAGTAAAGAAGAAATAAAACTATCCTTGTTTGCTGGTGATAAATATAATAATTTACTTGGAAAAATCCAAGGGATTCAACAAAAATACTAATTGAGACCATAGATTTAGCAAAATTACAAGCTACAAAATAATTCCTCAACATTACTACAAAATAATAACAAAACACAAAAAGCAATAATAAAAAAAGAAATCCTTTTACTTTGCAAAATAAAGTATCTAGGTAGGGATCAAACTCCCAAAGAACACAAAAGACTTGTGTACATTCTATTATAATGTATTCCTTAAAAACTGGAGAAATATTCATTGATCATGGCTAGGCTGTGCCAACATAATAAAAAAATTACATTACCAAAATTAATTTACAATTTTAATGCTAGACCAATCAAATTGTCAAGAGCATACTTTATAGAACTTAATAAAATATTAAAAAAATTCATTTGGAAAAACAAAATCTAAAATATTCAGAGAAATGGTGAGAAAACATATCAATGAAAAGGGAATGGCACTTCTAGACCTCAAACTATATTATAAAGGAGCAGTTACCAAAAAAAAAAAATCCCTCATATTAGTTATAGAATAGAGATAGATCAGATAGAGCAAATTAGAGAAGAGAGATTCAAAAACAATAAAACTCAATAACCCAGCATTTAGTAAAGGGCAAAACATAAATAACTGAGGGAGAAATTTATTTTAAAAATTTTTTGGGGAGAACTAGAATGCAGTCTGGGAAAAAGTAAGGTTAAATTAATAACTTCCACCATATTTCACAATAGTTCTAAGTAGATATATGATCTTACTGTTAAAGATCATACTGTGCTTTTCACACAAATAAAAGACATATTATTAACCAAATATAATAAGATAAATAATAGAGGCATTATTATCTTCATTTTACACATAAGAAAACTATAAGGCCTAGAAATAAGTGACTTGCCCAATTTCACACCGAATATTATTGATATATTTAAAAGTAGAACTTAATCTTCTTGATTTTTCAATTAGTACTCTTCTTTATCCTCCTTGTGGCACTGAAATAAATTTTAAAATGATCTTTTTTGCAGGGAATTGTAAACTAAGATATATGCTTATTTTGGGAATGATTGAAAAAGATGTAGCTTATAAATGCAATGTAATATTAGTGTATTGTAAAAAAATTATTAAGCAGATGGTTCTCCTGAAAATTTGGAGAAATTTATATGAATTAATGTGTAATGAAATAACCAAAACCAGGAGAACAATTTATATGAGAATATTGTAAAGGCAAAAAAAACTTTAAAAGACTTAGGCCCTTTAATTAATGCAATAACTAACTACATTTTTCATAGTGGAACTTCTAATAGAGAAGTAATGGACTCAGAGTGCATATTAAGATATATTTGGGGGGAGGGAATACAGTCAATTTGTTTTGCTTGACTATCCATATTTTACTTTTCATTAGTATAGGAGAAAAAAATTGGGAAGGATAAAAATCATATTTCCATTGATTAAAAAATTCAGTTTAATTTTTAAAATAGTTGTTTTATTTCTTATTGTTGATATTATATTTAGAAAGAAGGTTCTGTTAAGGAAATATCAATCTTTATTATAAGTATCTCCAAAATCATTGTGGAGTTTGTCACTTTTGAGTTTGTTTTTTGATGGTTCTGAACATTAAAGTGAGTCCATGTTCCTTAAATATACATCTGATAGAAAAGAAAGACCATTCAGAGATTTGTGGCAAGTGGGGGAGGAGAGGTAACTTGTTTGGTATTAAAATTAGATTTGTAAAACCTAAATGGAATTAATGTCATGTCATGGATATGTGCTAATAGTGGCCCTTATGTGCTCTGGAACTCAGAAATGGAAGCATTCCTTTCTAAAGATATGTAGATTTCATCCCCTCAACACCATCCTTACCTCTTTTATCCTTTTAATCAATATTATAGTCTATTCAAGAAACATTTACTTAACTTCCTATTATATATAGACCAGTATTCTAGACATTGAAGAAAGATGATTTAGTTTAATAAAATATAGTACTTTCCTTTATAGAGTTTACAGTCTAGTAGAGAAATGCATAATACTTGTGTGTATACTTCAGTGAATCCATGATCTCATTTAATGTGAATCCTGATTATAAACTATCCACAAATTTTTCATCATGTATGATTCTCTCCCATATTCTTATAACTTAATCATAAAGACCTTGCCCTACATCTTTTAATATTTTGTAAGTGGTATTTACGTTTTTATTATTTCTTTGTCCTAAATACACAAATAACATAGTTGTAATACAAAATAGTACCTTTATTGAAAGGTACTATTAAAAGTACCAAGGAAAACAATTATTTGAAGGTGGGAGAAAGTAAAGCACTGAACTAGAAAGAACAAAGATGGCTTCATAATGAATGCAGTAATTGAACAGAAATTATAGTCAAACTATAGTCAAGCTGTTGTTTTGTTCTCTATTTTTACTCTTTAGGGGATAAAGATCCTTTGATAACAAATCCTTGCTATGATGGAAGCCATGCATGTGATATAAGAGCTCAGTGTCTGGTGGGAACAGGACTAAGCTATTCATGTGAATGTACAACTGGCTACCAAGGAGATGGAAGAAATTGTTTTGGTGAGGAATTCTTCATCTGTCCATTTGGCTTTGTGTTTTGTAGAAGCAAATATGATTTTTCTTCAAAAATTCTCCTTTCCTCAAAAAAAGCAACAATGCTGTGTGGAACTGTTATTGATGCCAAGAACAATTCTTTTAAAGACATTATACTCTGTGAATAATATTTAAGTGAAAAGTTTTGGAAAATTATTTTTGGCTGGGTACTATGAAAATGGAACATCTGCTATTTTTTAACATTCCTGAAAAAATTTGAGCTTAAAATGTTATATTTTTAAAACTATTTTATGGACCTTTTAGACTGATCAGCAAAAAGAGTTTTCACCATGTTTTAACATTCACATACTTTTATTGTCCTTCTCTTGCATTCCCACAGCTATAGTCCAAATACTATTCATTTTTCCCCCCCCTTGAGGCTGGGGTTAAGTGACTTGCCCAGGATCGCACAGCTAGGAAGTTTTAAGTGTCTGAGACCAGATTTGAACTCGGGTCCTCCTGAATTCAAGGCTGGTGCTCTATCCACTGCACCACCTAGCTGCCCCTATTATTCATTTTTTAAATTAAAATCTTTAGATATATACTGTTTATTTCTGATATGTACACAGCATTTGAAAAATGTTTAAACTCTAAAATAATTTCCAATATAATGATAGTTGGAAATGTGAAGGAGGTCAGGAGAAGAGACTCCTCAAAAAACAAATTCAAATATTTAATTCATTCTTAAAATACATATCTTTCTAATTATATTATTTTTAAAATTTTTACTTTTTCTAACTTTTATAAATAAATTATCTTTCCTGAGATTATTCAATTCAATTAAGAATATTAATTAAATGCTAAGGCGTTTTTCTTTGAATTTTAATTTAAATTGAAATTTTTCCCACTTTCTTTTATTTAGATGTAAATGAATGTACAACAGATTCCCACCTTTGTGGTCATAATTCTGTATGTGTCAACTTACCAGGGAGCTACAGATGTGAGTGTCAGAGTGGTTATGAATTTGGAGAAGATAAACATACTTGTATTTGTAAGTCCATAATAATTTTTAATTTTGCCTTATTTTTGGCCAAAAATAATAATTGCTTTGATTTTTAATTAGTTTCTCCCTAATTAACTCTATAGAACTTTTCAGAATCCTCTGAAATACACTTGTGAAATTTACATTGAAATTGTTCAAAATTGTGATTATATTCCAATATTACAATTTTTCTAACTAGATGCTTTAGAAACCAAGTTACTGAAAGAAGACCATTTATCTAACCACATATGTTATTATTTGATCATCTGCCAAAATCCTATAATAACTTCTTTGTAATAGATGTTTATCACTTTAGACTAAGATTAAGAATTTCTCAAATGAAAATAAAGATGAAGCCATAATTTTAAAATATCCTTTCCCATTTATCCATTTAAGGATCTCAATTTGTCATAGATATACCCTTGCTTTAGTTCCAGTAGAGAAGTTACACTTAGGAAGAATAGCATTAAAAATGGAAGCAAATTCAAAGTTCAAATCCTATTTATGAAGTCAAATTACATTAGAGAAAATAAGAAGAGAAACAATTTGGTCTAAGGAGTTTGTAGGATAATAATATTAGTGAAGTTTCATGGCACAGGTACAAAATATTTTTAAAGAATTAATTTTATCTTAGTTATTTTTAAGAATTATGTCTTGTTACCACTAGACCTTAATTATTTCTGAATATATAAGCTGACAGTGAGTAAGTGGTGAAATGGATCAGGGACTGAAATGAAGAAGGCTGAAATCAAAATCAGATCTTAAATAGTTATTAGCAAAGTGACCCTGAAAAAAGCATTTAATTTCTTTCTAGCTCAGTTTCTCCATCTGTAAACCATCTCTCAGAAATTTTGTGAGCATCAATTGAAAAATTATTCATAAAATACTTAGCATAGTACCTTTCACATAATAAGTGCTTAATAAATTTTTTTCTTCCTTCCTCTGTCAACTTTAGTAGGCATGAGAAAGGAACATATAGGAATCCAGAATAAAAAAATTGGGTACTGTGTTTGATATAGAAATAATAGGATTATGCATCATGCTTTTTCTCTATGAATCAGAGGTGTCTAACAAACTGATAGATTTGAATAAAAAATAATAATAATTTTCAGAATTAGACCATAACTACCTAATGAAATTTGGTATCCTTTCTTTTCTTTTCTCAGTAATTGCTTCATCGTTCAACCCTTGTGAAGAGGGTAATCACAACTGTGCTTCTATGGAAAGGGCCCAGTGTATTTACCATGGAGGCAGTTCTTACAGCTGTATTTGTCTTTCTGGTTATGTTGGTAATGGGCATGAATGTACTGGTAAGCACAGGCAAATCAACCCTACTGTAAGAAAGTTACATTTTAGCTTTCTGTCTTCATATACAAGCCATATATCTGTAATGTCTAAATGATTTTTATTTGCTTGTACAAAAGGGAAAGTAATAATGAGGTAAATTATCTCAAATAAAAGATGCACAATAGAGGGGAAGTTATGGGAGTTGGGGAGGGGAAGGAACATGAGAACCTTATTCTCATTAGGATTGGCTCAAAGATGAAAACCATCTACACTCAATTGGGTATAAAAACCTATCTTGCCCTGCAGGAAAGTAGGAGAAGGGGATAAAAGAAGTGGGGGGAGGTAATAGAAGGAAAGATGGATTGAGGAAGCAGTAGTCAGAAGCAAAACACTTTTGAGTATGGACGAAGTGAAAGGAGAAAAAGAGAAGGATAAATGGGAGAGATAGAACAGAGGGAAATACACAGAAATCACAATTGTGAAAAAAATTACAGCAAGTTTCCTTGATAAGGGCCTCATTTTTCAGATACATGGAGAACTGAGTCAAATTTATAAAAATAAAAACCACTCCTCAGTTGACAAATGGTTAAACAATATGAACAGGTAGTTTGAACAGGCAGTTTTCAGATGAAGTGATTAGAGCTCTCTATAGTCATATGAAAAGATCCTTTAAATCACTGCTTATTAGAGAAATGCAAATTAAAACAATTCTGAGGTACCACCCCACACCTATCATCTTAGTTAAATATGATAGAAAAGAAAAATGATAAATATTACTTTACCTAGCTTTCTCTCCATCCTCCTCTTTACTGGCTGACTTCCCTGGCCTTCTTTTATCCCAGCTAAAATCTCATCTTCTTGGAAGTCTTTCCTAATCCTTCTTCATTCTAATTTCTTCCCTCTATTAATTATATAGCAAAAAATAGGAAATATGTGTATATGTATCTATGTATTTGTTCATATATATGGATATATTTGTATAGATAGTTAGATAGATATAGATATAGATATGTATATGTTTGTATATATGGATATATTTGTTTATTCTCTCCCCCTATTAGAATGTGAACTTCTTGAGAACTTCAACTATCTTTTATCTCTTTTTATATCCTTTTGGTATAGTATAGGTCTCTTGCTCATGGTGGTTGCTTAATAAATGATGAATGATTAATTGATTGTAAAGAAGGTGTAAACCCAATTTGTGGCCATGAGAGTGGAAGAGAGGAGAGAAATTTAGAGGATAGAGTCAACAGAAATTAGGAAATAATTCATAAGGAGGGAGAAAGTGTTTAAAAGCTTTGCTTTATCCTGTAGGAACAACAGACTTAGTATTATAGCGATTGTCTCAAGACCATGATTTTTCTTATGTACTGAATGTGTGTGCTAGGGTCAGAACTCTGAAAGGGTGTACTTGAATTTAACAGGGTGCTTGTAGTTAAGTACTTACTGGGTGTGAGATGGTGGTTCTCTAAGCACATACTTGATGTAATGTAATGATGTGGTCAATCTAATTACCTTATACTTAGTGTAATGTGGAGATGTGATGGACTATAACTGGGCATGCCCAGTGTGGCATTGTAATGTAGTTGTGCTAGGATATTTAAAGGCGTCCCAGAGATAGAGGGCTCTCTCAGCTACAGGGAAGACTTCAGGCTCCAAACTCTAGAGTCCAGACTCCATCTTTGACCAGCCACATGTCTTCTCTCCCACTTCACTCCCCCACTAAGCCCAAGGCCTCAGGCTGATCCTGAAGCCCACCAGAAAGCTAGCCCGGACATTACACTGGAATGTAAAGGTCCGGAATTGTAAACGTCCAGTTATCTCTAAGTTGTCCTTGGGGACTGCCATCTCAACTCAATGCCAGACTAGACTCTTCTTCTTCCAGAGTGCTGTCCCAACTCTGTCCTAGAGTAGACTAACTCTTTGCCCTCCTGCCCTCCTCTTTTATCCTAGCAGAGATTGTAGTAAGAACTCAATGGGGCTTGTGAGAAAATACTTCAACCAATGAACTTGCTCCTTTTAAAGGTTGTGTAAACTTCTTTTCAGAACTCCTTTTAAAGGTGTAAACTCCTCCTAAAGGCCGGAACTAAAGGTGTGAATTCTGAGCCAGAGAACTGTCCAGACAACCTGAGTTCTCACCTTGTAATCCTAACACTAGAACGTATCTGAATTGCATTCAGTTGCTTCTCTGGGAGAATTTCTATTCCTAAATCATGTGAAATAATTGCTAGCTAGCACGGAATCTCAAAATTACAAGGAACCTCAGAAAACAAAGAAAAAAAACAACAAAGCACCCAATATATAATTCTCTTATTATATAACAGATATATATATATATATATATATATATATATATATATATATATATATATATATATATATATATATATATATATATATATCTGTCTGCTATAAAATCAGACAACTGGTCCTTAAATACTTGTGTGAAGATTTCCAATACCAAAGAAGTGCTAGAAAGCACAAATTTTCCTTTCCACAACCTTTTATCTGGTTTTTCCATGATCCATGACATAATTCCCTTCAGACTTTGAGTATAATAATCTTAGGAGGAAATAGTTCACTGGTGAGGTCAGAATTCTTCACATTGAACTGGACCTACAAGGCTGCTTCTCAAAAGCAAAACAAGCATACCTCTTGTTTCAGAAGATCTTACTTCCTGTCATTGTAGTGAAACCATCTACATTCTAAAGATATTAATTTCATTCTTATTAACTTCATTCTCATTCTAATCAATAATTTTTTTCAGATGCAGGGGTCAGGATGTGTGTGGGATGGTGGGATGGAGGGGAGATACCTTATGGTGAAAAGGAGGAAGAAGGAGAAAGAGGAAGAAAAATAAGCAATTCTACAAAACTAACCAACACATCCATTTTGAGATGTTTTTTGAGAAGGCTTATAAGTCAGGCATTTCTTCCATTCAAGTAGTGTTCCATTTTCATTAATTACCAGTAATTAAAATGTAATTTTGATTATTTTGAATACTCTAAGAAATTATAATATATTGCCTTAGGGCAGTAGTCCTCAAACTTTTTAAATAGGGGGCCAGCTCACTGTCCCTCAGTTCCTATAGTACAGGGAGGGCTGCACTATAGTAAGAACAAAACCTCACACTGTCTCTGCCCCTCAGCCCATTTGCTATAACCCAGCAGGCGGCATAAACGTCCTCAGAGGGCCACATTTGGCCCAAGGGCTGTAGTTTGAGAATCCCTGCTTAGGGGATGGTAGGTTTCCTTTCATTTGGAGATGTTCAAGCAAGGAATAGATGACTATTCCCTGACAGTTGCCATCAACAATAGTTGATAGTATTCTTATTAAAATACTAAATTGGACTATGACATCTGGGATTCCTTATAGCTCTTATAGTTCTATTATTGTGAGTTAATTAAGATTTCTGGTATTCCAGAAGAATGTTTTTGTTTCAATTCTTGTTCTAAATTTTTCTGAAGTATAATATTATACTTCCCAGATTTAATAATTAGAGTTGAGTTTAATCTATTTTAGATCCTGTAGAATATTATAATCACCATTATAATATAATTGATTTAGAAGATGGAAGAAGCTGGTTTATACCAATAACAAAGCTATTTTGTTATTGCTACTGTATGAAAAACCCTATGGGAAATTGTTTAGTCTTTTGCTCCATTCTCCTCAATTTGATTTCTGAGATAGACTCCAGAGCCAAAGGGTTTAGGATTACTGATTTATTATCAGAACAAAAGCCCCCCTCCTAAAATCAGGGGACTACAAAATCATATTACATCATGATATCTTATCAGGGAAGGGTATTGGATACAGAGAGAATCAGGGAACAAGGAAGTGGAATTTGAGATGAACTTTGAAGGATGAACAGGCAAAAAAAGGTGAATTATATGAAAAAGATAAAGAAATTTTAGCTATTTTCATGCTCTAAGACAACAATATCCCTAACAAGGTAATATCCAATGAACTAACAGCAGAGAGGCCTCTCAATCAGCAACAACTTCTCCACCAGCTACCACTGGTGGTGTGCCAAAACCAACCCATGGGCTTGCAATGGAATTCAGCTCTGTCCTTTCCCTATTTTAATGCCTTTGGAAAAACAAAAGGTAGAAGTTTCCTCTGGATTTGGACAACAGTGCTAAAGAACTCCATGTTACTAGGAATATCAGCTAGAGAACTAAGGAACTGAAGGCCATGAGGCAAGATTTTGTGTGTGTGTGTGTGTGTGTGTGTGTGTGTGTGTGTGTGTACCTACAACAAAAAGGACTGTGATGAATTATGCCCCAGAAACCACTTAAGGAACAGACTAAGACTGATGAAAAATTAATTCTCTATATCATAGGAAAAGGATGAATACTTCTAGGGGTGGAGGCAAGTTGTAATGTTCTCTCTAAAATGTAATGTTCTCTGTTGAGGTTTTCTTGGGTCTCTGGAGGCAGCCTTAGTTTCAGTTCAGTAATCACCACAAGTTCGGCTGGGTGTTAAAATCCAAATCCTTTATTGTCTCCTTCAAAGTCTTATCTCCTTCACTTGGGGCTTGGCTAGTTTTCTGGAGGCCTTCTGGAGTCTTGGTTTCAGTGGAGAAGCAAAGGAGGAGAGCTTGCCACCAAGGTGGTGTGAGATGGGATGAATCTGTCTGAGTCCAAGGGCTTGTGCTCCAGCCTTCAACCTCCAGCCTTCTGTCTGTTTGTCTCTGAATCTCTGAATCCCCCTGGCTGAGGCTTCTAGCTTATATGCTATACATTGAGTACAAACCAATCATTATATCACTAGGAAACCATTATTTGTTGTAGGATTAAATCAATGCTAAATTAGATTTAACCTTTGTCTCCTCAATTCCACTCAGTGCCTTATTTCAAGTTCTGGCCCATAACATCTCCTTGTAGAATTAAATTAGATAACTATTGTCTCTGTCAATTCTACTGATTTAGTACCTTGTAAGAATCCTTGGTTTCAAGTTCAGAGTTCTGGCCCATAACACCAAGTAATAGAAGTGTAGCAGAATAAAGGAAGTTGCTGAGCTCACCCATCATATCCCTATGAGCAGTTATAAGGTAATTCACCAAATCAAAATCTGAAGTGGAAGAGCCAACAAAAGGTCAGGGAGAGATATTTTTTTCCAACTTAAAAGAATTTAGGGAATCAGAAGGTGACACTGGGGTGGGGGCTGGCCTAGAGCACATATAGGAGCAACACAATGTGGGCATTGGAAGTGACAGCAGGAACTCAGCAACTTTGGAAATTCTCAAATTAGAAATGGTTACGGAATTGAGCAACTGGTCAGAGTCTAGAGAGAGCCCCTCTGTTACCAGTAGTTATTGGGACTTTGGCAGCCCCATTGACTATATAGGCTTCTGGGTCACACTTCCAGGGCAGAAAGGATCGCTTAATTTCTCAAGAGAATAGGGGGATCAGAGGAGCAGTATCAGCAGGGGCCCCATAAAACAGCATTGCTTGTGGTTGTGATGAGGTTCAGTGCAGGCAGAGAGTTGTGGGAACCCCCTTCTGGTCTGCGCAAGTTCTTTGTAAATGAATTTACAAACCCGAAAAGTTAGACTGGCAAAAGAAATTTTTATTGGCACTTGGCATTGAGAAGTTAGCCTTTGCTAGGAAGACTGGCTTCCAAGTGGCAAGGTCCTGACAGAGAAATAAAGATCTAGCAGAGAAATCCTCTAGCCAAGAAAGAGAAAGTTTCTAGCAGAGAAATCCTGACAGAGATAAATAGGGTCCTATTAGGGAAATAGGTGAGAGAGATAAAGGAGGAGTAAGCTGAAAAGAGAATGTCTTTTCAGCAGGCAGAGGATTACAGCTATGCCAAGGAGAGAAAAGTTCCTTGGTGTGATTCCTGCTTTTGGCCCTCTGCAAGGAATTGAGCTCTTGGTGGGAGTTGGGAGCAGTTTGAGTTGGAATCAGAATAGAGCAAATTGAATGAGTGTCTCTGAACTAATCTCCAACTCAGTATTGGATAGAAATCTCTAGCTCAGGATAAGTAGGAGTGGTCCTGGACTCAACTAGTCCCACCAGATAACAGAATGAAACCACTTTACTTTAATCCCCTGGGGGCAAATCTCTCAGGACAGAGCTTCTTTGAGGGAGTTTCCCAAGCTTTCCCCCCAAAGTCCTAGAGAGAGAATGAGAGTTTTGGGGTTTCCCTCATCAGTTGCAAGGGAACAATGATCATATCTCATCTTGTATTGTACCCCTTAGAAAGACCAAGCTTTAAAATCCACAGACTAACTCTAAAAATAGCAGTATAAAAAAGCCTGAAGATCCTAATAACAGAGCAAAAACTTAATATAAAGTTCAAAGTTAAGAATTAGTCTGGAAAAATAAACAAGTAGCATATATCCAAATTGTTAAAGGGAAAGTTAAATGAGTTGCAGAATGAAATAGGCAGTAAAATTATTTTAGCAAGGAACTTCAATTGAATTCAATTCAATAACACATCTTCGGAGATTTAGAAAAGCTAGATATGATGTGGAGAAGATTTAGTAGGAATGGAAAAGACCATACTTTTTTCTCAGCTGTACATGGCACCTTCAAAAAACCTGACCACTTATTAGGGCATAAATATGCCACAGTTAAATGCAGAAAAGCAGAAATGTTAAATATACCCTTTTCAGACAATAAGGCAATAAAAATGATCTTCAGTAAAAGGGCTTTGGAAACATAGATTAAAAATTAATTGGTAACTAATCTAATCATAAAGAAAGAGTGGATCAAACATCACAGAAACAAATAATTTTATTAAAGATAATGATAATAAAGAGACAACATATCAAAATTTCTAAGATACAGCCAAAGCAGTACTTGAAGGAAAATGTTGTCATTAAATGTCATTTAAAAAATTGTCAGTAAAAAAGAAAAAGAGCAGATCAATGAATTGGGCATATGGATAAAACAAATTAAAAGAAGAACAGATTTTAAACCCCTAATTAAATAAAACGGAAATCCTGAAAATCAAAGGAGAGATTACTAAAATTGATAGTAAAAAAAATGTTTTAATAAAACTAAGAGAACTGACCTTATCAAAAAAATAAACCATTGGTTAATTTGATTTTTAAAAAAATTAACAATGATCAAAAATGAAAAAGATAAATATACCACAAATAAAGATAAAATTAAAATAGTTATGAGTATTTTGTCCAATTATATGCCTATCTAAACGCAGTGGATATTTACAAAAATATAAATTGCTCAAAATAAGAGAAAAGAAAATAGAATACTTAAACAAAAGATCTTAACAAAAGAAACTGAACAAGCATAAATGAGCTCCCTAAGAAAAAATCCCCAGGACCAGATGGATTTACAAGTGAATTCTACCAAAAAATTAAGGAACAATTGATTTATAAATGATATATATAGTATTAACAGCAATATTGTGTAAAGAACTATGAATAACTGCTATTCTCAGCATGCTTCAGTCAGCATTCAGAGGATATCAGTTCTTTCTCTGGAGGCCGACAGTATTTCATTATTAGTCTTTTTGGATTCTCTTCAGTCTCTTAGATCATTGTATTGTATTGCTGAGAATAGTTGTCATTCATAATTCTTCACACAATATTGTTGTTACTATGTTACAGTATTCTGTTTCTATTTACTTTTCTATGCATTGGTTCATGTAAGTTGTTCCAGGCTATAACAGTGAAGTGGTCAATTTTATTTTTATGATTTTCTTTTTTCCTTGTTTAGTTAAGAATTTCTTCCAAGTCACATTAGTAAAAGTTCTTTCTTTCTGTCTCCTTTGTTATTTTTTTATGATGTGACCTTTCATATTTATTTAGGTTTCATATCCATTTAATATAACTCTTTACCATCTTTGTTGTTATCTTTTGAGTCCTATTATAAAATTGTAATAAATTCTTCATTTTAGTTGAATAATGTGCAATCATTTTAGTTGCAATTTTAGTTGAATAATGTTCAGTTAAAACAATTTTTTTGTGAATTATTTTCTTAAAATTGTAAACAGCATGATAATATTTTATTGAAAAAATAAAAGGAAGAAGGTTGGCTTTGAAGTTCAATACTTAAGAGTAACTGCCATCAAAAGACAAGTAGTCAGAAAATGACCAATACGGATCAAAAAAAAAAAGAAATTTTTAAAAGAAAGCTTTTTTGTTTTTTATTTAAAAAGAAAACTGTTTAAAAACCTTGAGCATAGGGGCTATTGTCACATTGCATAGAAAAGTTGACCATGAAGTCAGAAAGACATGAGTTCAAATTTGACCTCAGATACTTGTGACCTATGTGATACTGGAAAAATCACATAACTCTGAATTGCATCCAAAGAATCACAAGCACACAAACCAAAACAGTACAACAATAACAAACTTCAGCATAAACAGATGAACCAATGTTGAAGATATTTAGGAGGAAATATGCCCTCTAGATTAGGTAAATCAATCCCAATATCTATGAATAAATATTATAGGATAAAGGAAAATTAACCAAATCTGTTGGGGAAAAAGAAATTGTAGATTTCCAAGAAAGCATGGAATCATAGTAATATTTTTCTGAATAGGTTAAAAGATAAATATTAAGGGCCAGAACTCTAAAAGAAGGATTCTTATAAGGTGTTAAGTCAGTGGAATTGATGGTTATTTTGTTTAGCATGGTGATTAATAATTCTCTAAATTCAGTACAATTGATTTAATCTTACAACAAATAATGGTTTTCTAGTGATATAATGATTGGTTTATACTCAGTGTAAAGCATATAAGCTGGGAGCCTCAGCCAGAGTCAGGGTAGAAAAGACAAAGAACTGGAGGCAGGAGCTCAAGTTCTTGAAGCCAAGGAGAGAGATTCATTCCATTTTAAGTCAGGCTCCTGGTGGCTCTCCTAGGGGATTGAGAGACAGATTCATTCATTCCATCTCACACCCTGTGATGGCAGGCCTGTCCTCCTGTATTTTCTCCACTGAAACCAAGTCCCCTCTGAAGGCCACGAGAAAGCTAGCTGAACACCAGGCAAGGAGACAATAAAGATTTTTGGACTTTTAACACCTGGCTATTCTTTTTTTTTTTTTTTTTTTTATTAAGTGCTTACTTTTTTTTCTTTTCTTTTCTTTTCTTTTTTTAAATTAATTTTTATAATTATAACATTTTCTTTGACAGTACATATGCATAGGTAATTTTTTTTTTTTACAACATTATCCCTTGTACTCCCCTCTGTTCCGAGTTTTTCCCCTCCTTCCTTCCACCCCCTCCCCCAGACGGCAGGCATTCTCATACATATTAAATATCTTATAGTATATCCTAGGTACAATATATATGTGCAGAACCGCATTTTGTTGTTGTTGCAAAAGAAGGATTGTATTCGCAAGGTGAAAATAATATGGGAAGAGAAACAAAACAAAACAAAACAAAAAACCAATGCTCTCAATTTACACTCATTTCCCAGTGTTCCTTTTCTGGATGTAACTGATCAATTGGAATTGGATTAGCTCTTCTCAATGTTTAAGATATCCACTTCCATCAGAATACATCCTCATACAGTATCATTGTTGAAGTGTATAATGATCCCCTAGTTCTACTCGTTTCACTCAGCATAAGTTGATAAAAGTCTCTCCAAGCCTCTCTGTATTCCTCCAGTTGGTCATTTCTTACAGAACAATAATATTCCATAACATTCGTATATCATAATTTACCCAATCATTCTTCAATTGATGGACATCCATTCATTTTCCAGTTTCTAGCCACTATGAAAAGGGCTGCCACAAACATTTTGGCACATATAGGTCCCTTTCCCTTCTTTAGTATTTCCTTGGGATATAAGCCCAGTAGAAGTACGGCTGGGTCAAAGGGTATGCACATTTTGATAACTTTTTGGGCATAATTCCAGATTGCTCTCCAGAATGGTTGCATTCTTTCACAACTCCACCAACAATGCATCAGTGTCCCAGTTTTCCCACAGCCCCTCCAACATTCATCGTTATTTGTTCCTGTCATCTTAGCCAATCTGATAGGTGTGTAATGATATCTCAGAGTTAATTTGCATTTCTCTGATCAATAGTGATTTGGAACACTCTTTCATATGAGTGGAAATAGTTTTAATTTCATCATCTGAAAATTGTCTGTTCCTATCCTTTGACCATTTACCAATTGGAGAATGGCTTGATTTCTTATAAATTAAAGTCCATTCTCTGTATATTTTGGAGATGAGGCCTTTATCAGAACCTTTAACTGTAAAAATGTTTTCCCAATTTGTTACTTCCCTTCTAATCTTGTTTGCATTAGTTTTGTTTGTGCAGAAACTTTTTAATTTGGTGTAATCAAAATTTTCTATTTTGTGATCAATAATGGTCTCTAGCTCTCCCTTGGACACAAACTCCTTCCTCCTCCACAAGTCTGAGAGGTAAACCATCCCATGTTCCTCCAATTTATTTATGATTTCGTTCTTTATGCCTAAATCTTGGACCCATTTTGATCTTATCTTAGTATGTGGTGTTAAATGTGGGTCCATGCCTAGTTTCTGCCATACTAATTTCCAGTTTTCCCAGCAGTTTTTGTCAAATAATGAATTCTTATCCCAAAATTTGGGATCTTTGGGTTTGTCAAACACTAGATTGCTATTTTTATTCACTATCTTGCCCTGTGAACCTAACCTATGCCACTGATCAACTAGTCTATTTCTTAGCCAATACCAAATGGTTTTGGAGACTGTTGCTTTATATAATACAGTTCTAGATCAGGTACAGCTAGACCACCTTCATTTAATTTTTTTTTTCATTACTTCCCTTGAAATTCTCAACCTTTTGTTGTTCCATATGAATTTTGTTGTTTTTTTTTAGGTCATTAAAATAGTTTCTTGGGAGTCTGATTGGTATAGCACTAAATAAATAGATTAGTTTAGGGAGTATTGTCATCTTAATTATATTTGCTCGGCCTATCCAATTCGTTGGCCCTCTCTTTCTCTATTTTATGCAAGTAAGCCTGTAGAGATATTAAACTTCCCCTTATTACTGCTTTGGCTGTATCCCACACATTTTGGTATGATGTCTCATTATTGTCATTTTCTTGGGTGAAGTTATTAATTATGTCTATGATTTGCTGTTTTACCCAATCATTCTTTAGTGTAAGATTATTTAGTTTCCAATTATTTTTTGGTCTATTTTCACCTGGCTTTTTATTAAATGTAATTTTGATTGCATTGTGGTCTGAAAAGGATGCATTTACTATTTCTGCCTTACTGCATTTGATTTTGAGGTTTTTATGCCCTAGTATATGGTCAGTTTTTGTATAAGTTCCATGAACTGCTGAGAAGAAAGTATACTCCTTTCTATCTCCATTTAGCTTTCGCCAAAGATCTATCATATCAAACTTTTCTAGTATTGTATTTACCTCTTTGACTTCTTTTTTATTTATTTTGTGGTTTGATTTATCTAATTCTGAGAGTGCAAGGTTGAGCTCTCCCACTATTATAGTTTTGCTGTTTATTTCTTCTTGCAGCTCTCTTAATTTCTCTTTTAAGAATTTAGATGCTGCACCACTTGATGCATATATGTTTAATATTGATACTGCTTCATTATTGATGCTACCCTTTAGCAGGATATAATGCCCTTCCTTATCTCTTTTAATTAGATCAATTTTTATTTTTGCTTGATCTGAGATGAGGATGGCTACCCCTGCTTTTTTGGCTTTGCCTGAAGCATATATATTCTTGTGGTGATTATTCTGCTGAAAGGAAGGCTGCCCAGAGACCTCCAGAAAACCAAACAAGAACATTATAGCTACATGAGCTATAAAAAAAAGGAATTTATGATCTGCACAGCAGAAATACTCAATAGAACAGAAAAAGCTTGAATCCATAATAGCAAAACTTGCTTGGGGGAGGAGAGGAGAAAGCGGGAGGGAGAGACAGATACAGAGAGACAGAAAGTGTGAGAGAGAGAGAGAGAGAGAGAGAGAGAGAGAGAGAGAGAGAGAGAGAGAGAGAGAGAGAGAGAGAGAGAGAGAATGGCTTCTTGAGAATATGAATATAAAGAAGGAAATCTGGAGGAAGAGAAGCATAAAAGATTGGCTTTAAAAGAAAACATGATCTCTAAACAATATACAAAATATATGGATCTCAGTTGTAAGATGCATAGAGATTTTTCAAAAGAACATGACAAGTTAAAAAATAAACAAAAACAAAAATAATACAATGAAAGAAATAACATAAGAAAACTGTGTAAAATCTGAATATAGAAAATAAAGTCCAAGTTGAAAGAATCCATAGTAGCTTCAAGAAGGGGGAAAAAACCCTCAGATGAAAACTCTTAAGATATATAATGGTTATATTTAACAATTCTGATGACAAACAACAGATTCTGGAAACAATCAGGAGAAATATCTTCAAATATAAAGGAAAAGAAGTATAAAATATTATAAAATTATATTGTACCATGAGAAATTGAATGAAATAATATGATGTGAAGAGTAAAATCAGCTCAAGATGCAAATCAAAGTGATATGTATATCTTGTAGACATGAGCCTATTATTAAAAAAAAAAAGATGGATTTCCAATTTTTGAAAAGAAGTATTTGAAGCATTCCTACAAAGAAAATTATATGTGAACAATTTTTTACTTTATAATTACCACCAGAAAATAGAAATACAAGACAACTGAACACATATAGTAGTCAAGATATTTAAATAATAAAATAGCTCAAGCAAGAAAAAAGAGAGAAACTGAATGTGATAAGTAAGAATTAATTTTTCATCAGGGTTTTTTTTATTTATAATTTCACTTAAATTTTAAGGGGATAATGCTATTAATTACAGCTTTTCTTTCTCTCTACAAAGAGTAGTCTACCTTACTAAGTCTACCTTAAAATATCTCCTACCAGTTACTTGAGAATCTTTAAAATGATATTTCTAAAGAAATTCTGAAATTGATGGTTCTAAGAGGCAACTGGGTGGTACGGTGAGTAGAGTACTATTTATCAGGAAGACCTGACTAATCTGGCTTCAGACATCTCCAATTATGTAACCTTGAGAAAGTCACTTAACTTTTGTCTACCTCAACCTCCTCAACTGTAAATGGAGATGATTGCCTCCTATCTTGGAGGTTTGTTGTGAAGATCAGATTAGATAATATTTGTGATACACAGCACATAGTCTGGCACAAAGGCCAGGCTATAGGAATGCTTATTAGCTTCCCTTCCAAGCCAGGTACCTATATGTAAAGGTAACTTAGAATAATTTTCTCTCTAATGTGACCTTAGGCAAGAAATTGGGTTGCAGTTTCTCTAACTAAAAGATAAAATAGTTGAAGATGATCTCTGAAGCCCATTCCAGCACAAAAATTATCATGTAGACAGTAAGACAGTATACAATGAAGTTATGATTTTTTCCCCCCTTTTCTCTTTGCTCCTTCACATTCCTGGATGTCTGCAGATGTCGATGAATGTACAGAAGAAAGATGTCACCCTGCTGCTGCCTGCTATAATGTCCCTGGCTCCTTCTCTTGCCGCTGCCAACCTGGCTACAATGGGGATGGATTTCAGTGTTTTCCTGGTAAGCCCTAAGAAACTGGAAAAGCTTTGAAGTATTAAACTTAGTTTCTTTTATGACATTGTAGACCTTATGCTTTGAGATTGAAGATAATACAAATCCTTACATTCTTTTTTCTTATTTATTTAAAACTTTAATGTGAATTAAGAAAAAACAAAATAGAAAATGAAAGACAGAAATAGGAAAACAAAACAAAACAAAACAAAACAAAAAAAATTGTCATGTGCCCAGCAGAATATCTGGGAGGATTCAAAATATATAACAGTAAATTTCCATTTCAAGAAAGCATATCATGACTTCCCATCTTTTCTTTGCTTTATTGGATGTTATTTTTTTATTCTCTGCTATGCACTTTTTTTTTTTTTTTTTTTGCTGAGGCAATTGGTGTTAAGTGACTTGCCCAGGGTCACACAGCCAAGAAGTGTTAAGTGTTTGAGGCCAGCTTTTGAATTCAAGTCCTTCTGAATTCAGGGCTGGTGTCATTACACCACATAGCTGCTCCTGCTGTGCACTTTTTTTTTTTTATTAATTTTATAATTATAAAATTTTTTTTATAACATTATCCCTTGTATTCATTTTTCCAAATTTTCCCCTCCTTCCCTCTGCTCCCTCCCCTAGATAACAGGCAATCCCATACATATTAAATGTGTTACAGTATAACCTAGGTACAATATATGTGTATAAATCCAATTTTCTTGTCCTGCTGTGCACTTTTAATTTTATTCTTTTTTCTCCCTTATATCTCTCCACTTCCCCCAATCAGACTATAGTTAAGCACATATATATATGCACATGCACCAAACCTATGTACATATACATACACACATATATATATGCATATATTTATCATTTACATTGATATCCATCTAAATAGTATTAGTATGATTGATATGTAATGTAGATTTCTCTCCTGATTGAATCTTTAAAGTTTGATTTTGAGATCAATGAATGCTAGCCCTAATTTTTTCTAACGAGTTTTACTCCTGATCCTTGTTATTGTGTGTGTATTTTTATTTCCTACCCCTGTTCACTCTTCTACTTTATCTCTGCTCCTTAACTTGCCTTGCTATTACTTATCCTTCTACCACCCATGAATTCCACCCTTATATTTCCCCCACCTTTTCTCTCCCTCTTTATCCATTCCCATTACTTTACAAATCTTATCCCACTTCCATTAATCTAAATGTACTTTTGTACCCCACTTATTTTATGCCACTCTTTCCTTTTCTCTTTATTCCCTTCCCATTGATCTATATACCTTGTTTCACTGCCATAAATCTATGTACCCTTCTACACACCTTATCCTGTTCCCTTCCTCCTTATTTCTTTATAGATTTTGGAGGCTACTATACCCTTCATGGTATACATACATATTTATGTATATTATATGTATGTATGTGTGTATTGTTCCATATTTAACCCCTTCCTGATATGAGTAAGTTTTCAGAACTACCAACCATCTTCCCCCATCTAATATCTTTGTGTCATTTCTTCTTCTACACCTCATTTGTATAGCATAATTACTATTTTTACCTTTTTCTAAATGGTTTTGCTTTCTTTTTAACTACCTAATTACTAATGTCAATCTTAAACATATGGTTTACATTTCCATGTATAAAACATTAAAATGTCCTTATTAAGTCCCTTGAAATTAGTCTTTGATGTTGGCTTTTATATGTTAAATTTTCTATTGAGTTCAGGTGTGTTTGAGACAAAATCCTGAAAATTTGAGAGTTCACTGAATGTACATTTTTTTCATTCCATATTACGTTGAATTTTGTTGGATATAATATCTTTGGCCACAGGCCTAGGTTTTTTGATTGTTAATATATAATATTCCAGAACCTGCTATTTTTTATGGTAGCTGCTAACAAATCCTGTACAATTCTAATTGTATCTTAAGGATATTTGAATAGTAGGGAAGGGGATGAAGGGATTTGTTTGTTTCTTGTAAAATTTTCTCTTTGATCTGGGTTTTCAAAATTTATCAATAATGCTCCTAGATGGTTTTCTTGTAAGATCTCTTTGAGGTGATGATGGATGAATATTTTCTATTGTTCTTGTTCTTTTATATTTTTGTTCTATTACTTCAAGACAATTTTCTTTGATTATTTCTTGTATTATTGTATCAAGGTTCTTCCTCCCCACCCCAATTCCCCAAATGTGCAAGTGGGGCTTCCAGTTGCAGAGAAACAAGTCAGTTTAGTCCAGTCAGGCTCCTCCGTTCTTGACCCAACTCACATTCTGAGAGAAACCACAACCTTTACGCTCTCCCTCCACATCATGCTGTCCAAATTTCTGGCAAGGTCAGGAGGATGTGGAGACAGAAGTTATGATCCCACACCCTTTGCCACCCAGGGCTCTGGCTGCTGGGACTCAGGGCTCCCAGGAACCCTGTTTCCACTGCTCTTCCATTGCTGCTACTTCTATCTGGACTCTTGCCACTGCTGCTTATGCCACTGCTGCTTATGCCACTGCTGCTGTTTCTCCTCTTGCTGAGCATGCCTACTGCTCTAGGCCCTTTCCAAGACTACTGTTTTGGGAGCTGAGAAACTATTGCAGGCACATGGTCCTGCAGGAACTGCCCTTCTATCTGCCTCTTTATTCCTCACGAGCAATCTGAGCATTATGTTCTCCTACAAGTGCTAAGACAGCATTAAGGGCAGAAGCATTTTTCTCTCTATGAAATGCATCAAATTCAATGAGTTTTGAAGCAGACAAGAGCTGAGGTA
Organism: Sminthopsis crassicaudata; assembly: GCF_048593235.1. Taxonomy (NCBI): domain Eukaryota; kingdom Metazoa; phylum Chordata; class Mammalia; order Dasyuromorphia; family Dasyuridae; genus Sminthopsis; species Sminthopsis crassicaudata. The sequence continues at coordinate 338,485,036 of NC_133618.1, read as the reverse complement.
ATCCTCCAGGGGAAAATAGATATTCAAGGAAATAGAGGACTTTCATGTATTCCTGATAAAAAGAGCAAAGTTGAATAGAATATTTGACTTTCAAATCTTCCAAATTCACAAAATCAGTACAATATTTATTCCTCATTTGTATTCACCCTGAATTTTCTGCCTTTTGCCAAATTTTGTCATTTTTATTTTCATAACATTATATAGATGTAATCATTACAGAGTGTTGCTTTTATTGTGTACAATTTTCTGATTTTTCTGACTTCACTCTGCATCAGCTCATATAAGTCTTTTAAGGTATCCTAAAACTCTGCCTGCTCATCATATCTTATAGAACAATAATATTCTGTCATCCAAGATTTATAGACATCTCTCTCTCTCTCTCTCTCTCTCTCTCTCTCTCTCTCTCTCTCTCTCTCTCTCTCTCTCTCTCTCTTTCTGTATATATATATATATATACATATCTATACCTACATCTCTCCACATTCAAAGCCACCAACCTGGTACAGACTCATCATCTTCCACTTGTAGTATTGCAATAGTTTTGGGGAAAAGATAATGTGTTCTACTTTGGATACATTAAGTTGCCTATAGAACACACAATTGGAAATGTTCAACAATAAATTGCTGCTCAATTGATAAGAACTGATGAAATCAGCAAGATGTGTTGATAGAGAAGAAAAAAAGGCCCAAGATAAATTTTTGGGTACACACAGGGTTAGAAAGAAGGAATATAAGGATGATGATTCAAAAAAAGAAGCCAAGTATTCTCCATAAAAATTATGCACTAATTACATTATGAAGTGGCCTTAATCTTTACCAATCTTTGGTAAGGATTAATTCCTCTGCTTCTTTAAATGATCTCATTCCTTTACATCTCCTCCAATAGATTTCTCCCTCTGTCATCCCTGCTCTTCATTTATTTTCAATTTCTTTTCCTCTAGTGGCTTATTTCCTCTTAAGTCCGAATAAGCTCATGTTTCCTTTCCAGAAAAATTCTCACTTGATACTTCCACCTCTACTAACTATTGTCCTTTCTCTCTTCTACCCTCAGTAGTTAAATTATTCAAAAAGATTACCTAGAACAGATATGTCCACTTTCTCTCCTCTCACTCTCTTCTTAATCCCCTATAATCTGACTTCTGATATTATCACTCTACTGAAACTGCTTTCTTCAAAGTTATGAATGATCTTAGCTGTCAAATCCATTGGTTTTTTCTCCATGATCTTTTTGCAATTTTGACACTCTCGATCACTCCTCTTTGATACTCTTTTCTCCCTAGATTTCCAGGATACCATTCTTTCTCTTGATTTTCTTTCTACTTACTGGACCATTCCTTGTCTGTTTCCTTTGGTGAATCCTCCTCCAGATTCACCTTCTAACTGTAGGTATTTCTCATAGTTCTGACCTTGGCCTTCTTTTGTTTTCCCTTTATACTACTTTACTTAATGATTTAATCAGCTTACATAGCCTTGACTACCATCTCTATATTGATGATTTTCAAATCTATCTTTCCTTCCCCAGTATGTCTACTGATGATCTCTAATCTTATCTCACCAACTGTCATTCAGATATCTTGTACTATATGCCTGATATTTTTTCTACTTAATAGTATTTTATTTTTCCTCAATGACATAAAAATAGCTTTCAACATTGTCTTTATAAGATTTTGAGTTTCAAATTTTCTTTCCCTCCTTTCCCTCTGCCCTCCCCAAAATAGCAAGCAATTTTAAGTAGGTTTTGCATGTACAGGCCTGCTAAACAAATTCCCACATTAATTGTGTTGTAAAGGAAAACTCTGAACAAAAAGGAAACATAACAACAAAGGAAAAAAAGTGAAAATGTTATGCTTTGCTCTTCATTAAAACTCCATAGTTTTTTTTTTTTTTTTCATCAGCATCTTCTATCACCAGTCCTTTGGAATTATCTTGAATTATTGCATTACTGAGAAGAACTATGTATCATAGTTAATCATTACAGAGTGTTGCTATTATTGTGTATAATTTTCTGATTTTTCTGACCACTCTGCATCAGCTCATGCAAGTCTTTTAAGGTATCCTAAAACTCTGCCTGCTTATCATTTCTTATAGAATAATAATATTCCATTTTGTACATATACCACAACTTATCAGCTGTTTTCCAGTTGATGGGTGTCTCCTTAATTTCCAGTTCCTTGCCACCACAAAAAGAGCTGCAATAGACTTTTTGCACATGTAGGTTCTTTTCCCTTCTTTATGATCTCTTTGGGATACAGACCTAATAGTGGTATTGGTGGGTCAAAGGCAATGCACAGTTTGGTAGCCTCTTGAGCAATAATTCCAAATTGCTCTCCAGAATCGTTGGATCAGTCCAAAATTCTGCCAACAAGGCATTACTGTTTCAATTTTCCTACATCTCAAATATTTCTACTTTTCCCTTTCTGTCTGACTTTGCCACTATTCAAGGCCTCATCACATCACTACTGCAATAGCTCAGTAGTGGGTCTGCCTGTCTGAAGTCTCTCCCCATTCTAATCAATCCATTAGTCAGCCACTAAAGTAATTTTTCTAAAAAGCAAGTCTAACCATTTCAAAATATATATATATATATATATATATATATATATATATATATATATATATATCTCCCCATCCAGCAAACTGCAGTAGCTTCCTATTGCCTTCAAGATCAAATGCAAAATTCTGTGTTTGGCATTTGAAGTCTTTCATAACCTACTTTTCTCTTACCTTTTCTCTCTGTCAAATGTTATACTTTACTCTCTGTCAAATGTTCTTTGATAATCCTGATTTCCTGGTGAATTCTGTTTCTTAACTCCAGGCATTCTTTCTGGCTATCCCTCGTGACTAGAATGATCTCTCTACTCCATTCTAAGTACTGATTCCCTGTCTTCCTTTAAATCCCAACCAAAATATTATCTTCTATAGAAAGCCTTTCCCAACCTACCTTAATTCCTTCTCTTACTTTTTATAATATTGTATATTGCAAAATATACAAATATATTTGTTTTCATATTTTCTCTCCTATTACCTATCTTTGTATTCCCAGTGCTTAGCTTAGTGATTGGCATATAATAGGTACTTAATAATATTTATTAATTGATATATATGTAAGAATGTATTTTATATTTAAAAGAATATACACATATTATGTGCTTTATAATATATGTACATTTTACATGTGTATATATACATACAATATTTTCATAAATAAATGCCTTGTTTGATGTTATAATCATCTTGATGTCACCTAGAACTTACAAGCACTTAATATATGTATTGAATTTAATTATTATATATATGTGTATGTGTATACACATACATATGTGTGTGGGGGTATATGTCAGCCTTTCAAATCAAATAACATTTGCAAAGTGCTTAACACAATTCCTTTCCCAAACTAGACACTTCATAAAAGCTTATTCCCTCTGCCTACCCTTTTATATACTAGAACTTAAATAGAATAAGAATTAATTTGATTCCCAGAGCCATAGAGATTGAATTCATTTCCTAATGAAAATCTATATTGATGCTTCAGAAGGGACAGTGGATAAATCTAGAAGGGAAACTCTTCTGTACTGTACCTCAGTGGAGAAATTTTGGGGAAAGAAATAAAAATTCCTGTGTATCTTATATCTCTTTCAGCTTCAGAACATTTCTTCTTAAGTTAAGCTCCTTCATCTTGCTTTTAGCATGTATCCTCATTTTTTTTTTTTGATTGCTGAGCCTTGATGAAAAAAAAATACTTAAGAGAAAACAATGAAAATGGCTGTCTTTTTCTTCATGTTGATACAGTGCTTCTATGGGAATTTTCAAAGCTCTTGTAGAGAAATCAGGTCCAGGAATAGGGATTTTCTTTGTTGATTGGATATAAGTGGGGCTTGGGCTCAGAACATGTGTATTGAATTCTCTACTTGGTCCTCAAGAAAAGACTTTTCTATCAACAGAAGAGGAAATAAAATATTTAATCCCATTTTTAAAAAAAGAAGTTGACCTCCCTAAGAAAAAAATTCTACAGGACTGGATGGATTTGCAAATGAATTCTACCAAACATCTAAAAACATTTATTTACAATATTACATCAGTTATTTAGAAAAATAGGCAAAGGAGTCATAGCAAATTCCTTTTATGACATAAATATGGTGCTGATACCTAAGCCAGGAAGAGCCAAAACAAGAAGAAAATTATGCAATTTTCTTAATGAATTTTGATACAAGAATCTTAAAATATTAGCAAAGAGATTACATCAATTTATCATCAGGATAATACACTATGACTAGATAGGATTTATACCAGGAATTCAGGTCTGGTTCAATATCAGGAAAACTATCAATATTATTAACCTAACAGAAATCATGTGATTATCTCAACAGACTCAGAAAAAGCATTTGACAAAATATAGTCCCCATTCCTATTAAAAAGTATTAGAGAAAATAAGAATAAATTGAGTTTTCCTTAAAATTATAAGCAGCATCTATATAAAGCTATCTGCAAGCATTATCTGTAAGGGGGTTTCAGGAGTGAAATAAGAATTTCTGCTATCACCACTGTTATTTAATATTATACTGGAAATGTTAGCTTTACCGAAAAAAGAAGAAAGAGATTGGAAGAATTAGAGTAGGCAACAATGAAACAAAACTATCATTCTTTGCAAATGATATGATGGTATGTTTAGAGAACACTAGATAATCAACTAAAAACTAGTTGAAAAAAATTAACAACTTTAACAAAGTTTCAAGATATAAGATAAACTTATATAAATCATTGGCATTTTTATACATTAACAACAAAGCCCAGCAGTAAAAGTCAGAAAGAGAAATCCCACTTAAAATAACTGTAGAAATATAAAATATTTTGGAATCTACCTGCCAAGATAGTCCCAGGAACTTTATGAACACAATTACAAAACACTTTTCATATAAATAAAGTCAGATCTAAACAGTTGGGAAAATATCAAATGATAGGCTGAGCTAATATAATAAAAATGACAATTCTACCTAGATTAATTTACTTAAACTATTACTCTACTTTTGACACTCCATGCCAAACTGACAAAAAATTTATTTTATAGAGCTAGAAAAAATGATAACAAAATTCACCAAGAAGAGAAAAATGTCAAGGATATCAAGGGAATTAATGGGGGGAAAATACAAAGGAAAGGGGCCTTACAAAACCATTTTTTAAAGTGGGAGTCATCAAAACCATTTAGTGCTAGCTAAGAAAAAGAGTGGTGGATCAGTGGATTCGTCATTGTACCTACTATAGACTACTACATACTATTATAGACTCCAGCTTCTGGGATAAGACCTGCCTGACATCAATTTCTGAGAAAATAGGAAAATAGTAAGGCTTAGAAACCAGGTATTAACTAATATCTCATACCCTATACCAAGGAAAGGTCGAAATGGGTTCATGATTTAGACATAAAAAGTGATACTATAGGAGAACAAAGGATAGTTTACTTGTTGGATCTTTGGAAGAGGGAAGAATTTGTGACCAAACAAGAAATAGAGAACATTATGAAACATAAGATAAATAATTTTGAGTACATCAAATTTAAAAGGTTTTGCGCAAATAAAACCAATTCAGTCAAAATTAGAATAAAAGCAGAAAGCTTGGAAACACTTTTTCTAATAAAGGCCTCATTTCTAAAACATATAGAGAACTGAGTTAAATTTATAAGAATACAAGTCATTCCTCAATTGATCAAAGGACATGAACAATTTTCAGATAAAGAAATTAAAACCACTGATAATCACATAAAATGCTCTAAATCACTATTGATTAGAGAAATGCAAATTAAAGCAATTTATTTTATTGGTTACATAATAGATTTGAACCTATTAGATTGGGTAAGATGGCAGGAACAGATAATGTTAAATGTTGGAGGGAATGTGGGAAAACTGGAATATTTTTGTTGGAGTTGTGAACTGATCCAGCTATTCAGGAGAGCAATTTGGAATTATGCCCAAAGAGTTTTAATAATATGCATATCCTTTGAGTTAGCAGTGTCACTATTAGATCAGTATCTCGAAGAGATCATAAAAGAGGGAAAAGGATCCATATGCGCAAAAATGTTTGTAGCAATTCTTTTTATGGTGACTAGGAGTTGGAAATTGAATAGACTCCCATCCATTGGTGAATGGCTGAATAAGTTATGATATGTAAATATATATCACAGTTTTGTTCTATAAGAAATAATGAACAAGCTGATTTCAGAAAAGCCTGGAAGGACTTTTCATAAAGTGATGCTGAATGAAGTGAGCAGAACCAGGAGAACATTGTTTAGAGAAACAACAAGATTATGTGATAATCAACTGTAATAGACTTAATTTTTTTTCAACAATGTATTGATTCAAGACAATTCCAACAGACTTGGGATGGAAAATGCCATCCACATCCAGAAAAATAACTATGGAAACTGAATACAGATCAAAGCATACTATTTTCACCTTTATCATTTGTTTTTTCTTTCTCCTGGTTTTTCCTTTTATTCTGATTTTTCTTTCACAACCTAATATGAAAATATTTTTAAAATGATTGTATCTGACCTATGTCAGATTGCTTGCTGCCTTGGGGAGGGAGGAAGTATGGGAGGGAGAAAAAACTTTGGAACTCAAAATCATACAAAATAAATGTTGAAAACTATCTTTACATGAAATAAAAAAAATAAAATAGAAGTAAGCTAAAAAAAATTAAAAATAAGAGATTTTTCTTTCTTACTTTAGAATCTACACAGGGACCACAAACAGTTTGTGAGCGCTGGAGGGAAAGTCTTCTGGAGCACTATGGTGGCAGACCTCGAGAAGATCAGTATGTTCCACAGTGTGATGAGTTTGGCCATTTTAACCCTTTACAATGTCATGGAAACAGCAACTATTGTTGGTGTGTGGATAAGAATGGCAGAGAAATTGAAGGAACTAGATCACAGCCAGGCATCACTCCTGCATGTAAGCACCACTTAACAGTTTCAATGTATGGCATACAAGAAAAATCCATGATACTGGTTAAACATTTCACTAAATCCTAGGCTACTTGTTCTCCAGGGAAAGAAAGTGCCTAAAAAGGAAGGATAGAAGGAAAGGAAAAATCAATAAATTTGAGATAATTATTTATAATCTTGAATACAGAATATTTTGGTATATATTTAGGAGGCAGGTTGAAATAGGGAATAAAGAAGGATCCTCAGAGCCAGAAACATCTGCCTCTTAGATATTCTGATTATGAGATTGAATTTTCCAGGTAATTCTCTAAGGTTATAAAATACAACATAATTGTCAGAGGAAATTTCCTCATTAAGGATTCCCAATACCAATGAAATCACAAGTACAGACCTCACCATCCACCCTGTCAAAATAAAATAAGATTTAAGGTTTGGTCTCATTTTAACTTTTTCATTAGAACATCTGGAATTTATGAAACTATATGGTCCTTTCCATCACAATTACTTTCTCCCTCTTCTTTTTGTATCTCAAGGAACTCAGTATGAAAGAAATTTCCTTGTCAAACTGGGCACCAACCCAAAGTTTGTTTTTTTCTTAATTGTAAAATATATCCCATCTGTATTTTCCTTCATATGAATAACAGGCAAATTTCCATAACTTACTTTTTAAAAAAATCCTCCTAGAAATCCAAATTTTATTTAAAAGGACATCTGGAGCAAATCTGTTGAGTGAAGAGGCTTAGATTTTGAAGACTGATGTAAAGGAAATGTAATTTAACTAATTTTTCTTTTTCTTGCCTTTGTCTCTTCTTCCTTCTTCCCATGACAGGTATACCAAGCATTGCTCCCCCCACCATTCTGCCATCCCCATGTCCTGATGTGATACCACCATCTGTGGGAACATTCCTGCTCTATGCTCAAGGCCAACAGATTGGCTACCTACCTCTCAATGGAACCAGGCTACAGAAAGAAACAGCCAAGACACTTCTATCACTGCATGTAAAGTATATTCCTCAAGAGGAACTTTATCACTAGTATGCATAGCTTCTCTCCATGCTTAAAGCCATCATGTGTTTTATTTTGTCATAGCCCCCTCATGCAGCTGGTAAGGACATATAAGTCTGTTATCTATACATGGCAAAACTATTTCTGACATGATATAGTTCTAATTTTACCAAAAATAATTATTTTTAGAGTTTGTAAGTGGTGGAAAGAGAGACTTTGTGGTTATTAGGTATGTCCTACTCAACATATAGAAATTCAAATAGGAAATTGCAAATCCTACAAAGCCATATGAGTGAAAATGGGATGACACCTTAAGGAATCTCACTTAAAGATATCTTGGAAATATAAATAACAAACTCATCACTCTTTTCTTGAAGGGGCAGCTTATTTGAAAAAAACTCAAAATTCAGGATCAATAGGATCACTGTAGTTAGTACCTATTCCAGGTCCTTTATAGAGTTTGTGTTAAACCCCCTCTTTCTGAAGAGAGACGACTAAACCTTTTCAGAGGATGTTTTCTAATTCTGGTTCTATTTGACTGAACTTTGATTTAGGGTCTGGGAGAACAGGGATTTAAGATTAGGAAATAACTGTCATTACTAGTGCATATTCTGGCATCTTAACAATATTTTTCTAAAGAAAAAAAAGTTGAAAACCAAGAAATTATTTTTAAATACCAAAAAAATTCCTCTCATTTTAAATCATCTACATTTAGTTGACTATGTTTCTGGAAATATTGCTGACAGGATGAGAAAAGTGGGACAGAATGTAATGTGGGATTTCAAACCATATCTTGAGAAATATGTACTTGAACATTCCTTCCTTAGAAATCTTGAAATTATTCTGAACATAGGATTCAACCTTAGAAATTATTCTCCTGGATGACCACCTGGATTTTTGGTATACTTGGCATCCTAGAGATTTTATTTTTATGTAAAGCTACAGTTGATCTGAAGGTCTCAATACAAATTCAGGCAGTCCTACAGCTAACAAAGTTTGAACAATTATTTTGGGTTTTTTTTCCCACTGAATTCAATCATATAACTATAACTATATATGTATATATATAAATATGGTCATAACTATAACATCCATGGAAGAAGATACTAAAATAATTTGCCATTTCTTTCTTTAGTGGATTAAGGCAAAAAAAAAAAATAGAGTTATTTGCCCATGGTCACACAGCTAGCACATAACAGAGCCCAGATATGAAGTCAGGTTTTCCTGACTCTTAAGTCCATCATCCTATCCACTGATCCATTCAGCTGCTTCCTTGGCAAACAAAGATTAAGAGACTTTTCCAATATCATACAGTTGGTAGCTAAATTTTAACTCAGGTATTTAATTTAACTCAGGACCAGGGCTCTATCCACTGAATCATCTAGATTCCCAGTTATGTCCTATTTTTCAAAGAAAGATTCAGTCTGCCAAATATTATTTTTTTAACAAGTTTTCTTTTGGTAGAACTTGTATTTATTGTTAAGTCATTTAGTTATATCTGACTTTTAATGATCTTATGGATTCCAGGCCTTTCTGTTTTCTGCTATTTCTTGAAGTCTTTCCAAGTTCATATTCACTGTTTCCATAACACTGTCTATTCATCTCATCTTCTGCTGACCCCTTTTCCCTTTCCATCAATCTTTCCCCAATATCAGGGTCTTTTCCAATGAGTCCCATATTGTTATTATGTAAGCCAAAGGATTTAAGTTTCAGTTGCAGTATTTGACCATCCAGGGAATAGCCTGAATTAATTTTGTAAGCATGAACTGATTTGATCTCATTGCTGTCCAAGGGACTCTTAAAAGTCTTCTGTAGCACCACAGTTTAAAAGTATTGATTTTGTGGTGCTCAGCACCACATGGTTTTCCTCATAGTTGAATTCTCACAGCTACACATTGTTGCTGAAAAAACTTTAGTTTGACAGTTTGACTTTTGTCAGCAAGATGATGTTAGCATTTTTTCCAAGTCTTGTGTCAAGACATTTTTTTAGCATTGATATTTGCAAAATTTTGAGTTCCAAAATTTTTTCTCTTCCTCCTTACTTCTTCTTTTGATAATAGTAAGCAACTTGATATAGGTTATACATATGCCATCATATAAAATATATTTCACAATTGTGAAAGAAAAAACAGATCAAAAGGAAGAATAAGTCATGAAAAAAGATAAAGTAAATGGGGGAAAAACAATCTTTGAGCTGCATTCAGAGTTTATCAGCTTTTTATTTGGATGTTTAGACCATTTTCCTTCCTGAATCCTTTGTACTTGTTTTGGATCATGCTGCTAAGAAGAGCTGCATCATTCATAGTTGATCATAACACAATGTCACTGATAGTATTAACAACATTTCCTTAAGTTCTGTTCATTTCATTTTGCATCAGTTTGTACAAGTCTTTTGTAGGTTTTTCTGAAATCTGCCTGTTCATCATGCAGGTTGTCAGATTTATTGATAGATAATTGGACAAAATATTTTCCAATGATTTCTCCTTCAGTAGTGGTTATTTAAGCTTTTTTATTTTTGATGCTGATAATTTGGTTTTCTTATTTCTTTTTATAATAAAATGAACAACTGGCTTATCTAACTTAATTTTTTTTCATATAATGAACTCCTAGATTTATTTTTTAGCTCAATTTTTTTTTTTACTTTCAGTATTATTAATCTTACCTTTGATTTTCAGGATTTCCTATTTGCTGATCAATTGGGGAATTTTTAATTTGTTATTTTTCACATTTTTAGCTGCATGCCCAATTTTTTGAGCTGTTCTTTTTTCCCATTTTGTTAATGTAAGAATTTAGAGAAATAAAATTTCCACTAAGTACTGCTTTGGCTGCATCCCATAAATTTTGGTATGTTTTCATGTCATCATTCTCTCTTATTAAATTATTGATTGTTTCTAAGATTTTTTCTTTGATGCACTTACTCTTTAGTATTAAATTGGCTTACATACATTGGTATGTAATTTTATTGCTTTATTATCAAAAAATAATACATATAATATTTCTACTTTTGCACATTTGAATTGTATGGTTTTGCGTCCAAATACATGGTCAATTTTTTGTGATGGTGTGATATGCTACTAAGAAAAAGGTATATTTCTTTTGGTTCCCATTCAGTTTTCTCCAAAGATCTATCATGTCTAATTTTTCTAATATGCTGTTCTTAATTTCTTATCTACTTTTGGTTGGATTTATCAAGTTCTGAGAGGGGACAATTGAGGTTCCTCATTAATATGGTCTGACTCTCTCGCTTTACTTCTCCTTTAAGAATTTGCAGGATAACCATTTATGTGCATATATGTTTAGTATTTATATTGCTTCATGGAGCATATTAGCTCCATTTGCAAGATGTAGTTTCCTTTTAGATCTATTTTTTTTTTTTTTGCTTTGTCTGAAATCAGGATTGCTGCCCTTGCTTTTTTTTTTCCACTTCAATCAAAGCATAATAGATTCTACTTCACCTTCTTACCTTTATTTCCATGTTTGTTTCTCTGCTTCAAGAGTGTTTCTTGTAAACAACATATTCTGCTTTTTGATTCACTCTGCTATTCACTTCCATTTTATGGGAGAATTCATTCCATTCACATCCACTGTATATTTCTGTCCATTCTATTTTTCTTCATGTTTATCCTCTTTCTCCTTTCACCCTTTCCCTCCTCGCCAATGTTTTGCTTTTGTCTACCATGTCCCTGCATTTTCCTTCCCTTCTGTCATTCTCTTACTCCTTTTACTTAATTTTCTGCCCTCCTACTTTCCTATTAGTTAAGAAAACTTCAGTATTCAACTGATTATGTATATTATTCCTTTTCTGAGCTAATATTGAAGAAAGTAATATTCAAGCAATATCTTTTGCCTGCCCTCTCATCTTCTCCTACAGTTTAATATGTTTTTTATTCCACTTCAAGTGAAATAATTTACCTCTTTCTTCCTTCTGCACCTTCTTTCTTATCTTTTAATTTTTTTTATGTCATTCAGTCAAAGGGTAAAAGGGTACAAAGAGGCTATAAACTCTTTGTCTATGTATATTCTTTGTGGCTGTAATAAAGAATTTTAATATCATTTTCTGTGTAAGGATGCAAACAGTTTAGCTCTTGAATCTCTTATGTTTTCTTTTTCCTTTTTACCTGTTAGTGCTTCTCTTGGGTCTTTATATTGGAAATCAAATTTTTGGTTTAATTTGGATTTTCTTATGAACGTTTGATATCCTTCTATTTCATGAATGACTTTTTTCTCCCTTCATGTAATATGCTCAAGTTTGCTGAAGAGTTGATTCTTGGTTGTATTTCTAGCTGCTTAATCTTTCAGAATACCATGTTTCATGACCTCTGATCTTTTAATGTCGCAGCTGCCAAATCCTGTGTAATCCTGATTGTGACTACCCAATATCTGGCCACTTACAGTATTTTTTCCTTGACCTGATAGTTGTGAAATTTGACTATAATATTCCTTGGAATTTTTATTTAGGAATCTCTTTCCTGAGGTGATCAGTGAATTTTTTCAATGTCAATTTTGCCCCTTGGTTCCAGAATTTCAGGGAAGTTTTCCTTAATAATTTCTTGAAAGGAGTTGAGTTCTCCTTTTGATTATGGCTTTCAGATAGCCAGGTGATTCTGTTTTTTGTTTGTTTGTTTGTTTGTTTTGGTTTGGGTTTTTTTTTTTCCCCTGAGGCTGGGGTTAAGTGACTTGCCCAGGGTCAGACAGCTAGGAAGTGTTAAGTGTCTGAGACCAGATTTGAACTCAGGTCCTCCTGAATTCAAGGCTGGTGCTCTATCCACTGCGCTACTTACTGCCCCAAGTCTGGTGATTCTGACATTGTCTCTTCTGGATTTGTTTTCCAAAACAATTGTTTTTCCCCAAGTATATTTTAAATTTTCTTCTATTTTTTTCATTCTTTTGAATTTGTTTGATTTTTGATGGCTTAGAGAGCCATTAGCTTCCACTTGCCCAATTTAAAATTTTAAGGAACTGTTTTCCTCTATTAACTTTTGTTATTTAATTAACTATTAATTACATTTTTCTGTTTAGCCAATTGTACTTTTAAAGAAGTTGGGTTGGTTTTTTTCACTTTCTTCAGGATTTTTGTATTTCCTTTTTTATTTGGCTACTTCTACTTTTTAAGCAGTTTTTTTATTTTTCAAAGCTGTTCACTCTTTTTTTTTTTTTATAATTCTCTTGCATTACTCATTTATTTTCCCAATTTTTTTTATTTTTCTTATATGATTTTTTAACTCCTTTTTGAGCTCTCCCATGAGTTTTTTGAGTCTTGTTTTGCTTTGGGGTAGTGTCCATAGATATTTTAAACTAACTCAGACCTGTAGAATGGATCTCATCATGTGAGAGAATGATGATGATACAAGGAGAATAAGAGGCAGTTGTTGCGTTCTCTGACCTCTCCACTGAGAGGCAGTTATGTTGTCTGACTTCTCTCCTCTTCCTCTTGCTTCCAATTCATTTTATTACAATCCATGAGGAACATCTATAAAGGCTGCTTTGCAACTCCTTCAGGTCTTAATGATTCACAGCTGTGGAGGCTCTTGGAGAATTGACCTGTCCCTTCACCTAGGCATAGTCCTTAACATTTTTTTGGTCATTTTTTTTGCTCATCTTTTTGGCCTTTTTCCTTTTAATTAAATTTAATTTAAATTTAAAAGATTTGAGCTGTGCTCCTGGAGTGAAAGGGGCATTGATGTAAGCTTCTTGTGCTAGGGGTTATAGGTCCTGGCAGATTACCTGGTGCTGCACTGATGTTGCCCTTACGGGAAAAAGGGAATGTTGTGTCAAATGCTATGCTGAGGAGGTGGGGGGAGGGCAGTTGGTACTGCTTTGGGCCATATGGGTCTGGCAGCTTACCTTTTGCTGAGCTATACTCCAGGTTCTAGTTTCTGGCATGTTTTGAAGTATGTGGGATAGACTTTCCCAGGATACACTGAAGCACATGATAGTTAAGGCACTGCTGGCTCCCGTTTGTCCAGTACTATGCTGAAACATGTGACAGTTCTCAGAGCTAGAGTTTTCTATCCTACATACTACTACTCTTTTGCTGGAGTGAGACAGATAGTTTCTGCTGATCTTCCAAATTTCACTCCTTCAACTCCCAGTCATCTCTAAGGACTTTATATTACTCTTATGATATAAAGAATACTGAAATATGGAGGTTGGATGGCATAGGGTATTGAGAGCCCAGGACTACATAGTTATTCAGAATCAGAAGCCCTAGAGCTAAAAATTAAATTCCCTAATTTCTAGCTCCAGGTTCCACTCCAGTCAAAAGTCTAGGAATTGTCCTAAGCACTAGGATTAAAAAAAATGTTTTCAATTAGTCCTAGACTTCAAGGAGCTCACAGTATCATGGGAAAGACAACATGTGAACATTGTCAATCAAGATATATACAGAATAAATTAGAAAAAAAAAAAGGGAAGACAAAGGCATTAAGGGAGATCATGAAAGGCTTCTTGCTAAAGGGTAGGCTTTTAGTTAGGACTTAAAGGAATTCCAGAGAAGCCAGAATATAAAGACAAAGATGGATATAATTGAGAATTTGGAAGATAGCCAGTGAAAAGTGGAATGTCAGCAGAGGGAGTTCAAGAACTAGCAAGCAGACTGGATAATAGAATATAGAGAAGAGAGTAAAATGTAAGAAGACTGGAAAAGTAGAAAGGGGTCAAATTATTTTTTAACATGCAAAACATTTTTAATGCAAGTAATTCCCAGGAATTCTGTGATCTTTTTGTGCTGTCTCAATAAAATTTAAAAAATTTTAAAATTTAAGAAAATATTCACTTTTTATAACACATGAAACCTACATTACTGTATAAGAAATAAAGATTATTTTTTAAGTTTTTATTAATTAATCAATTTAATATTTCCCCCAGTTACATTAAAAACAAATTTTTTTTACATTTGTTTTTAAAAAACTTTTGAGTTTTAGATTTTTTTCCTTTATCCTCACTCCAAGCCCCCATTAAGAAATCACATGTGAAGTTATGCAAAACATTTCCATAAAAATTGTGTGAAAGAAACAGATTTCCCACCCTAAAAAACAAAATTTAAAAAAACCCTCAAGAAAAATAAAATTAAAGAGAGAAAGAGAGAGAATGTAGGAAAAATTGGAGTGGGGAGATATTTGAGGTAAGGAAGTCAACCAAGAAGATTATTGTAAATAATTCATATATGAAGATATGAACGTCTGAACCAGAGTGGTGGCAGACAGGAGAGAAGGAAATATGATAAGAATTTTATAAAGAAATGTTATAAAGATAAAATCATTTATTTGGCAAAATATTATATGGAGGGGGATGAGAGTAATAAGATAAGATGAAGATGATATTCAGGTTTCAAACCTGAGTGACTGAAAGGATTATGATACCTTCAATAATAATAGGGAAGTTCAAAAGAAAGGAAGTTTTAGGGAAAGAGATAATAATTTCAGTTTCATATTGAGTTGAAAATGTCTATGGGACATACAGTTTGAAATATTTAATAGGCAGTTAGATATGCAGGCCTACACACAGGAAAGAAGTTCGTACTGTATAGAATAGACCTGGGAATCTTCTGCATAGAGATGATAATTGAATCCATGGATGATTGCCAAGAGAAGTAGTAAAGAGGGAGAAAAGAAAAGGGTCCAGGGCAAAATTTTAAGGAACACCCATGATTAGCAGCATGATCTGAAAAGACATCCAGCAAAATAACACTGAGGAGCATCAAATAAGTAGGAAGAAAACCAAGAGAACCAGTGTCACAAAGATAAGAACCTAATAAGGAAAAAAGAACGATCAACAGTGTCAAAAGCTACCCAGAGATCAAGAAAGATGCATTATGAGAAAAGGTCTTTAGATCTGCATTTAAGAGCTCATTGGGAACTTAAGATAAAGAAATTTCAATTGAATTGTGAGATTGGAAACTGACATCATAGGGAATTTGAAGAAATTAAGTGAAGACAATAGTTGCTGATCTCCTTCTCAAAGTTTAGCCACAAAAAAAGGAGGAAAGATAAGATACTATAGTTATAGGGATGGATGGATCAAGTGAACGATTTTTGAGGATGACAAGAATGTTTGGAGACAATAGAAGCTAGTTCAAAGTATCAAGATTTAAGTCTAGGGCAGGTCACAATTCAAACAATAGGAAATATTTTATAGGTATATCATAAAACCTAGAAGCTCTATGTAAGTTGTTTGAGTAAGTAAAGGATAAAGGGTTACATACAATTTAATATACCTCAAGTAAAGATGACTTGGGCTATTTCTCAAGTAATAAAATATAATTATGCTGCTGGGTCTAGAAGGTAAAATAAAGAGCAATTAATATGTTTCAGAAAGACAGATTTGGATTTTAGATAAAGAAAAACTTAACTAGCTATTTAGAACTATCCAAAAATAGAATGTACTACCTCATGAAATCACTGGAGGTCTTCAAATACAGATTAGATTGTTGGGTATATTGTAATGGTAGAGGAACCTTCTATGGATTTTGTGACTATATGACCATAATGTAGAATGGTGCTATTTTAATAAAACAGCTTAAAAAGAATAAAAGCAATCACATAATTCCTAATTATTTTTCTTCTGTTTTGTTTTTCAAAGGGTTCCATTGTTGTAGGGATAGACTATGATTGCCAGGAGAAGATGGTATACTGGACGGATGTTGCAGGGCGGGTAATCAGTCGAGCTAGTCTGGAATTAGGCAATGAACCTGAAATTGTCATCAGTTCAGGTAGGGAAAAACAACATTTCAGATTTAGTTTTTTCTTTATTTTCAGGTTATTTGACTATTTTGTCTATAATCTGTCCTGCTATATTTTCTTTTTTACTCAATATTACATTTCTACTACCTTCAAACAACAATGGTTGAATTCTTTACATCTATAATGTTGCCCAAAATGCAAGCCCTTTTCTAATAATCATAATTCAACACGTGGCATGTAGGGATAAGGAAGGTCCTTTGAGTATCACCAAAGAAAGGAGTAAAAATATTAATGCAGATTTTGGTGGTGATTAATACTTGTTAACACTGAAATCCTCATCGCCTCCTATGTCTTCTAATGTAAAAGAGAAACATTTTGAGGCACATCAGGGTATAAAACACTAAGAAAAAATGCCACAAAAAATAATTTTTTTCACCATAAAGGATACAAAGAATGACCTTGGTCATCTTCATTTTTAAATTTTTAAAAATTTTGTCAGTGAGTGTAAGGAAAGTTGTGACAATTTGACTTATTTAAACATGCTCAGGGTTTCTTCAATAATCAATTAATAATCGAGAATTTTTTAAAGTTTTGGTACCATATGCCAATGTTCAGTTCGTCCCTATGCTGAACTCTGATATGAAGGCAAAAATGAAATAATAATAGCTGATATTTACATAATAATTTAAGGTTTATTTTAACTTATACATTGTTTCATCTGACTCTCACAACAATCTTGTATCACCATTTTCTGGATGAAAAAACTTGAAGCTCAGAAAGGTTATAACTTTTCCAATAGTATACTGATCTACTAAGTATCTGAGGAAGGACTCTAACCCAGTCTTCCTGACACTAAGATCAGCACTCAAAAAGGGTCATATTGACCCTTTATTCTATCATTGATCTCTTCCCTATTCTACTCTTCCAGATTTTTTCTACCATTAATTTGCCTCATGATTTTAATCACATTAAGATTCTTATTTGTAGTTGAAATGAGAAACATTCTCTGTGCTTCAAGTTCATTAACTTACTAGTTTTTAAGATTTGCCTTTGTTTCTTTTCTAGGACTGATGAGCCCAGAAGGACTTGCCATTGACTATTTCCACAGAAATATGTTCTGGACAGACAGTGGTCTCGATAAAATAGAGAGTGCCAAGTTGGATGGCTCAGAGCGCAAGGTTCTCTTTGACACTGATCTGGTGAATCCCCGAGCCATCGCTGTGGATCCTATCAGAGGGTCAGCATGATATTTTCTTAGTCTTCTCTATTTTTAAAGGATAATGTTTTTATAAGCACTTGAATTATAAATGTGAACAGGGAAGAACAAAAATTACAATTCACATTTTAAGCTTTTCAAAAAACTTTCTTCACAATGTGTCTGATTGATTTGTGTAGCACAAATATTATTCTCTTTCTACAGATGATAAAACCAAGTTGAAACTCAGAGACTAAGTGATTTGTTCATGGTCACATAATTATTACATATCAGAACCACGGTTTGAACCCTATTGCTTCTTCTAGCTTTTATTATTAGCTGGAAAAAAATACATTGCCAAGACCACAAAAGAATGTTTCCATTATATGTACTCTGAATGTGTATGTGTGGGAGTTAATTCATTACCACTCAGTAGTGACTCAGCTTAAATTTTTTTCCGTATTTCTTAGGTAAGATCACCAATTTTCACATGAAAGTTTAAAAATTAATTTTCCAGTTCTTTTTAGACCAAGCAAGACATTTAAGTAAATGGGAAAAAAATGGTTTACAAATCCTAACTCAGATGCTTCTAACCTATGATACTTTTATGTCAGTCTTTCTGGAACTCAGTTTCTTTGCCTACAAAAAAAGGGTGTTGACCTAGATTGTTTCTGAGATCCCTTCCAGTTCTAGATCTAAGATGCTATGACATATTATCATAAAAGTAATCCTTTGATGTTATGAGCCAGAACTCTGAACTTGAAACAAAGGATTTTTACAAGGTACTAAATCAGTGGAATTGATAGAGACAATAGTTATCTAATTTAGTATAGTTCAGTATGATTGATTTAATCCTACAAGGAGATGTTATGGGCCAGAATTTGAAACAAGTTACTAAGTGGAATTGAGGAGATGATGGTTAAATCTAGTTTGGTACTGATTTAATCCTCCAACAAATAATGGTTTCCTAGTGATATAATGATTGGTGTATACTCGGTGTGGAAGATATAAGCTAGAAGCTCTCAGGGCCAAAAAAAAGACAAGCACACTAGAAGCTCTCAGAGGCTGTGACAGATTCATTCCATCGTCCACCTTTGTGGTGGCTGGAGGCTGATGCACAAACCTTTGGATTCAGAGAGATTCAGATGGCAGAGAAGGAGGCAGGAGCTAAGCTCTCAGAACCAAGGAGATAGATAGGCATCTAAGAAAGCTAACTGGGCCCCAGGAAAGGAGACAAGGCTTGAAAGGAGACAATAAAGGATTTGGACTTTAATTCCTGGCTGTGCTTGTGGTGATTACTGAACTGAAAGGAAGGCTGCTCCCAGAAAGCCCAGAAAACCTTAACAGAGAACATTACATTTTAGAGAGAATATTACATTGTGAAAGTTTGTTTTTTTTAAGTGATACTCTTACCAAACTAATTCCAAAGAAACTTCTGAATATATATCTTTGCAAAACTTTTTCCTATATTTTTCATGTAAGTTGTTTATGTTGTTATTTTTGTACCATAAATGCAAAGTGTTCTCTACTTAGGTCTCTATCAGTTTTAGTTGTGTTCTTCATATGTTTATGCTTGACTGCTTAGTCCACTTAAAACACATATGTTAATCCACATATGTCTATTAGTCTTCTGCAAATTGAACATCTTGGGAACACTGGTGATAATTAGGATATCTTTCAAATTAGCTCATATTGGCATATGATTATATATAATTTTGTGCTATAAGTGAAAAATATACTTTAATTTTAAGTTCCTATTCTATCCAACAGTAATTTCAACAATCCACTATTGGATGCTAGGCATAAATATAAAAACAAACCATTTCCTGCTCTCATTCTACTGAGTAGGAGCAATGTATTAATAGATGGGTGAGAATATATTATATAGAAAATAGATTTTAAAATAATTTCAGAGAAGAAGAATTGAAGAAATCAGGAAAAATCCATTGCAGGAAGTGGATATTATTGGATAGTTTAATTCATTCACATTTAAAATTAGGAGAATTTGGTTTATGTTTCCCTCTAATGTTTTTTTACAAGTTAATATTCCCCTTATTGTCCTCTCTAAATACAGTAATTTTTTATCTTCAGTTACAGTAAGGCAATCTTATTTCTATTTGTCTCTCTTTCCCTTAAACTTAAACCTCTCCCTTTCTTGTTTATTTCCTCTTTCACTAATTGTAGAGTTTTGCTTTACTTAGTTCTTTTTTCCTCCTTCTGTCTAGTTAGAGAATTTTTTTCCTCCTTTTCCTCTCTCAATTAAGTAGTCAAGAAAAATCCCTTAATTTGTTTTGTTTTAATTTTTCATTTTCTATATGTTTTTCAAATTCCGTTCTTCCCTTCATTGTTTCATTTCTTTTTCAGTCTAATCCATGGCCTTTATATTTATTTATTCATTCTTTACTTTCTATATTCTTCACAGAACTAAAGCTACTGAGGTAGTATGTTGTTCTTTTTTTAAAAAATATTTTATTTATTCAATTACATGGAAAAAATTTTTTAACATTTCTTTACAAATATTGAGTTCCAAATTC
Organism: Sminthopsis crassicaudata; assembly: GCF_048593235.1. Lineage (NCBI taxonomy): Eukaryota > Metazoa > Chordata > Mammalia > Dasyuromorphia > Dasyuridae > Sminthopsis > Sminthopsis crassicaudata. The sequence goes on along the minus strand of NC_133618.1, from coordinate 338,464,684 downwards.
TCTATTTTCTTCCCTTCATCCACATTGAAAATGCAAGTAATTTGACAAAGATTAGGCATGTGCAGTCATACAAAATTTTTTCCATGTTAGTCATATTATGAAAGAAAACAGACCCCAAAAAAAGTTTAAAAAAATTTTTTTAAGAGTATGCTTTGACCTGTATTCAGACTTGATCAGTTCTTTCTCTGAAGGTGGATAGAGTTTTTCATCCTAAGTACTTAAATCATTGTGTTGCTGAATATAACTCATTAAGAGTTGATCATTGTACAATACTGCTATTATATACAATTATTGTTATGGTATTGTTTCTGCTATTATAGTAACATCAGAAATGAAGTTCTGCTCACTTTACTTTGTATCAGTTCATATGAATCTTTACAAATTTTTCTAAAAGCATTCCACTCATCCTTTTTTTAAGTTACAAAAGCTTTTAATCAGATAGCAATGCAAAAAAAGACCCAACAGAATATTCCCCCCATAAACTTTGAGCCCACTTTCCAGGGATATTATATACTCACTAATGAAGAGGAGACCTTCATAGGAAACCTGTGTGGTCTATCAACACATGAGGAAGACATGTAAATGCTAGATGCACTCATCATTTTTATTCCATCATAATCATATAATTTCTATAATGGCCTGTCCTGTAGGGTTGTAAGGAATCCCCAAAACTCTATAGGATTCCTCCCAACCTTTAGTACTCTTTTTCATTACCATGGTCTCGCTTTTTTTTTTTGCTTGGTGACTTAATCAACTATAATAGATTCAATTATCACTTCTATGTTGAACATTGTCAAATCTACTTTTTCAGCCCTAACTTCTCTGCTGACTTTCAGTCTCCTCTTGCCTCTTTTCCATATCCATATCCTCCTTTCATATCCATAACTGGATATCTTGTAGATAACTTAAACTCAACATTCCAAAACTAACTTATCGTTTTCCTTCTCCACTCCACAATCCCTTCTCCTTCCTTCCAAATTTCCCTTTATTCTCAAGGGCATCACCAATCTCTCAGTTTCTTGGGCTTGAAATTTAGGTGTCATTCTTAATTCTGCATTCTCATCTTATATCTGATTTGTTGCTAAGACCTGTTGATTTTACCTTTGTATCATCTCTTGCGTATTTCCCCTTCTTTCCCCTGACACTACCACAACTCTGGTCCAGGTCTTGTCTCCTCATGCCTAGAAAATTGAAATAGTCTGATGCTTAGTCTTCCTGCCACAAAATTTTCCCCACTCCAGTCCATCTTCCATTCAGCTATCATAGTGATTTTCCTAAAGTGTAGATCTTAGCAAGGTTACTGACTCCTTCACCCCATCCTATCAAATTCCAGTAACTCATCTATCACCTTTAGGACCAAAGATAACATCTCTGGTATTCAAAGTGTTTCATAACCTAGTCCCTCCTTACCTTTTCAGTCTTCTTACTCCTTACATCCCTCTACATATACTTATGCAGTCCATTGACACTAGCCTTCTTATCATTTCTGCGAACCCATTAGGAACAATCCATTAGGTTGTGAGGGTTCCTTGACAGCAGGGACTAATTTTTTTTTTTTTTTACTTTTCTTTATATTCCTAGTTATTAGTACAGTGCCTATTACATAGCTTTTCATTGATTCAGTTAGTTTGACTGACTTTCACTTTCCTCTGCTAATCAGTTTAACTCTGCTTTACTAAGTTTCTTTCCCTTCCATTTTGATTAGTACCTAATTGTGCTTTCAGTGCTTAATTTTGCTCACTTTTCTTTTTTTTTTGTTTTTGTTTTTTTTTTCTTTATGAATTGTTTTATTTTTCTGGCTACACATGTATATTAACTTTTTAAATGCATATTTCTTTGTGAATCATGTTGTGAGAGAAAAATCATAACATGAGAGAAAAAAAAAACAACAGAAAAAAAGAAGTGAACATAATATGTGTTGATTTACATTCAATCTCCATAGTTCTTTTTCTGGATGTAGATGGCTTTTTCTATTCAAAGTATATTGGGATTGCCTTGGATCAATGAAACACTGAGAAGAAGAAAATCTTTCATAGTTGATCATCACACAATGTTGCTGTTACTGTATACAATGTATTCTTGGTTCTGCTTGTTTCACTCAGCATCAATTCATGTATATCTTTCCAGGCCTTCCTAAAATAAATTACCACGGCATCTACTCATTTCCCAATTCTTTGCTACCATAAAAAAGAGCTACAAAAATTTTCATGTGTGGGTCTTTTTCCCTCTCTTAAGATTTCCTTGGGTACAGATCCAGTAGTGTCACTACTGGGTCACAGGATATGCACAGTCTTATAGGACATTGGGAATAGTTCCAAATTACTCTCCAGACTGGTTGGATGATTCTGCAATTCCACCAACAAAGCATTAGTGTCCTAGTTTTCCCATATCCCCTCCAATATTTATCATTATCTTTTCTATCATCTTTGTAAATCTGAGAGGTGTGAAGTGTACCTCAGTTATTTTAATTTGCATTTCTCTGATCAATAGTGATTTAGAGCATTTTTTCATATGATGATATTTGGCTTTAATTTCATCACCTGAAATTTGTCTATTCACATCCTTTGACCATTTATTAGTTGGGGAATGACTTTCATGCTTATAATTTAACACAGTTCTTTATATAGTTTAGAAATGAGACCTTTATCAGAAACACTGGATATAATTTTTTTCCAGCTTTGTACTTCTCTTTTAATCTTGTTTGTGTTGTTATTTTCTGTGCAAAACTTTTTTTAATTTAATGTAATCCAAGTTGTCTATTTTGCATTTCATAATGTTCTCTGGTTATTCTTTGATCATAAATTCCTCCCTTCTCCAAAGATCTGATAGATAAATTATCCCTTGCTCTTCTAGTTTGCTTATGGTATCACACTTTCTGCCGAAATCATGTACCATTTTGACCTTATTTTGGTATGGAATGTGAGATACGGGTCTATGCTGAGTTTCTAACACATTATTTCCCAATTTTCCCAGCAATTTTTGTGAAACAGTGAATTCTTATCCTAGAAGCTGGAATTTGGGCGTTTATCAAATATTAGTTTACTATAATCATGATTCTTGTGTCCACTTTATTTTTTAGCTAGTACCAAATAGTTTTGATAACTGCTGCTTTATAATATCATTTTAAGTCTGGTACTGCTAGATGATCTTTTGTATTTTTTTTTATTAACTCCCTTGATATTCTTGCCCTTTTACACTTCCAGATGAATTTTGTTATAATCTTTTTCTAGCTCTATAAAATAATTTTTTGGCAGTTTGATTGGTATGTCACTGAACAAATAGACCAATTTAGGTAAAATTGTCAATTTTATTATGTTTTTCCAATTGTTTAGATCTGATTTTATTTGTGTGAGAAGTGTTTTGTACTTGTGTTCATATGCTTGTAAAATATTTTATTTTGTCTAAAGTTATTTTAAGTGGAATTTCTCTTTCTATCTCTTGCTATTAGGCTTTGTCAGTAATATATAGAAATGCTAATAATGTGTGGGTTTATTTTACATCCTGCAACTTTACTAAAACTGTTGTTTTAAGTAGCTTTGTGAGGATTTTTTAGGATTCACTAAATATATCACCACAGCATCTGCAAAGAGTAATAGCTTTATCTCCTCATTGCCTCTTATAATTCCTTTAATTTCTTTTTTTTTCTTATTGCTGAAGCCAACATTTCTAGTGCTATATTGAATAATAACGATTATAACAGGCAACCTTGTTTTGCCTCTAATCTTACTGGGAATGCTTCCATCATCTCTCCATTACAAATAATGCTTGCTGTTGGTTATTATTTTAAGGAAAACTCCCTTTATTACTATGTTCTCTAGTGGTTTTGATAGGAATGAATGCTGTATTTTGTCAAAAGCTTTTTCTGAATCAATTGAAATTATCATATGATCTCTATTGTTTTTGTTATTAATATGGCCAATTATAGTAATAGTTTTCCTGATTTTAATTCCTGGTATAAATCCCTCTTGGCCATAGAGTATTATCCTGTTGATAAGATGTTGTCATTTCTTTACTAATATTACTAATATTTACTAATATTTTATTCAAATTTTTGCATCAATATTCATTAGGGAGATTGGTATGCAAGTTTCTTTCTCTGTTTTGGCTCTTCTTGGTTTAGGTATCAATACCATATTTCTATCATGAAAGTAATCTGGTGGGAACTCCTTCTTTACCTATTTTTCAAAATAGTTTACATAAGTATTGAAATTAAATGTTTGGTAAAATTAACTTATAAATCCATCTGGTCCTGCAGATTTTTTCATGGGGAGTTCATTGATGGCTTGCTCAGTTTCTTTTTCTAAAATGGGACTATTTAAATAATTTATTTCCTTTTCTGTTAATCTAGGCAATTTATATTTCTGTAAATATTCATCCATTTTAGTTAGATTTCCAGACTTGTTGGCATACAGTTGGGCAAAATAGCTTCTATAATTGCTTTGATTTTTTTTATTGGTGGCAAGTTTATTCTTTTCATTTTTGATACCAGTAATTTGTTTCCTATTTCTAATCAAATTAATCAAAGGCTTATCTATTTTGTTGGGGGTTTTTCATAAAACCAACTCCTAGTTTTATTAATTAGTTGAATAGTTTCCTTAGATTTCAATTTTATTACTCTTTTCTTTGAGTTTCAGAATTTCTAATTTTGTATTTATTTGGGGTTTTCAATTTGTCCTTTTTCTAGCTTTTTTTGTTGCATGCTCTGATCTCCTTTTCCCCTATTTTATTCATGTAACTATTTAGAATATAAGATTCCAACCACAAAATAAACACAAAATAAATAAGAAAACAAAATTTTTAAAGATAGAGATATAAGATTTTCCCTAAGAACCACTTTAGCTGTATCCTACAGGTTTTGGCATGTTGTCTCATTATTGTAATTCTCTTGAATGTAATTATTGATTGTTTCTGTGATATGTTGTTTGATCCACTCATTATTTAGAATTAGATTATTTAATTTCCAATTGGTTTTTAGTCTATCTCTGGCCCTTTATTGAATATAATTTTATTGCATCATCATCTGAAAAGGAAGCATTTACTATTTCTGCCTTTCTACATTTGATTATGAGATTTTTATGCCTTAACATAACAATTGACATAGTCAATTTTTGTGTGCCATGCACTGCGAAGAAAAAGGTGTATTCTTTTCTGCCCTTATTTAGTTTTCTCCAGAAATCTATTATACCTAAGTTTTCTAGTTTTTAATTTCCTTAGTTTCTTTCTTTTTTTGTAGTTAGATTTGTCTGATTGTGGGAGGGAAAAATTGCGGTCCCTCACTAATATAGTTTTGCTGTAACTGGCTTAATATCTTTTCTAAGAAGTTGGATGGTCTACTACTTGGTGCATATATATTTAATATTTCCTTACTACTTCATGGTATCCTTTAACAAGATGCACTTTCCTTCTTTATCTCTTTTAATTGGATCTAGTTTTACTTTTGCTTTATTTAAGATCAGAATTGCTTTTTTTTTTTTTTTTTTTTGCTTCAGCTGAAACATAATAAATTCTGCCCCAACCTTTATTCTTTACATTGTATGTGTCCCTCTGTTTCACATGTGTTTCCTGTAAACAACATATTGTAGGATTCTATTTTTTAATCCACTCAGCTATTCGCTTCCATTTTATGAGAATTCATTCCATTCACATTCACAGTTATGATTACCAACTCTGTATTTCCCTCCATCCTATCTTCTCCCCTATATATACTTTTGTTCTCTCTTTCCACCTCATCCCTTCTTAGTAGTGTTTTGTTTTTAACTCACTCCATAGGTAATAAGATAGAAACTCTATCTTCTTTCATCTCTTTCCTTTTCTCTTACCCTTTTCTCCTAGGGTTTCTGTCCTCCCTTCTATTCAGCTCCTCCCTTTTCTTTCCTCTTTCTATTACTTTTTTATAGGTTAAATTTCTATACCCAAATGAATGATTGTAACCCCTCTTTGAGCCAAAACTGATTCGAGATCAATCTTCAAACAATGCTCATCCCTCTCCCTTCTTTCCTTCTATTGTAATAGGTCTTTTGTGCCTCTTTATGTGATCTAATTTATCTCATTATACCTCCCCTTTCCTCTTCTTACAATACAGTCTTTTTTCCACCCCTGTTTTTCTTTTCTTTGATATCACATCAGTCATTTCACAACCACATCCTCCATCTATGTGGTGCCTTCTCTTACTCCCCCAATAACAGATCTGGACTGGGGAAGGACAAGAGCTGGAGGAGATTCAAAGCCAGGATTCAGGAAGAAGAGGCTGGCTGGAGGCTGCAGAAGCCTCCCAAGAAACCTGCTCATAGAGGAAAAGATTATACAGAAAAGAAACCTCCTCCCAAGAAACCCCCTCCACTCTTCTCAAGAGTTCCAAATATCATTTCCCCATCTACAGTTTAACCTTTAAATAATATATATTTCTCCCCTCTTTATCTTTCTGTGTTTCTCTTGAGTCCTGTGTTTGAAGATCAGATTTTCTGTTTAGTTCTGGGTTTGTTTGTTTGTTTGTTTATTTGTTTTCAGGAGTGATGATTGAAAGTCTTTTACATCATTAAAGATTCATCTCCTCCTCTGAAAGATGATGCTCAGTCTGTCTGGGTAGTTAATTCTTCATTGTAACCCCAGATCCTTTGCCCTCCAGAATATGGTATTCCGTATTTGAATTTGCTTTTGTCTGACAGCTTGCAGTATTTTTTCCTTGAGACTGTAGTTCTGGAATTTTGCAGCAATGTTCCATGGGGTTTTCAATTCAAGTTATCAAGGAACAATAGTCAGGATTACCCAGGATCTGACAGCATCTGCCATAAAGGATTGGAGGGTCTGGAATACCATATTCTGGCTTTGAGCACAGCAGCCCCTTGTCTTTGAAGTGAGTAGTTTGGCTGCTCTTTCCAGGAAAGTCTGATTTCCCAGAATTTGCCTTCTGAGCTGGTACTTAGGGCTGCCCCATTGGTCTGCTCTCTTACTGAGCCAGGACCAAGGGTCTTGGTTGCTGATCTGCTGTGTTTAAGACCCTCTCACTGGCTTTCCCAGACTCTGTCTGAGCTGTGCTGAACACCCCTTTCACCTCAGTGAGACTGACCTTTTTTGAAGTCCTTCCAATCTATCTTGAGTTGGAGAGTGGTTTCATTCCATCAGATTGTTCAGAGACTTGGTTCCATGTGGTTTTTGAGGGAAACTGGGAGAGCTCAAGTAGCTTCCTGGCTTCACTCTGCCATCTTGGTCCCAATCCCAGAAGTCCCTTTACTCACTTTCCTATATCACTTATCCATGAATTCGAGCTTATGCCTCCTCTTAAAGGGGTGAGATTTTATTCCAGTAGTAACTCACTATTGAGTAATCATTGAACATAAGATTTAAAAAAAAAAAAAAAAAAAACACCTATAATCAGAGCACTATTGCCATTGTGTAACTTGACCTGAAAACTTAACTTGATGTTAGACATACTTGTGTGTAATCAATTTGGGCACTTTATAAAGGGTCAAATAGAACTTGAACTTCTTTAATGAACTTTCCCTACTCCAAAAGCCTGGAATTTTATAAACTAATAAGTAAGCAAATTCTTGTCTAATATCTCTCATGGAGTTATTGGAATATGGTATATCAGAAATATAGAACTGATAAACAGTACTTAGGGTACCAACAAATATCTTTTTGGTCCTCCACGGGTTTCTATGCTATTACATTCTTACAGTAACAAAATGTAGAATAGCTATTTGATTGGAGGCTTGGGGAAGAGAAATGGAGTTTAACATATTCTTCCTTGTGCTTTCATAGTTTCTTTAGGACCGTAATAAGGAAATATACCTAAGTGATAATATTTTTGAAATATATTAAATCATCCACAGCAACCTGTTCTGGACTGACTGGAATAGAGAAGGACCTAAAATTGAAACCTCTTCTATAGATGGAACAAATAGAAGAATTTTGGTGAATAAAGATATTGGACTACCTAATGGTTTAACCTTCGACCCCTTCTCCAAACTGATTTGCTGGGCAGATGCAGGTAATTTCATTTACTAGAGATAATATGCAAATATTTAATCTTTGATTGTAGTGTATGTAGAGCAATGGGCTAGATTGTGTTTAATAAACAAGGTTAAAGTAAGTATATATCACAGAATAAATTATTACAAAGTTCCTTCCAGTCATCCCTAGGAAAGTCCATTGCATAGACTTGGATTTAAGTTGATTTTATTTTTCTGTGATAATATTACCATCTTGGTAAAAAGGTCTTATTCCTGCATGCCTACACCCGTCTCTAGTCCAAAAAAACAAAAACAATTAAGTATTTCTGCTGAGATGTTTGAAAAATCATAAATGATGAAAGAGAAGTCTCTAAATTGATGATTGGTATTCCTTGATATTCCATTATTATATATCATAATCCATTTTTATTGTTCTGAGATCATCCTTTGTTATGTGTGTAGATCATATTAAGTAAAGTGGGGCTTTACAGAAGAGAGTATACTCCCCTGGAGAATTTATGATCTAAATTGGAAGAGAACTCAAATGAGGCACTATGAGATTCAGTTATCCACAACTCTCAAAGAAGTTGAACACTAAATTAAGATTGAAATTTTTAACTATTTAATATTTGAATAATTTTCCTTTTCTAAGGTTAGTTTTATATTGTCCAAAACTATATTGAAAATATGATTAATATTTTCCTTTATATTTTAAACAAGAAAAATGCTTTTAAAATTAAGGTTTTATTGTCTTTGGCTTATGCATATTTTATAATCTTGTACATATATTCACAAGCATGTATATTATCACATAAATGGGAAAAAAAGGTATTTTCACTAGTATTTATGGTAATATATTTCATATAATTTATATTATATAATTTCTTCAAATCAAATTTGAATCATCTTTGTACAAAGGAATCAGTTTAAATATAAAAATGCTAATGAAATTGCTACTGAAATAAAATCTTTGGATTAATAAAATAGAATTAAGAGTTGCTGTTTGAAAAGAAAAGGCGGTGGTAGAAATGCTATAATTATTTTGATGTTCTATTTTCCACATTTAATTTTCAGGAAGGGAAAGGGCTCTTCAATTTCTTGAAACATGAGAGTATGGTGTTCTTTAATTATAGCTTCTGATTTTTTTTTCCAAAGGGACCAAAAAACTGGAATGTGCATTATCAAATGGAACTGGAAGGCATATAATACAAAATAACCTCAATTATCCCTTCAGCATTGTTAGCTACGCGAATCACTTTTACCATACAGATTGGAGAAGGTAAACTGAAGAGCATAAGGAACAATCTTGAATAAAAGTATTCTAGAATCATTTTACTGAGCCAACTAGTTGATCATCAGTGATAAGATTTGCTCTAGATGAAGTTAACTTGCTTTCTCTAGGCCTGTTATATCTCTAAAAGGACAACTTTGGAGTCAGGAAGAACTGGATTTAAGTTGTCTCTAACACACATAAATGGTTGACAATGGACAAATCACTTATTCTCTTAATGCCATAGGCATTTATAATACTGTTATGATGGTTGCAGATACAACTATACGGTTGGAAAGAAGATTTGAAATTTCATATGTAATCCATTGAAATTTCATATGTAATCCATTTTTGCTTTACTTTTGTATATAGAAATGTGTGGGTGCACACGTGTTAAGTCTAAGAAAAATCTGGAGTCAGCCATAAAAAAAAGAAATCTTGAGACAAGTCTAGATTAACTAACATTAACATATTTTTATAAAGATAAAACTGACCTTGCTTTTTATATCAGTCCTTTTGTCCATATTCTCCTTACCATTAGCAAAAAATTAAGCTTTTATACATAAAGCTTCAAAACTATTACTTAGAAGTGGACCTGCTTTATTTTCTATTTCCTTTCCATTTCTAGGGATGGTGTTATAGCAGTAAATAAAGAAAATGGGCAGTTTACTGATGAATATCTTCCAGAGCAAAGATCACATCTTTATGGAATAACTGCAATATATCCCTACTGTCCAAAAGGCAAATAATCTAGAGGTGAGCATCAGGATCTCATTTTGTAAAACAGAAATGTGTTACATAATGCATGGGAGCTAACTTTCTTTAGCAGATATGCTACTTTCTTCTAGAGTACACCACTGTGAGAGATAAAAGTCAATAGTACGCATAAATATAAGTCCCCCGCCATAAAAATCTGCAGCTACACAGCTACTTATCACCAAATCCTCTCTCTAGCATACTACATGAAAAAGAGTCATCTTCCCTGTATCCCTCCCTTTAAAATCCATGACTAAAAAAAATACTACAGTATAGAAATAAGAAAATGACTTTCAGAATTTTGAAGTAAGTTTCTTTGACATGGCCTAATTTCTCAAACATACAAAATTAAATCAAATTTATAAAAAATGAGATGCCACAATTGATAAGTGATCAAAAGATATGAACTATGCCCAAAGAGCTATAAAATCATGCATAGTCTTTGACCTAACAATACTACTATTAGGCAAGAGAATTTTTTTTAAAAAAGGAAAAGGATCTATATGTACAAAAATATAGCAGTTCTTTTCTCAGGGCAAAAAAACTGGAAACTGAAGGGATGACCATCAATTGGGGAATGGCTGAATTTGGTATTTTATTATGATGAAATATTATTATTCTATGGGAAACAATGAACAGGATTCTCAGAAAAACCTGCAAAGTCCTCTGTGAACTCAAGCAAAGTGAAATGGTGCTATGTACAAAGTAATAGAAATGTTCTGGGATGATCAATTGTAAATGACTTTACTATTTTCATAATATAATGATCCATGACTACTCTGAAGGACATATGATGAAAAATCCTATCAACATCCAAAGAAGGAACTAATTATATCTGAATACAGATTGAAGCATTTCCTCTCTCTTTTAAATACTTTTTTCTAAAGGGTTTTCTCCCAGGGGGTGATCCATGTTTTCTTTCACAAAATGACTTTTGTTTTGCATAACTTCACATGTGGTTCCTTAATGAGGCCTGGGTGTGGGGATAAGAAAGAAAATCTAGAACTTAAAGTTTTAAAAAACAAAGGTAAAAACTGTTTTAAATGTAATTAGAAAAAATTAAAATATTAAATTTTAAAAAGAAAATAACTTTCTCCTTCCCTTTTCCTTCACTATATAGGAACAAAGTAATGAGTTCTAAACAACAGAATTTTAACTTTGAAGAAAGACTACTTTCTACCAATGATTGGAAGGTGAAGAAAATGAAAAAACAATAAAGACCAATAGTAGTTTCTGGATATGCAACAAAATGACCTTTTAGAGGGCAAAGATTAGTAAGTTTATTCTGCGAAAGTTTTATACCTCAATTTTTACTACTGTATTTTCTTAAAAAAAAAAAAAATTATCATATTTCAACTTTAAAGTTAAAAATCATTAAAGAAAAATCAATTAAATTTGAACTTTTAAAAACCTATAAACTGATCTAAATTATAGGTTCTTTTTGGCTAAAAGATTATATAGTTTTACTAAAATATACATTTAAAGAAAAAACCAGAGTCCTAAAGATCACAAGCTTTGAAGAGTCTGAATAAGTAAGGTTGATGGAAAAAAAATGATGAAATTCTAAATGATAATCTCTTTACCTCACCATCAGTGAATTTCTTTTAGTATTTATGCTAGAATAATTGAGTTTGTATTTTAAAGTACTTAAGTCCCTCTATACCTACAGTAGAAAAAGTTAAATACATGTACACTTATAAGGTATATTTCTATTCAAAAGTTCTGAATTACTTTAATAAAATATTTTAAGTTTTCCTATAAGGGAGTCTGAGTGTGTTTATGACAAACCTGGGACTAAAAATAAATAATAGATTTCTAAATTCTACAAAGTCTCAATTACAAAATAGACAGTTAATAGTACTTAATATACAATCAAATAATTACATGTGCATTTCTTCAAACTTTATTAAATGGAAAACACAACAATGGTAAGAATTCAAAATTTTCTGTTATTTTTCCCCTCCCAAATAGTGACATTTGATTGAAAATACACTGCCAAAGTTATGCATAGTTCCTAGATGTCCTAAGTAGATGAGAGGCTGTAATCCTAAATCTCTTTATCTTCCAACTTTTCCCAATCTGTGATCTGTTTTTGGATCAGCAATAATTGCTTGAACAGCTACTATGGCTTCATTAATTTTTGTCTGTAGTTCTCTGAGTTCTTCAATATGCAGCAATCGAAGAATTTGGGCAGCTTCATTAAGAACAGCATCTATTTTATCACAAGAAAAGATATTGCACTGATATGTACATCATAAAATTACATGTATATACATACATAAAATTATGACTAAATCATCTCTGAAAATAATTTCAATGTTTTAAAAAAATTATCATTCATGCATTAAATTTTGAAAACTAATTTTATGTTAAAACATGAAGGGAACCACAAAGGTCATGTAGACCAACTCTTTTGCTTTACAGATAAAGAAACTGAGGGCCAGAGATTAAGTGATATACTCAAGGTCATACAAGTTTATACTTATATTTAATTAATTAGGACAAGCTGTTTAAAAAATAGCACTTACCTCCTGTATCAAAACCAAGGATGTGCTTATCTAAAGCAACAGGTAAGCCCTTTAAAGAAAAAAAAAAAAAAAAGACAATAAGAAATGCTATTCTTATAATTAAGAATAATTAAGGAAAAAAACTTAATACTTAAAAAATAAGGTAGAACCGACTCAGGCTAAAAAACATGGCAAATTGTCCATATCTATATGTGACTACAATATTTTTCCTTCCTTTATATTTTTACCACTCTAAATGGAGACTGGGAATGATTAGACTTGTCAAGCAAGAATTTTGGCCTTCATTTGCCAGCATTTCTTTTAATTAAAGTACTAAAAAACATGGACTTCCTTCAAACTATAGAGGAACTAAACAGCAAGTTAAAGTTAGCTATTGCTGCACTTCTAATATTTCTTATATTCTTAGTAAAATCAAACAACTTTGGTATTATTTCAAGTCTGAGGCTTCCCAAGGATTAAGAGAAGCTTAAGAGAAACAAGAGAAAATACAGGCAAGATTGTGGAGTTTACTTGGATATGGAGGAGAGTGAGAGTAAAAAAAAAAAGAAAATTCACTCATCCCCTTCCCCCCAGTAACAAGCACCCAGTCCATCCTTTAACCCTTTTTCTTCACATTGTCAGTCTAGATTATCACAGAGATATCCAAAAAAAAAAAAAAAAAAAAAAGGGGGGGGGGAAGAGGATAAGTACAGAGGAAAGAAGGTGGAATAATAGAAAAGTAAATATAGAAGCTATTGTTTAATTTTAATCTATTAATATTTTCCTATTCATTTGGGTATTATATCAAAATATTAGATATAAATTCTACTCAATAAACTGAAATCTTATTTGTGCAAACCATGTGATGTTCTTTGCAAGAGAGCTTGAGTGACAATTACAGAGACACACAAACTCTACTGTAGGCCTAAAATGTAAAATGGGATTTGATTATTTAGTACTGGATTTTAACCACTGGTTTTGGCTAAGTTATAAGTGAACAATTATCACAGGGAAAAAAAAAAACCTTGTGTAAAATAAAAAATGCCAAAGATACCATTCAGTGTCTTTTTTAAAAAGCTGAACAGAAGTTAATTTAATATTAATAAGACTATAAACTAGACTTTTAACATATTAACAAAAACTGAAGAGATGCAGTACTCAATTTGAAATTAAAAAATATAAAAAATTTGGATTGCTTCAGCAACTAACTTTTTTATATGGTTTTAGGGACCTTCTAACTTCCAGTGAACCCACACCCATCATCAAGAGCCATCTTTTATGTATTTTGCATTTGTTTACCTATGCATGGGCAATGGAACACATTTTTTAACTTGTTCCTATACATGAGCTGAATCTGATGCTAATATTAAAATATGATTATATACTTGACAGATTTTTTTTAAACTTACATCTTGTTCCCACTTCAACAAGTGGTGGTAGGAAAATCCTATTATTTTCTAAGAATCCTAAAAAAATCCAATTATTAGAACCTACCTCTTACGAATATTGTGGGACAGAAAACAAAGCTCTCTAAAAATACTAACTGCTGTATCAAAACCAAGGGTGAGGATGGTGGCTTTCATTCAGAGCAAATCCAACTGAGCTAAAGTTTGGTATTGTTAGGAAAAAAATAGCAAAAAAAAAAAAAATAGTACCCCATTAATTACAGAACAGGCATTTCATAAAGCACAGCAAGAAAGAGTGGAAAGAACTAGAATTGGAAGGACAAGATTGAGAGAGATGGGAATGGTTGGAGATAGGATATTCTACTTCCTGTCATTCACCATACTCACCAGACTAAAAGAACTAATGTATACTTTGATTTTTTTTAATGCATTATGCAAGAGAAATGGAAATAGACTTGCTTTTTAGAATCATTGCCTTCAAGCTTCTTTGCACCAGCTATAAATAGCCATATATTTGATTTATCAAGAACTCAGACAACCTGAGGGTAAGCAAGTTTCTACCCACTTGGTTTAACTAATTGAATTCAATAAAGTAGGTGAATTTTAATAGAAAATACCATAGGAATCTTATAACGAATAAATTATACAACTAAAGACATGTGAAGAGAAAATTTATGGAGAACTTGATTAGGATATCGTATTTGGTTACTTCAATACGAATGTGGGAAAAGGTTGAGCATGGGAATAAATACATGGAAAAGCCTAACTCAGAAAAAAGAAATAAAACAGATAAAGGACTTGTAGATTATATAAGAAAGCTTCATACTCTTATATCATGTACACTTCAAAAACAAGAGGTAAGCATTCAAAATAGCAATATATGGAGCAAATATTCTATGTTGCATAGTAGAAAGGATGGAAAGAACTTTTGACATTTGAAGAAACAAGATTGAGAGGGACAGGATGATTGGATGGGATACAAGATTTATACTTTAGCATAAAGGGGTTTAAACTTAATGAGACAAAGTTGGAGGGGATGTAAATATTTTTTGAGCAACAATTCTAACCACTTTTTGACAAGAAATTCAATGAGGCAAGAAATAAAACTGTTCAAAATTCTTTTTTTGAGGCACAACCTTGTGGCAGGTGGTAGTTATATGTCCTATAAAATTTCAGGAATTCCATGTCAATATAAACAAGAATAGGTCATTACCCCTAAAGAGTCTAGTCAAGAAACACAAGATTGTAGGGGGAAAGTGAGTCTATGCTAGGAATTTGAAGCACTGCAAAAAGCCCAAAGCAGAAGGCAGAGATCTGGATCAGTGGCTATTTCTCTAATGGGACCTAGACATTATGGGGCCTAGAACCAAGCAAGATAAGACCAGAACAAGTCTATCTTGAGCTGTTGCTCAAGGAGATTCCAGAGGATTATATTCCAATTTTCTCAAAAGAAAGGATTGAGTAAATAACTGTGATAGCCCTAACAGACACTATCCACAGTAAATGATAGTTCCATGGACAAAATTAGTAAAGTCAAAGGATAAGAAGAATATTTTAGGGAATAGAAAAATAACTTGGCTTTGGACATTTTGAGTTTAAGTACCAGTGATTCATTCAGATAGAGTTGTCTTGCAGAGTTAGCGATTCAGAAGTAAAGTTACAAGAAGAAATATAAATTTGAGAGTACAAATGTATGAGTGTAATTTCTGCCCATATCTCTAATTTTGTGCCAGAAAAAAAGTCCAGAAGAGGTGGCTGTGTGGCATTGTGGATAGACTGCTAAATGTGGAGTTAGAAAGACTTGTTTAAATCGTGCCTGATGATCACTAGACTTAGGACAAGTCACTTGACCACTATCTGCCTCAAATTCTTCACCTATAAAATGGTGAAAAAATAATAGCACCTACCTCCCAAGATTGTTGTGAGGGAAAAAAAGACAAAACAATTTGCCTTGCAAAACAAAGTACTATATATAATGCTAGTGGTTATTATTGATGGCATTATAACCATTGAGATGGCTTTCACTAGGAGCAGTTGCATGTGAACTCAAAATAATATTTAAGTTGTGCAGTATTACAAATGGGCAGCTTAGGTGTTGTACTGAAAAGTCAGGAATTCAGTCAGGAATATTAAACTTTATGAATTCAAATCTAGCCTCAGACAAATTGTGTGACCATGGGAAGGAAAGTTACTTAACCCTGTTTGCTTCAGTTTCCTTATCTGTAAAATAAGATGGAATAGGAAATGACAAACCACAATAGTAGTTTTGCACCCCCCCAAAAAAAAATTTCCCCAAACAACTGAAAGTTACTGAACCACAAGCCTCAGAGGAAAAAAAATTTTTTTTCATGTCCTGAATACTTCTGAAAAATAGTAAAAAGCTTGTAGCTCCAAGTTTGTATGTTGGATTGAACAAAATATAAGTTAATTTCCTTTCAAGAATTTGTAGCATTTGAATGGCCTGTACAATTTATTTATGATAATTAGTGTGGCCTTTCAGCTGTTTGACAAACTGGCAAAGGAAAAGTTACAATTGGGAACACGGAGCATACTTGGGGGGCAACACCTATCATATTACATATTAAGTGGATTCAGAATTGGTGTAGAATTGTGGGGGTAGAGGGAGGAAATGTCTTGTAAGAGAAAAGACAGAAAAAGGAACCTGATGAATAGAGAATTCTCTCGGTTTACTGGAAGTACAAGTGGGACATGCCAAACAAGTTACTTATGCAATAGAACTGAAAAGATTATTGCCTCAACAACCTCCTCTTAACTATTTTTAAGGTAGGTTTCTCAGGCCTACAGAGACTCACATGAACTGATACTAAGTGAAGTGAGTAGAATCAAGAGACCATTGTACACAGCAACAAGATCATACAATGATCAATTCTGATGGACATGGCTCTTTTCAACAACAATGTGATTCAGGCTAGTTCCAGTGATCTTGTGGTAGAGAGAGCCATCTGCACCCAGAAGAGGACTGTTGGGACTCAGTGTCGATCACAAAAAGTTTTTTTTTCACTTTTTTGTTGTTGTTTGCTTGCCTTTTGGGGTTTTTTGCTCATTTTTTCCTTTTTGATCTGATTTTTCTTGTAACATGATTAATAGGGAAATATGTGTAGAAGAATTTTACATGTTTAATAGATATTGGATTATTTGCTGTTGAGGAAGTGGGGAAAGAGAGGGAGAAAAATTTGAAATACAGTTTTACAAGGGTGTATGTTGAAAATTATCTTTGCATGTATTCTGAAAATGAAAAGCTATTTTTTAAAAAAAATATGGTTTCCTTATAAAGTTTAATAAATCTATACCAAACTCTGTGTGCATGTTTATATATGTCCAATTCCTTTTTCAGACAATTCAGATGAAATTAAGTCAAGTGTTCATTTCTCCCACTCCTCCAATACTGCCAAAATTAGAAGAAAAGCACACAGCTGGGAAACAATTTTTATAGATAGTGTTTCTGAGAACTGAGTTATATTTATAAGGATACAAGTCATTCCCCAATTAATAAAGGATATGAACAGGCAATATTCAGATGAAGAAATTAAAAATCTCTAGTCCTAAAATGCTCTAAATCCAATTGATTAGGGAAACCCAAATTAAAACACATCTGAAGTGGTAAACTCACAACTATCAAATTGGCTAATAGGATAGAAAAGGAAAATGCTAAACACCGGAGAAAATGTGGTAAAATTGGGACACTAGAGCATGATGGAGTTGTGAATTGATCCAACCATTCATTCTGTTAAGCAATTTGGAACTGTGCCCAAAGAGTAACCAAAGTGCGCATACTCTTTGATCCAATAGTACCATTGCTGGTCTCTATCCCAAAGACATCGTGTGCAAAAATATTTACAGCAACTTTTTTATTATGGCAAAGAATTAGAAATTAAAGGGATGTCTTTCACTTGGGGAGTGGCTGAACAAAAAGTGTGTTATATGAATGTAATGGAATACCATTGTGAAATATGAAATGAAGAGTAGACATCTCAGAAAAACCTACAAAGACATATATGACCTGAGGCAAAGTGAGATTAGTAGTGTACATCTGGATCAAGTGAATGTAGGTATACAGAGGTAAGAAGGCTAAAAGCACTAATTTTTAAAAAGTGAAATGTTTGGTTTATTCCATAAATTAAAAATACAAATGCCCAAAATGATTTGGTATTGATTAATAAAAAGTAAGTTTGATCAATAGGACAGATCACATACACAATATACACATACAACAGCATTGTGTTAGATTAAACCCAAAATCACAATGGCTTATCTGACATGAACTTCTAAGAAAATTGGCAACAGGCAGGTAGAAATTAGATTTAAACCAATATTTCATACTAAGATAACCCCAAATGGATACCTGACCTAAATTTTAAAAGTCACATAAAAAACAAATTTGATCCATAGCTTAACAAGTTATAAAAAGGAACATGTAAGAAAATGGGTAATTTTTTAAAGTCAAAATTTAAAACGCTTTGAACCAACAAATTTATTATAATAAAAATTAGAATGGAAATAGAAAAAGGGAAAACATCTACAATCAAGTTTTCTGATTAAAATCTCATATCAAAGATACATAAGGAACTGATTCAATTTTATAATACCTTAGAGTTATTCCTCAAGTCAAAAGATATGGACAATTTTCAAAGAAACTGAAGCTACCCATCATATGAAAAAATATTCTAAAAAATTAATAAGAAAATGTAAATCAAAGCAACTCTGACAAATATTAAATGACAAATTAAAATGTAAATTAAAGCAATCCAACTCATATCTTTCAGACTGGCAAAGATGACGAAAAAAAATGATAAATGTGGAAGGGGTTACAAGAAAACAGGTGGAGAAATAAATTGTACTAGTCCTTTTGGAAAGGATCCTCTTTGACTTAACCAAATCAATACTATACTTATACTTCAAAGAGATCAAAGAAAAAAGAAAAGGATCTATATGTACAAAAACATGACTGTCAACTGTTTTTATAGTAGACAAAAAATGGAAAGTACAGGGCTGCATTCCAATGGGAAGAAGCTAAATAAACTGTGTTGTATATAAATATAAGTATTGTGCCACAAGAAATGATGAATTGGACAGACCTCTGTGAACTGATACAGAGTGAAGTGAGCAGCACTAAGAAAACAATTTATAGAAGGAAAAAAAACTTTGAAAAACTTTAGAACTTTCAACACATTTGACTGTATTAAAGATCACACCTGGATAGATAAACACATGTTAAATAGGAAAACTAGTACAGTTCTTATCATATCAATCCTTGGTGGTATACTCCACCAAGGTTTAGGGAAGGTTTAGAGAATATCACCACAGCAGGGGCACACAATCACAACCTACTTCCAAAATGTGTTGGAATACTAGGAAATATTAGCATTTATTTATGATAACATCTGGAACTGTTACCAAAAATATTTAATTTTCAGTTTAAAGAAACACACATACCTCTTTTGTCTGATTTGCCTTAGCAACTGCCTCCTGTGTTAAGCGTTCCTGAACCAAAATGCGAATTGCCTAGTAAATAAAAATCTTTTTAGTCTTTCTTTCTACATAAATGGGTAAATTAAAAGACATGTCATCCCTTTCTTTCCCTGATTCAGTAAGTAGTGCAAGGGCACCCAAGAATTCACCAATGTTGAAAATAAAGGGCAATATAATATGCAGTTTAAGTTTCTCATGCCCCCCCTCATTTTACTATCCTCCCTCAAAACTACTTCCCACCACCGTCCTTAGCACACAAAAACTATTGTTATTGCTGTGAAAATATTTTTTCCTTGGTTTTGGTTAATTAAAGATGCTCTTCACATATTACAATAATTTAATTATTTTAAGGAACATATAATATTTAACTACAGGTTAAAAATAATTCAAAACAATGTTTTTTTCAACATTATACATTCTTTGAGGCAAAAAAATAAAATAATACAGAGTAACATATAAGTAACACAGATTGGCAACCCCACCATAACAAGTACCTGTATTACATATATATATAATAGTCTTTCAAGGTTTCAACACACTCATTTCTATACAAAGAAAATCTTGACTCCTAATTAGTGACCTTATTTCCAAGATAAAAAGTATGCTACTAAAGTTGTGAGACCATGTCCTATGTTTTGTGTGTGTATGTGTGTATTTGTAAAATTTCAAAATTTGTTTCAGTAAAGAAAACATCACGCATACTTTGCAGAAACATAGTATTTTTCTTGCACTTCTCTCATAGTATTAAATTTAAGAATATAAACTAACCTTAAGCATCACCAAATAATCATCATGACGCTGGATCTGAAGAAGGTTGGCCAAAGCCATTACTCCTGCCTTAAAATCAGGATTATTCACTGTAAAACAAATACATACAAAAGTGTTTTCATATTTTTAGAGAAATATAATAATATATTAAGATTACTATTTGACTTAGAACCCCCCCCCAAAAAAGTATCTAAAATTTCTTACCCAATAACTATCCAAAAGAACACACAAAATTAAAACCCCAGCACCAAAAAATATAATGATAAAACTACTTATTTTTGTTTCATGATGCTCAAACATTCATTCTAAAGATCTGGTGAATAATTTTATTCACATTGATTTTTATCTCTCTAATTCTTTTTCAACAAAACCTATTTAAATAATACTTTTGACTAACATTTCTTTACAAAATCATCAACAAAATCTGCAGCTTCTGAGAGCCCCAAAATCTTACTAGTTCACATGAATGACAAGTTATGAAAAAAAGAGATGAAAAAGTACCAGTAGATTGGTTAGATTCTTTTTTTTTTTTTATGAGTTAAGTAGAATCTTCATTTAAAGCATTCCACAAAAAATAGTAAAAAGCAAGGACTGACTAAAAGATAGCAAGAGATTGAAACAGTGAAACTTATTTGTACACCTGGACAAGAACCTGAGCCTCACTGGAGTAAATTATGTAAAATCTAATAATTTTTGTAATAAATAGTAGATGCCTATTAATTTCTATCTTACTTACACCAAAAACATAATTATGTGAAAAACACACAGTAGGATATTTTTCAATGTAATGCTGTTCTGAAAATCTTATCTTTTGGCAACTCTGCATATAAGTTTTCCATTCATTTTCCTCTTTCATTATTGCTAAAGATACTAAAGGTAACACAGTATTAGCATGCATTCATAAAAAATGTGTTCTGCCTTAGCTCAGACTTATGTTCTGAATGAAAGCATCATATATTATTTAAGACAATTGGGTGTCTCAGGCATACTATGTTTGTACATAATTTTGTAATGAAGTGGTCTACAGAGAAGAATCCTTTAAAGGATTTAAGTTCTGAGTATTGATGAAATTACTCCCTTTAGGAAGCAGGGAAGGACATGGATGGGATGGAAATCAGTTTAATTAACCTCATAGTCCCACCCTTTGTGAAAGTTGTGGGCAGCTCTATTTTGCTATGTCCCATCAGAAATCAATTATGTAAAACCCCTGAGGTCAAATTTTCCCTATAAATCTGTGCATGGCTCATGCCATCTTTGCTGAATCCCCTTTGGGTTATAGCCAACCACAGCACTCTGCCTCATTGTGTCTTTCTCCTTATAACTTATATTTTTTAGGATACTAAACTTTACTATAGACTTAGCCTACCAGTTAAGATATATTCCCATTTCATAGGATGTTTTCTTTCTCCTGATTAACTGTGAATTCCATTAGGGAACTTGTCTTTTCCATCATTAAACCTTTTTTCTTGCTAACTAAATGCTCTCCCAACTTTTCTTCATAGTTACCACTTCTAGTATATGTCTTCATTTTGTCTATAATTTCTTCTAAAAAAAAACCCTATCTTTTGCCAAAGATAATGGCCACTCTGAATTCATCACATGATCAAACCCCAACAATCTTACTATTTGGTGCTACATGCTAAATCATATCATTTGGTACCAAAAATTGCTCTCTTAAACTATGTATTGGAATGCTATTATGGTGTTTTTAACTGATTTTTTAAAGAGAGTCAGAATGGAAGTTTATAGCATAATCTTAAGATTCCATTCTTTTTTTCAGAAATCCATTGCTTTTTGAAAAAAAATCACATTTTAATCCAACACAAATATATTTACTTATTCTAGACCAACTTTGTAACTATTTGAAAAATTCTTCATTTTTTTCTAAAATAAATCTAGATCAAAAGAATTCATTCTAAATAACAGAAAATAAAAACAAAAACATTTTAGCTGAATTTGCAATATCAAACAATCTTCACTCAGTTACATACTTACCATCCAAATTTATCAGTGGCTCTACATTTTTAGCTGCATTGTCAGTATTTTTAGCATTATCTGGTGTAGAATCCTTGTATTTGTCAGCTATAAGAAAAGGCATAAATGAGTCATGATAGCAATAATGTAATAACATAATAATTAAAGTTGAATGCCATATTAGTTTACTTAGAAAAAAGTGAAAAATTACCCTAGAGAAAATAAAAGTTAAGGGGACAGGTAGGTTAAATATTTTAATAAATCTTAAGATAACTTTAATGAATAAACAAATTAAATACATTTACAATTTGTTCAATATTTACTTCAACCATTCTGTGGCCATTACATTTGAAACATTCTAATTTTTAAGGATTTTCCCTTTTGCTCTTCTTTTTCTGTTGGACTGACCAGAAATTACTGCCAAGACTTCACTCACTTCACTGACAAGGATGAAATGAATTGTCTATGCCATCAGATGAGTAACACATAAAAGATATTTATATATAGCCTCTAAAACTAAAGAAAAAAAGAGCTTAAAATGGCTTGGTATAGACATTCGGTTAGAGGGACTGGCTTTAAAATATCAATTAATCCAAAACGGACAGTGCCTTCAGAATCAGGTGGATTAAATCCAAGTACATATTATTTCCCTAATACAATGTGTCACAATTCCTACCAAGGAGCATTCATCTATAGCTTCTCAATGACATGCAGGCAGCACTTTTGTTACAGAAAGAAGAATCAAAATTAGTCAAGTCTCCCAGAATATCCAGTTTACCCATTTTTCATTCAGCTTTTCATTCAGCCTCTATTGTCTCAATAGCCACAAGATTTTGATTAGCATATCTTTAGGCAATTCTGGGACTTGGTCAGTCAGGGAGATCCTGCCCCTACTCCACAGCTCCCCAGAGACTTAAAAAGGTTGAATTGATTTGGCTGTCTTCTGGCTTGTATCTGTTTGAGCCTATGAAGCTACTTACACATAAAATAAATAGCAAACCTTTGTAATCTGTAATGAATGCCTATGACATAATTTCTTTATGTCACTAACTGAATTTCTATATATTGTTTTTATTAATATCTTTTACAATTTATTAATATCTCCTAAACCTATTTCATATGTCCACTCCTAGTCCCTATTTTACCTCTTCAAAGAGAAGCATGATATGATGGAAAGAGCACTTTTAATTGGAGAGATCTTTTAAGGAAACATAATTAGCCATTCATGATTCAATATGGCCAATGGAGGAAAGTGCCTATTCAGGCACTTTCTCCCACTAACCTAGTGCTTGCACTAGGAGTTCACTGTAATGATTGTTCAGGTTTTTCTCTAATACAATGTGTCATGAATCATTTTAACTAAAGGATAAGATATATTTGGATGTTGCCACGACCAAGATTAAGAATTTGGTTTTAAAACAACATCACAGGGGCAGCTAGGTGGTGCAGTGTATAGAGCACCAGCCCTGAAATCAGGAGGACCTGAGTTCAAATATGATCTCAGACACTTGCTAGCTGTGTGATTCTGGGCAAGTCACTTACCCCCATTGCCTCAGCAAAAAGCCAAAAAACAAAAACAAAAACAAAATCACAGTCACAGTCAGAGATAAACTGGTGTGAAACTTGTTCTTGAAATCCAATCATTCTAAAAGCTGATTGTTACTCCAAAATTAGCATATTATAGTCAAGGTTGATTATAGGAATAATCATTCAAGGAACATTCTAAGGAACATCATTCAAAAAAGCATCGGCTAGACAAGGCTCTTTTCAACAATAATTGTTGAATTCAAACAATAATCAACAAATGATTCAGGTCAGTTTCAATAGACGTGAGATGGTGGAGAGCCATCTACACCCAGAGAGAGGACTGTGGGGACTGAATGTGGTTTATAACATAGTATTTATATTTGCTTGGGGTTTTTTTCCCTTTTTAATCTGATTTTTCTTGTGCAGCATGATAATTGTGGAAATATGTATAGATGAATTGCAAATGTTTAACATATATTGGATTACTTGCTGTCTGGGGGGGAAGGGAAGGAAAAAATTTGGAACACAAAGTTTTGCAAAGGTGAATGTTGAAAACTATCTTTTCGTATATTTTGAAAATAAAAAACCTATTAAAAAAAAAAAAAGAAAAGAAAAAGTATCAGCTTCAATACAAAAGCATCCATCTTACATCACATTTCTTATCTGGCTGCACACCTTGGGATTTCTCTGACTTTTCCATCATACCCTCAGGAAAGCTCATTAACTGGAATAAACCTTATCATCTTGTAATATCTTATTAGTCTTGGAACTTTACCTTATCCTATTCTCTGCCACTCAAATTCCAAATCTCCACTTACAGAGAAATTTCTGCTCAGACATCTCATTTCTCATCTAGCTGTACTACCTTGAGACTTCTCTTACTGCCTTTTTTGTGTGCCTGCTACACATTAGGTGCTTAATATATGTATGTTAATTATTGACATTGTATACTTGTTACACAACAAAGACCCTAATAAAATATTTTGGATTTCAAAAACTAGGTACTAGAGAAGTAGTTCCTATGTCGGCCTCCTCTTAGCTTAAGTTCTATCTGGGGATACGATGAGTCATTTAAAAATCATTAATAATTAATAATTTAACAAAAAAGGTTTACTTTGCCCTATTAAGGCAAGGATATAGTACTTTTATCTCTGATAGCTCCAGGTTCCCTTGATTCTTCACAGAAACACATCTAACTAGCAGGTCTTCAGGATATGGCAATTTACAAGAGTCTTTGGCACATATCAAATCTGAGCTGCCAAACCCTACTTGGCTGGGACTTTATATGCCTCTATATAAGCAGAGTAGCTAAGTGGTATAATGGATTAAGTGTCTACAGCTAGGAAGGTTCAACTTCATGAGTTCAAATCTGGCCTCAGACAGCTTACCAGCTGTATAATCTTGAGCAAGTGACTTCACTCTTTGCCTCAGTTTCCTCATCTATAAAATGAGCTGAAGGAAATGGCAAACCACTCCAGTATTTTTGCCAAGAAAAACCCAAATGGTTTTTGTACTTCTACGTTGCTTTGTGGATACCACAAAGAATAAAAAACAAAAGAACAACAAATAATATAATCAGGAAGTTGCATCAAGAAAGCCAGGGCTAATCAAATCTTAGGCCAATTTTGTCATCTTATAGGTGAGAAGAAAGAAGCCATGTTGGGAAAATGCTAGTTCTATCACACTGGGCCATTTTAACTTTTGATAGCTGTAATACTTATGAATTGTATGATTTTGAAAAAGTTAAATTGTCAAATAGCATTAGTTCTTTGCATTTACACAAAGCAATATTAACATTTGTATTATTTACCTTATAATAATGAGAAAAGTACATTACAAAATGTAAAGAAGTTATAAAACCATGATTATTGCAGAGTTTCTTTCTGAGTGGTATATATGCTCATCTTGCAGACAAAGCATGTTTTCATGGTCATGTAAGTAACACAGTAAAAAACCATTTAGTTACATGAAAACAATAATATCACACTTATCAAGTTTGATACCTGGCAAAGCATTTTCCTCACAATACTATGAGTCAGGTAATACAAGTATCATCCCCATTTTTACAGATAATGAAAATGGATTTAAATGACTCACCAAAATAAAAAAGTACCTCAGGAATGATTTGAATTCTGGCCTACTGATTCCAAGTCCACAGTTTTTTTTCTTATGATCCTTCAGGTTAATTTATAAAGCAACATAGAAGTACAAAATATTTTCTTTCCATTCACACACCATTCCACTTCATGTAAAAAGAGGGACTAGAACTTTGACTTCACTGGTAGAGGGAACACCAAAGTGAGGAAACTCCCTAACCAATGTAACATTTCTATGTCAATGTACCTTTCTCTGCAATTTATAGTCTAAAAGAATTTTTAGAGCACTGAGAGATTAAGTGCCTTCACATAAGCAGAACTTAAACCACATGATCATTACTGACTTGAAAGCCTGCTTTCAAAATATTATGCATGCTGCTTCTCTCCCACTTCATACACTCCAACCCATACTACTCACCATCACATGAACATATCACATAACCTGGATTCTCCTCATCTATCCTTCCATGTTATTAAATATAAAGAAAATGATATTATAATGTTCTAGTGACTAGGACCTGAACAGAAAAACTGTCAGTACTTTAATTTGAAGAGACCATATCCTGTTCTGAATTTCTTTTGTTTCACCTTTATCAAAGAATTATTCAGTTTTTTAATGGGATTTAAGTCAGATTTCAGGAAGGAACATTGAATTTCCTGAAAATAAATTAGTGTGACCCTCAAATTCAGATTAATAAGATTAAGTGCAGTATTTCTTCTTCCATCTTTGACCAGAATAATATTTTGGCAATATGGTTGATATATTAAATTACTATTGTTCTGTTTAATCTCTAACTTAAACTTTGTACCCTTGCTTAATCTTCAATGTGGAATATTGGTTTTGTTTCATAATTACTATAAAATGAATCCCAAAAAATTCAGTAAAGATTAAACTCCTTTTGCTTTCTCTCTAAAAAGAAAATGCTTAAAATTTAATTCATAATTTTGTAAATAAATCTGAAAAGCTTCCATCGAAAGTAAGCAATGCTCAGTTTTGCAATGCTCAGTTTTCCTCAACAATTTTAACTGCTTAAATCCTGAGGCTTAAATCAAATGCAATAACTTTAACTGACTCCACAATAGAAAGCAAACTTTTCCTTTTTAGAATTCTCACCACAATGTGATTTTGTTGATTTTTCCATGACCTTCAGCAAATTACTTAATCTCAAAGAATACGTAAAATACCATACTTACTTTTCTATTATTGGTTACTTGCAAATAATCCTGTGGATTATTTTAATTTATACAGCTCTTTGGTATCAGGAACCATGTATTACTCATCTCTGAATCTTATTGCTTAGCAATGTTTTCAGATTTATTGAAATGAACTCAAATTTTAAATATATGTGACAAGATCAATTTGAAGTTCCTATCAAGATGCATACCGCAATGCAATCATGTCTACACAGCTTGTGTGACTCTTATAGATGGCCTCCCATCATGCCACTAAGGTATCTATCTGTGTAGAGGCCTTTTATAATTTTTCCTGACATTTCCTGATATCAGTAGAAGATTCTTGATGACATTTTTATTTTACTACTGAATTAACTAGAAGTCCAAAGGCTTGACTTTGAAAATATGGCTATAGAAATGTTCCTCCAGTATTCATTTATCTGTTCATCTATAAGCTATAATGGTGTTGAAATAGGATCATGAGTTGGACAGTTGGACAGTCATATAAAGCTTAAAAACTATAATCCAATTATATTATTTAACAGAGGGGGGGAGGGCACAGTAGATAATAGTATTGGACCTGGAATTGGGAAGACTGAAGTTCAAAAACAGTTTCAGTTTGCTGCTTGCTCGCTTGCTATCACACAGATAGCAAGTAAGTGAACAAGTCACTTAAAATCTATTTGCTCAATTTCTTTACCTGCAAAATGAGGATAATAGACAAACCTTATAGGGCTGTTATGAGGATCATAAGATAGGATTTATAAAAAGTTTAGCACTGTGCCTGGCACATAGTAGGTATTTAATAACTACTTGTTCCCTTCCCTCCTTTTCCATCTCATTTAACAGATGATAAATCCAAAATCCAGAGAGTCTAATTTGCCTCATCAACTTGGTTACCAAGAATATTAAGTAAAAGAAGTGGGATTCAAATGCAGGTTCTTTCACTCCAAAAATCCAGTATTCTTTCCATTTCAACAGACTGAAGTGCCTCTAGAAAATCTAAGGACCAAAAAAACAATGAAGAGAATGTATTTTGAACTTCTTTTGCTAATAGAGTTCTTTTATATAATATTGTAAAGAAAGAAAGGAATAAATAAGTTTTTCCAAACAGATCTAAAAAAGGAACAAGAATTAAAAAAGAATTCAAATAAAAAGCAATTAAATTATTTTTTAAAGACTACTACATTAAGTCTTTCCCTAATCAAAGATACCATTGGATACATAATTAAAGCACATTATAAATATATATAAAAATAAAATTAAAGCACATAAAAATCATACCATTATCTCCATATTCAAGTCTAACAGCTAAACCAAGAAGCCAATCAATTGTTTCTTGTCGCTCTTGAATCTTGAAAGGGCAGTTAACATCTTTCAGATACTATGAAAGAAAAGAAAAACATTTGATTCATTATCTTCAGTTAAATGGTAACATACAGTCAAGAATCAGAATTAAATGAGGATAAGTTAGAAGCATTCTCAATTACATCAGGGTGACAAAAGGATGACATTATTACCACTATTATTCAATACTGTACTAGAAATATTAATACAGTATTTTCTTCTCTTAAGACAAAAAACAGAAGGAATTAGACTAGACAATGAGGAAACAAAACTATCACTTTTTGTAAATGACATAATAGTACATTTAAAGAATCCTAGAGAATCAACTAAAAAAATAACTGTAACAATTAACAACTTTAACAAAGTTGCAGGATATAAAATAAACATACATAATCTGCATTTCTATATATTACCAACAAAGACCAGCAGCAAAGAGGAACCCCATTTAAAGTAACTGTAGACAATATAAAATATTTGGGAATCTACCTGCCAAGACAAACCCAGAAACTTTATGAAACCATTACAAAACACTTTTCATACAAATAAAGATTCTAAACAAGTGGGAAAATATCAATTGTTTATAGGAAGGCCAAGCTAATATAATAAAAATGACAATTCTACCAAAATTAAACAGCTTATTCAGTGCCACACTACATAGTCAAAATGTTTTATGGAGCTAGAAAAAATAATAGCAATATCAGACCTAAAACTTTATCATAAAGTAGTAGTCATTAAAATAATTTGATACTGGCTAAGATAAGAGTGGTGGATCAGTGGAACAGGTTATGTACACAAGACACAATGCCCAATCACTAGTAATCTTCTATTTGATAAATCTATAAACTCTACCTTATGGAATAAGAACTCACTATTTGAAAAAAATTGCTGGGAAAATATTGTGGCAGAAATTAAACACAGACCAATGTCTCATACGCTCTATCAAGAAAAGTTTAAAATGGTCTCATGATTTAGACATAGTGATACTATAAGCAAATTAGCATAGTGAGGGGGTAGTTTACTTGTCAAATCTTTAGAAAAGGAAGGAATTTCTGACCAATCAGGAGATAAAGAACATTATGAAATGGAAGATGGATAATTTTTATTCCATTAAATCAAAAAGGTTTTGCACATAAAAAAACTAATGCAGTCAAAATTAGAAGGAAAGCAGAAAGCTGGGAAACAATTCATTTCTTAAATATATGATGACTCAAATTTATAAAACCAGTCATCCAACAATTGATAAATGGTCAAAAGATATGAACAATTTTCAGATGAAGGAAGTAAAGCCATCTATATTCATATGAAAAAAAGCTCTAAAATCACTATTGATTGGAGAAATGCAAATTAAGAAAACCCTGAGACACCACTTCACACCCTCAGATTGGTTAAAATAACAAGAAAAGATAATGATAAATGTTGGAAAGGATATGGAAAAATTGAAACATGAATGCATTGTTGATGGAGCTGTGAACTGATACAGCCATTCTAGGGAGCAATTTGGAACTATATCCAAAGAGCTAGATATTGATCTAGTAGTATCACTACTGAATCTGTATCCCAAAAAGGTCATAAAAATTAGAAAAGGATCCACATATGCAAGAATGTTTGTAGCAGTTCTTTTTGTGGTGAGAAGGAAAGTAAGTGGATATTTATCAATTGGGGAACAGCTAAATAAGTTATGGCATATGCTGTAATGTAATATTTATTGTTCTTATAAGAAATAATGAGCAGTCAAATTTCAGAAAAGCCTGTGAAGACTTGCATGAACTGATGTTAAGTGAAGTAAACAGAACCAGATTATCAACAATGATAGATTTATTTCTTCTCACCAACATAGTGATCCAAGACAATTCTAATAGACAGGATGAAAAATGCCATCTCCATCCAGAGAGAGAACTATAAGAACTGAATGTGGATTGAAATATACTATTTTCACCTTTTTTTTGGTTTCCTTTTTCTCTCATAGCTTTTCCCTTTTGTTCTGATTTTTCCTTCACAACTTAACTAATATGAAAATGTTAAACTAACTGTATTATGATTGCTTACTCTCTTGGTGGGGAGGGAGGAGAAAAGGGAGAGAAGGAGAAAAAAGTTTGAAGCTAAAAATCTTACAAAAATTAATGTTGAAAACTATCTTTACATGTAATTGGAAAAATAAAATACTATTGAGATAAAAAAATTAGAATTATATTAAAAAGTCATAGTGTCTATATTTAGGTAATCAATTTTGTATTGATTAGGTCATCTAGGACTTTTCAAAGCACAAGGCGCCTTAAATGTCTAAATCTTAAAAAAATAAAAAAAAAACCTGAAAATATTAACTAAATAACATTTTCTTAAATCAACAGTAAATTATTATAGATAAGATATGAGATAATTTATTGGGGTATGAAAACAGGGATACAATGAGTTGGAATATTAAAAAAAAAAAAACATACAAAATTGAATTGGGACCTAGTCTTAAGGTGAGGAAGATCTGGATTCAAGTATTACCCAAGAAACATACTAGCTATGAGTATCATCACCACAGGCACATCAACTAACCTCTCAGTATCCAGGAAACTCTAGTTTACAGACTTATTGTCTCTATCTATTTATTTATCTATCTATAAACTATTCTCTAATTTATTAACTTACAGTCAAGTTGCTATCCTGAATTGATGGAAAATGTTAAAGATTAGGAGTTACACAAATAAAAATCACTGTTCAAGACCCAATTCCCATTGTGGAAAAAATAAAAGATGGGATGAAGGAATTTCTTTATTAAGAGGATAGAAAAAAAGGGAATAATGGAATTCTTTACTTTAGAAAATGAAAACAATAAGATGTAGCTAAACAACAGAAGAATTAATAAATAAGCATAGCACTTCAAATGTACACTATAATCAGAGGCCCAGTGTCCTGGAAATGACCATCTAAAACCCTGCCACTTCATAAAATGCAAATATACTGCTATTTTACGAGGAACTTTTCAAAATATAGTACAAATCATATTCACAAGAGAATGAATGTGGCTCAGTTCAACTACTAATAGATATGGGACAAAAACCATAGTATCCAGCTTCTCAATTTGAGAGTTAAAAAGATGAAGCAAATGGTTCTCCAAAAAAACTTTGATGCTATTAATTCATATGTAACTTTAAAAAAAAAAATATTCAAGGGGAAGCTAGGTGGCACAGTGACCCTGAAGTCAAATGTGACCTCAGATACAACATTTCCTGACTATGTGACCCTAGGCAAATCACTTAACCCCAATTGCCTCAGGAAAAAAAAAAATCTTCAGACAATTTAAATTTATTTTTATAACAAAGGTTTTTCTTTTTCAGTTTCTAAAGGCTTTTATAAATAACTTTAAAATCATCATGTTTACATGGTATTACATTAAATTAGTTTTCATTTTTGTTTTCTTCTAGAAAATTAGGTTGTTTTGTTGAAACAAGATCTGTTTCATTGGTTTAACTCCGTTATCTTATTTACCTAAATATACATAACAAAAACTAAGGTGGTTAAGATTTTTAGTAATATTAATATAGCATAACTGAATTATTGTGGTTTTCCTTAATCACCAACACCTACTTCATTAGTTTTAATCTTTTTTTCAAATAAAATTTTTCTCAACTTTTCATCTATAAAATAAGGAGGTTGCACTAAATGATATCTAAGGTCCTTTCTAACTCTAAATCTATGCCCTTTGCTCCCTTTTAATAATTTGTTTCTATTCCAAAACTGATATTATTCCTAACTTAAAATTAAATTTTATTTTTAAAATTGACCCAGTGTTTTATTTATTACCTTTTCAAAGAACTTGGGCCATTCACTATTGTGGATGTTTCTTAAATTTCCTCTGTCTTCGATCTTGTAGTGTCTAATCTTTTGATCTTCAAGCCAAACAATAAAGTTTCTAAATTCTGTTTCATCTGTAGCAAAAATTTTAGACAAATCGGAATACAAGATTTTAGTTAAGTCAAAATAAAAGGTGATAGCAAAATGTTCATATTCTTAAATGTAATTTTTTCATTACATTTTAGCACAGACTTCTTTATTATACAAATTATTTCTAATTCTAAATATATCTTTCCTGGATATCAAAAATAAACATGTACTACAAAACAATGAAAGAAAGAAAACAACTTAAAAATGAAATAAAACAAAAACTACTATAAAATTATCCAAAAAAAGGAAATAAAGTATTATGAGCACATCAAAGTAATAAAAAAGTGAATAAAATTAAATTTAAAAAGAGAATAAAAATAAAAGAAGAGATTACTAGTACGTTCCAATCAGTGCATTTTGCTTTGGGGGAAAAGATCCAGTTTAATAAGAAGATCAGATAATATAAAATACAATAACATAATAGGGAATTAAGTAAAGCAATAGGTAAAATCCACAAACAAAAGAAATAATTAAATGAAAAATAAAAACTTTCAAACAAAAGAATAAGATAGTATGAAGGTACGAAAACAGTAAGAAAAGTTCTTAGTTAAAATTTATAAGATTTCTGAAATATTCAAAGTATTTTACCACATATATAGACCACTATAACAAATTTATTTAAAATATCACAAGTTTCAGCATATCAAAACACGGCTGATTATTTTAGAATAGCTAAAAAGTATGTAGCAATTCAAGATCATCAAAGAACTTTGTCATTTAATGGTCACAACAACCCTGTAAGTACAATTATCTTCGTTTTGCAGGTGAAAGAAACTGATGCATTCTCCCTTCAATTTTTTGTATTTTAGGCACCCGATTATAATGTACACTTTATTAAATGCTGCTTTGTTTTCTAGTTCTATCCAAACTACAAAAGTGAGGTGCCTTTGGCCTGCGATGCTAATCACTATCTCCCACAGCACCTACACTGGAACATCACAAGTTTACCTGGCATTCAATTAATAACAAATGATCGGTTTTTATACAGAGGTAAGGACTTCCTTTGGCCATAATTAGGTGGCTTCTCCTCTTCCCCCTTTTCTTTAATAGAAGAGGTTATAATAGATGGACTCGCTTTGGTGATACTGAAAAAAAGAAATGAGAGCGAACAGAACAGTATAATGAAAGTGCTCGGCAGGGAGTTTTAGGGAACTAGTTAAAAGCTCCAAAAATCAAATAGTAAAGGGATAGCACTAATAGGAAGGCAAAAACGTATAGAGAAAATGAGAAGGAAAGCCTAGTAAGGAGAAAGGTAGCAGCCGAAAGGATAGGTTACTGCACAGTATGAGAGAATTATTTCCAGGCCTAACTTCAGCAAGGCCTGCACCGAGCATCGGCCACCTCCCTCACCTTTGCAATTGAAGCCGGAAGGATTGTGATAATCCAGAGCCGTCAGCTTGCGGCGAAACATGATATTGGCTCCTAGCTCGGTCGCCGTGGCACTCGAGGAGCAAGGAGTTATAGCGGCAGCAAAAAAAGCAGCAGCAGCAGCAGCAAGAAGGAAAAGGCAAAGCTAACTCCAGAAAGTCTTCCAAGTGACAAGCTCAAGAACGAATCCCCAACTCAGAAACTCCCAGCACTCAGCGAGAGGTCACCAATCACGGCGCTGCTTGAGAAGGTGGGGCTAGAAACCAGTTACGTCACATTACGTCACATTTAATAAACTTTATTGTCAATGATTGAAATGAACAATAAACAAAGATGCGGAATGGAGGAAATTCTAATGGAGCTTTCCCCCAAAAAGAATTAAACAGAGAAGTGGGCGTGAAAACTAAAAGAAAATTAGAAAAACAATAAATTTTAAAACTCCAATAGGACACAAAAAATAGAAATTTGAAAAGAAGAGATTCTGTTGTGTTCAATCATTTTTCAGTCATGTCCCACTTTTTGTGACCCCATTCGAGTTTTCTTGGCACAAATACTAGATGGTTTGCCATTTCTTTATCATCCTGTTTTACAGAAGAAGAACTAAGGTGAGCAGGATTAAGTGCCCAGGGTTAACCAGTTAGTAAGTGTCAGAAACCAATTTTGAAATCAGGAAGAAGAGAATCAAAACCTAGTGCTTAATTTTCTGTGCCACCTACTTGCTCAAGAAAAAATTAACAAAATCGAAAGCACAAAAATGAATTAATAAAATAAAACTAAAAGTTGGACTCTTAAAAGATCTAATAAAATAGCATTAGCTAATTTTGAAGAAAATGTTATGGATTTTTTATTAAGGCATACAAATTACCAATATAAAAATTGAAAATTCACCTCGAATGAATAAGACATAAAGAAAATTACGAGAAACTACTTCGCAAAACCAAGAAAACTGACAACTTAAATGAAATAGATACAAAAATACACAATATCAATATTGACAAAACAAAAATAGAGAATTATAATCTAATGTCAGAAAAATAAATAGAATAAGTCATAAACTATAATAACAATAAATCCACAATCAAAATAATTTGCAAGAAAATTCTACCAAACATTTTAAAAACATTTCCAATATGACATAAGCTGTTTGCAAAAATAGAAAAAAGAAAAGATCGTACCATATATATTCTGGGATGAAAATACATACTTGATTCTTAAAAAATAAAGATTCAAAACAAAGAAAATTATATGCCAACATTCCTAATGAATATTGCCACAAAAAATTTTAAGCAAAATATTAAGGAGATTACAATAACCTATTAAAAAGATTTTATACTATGACCAGATTGGCTTTAAGCCAGGAATGAAGAATTACTTCAATATTAGATAAAATATCAATATAATAGATTACATTAATAACAAGAAAAAATTAAGGAATTATATGAACAGATTTACAAAAGGCATCTCACAAGATAAAACATCCATTTCTTTTAAAAACAGAAAAGAAAAATAAATAAAAATAAATAAAAGAAAAAAATTTAAAAAAAGAAAAGAAAAACAGAAAACAAATAAATTTTCTTTTTAAACATTTTACTTTTTATTTATTTTTTGTTTTCAATTCCAAAATTTCTCTAACATGTTTCCCCCATCCCTTGAGAAGGTAAAATGATATTCATTATACATAAGAAGTCATGCCAAACATATTTCCATATTAACCACATTAGAAAAAAAAGCAATAAAAATTACATGAAAAAAAATATTTGCACTCAAGAGTTCATCAGTTTTCTCTCTCTTTCTTAATATGATAAGAAATATATATCTAAAAGCAGGATTACACATCATAAATAATGGAGATAAATAAGACTTTATAAGAAAATCAAGTATAAAGAAAGGATGTCCAATATCACTTTGACTATTTCATATAATGCACAAAATATTAATGAGACATGAAAAAGAAATCAAAGGGAACTTCATAGGGGGAAAAAAGGAAATAAAATTATCATGTTTTATTAGTAATGGGATCAATTACTAAGCAAAGTTGAGAGAATCAATTAAAAATTAATTCAAATAACTTCACAAGATTTTCATCAAATAAAATAAATCCATATAAATCATCATGATTTCAATGTAATACCAACAAAACCCAGTAGGAAAAGATAGAAATAACTTCAAAATACCTAAGAACATGAAAATACTATCAAGACACATACAAAAACGATCTAGACACATCTACAAAACACTGTCTTTATAGAAATAAAGACAGACTCAATTGGGAAAATATTAGTTGCCCATAGAATGAGCCAATATAAAAAAGAATGAGAATGCCTAAATTAATTTCCTTATCCTGTGCCAAACCAACCAAACAATGAAAATATTATTTTATAAAGTTAGGGAAAAAAAATAAAATTAATCTGGAGGAACAAAAAGTCAAGTATTTCTAGAGGGAGAATGAAAAAAAAATGGGGAAAGAAGATTTAGCACCATCAAAATCTCATATTACAATAGAGGAATCATCAAGTGATTTGCACTGGTTTTTAAAAAGTCAATGCAGCATATTAGGTACATCATTTAGGAGCAAATGAACCTAGAAATCTGAGACTCCAATTACTAAAGTAAAGCTCCATTATTCAACAAAAACTGCTGAAAAGTAAAAATGAAATCTGGCAGAAATTAGGTATCAAGATAAACTTCAAATGGTATTATAAATTTATGCACTGAAACTGACTGATAGCAGGTTTTCAACAGTTAATTTTCAGTGAAATTTATGCTTCAGAGACTAACACTATAAATCAGAATTTGATTTACTGTTTTGTTAATTGTCTCATGAAAAGTGATGTTGAAAATGTTGACAATGGGGACAGCTAGATGTTGCCCTGAAGTCAGGAGGTCGTGAGTTCAAATTTGATCTCAGACACTTAATACTTCCTAGCTGTGGGACCCTGGGCAAGTCACTTAACTCCAATTGCCTTAAAAAAAAAAAATAATAAAGAAAGAAAGAAAAGAAAAGAAAGAAAAAAAAGAAAATATTGACAATGAAAACTGAAAAGCAGCCAGAAACTAGATAGAACAACATCTCATATGTTATACCAAGATAAGGTCAAAATGGGTGCATGATTAAGAAATAAAGGATGATACTATATGATTTAAACAAAGGGTGATATCATAAGTAAATTTGGAGAGCAAGGAATATTTTATCACTCAGATCTATTAGAAGGGAAGGGAATAAGAAGGGAAGAATTTTTGACCAAACAAAAGATAAAGAATATTACGATATAAAATGAATTATTTTGATTATATTAAATTTAAAAGATTTTGCACAAATAAAACTAATGCAACCAAGATTTTTTCTAAAAAAAAAAAAAAAAAAGCAGAAAACTAAGAAAACAGCAAGTGTCTCTGATAAAGACCTCATTTCTGACATATAGAGAGAATTGAATCAAATTTAAGCAAAATTAAATAAACAAAAATTCTAAAATTCTAGCTTTTCCCCCTCAGATTGGAAACTATCACAAAAAAGGAAAATGACAACTGTTGAAGAGGTTTTGGGAAAATAGCTATTTTAATATGCTGTTGGTGGAACAAGAATTGATTAAACCATCCTGGAAATCATTTTGGAACTCTGCCCTCAATGTCAATGAGTTTGTCCATACACTTTGATTAAGTGATATTGCTACTAGGCCTAAACCTCAAAGAAAGAAGAAAAGGAATTTTATGTACAAGAATATTCATATTCTTTTATAGTGTCAAAGAATTGGGATCTAAGGGAGAGTTTCCATATATTGAAGAGTAGATGAATAAATTATGTCATATGAATTTAATGGAACATTGTTTTGTGCAAGAAATAATGATGCAATAAAAAAGAAACCCAAGAAGACCTGTAAAAACTGATGCAAAGTGATGTGAGCAGAACCAGGAGAATAAATTATACATTGAAAATTTTAAAAATTTTGAAAAACCTAGAAAAATATAATTTATATAATGATCAAACAGAATTTGAGTACTATGCTACACACTTCCTGTCAGAGAGATGATAGATTCAAGATGCAGAATAAAACACATTTTTGGACATAGACAATGTGAGAATTTGTTTTGTTTGGCTGTTTTTATTTGTTATAAAGTTATTTTTTTAATTATGTATAGAAAGTTACACTTAGAATATTACTTATACTGTTATTGTATCATAGTAAAATTTAAGCAGATTCCATAAGAGCAGAAATTGCTTTTTGTATTTTGAATTTCAAGTGTCTTGAATGTAGTAAGTGCACATAAATATTTATTGAGCTCAAATGAATTTGATAATGCCAAATAAATATATTATTTAGTCAAGAATTATAGTATGAGAAATAATGCCGACAAGAGTCTTCCCTTTTTTTAAAAAAAAAACTTTTCTCATTTATTCACCAAGCAAATACAATTCAATAATTACTGAACTCCAGAAGTCATCATGAGATTATCCAAAAAAAGAAAAAAAATATATGGTCCTTATCCTGGAGACAAAGAGAAGAGATCCATGTAATTAATCCATGTTATATATCTCCATTTCAATTGGGAATTCAATTTTCTTCATTCTAAGAGTATCTCCAAGGGATTGAAGTTTTATCTAAAGCCCTTTGATAGAAATTAGCCTTAATTAAATTTTAGAAAAATTCTCTGAACTTGCCAAGGCAGTATTGTAAGAACAATTGACATAAAAATATCCAATTCCTCTTTCTCCCAAATTCTCTCTTTCACGGATATATAGAAAGGGGAACAACTAGATGATATAGTGGATAGAGCAGCAGCCTTGGTATCAGGAGGCTCCAAATTCTAATTTGATCTTAGATACTTAATACTTCTTGGATGTGTGATCCTGAGCAAATCACTTAAGCCCAGTAGCCACATTAAAAAAAAAAAAAAAAAAAAAAAAAAGCACATAGAGAGTGAGCTCAAGCTTGGGGACAATCTACAGGCCCTGATTCCTAGAAGCCCTTCTCTTCCTTCACAATATTCCTCCTAGACATAGTATGGTTTGTTTGTTGGTTTGTTGGTTTGTTTATTTGTTTTCCCCTCTTTGGGCTCCCTGTAGAATCTTGGTGTGCTCAGTACACCTAGTCAGTCCTTGAATTTTGTTGCTATCAGTCTTAGTAACCACTGATGTTCTGGGGATGTTGCCAGGAGGCATGAAGAGAGACTAGTTATGATGAGCTTTGAACACCAAATAGAGAATTTCATATTTGACCCTGAAAGTGAAAAGGAGCCACTGCCGTATAATCAGTAAGGTGGACACAAAATCAGAAGCACAGCTTAGAAAAATCACTTGAACATTAACTAGAGGATAGATGGGAGTGGGGAAAGACTTATGGTAGGCAGATTACCAGCAGGCTGTAATCTATATCAGGCTGGTGGCCGTGTCAGAGAAAAGAAAAAGTATATTCAAGAAATGTTATACAGGTAAAACTGACAGGCCCTGGCAATAGATTATAGGTCAGGGATGAGAGATAGTGAAGAAATGAGAATAACTAGATTGCAAGTCTCAGGGACTAGAAAGATGGTGCTAAATATTGAAAACTATCTTTGCATGTATTTGGAAAAATACATACAAGGGATATGAAAAACTGGAATACTAATGCATGATTGATAGAGTTGTGAACTGATACAGCAATTCTGGAGAGCAATTTGGAACTATGTTCAAAGGGATATAAAAATGTGCATATTTTTTGATCTGACAGTGTCACTAACTAACAGTGTCCTGGATCCCAAAAAGATATTAAAAGAGATAAAAGGATTCACATGTACAAAAATGTTTGTAGCAGCTCTTTATGTTGTGGCAAAGAATTGGAAAATTAGTGGATGCCCATCAATTGGAGAATGACTAAATAAGTTATGGAATATGAATGTAACAAAACATTATTATTCTCTAAGAAATTAGAGTAGGCTGATTTCAGAAAAGCCTAGAAAGATTTACATGAATTGACACTGAGTGAAAGGAGCAGAACCAGGAGAACATTTTACATAACAACAACAAGATTATGTGATGATCAACTATAATAGACTTAGTTCTTCTTAATTGGTGATTCAAAACAATTCTAATAGACCTGAGATTGAAAATGTCATTTGCATCCAGAGAGAAAACTATGGAGACTTAATATGGATCAAAGCACAGTACTTTCACTTTTTAAAATTTTTTTTTCTTTCTCATGGTTTTTCCATTTTGGTCTGATTTTTCTTGAACAACACAACAAATATGGAAATAGGTTTACAAGGATTATATGTGTGTGGTGTGTGTGTGTGTGTGTGTGTAATCTATATCAGATTGAATGCTGTTTTAGGGAGAGGGGAAGGTAAGGAAGGAAGAAAAAATTGGAATATAAAATCTTACAAAATGAATGTTACAAAATCAGCAAGATGATTTCAAAGAGGTCTGGAGAGACTTAAATGAACTCATGTTAAATGAAATGAGCAGAACCAGAAGATACAGGACAATAAGATTATATGATTATCAATTCTGATGGATGTGGCTCTTTTCAACAAAGAGATGATTTAGGCCGGTTCCTGTTGTGGCTGTCTTGATTGATAGCTCAAAGTTATATGAGTTCTTTGATCTCAGAGGCAAGATGAACAAGATGGGAGACTCATAGAATGTGAAAAGAGGTCCAGGTTATTATGCTATACAGCCTTGTTGATATACATTTTTGCAAGCATGATCAGCATGTGAATAATAGATAATCCCTAGTCACTGTTCAGAGAACAGCTAGTGGGCTTTGTATGCATGGTATCTGCCAATAGGAGGAGAGCCAATTCAGCCATTCCTGCAACCATCTCGACCCTCTCATAGGTGAGAGGCCTTGTCAAGCCCTGCTTACAAGCAACTATGCTGTGACCCTCAGGCCAATCCCTTTATCAGTCATGCATCATTACTCCTTACTCAAACAAGGGCATTTCTGCAATGTGGCAGAAAACTTATTGTGCACCAAAGGTCATGGTGGCCTTGGTACTCCCTTGGCAGGGTCCCATACCTTAGCAAGTTCCAATGATCTTGTGATGAAGAGAACCATCTACACCTAGAGAGAAAACTATAGAAACTGAATGTAGATCACAACATAGAATTTTCACTCTTTTTGTTGTTTACTTGCATGTTATTTTCTTTTTCATTTTTTTTTCTTTTTTGATTTGATTTTTCTTGGGCAAATTAATTGTAAATATGTATGCATATATTGGACTTAAAATATAGTTTTACCATATTTAACATATATTGGATTACTTGCCATCTAGGAGAGGGACTAGAGGAAGGGGGAGGGGAAATTGGAACACAAAATTTTACAAGGGTTAATGTTGAAAAATTATCCATGCATATGGTTTGAAAATAAAAAGTTCTAATTTTAAAAATGAATGTTATAAACTACCTTTACATATATTTGGAAAAATAAAATACTATTGAAATTTTTATTTAAAAAAAGAACCTTAGGGGCAGCTAGATGGCACAGTGGATAGAGCACCAGCCTTGAACTCAGGAGGACCCGAGTTCAAATCCGATTTCAGACACTTAACACTTCCTAGCTGTGTGACCCTGGGCAAGTCACTTAACCCCAGCCTCAGGGGAAAAAAAAAGAACCTTAGAATAGCATTTTCCAAGACCATAATTCTATTAAGTCATCCAAATATCTATATTGGAAATTGAATTAGTAAAAGATCTGTTCTCCAAACAGAGAATGTATTTTACATGACAAGAAGAAATAAAATCCTGAAGCTGATACTGAAGCCTCAAATTAACAGCAGTGAAGAGAACTTTGTATTCATTTTCTTAACAGAGACTTGGGGGGATAATTCCCAAAGGTTCATCATTCTCAATGTGTGTGTGTGTATGTGTGTGTGTGTGTG
Source organism: Sminthopsis crassicaudata (assembly GCF_048593235.1). Taxonomy (NCBI): domain Eukaryota; kingdom Metazoa; phylum Chordata; class Mammalia; order Dasyuromorphia; family Dasyuridae; genus Sminthopsis; species Sminthopsis crassicaudata. The sequence goes on along the minus strand of NC_133618.1, from coordinate 338,423,263 downwards.
TGAGAGACAGACAGTGAGAATTTCTCCATAGCTACATTTAAGAATTTAATTATTGAAAAATTAATTTGTTATGTATAATTTATATTTATTATAAAATTTAATTTATATTAACCTTTATTTATTTATATTTTATATTATATATACATTGTGTTTAGAGCTATCCATTTTTTATTTGCTTCCTTGTAGGTTTTCTTTTGTTCTCTGCTTTGCATTTTTAAATTTATTCTTTTTTCCCTTTCTTCCCCCTCTTCTCTTAAGAAGGTTACAATTAAGTATACACATTAGACCATAATATGTTTGTCTGTCCTCTGTTTCTCTGAAGGTGGATATAAATAAGTCTCCATATTTTTCTAAATCCATCTCATTTTCTGCACTGCAATAACAACCTTATACTGTCTAGTTATTTTAAATAGACTAAAATAATATTGATTAATATACTAATTTTCTCTATTGATTAAATTTATTTTAACTTTAATTTTGTCTGAGATCAATGATTACTACTTCTGCTTTTTTTCCTAATAGATTCTCCTTATCATTGTTTTTACATTTGTATGTATTTCTTATTTCCTATCCTTGCTGACTCCTCTGTTTTAATTCTACCAACTATCTTATCTTGCTAGTACTTAATCTATCCCCACTTCCAAGGATCTCTCTTTTACCCTCTCACTGTAGCCTTTCTCTCCCTCTTTATTTCATTTCCAATAATCTATAAACCCTCCTATACTCCACACCTCCCTCCACTTCTTATGTCTTTATAAATTTAGGAGATTCTTATACTCTTTGATATATATACACAGTTCCCTTTTAACCCATTCCCAATGACAATAGTCATTGACAATTCCAGAACTGCCAGTCTGCCATCCCCATCTAATTCTTCCATGTCAGTTCTTCTCACACTTCATTCATAATGAATTACTTTTTAAATATTTTCCTATACAGTTTTGTCTTTTTAGAATCACATCATACTCAGCTCCATCAGAATCTTTATTTCTAACTACCCATTTACTTATTATCTTGGACAATCTTAGACATATGGTTTCCATTTCCATATAACAAACAGTTTGTACTTATTGAATTAAAATTAGTCTTGGATGTTTGCCTCTTATTTTTCTTGGATATTACTTGTCAAATTTTTCTTAAATTCAGGTCTTTTGCAACAAAATCTTGAAAATATGACAATTAATTGAATATCCTTTTTTTTCCCATTCAGAATTATGCTTAACTTTGCTGGGCATATTTTTAGTTGTATTCTCAGTTCTTTTGCTCTTTATTATATAGTATATCAAGACCTGAAGTCTTTTAATGTAGGTACTGCTAGGTCTTGTATAATTCTAATTGGAGATCTGCTGTATTTGAATAAATTTTTTTTTGTCTGGAATAGTTTCTCCTTGACCTATATTTTGGAATTTAGCTATGATTTTCCTTCTACAATTTATTTTAGCTGGTGACCAAGGGATTTTTTTTCCTGTCTTGTAACACTTCAAGCCAATTTTTAAAAATTATTTCTTGTATTACTGTATCAAGATTCTTTTTTATCATAGCTTTCAAATAATCTGTTTATTCTTATATTTTCTCTTTTTGCTTCAGTTTTTCTTATGAAAGTCTCCCATTCTCTTTTTTATTATTTATATTTTGTTTTATTATTTCTTGATTTCACAACTTTGCTGGCTTCCCCTTGTCCAGTTCTAGTATTCAAGGAGTAAATTTCTTCCTTAAGATTCTGGATCTCCTTGCATAAATTTTTTTTGGATTTTTCTTATTTTTAAAAAGTTTTTCTTCAGTCTCTCTCATCAAATTTTTAAAGCCTTTTTTGAATTCTTCTTTGAATTCTTTTTGGGCAAGTAACCATTTAAACATTACTTTTTGGAGTAGGAAAAGCTTTTTTTGCTTCAGTATTCTTCTCTGAAGATGAACCTTAATCTTCCCTATTTCCTTGGTAACTTTCCTTGGGTTCTTTTTCCTTTAGCTGCTCATTTTTAAAATTTTTTAACAGATTGTTAATGTAACCACCTCTCATTCTGGGGTATGGGAGTTAGTGCCTCTGGTCTCAGGTCCTCATTCAGTTCTCCCCTCCGACCTAGAACTTGAAACCAAGAACTCTGCTTTCTGCAAGTGCCCACAGCCAGCAACATCCCTTCCCCATTGCTTCTGCATTCATCCAGTATGTGCTGATTCCTCCTTATTCAGTCTCTCAGCAGTACAGCTGGGCCTAATAGCTCTTATTATCAGAAGTTCTCTCAATCTTCTTCCACTCAGATGCCTGCTGGATCCCATTCACTGTCTAAGGGGTGAAAATGCCTGTTGCTGGGATTGAGACTGCCTTCCAACCCAGCTAGCCCTAGAGCTTTCTGTTTCAGTGGAGCTAGCCTGGTGGTGTTTACATTTCACACAGACTGGAACTCAGTCCTGGTATCTTTCTTCTGATCTCTGGTCAACTCAGGATGACTACTGTTATGATCCAACTCATTTATTTTTCCTGCTCTAGGTTTGCTCTGAGGCTTTATTTTGGCTTGTTTGTGGGGGAAATCTCAAACATTTGTAATTTTCTGACCTATTCCATCTTTCTGGAATCCTCTCCCAAGATTTTTTTTTCCAAACAGTAGCTAATGTTAGTAAAAGTAATGTGTAAAAATGATATTTTTTAGGAAAATTCTTTGAAGAATGAAATAGGGGAGTACTCCTTCCTAAGTCACAGATGACTAAAAACAAATCAATTAGATTTTGTGATACCTAATTTAAATCAGAAAAAGAAAAAACAACAATAGGAAAAAAGAGAAGGAGCAAGCTGTCATTATTCCAAGTGAAGGCAGTTTTGCTTTCTTACAACCCATTTCAGAGGATCCCACAAGGAATTGTCATGGGACAATTTTAAAACATGTAAGTGTTTTTACTATAGGAGGAAGAGCCTAGAGTTCAAAAAGAGACAACAGAATCCTAGAAATAAAGCAAAAAATAGTCATGGAGATTCCCAGGGAAACTGTTTCATGAAGGTGTTGAGAAGGAGTAGGAGTTTGAATTTAGACAACTTTTTGTTTCCCCAGAGCCTGATAGTCTAGCCTCAGTCATCCCAATTCATTCCTCTCCCCAAAACAGTGAACCCCATAACATCTTTATGGTTAGGTTTGCTGGAATCTCTAAATTAGTTCTAATAAAAAAGTCTCTCCCATTTGTACCTCTATTAATATCTTTATATATTATTAGTGTTCTTAAAATGTCCCCTTACATGCTTTCCTTAGGGTACCTTTCTTAAAACCCTTGTAAAACTATTGGGACAAACTTAGAGAAGGAAAAAAACAAACAAACAAACAAAAAAAAACTTCCTAATTCAAGGGGAAAAAAGACTATTACAGAAAAACAATATTAAAAACAAACTTACTTTCCTAATTTTTAAAATGAACAGATAAGTATTGTTATATTCATTATATTGGTATGAACCACCCAATAGCACTAAATATTTAAGTTGTTTAAATTGTTCTTTGTTTCTTTAAGGAATACTTAATTGGTTCTATGTAAATCTTTTGAAGACATTTGTAGATATATCCCTAAATATTTTATGCAATTCATGCATTCCATTCAGAATGGGATTTCTTAGCTATTGTAGCCTCTTCTGTGTTATAATTATTATGTAGAAAAACTCTCACCTATTTCCCTAACAGAACCTTATTCACCCCTCTGTCAGGATTTCTCTGCTAGAGTATTTCTCTGCTAAATCTTTACTTCTCTGCCGGGACCTTGCCACTAAGGAAGTCAGCCAGAAAAAGCTGACTTCTCAGTTCTAATAATAAACTTCTTTTGACAGTTTAACTTTTGGGGTTCGTAAATTCATTTACGAAGGACCTGAACCTACCAGAAGTGGGTTCCTACAACTCCCTGCTCTGTGCCAAACCTCATCACTAAGACAATTGAAATGGAAGGGATTAAGTTTCAGCATGGTTCTGGTATACTGTCCAGGTTTCACAGGCATACAATAATAAGATCAGCACCATGACTCTGTGGACCTTCAATTTAGTAATTAGTCTAATATGTCTCCTCTCCCTTGGAGCCTCCCAAATAATGAACACAACTTTTATTTACACATATATGCATAAACATCTCCCCACGTTTTTCCTTCATATTCTTCATTATTTACTCTTTCTATTTATTCTATACTTTTATTATTTTATTCATGACCCATAGTCCTTTTTTATTTTTTGTGTTTTCTACTGAATTTAAATTTTTAAAGTGCGTATTTTATACTTCCTCTTGTGAATAGTTTTCTGTTGTTTGGAGGTACTTCACTCTTAGACTTATAAACACCTGTGGATTGATAGAGGAGATATCATTCCCCATGTTCAGTTCATTATAGTCATTACCCCCTCTCCTTGGTCATTTCCCATTTATCTCAAAATCCTTTCCCTGGTTTTTGTTATTGTTCAGTCATTTCAATCATGTCCAACTTTTTGCGACCCCATTTGGGGTTTTCAGGGTTTCCTGGTTTGCCAATTCTTTCTCTAGTCTCTGCAATGTTTACATTATATAGAGTTTGGACAAGGACATAAGGATATTTATCTGATTAATCTCACATAGGCCAGATGTAGTCTTCAGAGAAGGGTAGTTTGAGATGTATCAGAGCAGGTAAGGCAAATCTAATTTGGGGAATTCAAAACAAGACCACAAAATAACACTGGGTGAGAGTTAAGCTTTCCATATAGGCACCTGGCTTCCCTGGAATGTCTCTGAGATCATCCTGACCTCTACAGTAAGTTTTGGGGTTAGGCAATTTTCTAGCCACAGAAAGCTAGAATTCCAATCTAGATAATTTCTAGACATTAGACAATTTCTGAATTGTCTGCAGTGATATATTTTTTTCTATAATGTCCAATTGCAATGTCCCCATCTACCTTTATAGACTCTCTTCTTCCATTGGAGCAATCATCAGGGAACTTCCATTAGGATCAAGAGGAGCAATCTGTTCCACCACTGAGATAAGATTTCTCTTTTTCAATTTCTCCCTTTGGGTACATCTATAGCAACCTAATCTTTGACAAACCCAAAGATACCAACATTAGGAATAAAAATTCATTATTCGGAAAAAACTGTTGGGAAAACTGGAAATTAGTATGGCAGAAATTAGATATGGATCCACACTTAACACCATATACCAAGATAAGATCAAAATGGGTCCATGATTTAGGCATAAAGAGGGAGATAATAAATAGATTAGAGGAACAGAGGATAATCTACCTCTCAGACTTGTGGAGGAGGAAGGAATTTATGACCAGAGGAGAACTAGAGATCATTATTGATCACAAAATAGAAGATTTTGATTACATCAAACTAAAAAGTTTCTGTACAAATAATACTAATGCAAACAATATTAGAAGGGAAGTAACAAATTGGGAAAATATTTTTAAAAACAAAGGTTCTGACAAAGGTCTCATTTCCAAAATATATAGAGAACTGACCCTAATTTATAAGAAACCGAACCATTCTCCAATTGATAAATGGTCAAAGGATATGAACAGACAATTCTCAGAGGAAGAAATTGAAACTATATCCACTCACATGAAAGAGTGTTCCAAATCACTACTGATCAGAGAAATGCAAATTAAGACAACTCTGAGATACCACTATACACCTGTCAGATTGGCTAAGATGACAGGAACAAATAATGACAAATGTTGGAGGGGATGTGGGGAAATTGGGACACTAATACATTGCTGGTGGAGTTGTGAAAGAATCCAGCCATTCTGGAGAGCAATCTGGAATTATGCCCAAAAAGTTATCAAACTGTGCATACCCTTTGACCCAGCAGCGCTACTACTGGGCTTATATCCCAAAGAAATACTAAAGAGCGGAAAGAGACATATATGTGCCAAAATGTTTGTGGCAGCTCTTTTTGTTGTAGCTAGAAACTGGAAGATGAATGGATGTCCATCAGTTGGAGAATGGTTGGGTAAATTATGGTATATGAAGGTTATGGAATATTATTGCTCTGTAAGAAATGACAAGCAGGAGGAATACAGAGAGGCCTGGAGAGACTGATGCTGAGTGAAATGAGCAGAACCAGAAGATCACTGTACACTTCAACAACAATACTGTATGAGGATGTATTCTGATGGAAGTGGAAATCTTCAACATAAAGAAGATCCAACTCACTTCCAGTTGATCAATGATGGACAGAGGTAGCTACACCCAGAGAAGAAACACTGGGAAGTGAATGTAAATTGTTAGCACTAATATCTGTCTGCCCAGGTTGCATGTACCTTCGGAATCTAATGTTTATTGTGCAACAAGAAAATGATATTCACACACATGTATTGTACCTAGACTATATTGTAACACATGTAAAATGTATGGGATTGCCTGTCATCGGGGGGAGGGAATAGAGGGAGGGGGGGATAATTTGGAAAAATGAATACAAGGGATAATATTATAAAAATATATATATATATAATAAAAAATTATTAAGTAAAAAAAAAATAGGTCATATGATCACTTAAAAAAAAAAATTTCTCCCTTTGCTTACTTGGACATTTCTTGAAGGCTGTTCACCAGATTTTATGCACTGGAAGTAATCTATCCAAGGACAAAAACTGTGTGTATTATTATAGGGCAGGAAAACTGAAATCCCAGGAAACTCTTTTCATAACCAAAACTGCTAACAGAGATTCATAAAAGTACAGATTCAATGTGTGGCATTCCTTCATTTTGTATTATCTCATATATTTTCTTCTGTGTATACCTTTTTGATTCCTGCATATACCTTCTTTGATTTCTGCTTTGCCATGATTTGGATAAATCTGTGTTCACTGTGGAACTGGCATTTGATGGGAAAAAAAGTCAAATATAAATATTTAGATATAAAGCTTGGGGTCCTCCATATCTTTAATAATAGTGATAAAGCAATGAGAAGCTAGATTGAAAATTATTGTAATAAACTAAAAATATTTAAAGGGAGCTATAATTCTATCCCTTCTCTCTAAAAACAGTAGATTGACTTCTGACCCAACTTCATATTTCCCTTCCTGGCCGAAATTAAAGTATCCTTTGGAGATGAGGAAGTGAGAAGGCTAGAGATGTCTCAATGACAGCTTTTGCGACAGGTGGGCTTCTTTAATATTATCTGTGGTCTCACAACATTAGAGGCATTCCTATATGTGTTTTCCTCCTGGTAACTTTGGTAATTTCTGTCCTTTTTTTCTTATTTTCTTATTTCCTACTGTGCTGTTTCCCTTTTGATAGTGAAGGCTGGATGTCATGGTATCTCAACCTTCTCCCAATCTAGTCAATTTCTTAAGCCTAAATCTTTGCTCCTATTAACTTCTAAGAGGACAAAATACCTCCAGCTAAATGTTGGACTCTCCCTCAGATTTAGCGAAATGACATATAGTCTTATCTACTTATTCCTGCCTTCCCTCCACTTCTCTCTGTTTTCTGGTCTCAGCATAGAAGGCTGTCACACCAAAATTACAATTTAGCAGATTTCTGCCATTTAGAGTTCAGATGTCTATGACACTGGGAAGAGGCAGGGGCAAGAAGTTCAGGGCATAGTATTGCGTTCTGTTATAAATCAGGGTTGGCTTATGCAGCCCTGCTCCTAGAAGATGAGGGGTGTTTGATGAAGAAGGGGTATTAAGTGAATGTTCTTTAGGGATTAGAGAACTACAGCTTTATCTCTTGTTAGTTCATCAAGTTTTATGTTATTTGTTACCTTGTTTAAAAACAAGTGTTTATGTTTATCTTGTTTTTCATGTCTTAGATGGAGAAGACAACTGAAATTGCTTTATCTCTGTTTTTTTTTTTTTTTTCGGTTATTTGTTGAACTGAATACAAAAGAAAAAAAAAGACAGAAAAGGAAAATAAAAACAAAACAAAACCTTGTTATATGTCCAGCAGAACATCAGGGAGGATTCAAAATATACAACAATAAATTTCCATTTTAGGAAAGCATATGTAATAATAGAAGAAATTATATTTATGAGTATCCAGCTTTTCTTTGCTTCCTTGTAGGTTATTCTGTTTTCTGTTGCACACTTTTTACTTTATTGTTGCATTCCTCTTTCATTCCCCATCATTCCCTAGTCTACAGTCAAGCACATGTATCTACATATATGTATATACACATATTTATTTGCACCTGCCCATAGACCCACACATATACACACATACATAGATCTATATGCATACATACCCACAGATGTTTAGACACATATACATATGCATTTACCCATTTGTAAATATGCATCTAGAACAATATTAATGTGGCTGACATAATGTAGATCGGCTGACATATAATGTAGATTTTTCTCTTGATTGAATCTTTCAAGTATGACTTTGTCTAAGATCAATGATTATAGTCATACTTTTTTTTTTCCTAATAAATTCTACTCCTGATCCTTGTGGTAGTTTGTGTATATCTCTTATCCCCTATCCCTGCTAACTTTTATATTTTAATCTTGCTCCTTAATTTATCTTGATATTACTTAATCTCCCTCTCCACCTATGGATCCCTCCCTTATCTTCTCCCCCAATCCTTTCTTTCCCTCTTTATCCCATTCCCATTTTCCCATACCTTATCCCATTCCCATTACTCTATACATTCTTCTATACTATTATACACATTGTCTCTCTGCCATAAATCTAAACATATCTTCTACATCCCACTTTATCCGATTTCCTCTCCTATTATTTATTTATAGATTTTGAAGAGAACTATACCTTTTATTATTATATAGTTATATAGTGTTCCTATTTAACCTATTCCCTATGTGAACAGATTTCAAAACTACAAGCCCTCCTTCCCTCTAAGACCTCTGTATCAGTTCTTCCTCTGTACCTCATTTGTATAACATAATTGTCATTTTTACCTTTTCCTGGACAATACTGCTTTTTAGAATCAGATCATACTCAACTCTACCCCAATATTTCTTTGGAGCTACCCAATTATTGATGTCAATCTTAAATATATGGTATACATTTCTATGCGCAACACAAATGATTTGTCCATATCGAGTTCCTTGAAATTAATCTTTGACATTGACCCTTATATAAATTTTCTATTAAGTTTGGGTGTGGCTGAGACAAAGTCCTAAAAATCTGCAAGTTTGTTGAATGTTCATTTTTAAAAATTAGATAATATGGATAATTTTTGTCTGCAGGCTGAATTCTTTAGATTGGCAGTCTTGTATTGTGGTTGGTGATAAGCCCTATACAAGTTTAATTAATTCTAGCATATTTGCATTGTTTTTTGGTTTCTTGCAAAATTTTCTCTTTGATATGGGGGTTTCAAAATTTAGAAATAATATTTCTATGTGTTTTCCACAAGGATTTCTTTGAGATGGTTGTTGAGGGCGGTAGTCCTTTGGTATTCCTTGTTTGAGCTCCAAGTTCCTTTGGGACTTGGACCTTTGATACAAGATCTGGTCAAACTAGTTTGGGCTATCTGAGCTGGCTGGGGTTTTACAGCCCCCATTCTAATCTGCTCAGATAGACCAAATGGCATCAGGAAATTCCTTTTTGGGAAGAGACTTCTGTCTGTCCCCAAAAGATAACAAGAGAATCCTTATCTTATTTACATCACTCTCAGGCTGAATGATTGTGCCCTGGTATAAAAGAGAGAACTCAAAAATCTACTCTTTGCAAAAATGGGCCTTGTACCATGCAGCCATTTTGCCCACCGGCTCTCCGGTGTTTCCATTCTAATCAATAAAGATTATGTTTCCATACAGCATTAAGTAGCAAATTCCTTTGCTGCCGAACCCACCCTTGGTTACTTTGGGGAAGGAAGGAGAGAGAGAAAAGGAACTGACCCATCTCTGTTTAGACATCAGTTTATTCCTCATCATTTACTCCTCATCAATGGTGATTGGTGAATTTTGTCTATGTCTATTTACCCCTCTTATTCTAACACTCCAAGACAATTTTCATTATTTCTTGCATTATTATATCAAGCTTCTTTTTGTGGTCCCAGCTTTCGGGTAGTCTTATTCTATTTTCTCTCTTGATTTGCTCTCCAGGTTTGCTGTTTTTCTTATATTTCACATTCTGATCTATTTTTTCATTCTTTATATTTTGCTTTATTATTTCTTGGTCTTATAACTTCATTGGTTTCCCCTTGCCCAATTCTAATTTTCAAAGAATTATTTTCTTCTTTAAGATTCTGTATATCCTTTTCTAGTCGGTTAACTTTTTTTTCATAATCTTCTTGTTTTTATTGTATGTTTTTAAAAATTTTTCCTCAATCTCTCTCACTTGATTTTTTCTGTAATATTTTCCTTTATAATAATAGCTTTTTATTTTTGAAAATACGTGCAAAGATAGTTTTCAACATTCTTCTTTGCAAAGCCTTGTGCTCCAAATTTTTCTCCTTTCTCTAGACAGCAAGAAAATCAATATACGTTAAACATGTGCAATTCTTCTAAACATATTTCTATGTTTGTCATGCTGTACAAGAAAAATCAAATCATTTGTCTAGGAAACAACATTTATTCCTCTCTATTTTTCCCTCCCCTTCTCTATTTTTATATATCTTCTCATTCTGCAGTTTAGTTCCACAAAAATAATGATTCACCTATAGGTAAAGTTCCTAAATAATGATATCATCACTTCTATTTATTTTTACTTATATATTCCTGTATACTTTTAGTTTGATATTTCTTAGTGGTTCTTCTTATTTTTCAGTTCTGTATTGTCTTTTTCTTTCTCCTTTTTTTGGGGAGGATTTTATTTACTTACTTGTATTTTCCTTAATTCCTGTATTTACTGTCTTGTTTGTTTGTTTTTCTATTGTCTGATGTGATTGAAGAAAAAATTAATTTGCCTGATTTTTAAAAGAAAATTTTAAAATGTCTATTTTAAATGTCTTTTTTCATGGTCTTTAGGCTTACGTTTACAAGGTACATCATCATTACACCTTGAGTGCCTTTGTTCTTTTTGAATACATTAGTCTATTCCCTTCTTCATTTTCTTGGGGTATACAGACCCATCTTGTTTTCTCCAGGTCAATTGTAGAATTTGTAAACTGCCACTGGAATGGTTCAATTTAACTATTATGTATTTCAATTTAACATAGAAGTCATATGTGGATTTTAAAATTTGGCCCTTTAGTTTCTGTATTCAAAAATCCTTTGCCTTCAAAACATTAGTATGATACTTTTAATAGAATAACACAAGAACAAACATTATAGAATGAGAGACAGTTGAAGGATTATATTTTACACTGACAGAGAGAATTCTGACATCTATTTATTAGGAATCTCAAAATCATGCTCTTTAAATATCTATACCTTGCAAATCTTTATCATCATTAACTGATGAGAGTAAACCTTGTATGTCTTGAATGAGCCTTGTAAAATTATGTAAAATCACCAAAAGAAGTCTCCTTTGATCTACAAACCCAAATGATCTTGCATCTTCTTGGAGCAAGATAAAATTTCCTGGGGAAGTCAACTCCAGGCAAGATTTCACATTTACCTGAGACTTCCCTTAGACTCATGCATAAAATGGGTCTTCAGAAAATGACAGATCACTTCTTTCTTGAGAATGATATAAGCCTGCCAAGAGAATCCCTCTTAGTGTTTCTTTAACAATAGAACTTTTTTACCATAGCCTCTGGGTTTAGTGAATTCCTTCCCTCCAAACTGGTGCTTTGGAGAGAATGAACCTCACCCATTCCTGCCCAACATCTTCATCGGTACCCTCATCCCTCATCATTTGGTGGCCCTTCCACAAGGTTTTCATCCACAAGGCTTTTTTTCCGGCTGAGGTAAGCCCATTATACAACCCTTTATGTAGCAGGGGACAGCTCAAATTTCCCAGGCTCAAAGGAAGCTGTCTAGAGCCTTGCACTCCTGCAGATTTGTTTCTTTGAGGATGCTTAGACAGACAACTTTGGAGGGGTGACAAATAGCCTTCTTACTGAGGAGAGCTTTTGTCACATCTTTCTGTCTCTCTGGGGATGCTTAGAGCAGAGGAGAGCTATAGAATTGGGAAAGCTTGGGACTTGTGGCAGGATGAGTCAGCTTCTTTCTCCATTCCTAAAGATTCTCCCTTATGCTGTCTCTTTAAAAATAGGGACAAATTTGGCTTGAGAGATTTAAAATAAAAAAAGTTCATATATTTCTGTAATACTGTCTAGCCACAATATAAGTTAGACAACCAGAAGCCATGGCTAATCAATGGTTAAATCAATTTCACTACTATTAGGGAACTAGATTTATTTTGCAGGAGGCTGGGTAGTAGGACGGAGGTTCCTATGTTCAGGCCTTCATGGGTCTGTCTCAGGATCCTAAATTAATATTAAATTGCAAAATGTTGCTAGTTAAGTTTACTGCAGGGGGACTGGAGATCTGATCCCCTGACTGATCCCCTCTTTTCTACCCCTTTAGGGGTGCAAGGAGTGTCTGCACCCCCTCCTGTGGCCCTGAGCAGGATTCTCGCGAATCTCCTCCAGAGCCGCCCTCCTATCAGAAAGGGGACCTTAGATCCCACGCTGTCCAATTCCCTTCTCCCCCAGATCCAGACTCTGGGATTACCCCACTGCTCAGTCCTTCTAAGAAGAGAAGCAATGCTTCCTTCTCCTCATTCCACTCTCTCCAGCCTCCTTCTGAGGCCTCCCTGCTCCTAAGTCTCTATTCTTTTCTTACTCCTCCCCAAGAGCCTGATTCAGTCACAGCTCTGGTCAGGACCTTGATATGGCTACTTCCTCTAAACTCTGCCCCTTGAGGGAAGATGCTGACCCTCAGGGTGGCACTCTTAGAGTGCAGATGCCCTTCTCCATGTCAGATCTTTCCCAAATTAAGGTGAACCTGGGCAAATATTCTGGGGATCCCACCAAGTATATTGAGGGGTATGAACCCATTACCCTCCAATATGATCTATCCTGGGAAGATATTAATATCATCTCCTCTTGTTGTACCATAGAAGAGAAAAGGAGGATCTGGGACCTAGCCCAGAACTTTGGGGATAACATGGGTGCCTCTTTCCCTAGTAGATATCAAGCAGGGGCCATAGCTGTGACTGTCTCAGACCCTAGGTGGAATTATCAGGAGGGGAGCAGGGACAGAGAGAAGAGGGATCATCTCTTAACCCACCTCATTGAGGGCATGAAAAAGGGGATTAAGCAGATAAGATTAGAAGGGAAACAATAAACTGGGAAAACATTTTTACAGTCAAAGATTCTGATAAAGGCCTCATTTCCAAAATATATAGAGAACTGACTCTAATTTATAAAAAATCATACTCCAATTGATAAATGATCAAAAGATATGAACAGACAATTCTCCGATGAAGAAATTGAAACTATTTCTAGCCATATGAAAAAATGCTCCAAGTCATTATTAATCGGAGAAATGCAAATTAAGACAAATCTGAGATACCACTATACACCTGTCAGATTGGCTAGAATGACAGGGAAAGATAATGTGCAATGTTAGAGGGGATGTGGGAAAACAGGGATACTGATACATTGTTGGTGGAGTTGTGAATACATCCAGCCATTCTGGAGAGCAATTTGGAACTATGCCCAAAAAGTTACCAAAATGTGCATATCCTTTGATTTAGCAGTGTTACTACTGGGCTTATATCCCAAAGAGATCTTAAAGAAGGGAAAAGGACCTGTATGTGCAAGAATGTTTGTGACAGCCCTCTTTGTAGTGGCCAGAAACTGGAAACCATGTGAATGCCCATCAATTGGAGACTGGCTGAATAAATTGTGGTATATGAATATTATGGAATATTATTGCTCTGTAAGAAATGACCAACAGGATGATTTCAGAGAGGCCTGGAGAGACTTACATGAACTGATGCTGAGTGAAATGAGCAGGACCAGGAGATCATTATATACTTCAACAACAATATTGTATGATGATCAATTCTGATGGACGTGGCCCTCTTCAACAATGAGATGAATCAAATCAGTTCCAATAGAGCAGTAATGAACTGAACCAGCTACACCCAGCAAAAGAACTCTGGGAGATGAGTGTGAACCCCTACATAGAATTCCCAATCCCTCTATCTTTGTCCACCTGCATTTTGGATTTCCTTCACGGGCTAATTGTATACTGTTTCAAAGTCAGATTCTTTTTATGCAGCAAAATAACTGTATGGACATGTATACATATATTAATTTATATTTTAACATATTTAACATGGGGGCAGCTAGGTGGCGCAGTGAATAGAGCACTAGCCCTGAATTCAGCAGGACCTGAGTTCAAATCTGGTCTCAGACACTTAATACTTCCTAGCTGTGTGACCCTGGACAAGTCACTTAACCCCAGCCTCAGGGGAAAAAAATCAAAAAACAAACATATTTAACATGCATTAGAGTACCTGCCATCTGGGGGGGGGGGGGGAAAGGAGGGGAAAAATTGGAACAAAAAGTTTGGCAATTGTCAGTGCTGTAAAATTACCCATGCATATATCTGGTAAATAAAAAGCCATAAAAAATTTTTAAAAATTAAAAGGGGATTAAGCAGGTTAATTACAAACTTAGAGAGATCACCTAAGCTGCTGAGGAAAACCCTGCCCTCTTTCAAAGCCTCGTAGAGGCCATGAGGAAATACACTCATCTGGACCCCACTTCTCCAGTGGGGACCATGGTCCTTGGCATGCATTTTATCAGTCTTCCCCAGATATAACATGGAAGCTACAGAAATTGGCTCTAGGGCCCAAGACTCCCATGACTTAGTTATTGGAAGTTGCCTTTAGGGTATTCAATAATAGGGATCAAGAGGAGGATCAAAAGGCCAAAGCAAAGAACAAAGAGCAGGCCCAGATTCTGGCTGCCGCTATTTCTAAGGGGCCCCAGGGTTCGTGCTTTAGGTGCAAAAGGCACGGCCACTGGGCAACGAATTGCCCTCTAAATAAATCAACATCCAGGCCTTTGCCCTATGCAAACAGGAAGGACACTGGAAGAATGACTGCCCAGAGAAAGGGAGGGCCACCATCCTCAGTCTTGCCTTCCAGTCTTCTCAGGACCTGGATTGACAGGTTTGGCCAGGGCTCCTCTTACTTCATCACTGCTACTGAACCCAGAGTTCCTTTGGATATAGCAGGTATGCTCATTCGTTTCTCTTTGATACAGGGCCTCTCTTTCTGTTCTGCTTGCACATTTGAGTCCCGTTCACCCCTTCCACCATAAGGTGATGAGAATTGACCAGAGACACCGGAACTGCTTGGAACCCTTGCCTTGCTGGTTTGGGGACCTATTGTTTCATTTTTTCATTCATTTTTTTGAATGTTTTCATTCATTTTTAATTATTACTTCCTACCCCACCCTCTTAAAAGGGAGAGACTTCTACTCCAACAGATCTGACTTAAGGGAAACCCCCTTTGAAAACCCAGATGGGGAGTGGTTCACAGATGGATCTAGCTTTCTTGAGAATGGGGAGAGAAAAGCATGTTATTTAGTGGTGTCTCTTCAAACTGCCTTTGAGGTTAAGTCATTACCTTCTGGGACTTCTGCTCAGAAAGCTGAGCTCATAGCCCTAACCAGAGTTTTAGAATTGGGGAAGGGGATGAGGGTCAATATTTACACTCATTCCAAATATGCTTTTCATATTTTGCAAACTCATAGAGCTATTTGGAAAGAAAGAGGCTTGTTGACAGCGAAAAACTCTCCCATTAAACATGCAGAAGAAATTCTGCATCTAATTGCAAGCTGTCTGTGAACCCAGAGAGGTTTCGGTCATATTTTGTAAAGGATACCAGAGGGGAGATTCTCTTCAAGCTAAAGGGAACAGGCTAGCAGATTCAGCTGCTAAAGCTGCTGCCATTTCACCATTGACTAGCTGCCTGAGTCTTTTGTTTCTTCCTATAGCTCACAGGAAAAGGCTCTTGAAGAGGAAAGGGGGTACACCCTTTCTCTTTCTGGTTGGTTTCAAACACCCTCAGACCACCTCTTAGTCCCAGAGGCAAGTCAATGAAAACTGATCTTTTGTCTCATCAAGCCATGCACCTGGGGAGAAATGTTCTCCATTCCCTGGTGAAACGTGTTTTCACTGGCCACAAGCTGAGAGACACAATCAAACAGGCCTGTCCAATCTGTGCCCAGGTGAATCCTGAGGGAGCTGTTAAGCCCCCACCTCACCTGAAGCCAGTCCAGAGGAGAGGCACATACCCTGGTGAGGATTGGCAACTAGATTTCACGCATATGCCTCCCTGCAGAGGTTTCAAGTTGCTTCTGGTCTTTGTTGACACATTCACTAACTGGGTAGAAGCTTTTTCTTCCAGAACTAAGAAGGCTCAAGAAGTACCTGAAAGACATCATACATTAATGATTAGACATTATTCCAAAATTTCTGGAATATATCAAATGCTTACAATCATATTAATAAAATAGAAAAAGAGAAGATTAATGAACCAAATATGTATTTTTTTAAAATAGGAAATCAAGAGATAAACAAACCTAAAATAAGTTAGAACTGTTTCAAAATTAGATGGAAAATTGATAAATTAGAAACAAAAAGCCTCTAGAAATGATAAATAAAAACTAAAAACTGTTTTTTGAAAAGATTTATAAGATCAATAAATCATTAGCTAATATGACTCAAAGAGAGCAGAAAATCAAATCAATAAAATGAGCAAGGTGAAATCAGCAAAACTATAAGAAATAAAAAGAATAATTGTAAAGGGCAGGAACTCTGAAAAGGTATACTTAAGGCTCTAGTTCTAGTATATACTAGAACCTTTTGCAATAAGACAGGAATGAAGTAATGATGTCCAGTCTCCTTACTATTGTTTTCATATCATTCTACAGATGTTAACAATAGCAGTCAAATAAGAGAAAGGAATTAAATAATAAAGATAGGTAAAGAGAAGATGATACAACCCCCCTTTTTAAATAAAAGTCTTAAATTTTTCCAAATACATTCAAAGATAATTTTCAATATTTATCTGCAAAACCCGGTGTTCCAAAATTTTCTCCCTACCTTCCCACTTGTTCCCCCCTAGACAGCAAGCAATCTAATATAGTTTAAAAATGTGCAATTCTTCTAAACATATTCTCATCTTTATCATGCTGCAGCATGTGAAAAATCCCACAATAAATAAAAAATCAAAATCAAAAAACAACAACAAAAGGTAAAAATACTAATCTTTGCTCCCCATTCATACTTCTCTCTCTAAATTAGTAGCTTCAGCAAAGATACAAACCACAAAAATCATCAGGATTTCTATAAAACAATAACAAACACAAGAAAATGCAATAGATAGAAACTTCCATTCCAAAAAGCTACAAAACGTATAAGATATCTGGGGATCAACTTCCCAAAGGACATAAAGACTTGAATAGATTCAATTACAAAGCATTCTTTAATGCATTAAAGTATTAAATTATTAAAGCACATAAAGTATTAAAATGCAACCTATGTAACTGGAGGAATATTTAGGACACACGACTACAATGAGCCAATACAATAATAATGATAATACTACTGAAATTAATGCTACAGCTATCAAATTCTGCAAGGAAACTTTATAGAACTTGATAAAATAACAACAAAATTCATTTGGAAAAAACAAAAATCATTTGGATAAAATAAAAACAAGATTCCTGTATAATTTCAAGGAAAATTATAAAAAGAGGTAAGAATAAACTGGGAATAAGCATTTTCAAACTTCAAACTATATTTTAAAGCAGCACTCAAAAATATCTGGCTGTAGTAAAATAGAAAGACAGGTGAATGAAACAGACAAGACAAAGGTGATTCCGAAACAATAGAATTCAATAACCCATTATTTGACAAAGTAGAAAATTCAAGTAACATAGGGAAAAACATCTTTTGATTAGAAAAAAAATCTGCTAGGAAAACTGGAAAGCACTCCGGCACTCTACAATACATTCTAAAGATACATTAATATTAAATGTCATAGTATTAAAAATACTATATTATTCTATAAAAAATTAGATAACACACTATGTATAGCTCATAGCTATTGATAGAGATGTATTCATAATCAAACAGTTTAGTTGTTGTTCTCAAAAAGGACTAAAATGACATCACTATATTAGAGTCAAGTTAATGTGTCTGACTGTTGCTAATTAGACCAACATGAGTTCAGAATGAATTGCCACATGTTGGGCACAAACAGTCCCTATGAAAATTTAAGGTGGATTCTCTAACTTTACATATTTCAAGTTTCTTCTGGGCTAATTCAGTTCTGCTTTGCTCATGCAGCACAGCCCCATCTCTGATGAAAGCATGCCATGCTAGGCGGTCCTGGGGTCCTTGCCAGTATCTCGTATATCATGCAATCAATTTTGAAGTTCTTAAGAGAGACCTTGATATCTTCATATCACTTTTTTCTGACCACCAAGTGAGTGCTTGCCTGTTGTGAGTTCTCCACAAAACAGCCTTTTTGGTAAACATACATTTGGCATTCAAACAATGGGCCATGCAATGGAGTTATGCTCTCTGAAGTAGACTTTGAATGCTTGGCAGTTCAAAAAAAGACCTTAAGGTCTTATTCTGCTTTTTAGCATGATGTTTTCAGCCATGATGTCAAATACCTTCAATGAGGACAAACATGGCATCAAAGTCAGCTACAGTACGGATGGTAACTTTCTCAACTTGAAAAAGCTGCAAACCAAAACTAAAATGGAAAGAGTGTTGGCACATGATTTTTGAGATGCAACAAAGTATGAATTAATTCTCTGTTGCTTATGCTAATTTTGGCCCAACAGTTAACACCAAGAAAATACAGGTGCTCCATCAACTAGCAGCACACCATCCATATGTGGAACCACTGATTACAGCAAAAATTTTGGATAAATTCACTTACTTTGGTAATATAATAATGAGGTTGACATTGCCAGAGCTAGCTCAGTGTTTAGGATAAGAAGGGAAGTGGCTAACAGGAAAAATAAAACCTTAAATTTCTCTTATAAGGGTTTGGCATCCAAACCCATTTATAAAAAATATAAAATATTTTTGTAAGAGACATTCTCAATAGACACGTGGTCAAAAAATGTGAAAAAATTAGTTCTCAAGAGAACTGCAAAGTATTCACATTTACATATAAACATGCTCCAAATTATTAATTATAAGAGATGCAAATCAAAACAACTCGGAAATTTCACCTCACATCTTATAAACCACAAAAAATTGCAACAGACAATGTTGTAAGAAGGTAAGCACACTTTACAAACATTGTTATGGAACTTAGAAATGGTACAACTATTTTTGGAAGGAATTTGGAATAATGCAAACAAAGTACTAAAATGACTCTTCAGAATCAGAGGTTTCATTACTGGGCTTATACCTGCCAAGAAAACCATAGATAAGAAAAAGGTCCTATGTACTCAAAAATATTTATAGCGGCACTTTTTGTGATAGCTAAAAATTGGAAATAAAGTAGATGCCCTTCTATTGGGGAATAGTTATACAAATTGTGGATGTAATGGAATCCTATTCTGTTGGAAGAGATATTTCAGAGATGTGAATGATGAATACAAAGAAGAATGTTTTTCAGTTTCTTTGTGACATAAACAATTGGGTTTTCTTGGCAAAGATACTGGAGTGGTTTGTCATTTCCTTCTCCAATTCATTTTATCGATGAGAAAACTGAGGCAAATAGGGTAAAGTGACTTGTCCAGGATCACACAGCTACTCTAAGTGTCTGAGGCCAGATGTAAAGTAAGGAAGATGAATCTTCTTGGCTCCAGATCTGGAGTTATTTCCACTGAGCCAACTGGCTGCTCCCAGTAGAAATCTTCTTAAATTATGGCATCATCCATTCAAGTCCATGAATCAATCTCTCACCAGTGAAAACAAAGCACACTTGATTGGTTATTATATCAGGTGTCTTAAATTGAAATTAGCTTTTAAAACTGGAAAATTATAGGCATGTCATGCATTTTTAAAACAATTTGTTGTTAGCAAAAATTAGAAATTCTTTATCTTTCATAAAGGATTTTTGTAGAGTTCTTCAGCTATGGAAATCCTCTCTTAGTCTACATTCCAATAGTATTATGAAAATCTGCATGATGTCTCTCTCACTTTCGTTTCCTCAGCTCAGTGTTAATATAATTAGTGTTCCATAAAATTAACTGACTCAGTGGTTCTTCTCAGTAGCAACAGGTGAATCCAATCCATCTTTTTGTCACTTAGTTTTCTAGAACAGGGGATAGAAAGGTCCCAGCTCCTACAGCAGTAGCAAGTGTTGGTGGGTGATCCTGTCTATGAATAATATTGTGCATCAAGCCCTAGAACATTAAATAGTTGTTTAAATGAGGTCCAGAATCCATAATAATAACAACAACAATAATAATATTCAACCTAACTATCCACATAAGAAAAATTAAGTAGAGAATGCAGACTCATCAAAAGAAGTGTTATTTCAGTACAGAATACAGTACATTGTTATATAGGCAAAGCCCTATAATTTCTTTAAAATGGCCCTATATTTCTCGCTGGAAAAAGATCAATTTTCTAAACAGCAATATTTCTATGGTAATCAAATTACTGCATAACTAGCAGAAAATGATAAAAAGAGAAATTCCATTTAAAAATAACAGCAGATCGCATAAAATACTTCAAAGACTATCTTTACCTATCAACACACAGGAACTATATGAATATAATTACAAAGAACTCTTCATACAGATAGAGACAGAAATACACAATGTTGGAAATATCAATTATTTATGGATTGCCCAAGCTAAGTATAATAAAAAAGTTATATAAATCTTTAATATATAAAATTCAATGCCATACCAAACTGCCCCAAAATTAATTTTGTTGTTGCTGCTGTTGTTCAGTTGTTTCAGTCATGTCTGACTCTTCATGACTCCATTTGAGATCTTCTTGACAAAGACACTGGAGTGGTTTGCCCTATCCTTCTCCAACTACTTTCTCCATCTCCAGATGAAGAAACTGAAGGGAACAAAGTTAAGTTATTTGCCTAGGGACATCAGGTAGTATTTGAGGTCATATTTGAACTCAAGAAGACTAATTCTCTTTGCCATCAAGCTGCTCCAAAGAATTACTTTAGAGCTAGGAAAAAAGCATATCAAAATTTCTCTAAAAAAACAAAAGGTCAAGAAAATCAAAGGAATCATGGAGGGTGGGGGGTGGGTGGAGATATACTAGTACCAGATCTCAAACTATCTTACAAAATTTTAATCACCAAAATAATTTGGTCCTGGATAAGAAATAGAGGATTGATTTATGGAACAGATTAGGAACACAATATGCAGAAGCACCGTGACCTAGTGCCCAGATATTGGAATAAGAATTCATTATTTGACAAAAACTGCTTGAAAAATTGGAAAGTAGTCTGGGAGGAACTAGGCACAGACAAACATTTTACACTGAATACCAAGAGACGCTCAAAAGGTAATATCATAAGTAAAAGGAGAAATTACCTGTCAGATTTAAGGAGATTTATGGAAGAGTTAATGAACTGGGACATGTAACCTGAGGACAATGAACATTCTACCTGTGTGACTCAATTTATTGTTAAAGTAGTTTTGTATGACATTGCTTTTTTTTTTTTTTAATCAGCTTTCCTTTAGCTGACATTAACACTTTTAAAATTGTTCCTGGTGTCAGAATCAAAAGAATTAAGTCATATACTTCATGAAGCACATTACAGAATAAATTAAAGGGATTCATGTAAATATTTCAATCATTTATCCAGAGGCACATTTATTTTTTTATTTTATTCTTAATTTTGCAGTTATTTTCCCTATGAAATACATTTTTAAAAATCAAGTCCATGTGTGAAAAGATCATGAAAAAGGTACCAATATAATATATGTATATATAACTGTCCAAACTAAAAGAAAATAAAAAGAATATAAGATTGTGGGAGATAAAATGGATAATTTTGATTATATAAAATTTAAAAGTTTCTGTCCAAACAAAACCAATGTAGCCAGAATTAGAAGAAAAATTGGAAACTGGGAAGAAATCTTTGCAGCAAGTTTTTCTATAAAGATCTCATTTCCCCAAAATATAGAGAACTAAAACAAATTTATTAAAAATAAGAGCAATTTTCCCAATTGATAAATGGTCGAGGGATATTAACAGATAGTTTTCAGAGGAAGAAATCAAAGTTATCTATGAACCAATAATAATTAGAGAAATGCAAATCAAAACAACTCAGAAAAGGAAAATGTCAAATATGAGAGGGAATGCAGGAAAATAAATGTCTAATGCATTGTTGATGGATTTGTAAACTACTTTATACATTTTGGGAAATGATTTGGAATTAGGTCCAAAGAGCTATCAAACTGCATAATCTTTGACTTAGCAATACCACTTCCAGATCTATATCACCAAGAAATTAAAGGAAAAGGAAAAGAATGTCTATGAAAAATAATTGAAAAGTTCTTTTTGTGATGGCAAAGAATTGGAAACTGCCCATCAATTGGGAAAAGAATGAACAAGTTATGGCTACTGAATTAAGTCCTAGCAGAGACAAGTTTCTAAAGAAAGAGCTTTTCTTTCATTCTTTGCTCTTTTATATCTTTTACCCTAGAGTTCCAAGGAAAAATCAATTAAAGCTTAGGTTTCTCCCTGCTTAATAAACTTTATTGGATCCAGAGTACCTTCAGAATCAGAATAAAGTCCTCTGATATTCTACTATCCTCCATACATTCTACAGTTTAATCATACTGATCTACTTGCTGTTTCTCTCACAAAAATTTCTTCAGACTCCAAACGTTTTACTTTGGCGATTTCCCTTGCTTAGAATCCCCAGGCCCCTAATTCTAATTCTCCAATCCCTGACCTACATTTTTCAGGAAAGTCTTTCTTTCATGAGTACTGAGGTCCCAGTACTCATGACACCCTTCCAGGGTTATCTTCCATCTACTCTGTATTTTTCTGTCTATGTCATGTTTTCCCTCCTCAGAATTAAGTTCCTGGAGGATGGGGATTTTTTTTTCCTATTAACAGTGCCATTGTAATTCCTTAAGAAAAAGAGTGATTGCTCTGAGGATTCTAGTGATTTCTTATGTGTTGCTCTTGTTTATCAATTTCTTTCTTGTTTATATTTCTTTTAGGTGTTTCTAGGATTGAATAGGGCAGATGGAAGGCTCTAAGAATTATTGTTTTACTGTTTCTCCTTACGCGTTTAATATTAGTATTTTATCTATAGTGCCTTTACTTATAGTCTCTTATTTTAACCAAATTCTTTTTTTTAATTGAGTTTTCTAGGATCATGATTTTTACCTCAGCATTTCTGGATTTACTTGAATTATAATACATGTTTCTCTAATTTCTCATAATTATATCATTAATTTGTTTCTTACTGGGTTATTTTCTTAATTCATTCATTTACTCTCTTCCATTTCATGGGTTATTATACTTTTTCCCCCCTGAGGCAACTGGGATTAAGTGACTTGCCCAGGGTTACACTTAAGAAGTGTTAAGTGTCTGAGGCTAGACTTGAACTCAGGTCCACCTGACTGGTGCTGTACCACCTAGATGCCTGATACTCGTTTCACATTTACAGTTACAATTGTTAGATCCAATTTTCCACTCATCATTTCCTGTTTCCTTTCTTAACTCTCTTCCTTCTTGATAGGTTAAAAAAAAAAAAAAAAGACAGTAAAAGAAAGGAGTGAAATTAACATCAGTAATTTAGTTGAAATAGCCTGTTCCAGTCTTCTCTCTTGTCCCTTTTCACCAAGATCAGACCTATACCACTCTTTTTAATTATAACACACTGTATTGATGATCAAAAGTATCAGAGAAGGAATAAGAACAGGATGCTTTTTTATTTCATGTCATTTATCAGTAAAGTTATGTCACTTTCAACTATTCAAAGTGCTATCTTTTTTGAACTTAAAAACAATCCTGAGATAAATCAATTTCCAATTTATTGATGAAGAAACTTAAGTACATAGAAATTAGATTCTGTCTGTGATCACATAGCTAGTTAGTGGGAGAATTGGGATTTTTCTGACTCTTATTTTCAGAAAATGTTAGGCTAGCTTGTCTGCAAAATCTTACTCATAGATTTATAATCAACTCAGTCAATAAGCATTTAAGTACTTATTATATGCCAGATTGTGTTAACTCCTGGGGATACAAAAAATCAAAAATAGTCCCTAGACAACACTTAAATGATTAAGTATATACCAAGTAGATAAAAAGCAATCTGGCAGAAGAAATTAGCAACTTTGGGGCTGGGAAATGGAGAAAAGGGGTCATGAAAGACCTCCTGGATAAGGTAAGGATTTCAGGCCAGTTTTGAAGAAAGTAAAAATAAAACTATGCAGGATGCCATGATCAGACTTATGAGTAGAAAAACAACCTTGGATGAATGTGAAGTTGAGTCCAAGAGACCAATTAGAATGCTATTTATAATACTCTAGGGTTAAGAGGTGATGAGGGCATGAAACTAATGCAATGATTACGTGAGTCCAGAGAAGTAGATATGTGAGAAGTACAAATATGGGAGTGAAGAATAAAAAGACAAAATTTGGCAGTGAATTACCTATGTGAGGTGAGTGAAAGTGAGGAACTTAAGGAAACACTGAGACTATGAACCTGTGATGAACAGGACAACTCTACTACTGGTGGGACTGGGGATATCTGGAGAAGGGGAAGATCTGGGGGAAAACATTTTGAGTTCTGCTTTGAACATGTTGAATTTGAGATGCTAGAACATTCAATTCAGGATTTTTGTTTAGGTTGAAGTAAAGCACATGAATTCTCTGGATGTGCCCCATTAACGAAATCTTTGGTTAGAATAATTGATTACAGTAGTCTACTACTTTAATCAGAATATGAACAAAAAAGATCACTCATGGTTTCTTTTACAAAGAATGATCAAAATAATTGCATGGAATATTTTGGGGGCTCCTTGTTTACCTGTACTCTAGGAGAAAAAGATTTTAAGTGCAAACATTTTTTATTGAATTTCTAATAATATCATGAAAGGCACACAACAAACTTTTTTTACAAAATAATTCAATTATGGTATCATATTGGTAAGATGATCCTTTCACAGAAAGGATTATTTGCAACTTGATTAGGTACAAAGTTCATTGTTGTCAACATATGCTGTCCATACAAAAAGGCAATATAAATCTAATCTGTAGACTGACCAATTATGAGTTTGAAAAAAATTAGATGCAGTATAAATAACAGTTTTACACTTTTTAAACCACAATTTTCAAATGCAAAAAAATATAGAATATTCAAATTGGATTTTCTATATGCCATTTTTCCTTGTAACAGTGCCAACAATGAAGAAATAAAAAGCAAAAGTTATTCTTTGTGTCATGATTACCATGATTACCATAAACATAAGAAAACCACTTGTAAAGCCAATTGGAAAGCAGTTGAGCCAAATAAACAATGAAGTTAGAAACATTTAAACACTTGATTTCAATCAAAGGTCAGATAATGCAAAGCATAAGCTACTCTTTTTATCACTAGTTATATTTTTTCCTACATGTTTGAACAAATATCAGATGTAAACTCTGGCTTTGTCATGTTTATTTCATAAGCCTTTTTTATGGAAAAATAAATTGTTTAATGACATGAAAATTCATATTGCACACTGCCACTTGAGAACAGAAGATCAGATACTTTTACAAATCTGGATATCTGAAACTTTGGTCAATTAATGCATTTGAATAAGAGCAAATATTTTCATGACTACAAATTATAGTCCACTTTTAAGCTGTCAATTAAAATAATCTGACAAGTATGCAAACTATATATAAATTGGCTACTTCTGTTTGTAAAACCTCAAGGATCACAAATATATGAAGTAAACAATGCTGGAGTACTTCCAGATAATGTACTGTAATACTGCTTCCCATGCATATCAAATAAGTTTTGCTATCTTCCAAGTCTACTTTTCATCTTACATTATTTATATAAAAATATCACACTTGTGTATATAAAATTACATATTTGAATATAGATAAATGTATTTTTTAAAGAAAATATGCCTGATAGAAAAAAATGGCATATAAAAATATGGTAAAACAGAGCTACAGAATATTAAGCTATTAATTTAAAAATATCTTGATAAAAAGGCATTGTGCTGTGAATGTCTTTGCCATTGTTTCGGCAATATATTCACCTTACTTGAAAGAGACAAGTTCACAACAGTACTGACTTCCTTTTACTTTCTCATGATAAGGCTTAGTGATAAGTTTTGAAATTTGCTCTGGGCTAATGATAAGAATAATTATAGGTCTTTTCCATGGTAAGACATTTTAAAAAATACATGAAAATAGCTTTCTACATGAAAAAGAATAACAGAAAAATTGTGCTTGTGCAACCTCATCATCCCAAACTGCTTAAGTTAGAGCTTAGAAAACATTGTTTCTAAGTAATAATACAAAAAGAGGCAAATGCTTAGTATATATGCTAAGTGAAAAAAATTTGTAAGCTCCATGCACACATAAACACACACAAACCTATATATTTATATATGTATAACATATGCATATTATAAAAATAATTTGAACAAACATTATGGCATCAGAATGACCTGTCATTGTTCACTTAACAAATAAGAAACATATATTTTAGATTTTTTCCCCAATTTTTAAAAACAGAAATGTGATTTGTAAACATCATAAACATATTAGGATTTGAGCAAAAGTCTTATTTTTTTGAGTAAGTTCTTAAATCACTTCTAGGATATTTTTGGAGAGCTATGATTATATGTCACTGAACAGAAATCTGACTAATGCAATTTGTTTCACAAGGCATAACTATATATCCCAAAGCCACTAAATATTATTTATTTGTGTCTTTTGGATACAAATATCTGTAATATTTACTTACAGATCTTTGGCTTGTTAGAATCACTCCTCTCTCTAATAAAGAAGGCAAAAGCCAAAACAGAATGGCAATGTTTATACAAAAGCCAATGATATCTTAACTAGACAATTGTATTGTGCTTATGGGAACTAACTGGGAAAAAATGCTAATATTCTATATGTAAAGTTGAAGCAGAATTTCTTTACAGATGAGCAGTGCAAACTGCGAGGATTGTGCATACTGCACACAATTTTGTGGCTGCCATGAACTGTTGAGTGGGAGTACTTAAAGTGCAATCTTTATAAAGTTTGATATGCATTTATATCATTAGGAAGAAAACTATATATATATAGTGGGAAAGAGTGGGGATGGGAGGGAATGTATGAGAAAGTAAGCAGGAGAAATATGGCATAACAACACTTAAAACAAGAAGAATCAACTTGAATAATCTCTTTTGAAGCAGCATTCTTGCTGTACTCCTGTTGTTTTAAACCACAAATTCTGGTACTTCATCATGGGTGAGATCCAACGAGAAATATTTGCTTGTTCTTTTGACTGGGAAAGTGTCTTGGATGTTAATACATTGCTGAGCCAAGCAGTTATTACAATACAGGTTATCTTCATCTAATTCATGACCACATCCGAAAGTGTAACTCTGAGCAGTGTCCTGACACAGACCTGCTATCTGCAAAAAGTCTTTTTGATAAAGTCTGATATCATCCAGACTCAAGCTATGTCGATCAGTAGAAGTCTTTGGTTTTCGACAGATAGCCTGCAAAATACCCCACAGATTATAACAATTAATGTTCTTTGCTTTGTAAAGAAAAAACATGTTAGAAATAAAATGGAATCTCACAAAATAATGCCAGGTGTTAACACCAATTAACAACAATAGGGTCACCTCTCAAAAACTGAGAAAACTGTGATTAGAATAAAGATTATATCTAGCATATACCGACTGAATGATCTTACAAATTCCATTAATTCAAATCACAGTATAAGCAAATAAATACAATAAGACAAAAAAAATTTTTTTAATATTTTAGATAAATCCAGGAAAAGTAGAACTATAATAGGATATCTAGGGAAAAATAGTTGTTTAGAAGACATACCCAAGATTTGTTATTTGATATAAAAAAGGACAACAAATGTCCTTTATGCTTTTTCCAAAAGCAGAATTGTGGCCAACTATTTGAACCAACAGTAAATTATTACCTTAAGTGTTTTACCAGGCAAGTATCATAAGAAACAGGAATGTCAGTGCGGTTGGCCTAAAAATAAAAAATTAACTGGGCAAAAAAATTTAAGTATTGCAGACACATTTTCAAACAAGCCCTTGGATTTATTAATAAATTCTGTAATAATATTTATGTTAATTATTAATTTGTGATATTTATATTAATTAAAACACAATGAAGCCTGGGATATCTAATGTCATGATTATTAAGTAATATTCCATATTAGAATATACCTTCTAGGTCCAAAGGTAGGTTTCCCTTCTAAAATGAAATCTCTTTGAAAGGGAAATAGATGTACATACATGTGTATATGTATATGTTTGTCTGTCTGTCTTTCTCTGTAATATAAAATCATGCCTAGGTTTTTTGTACAAGCCTGATTTTGAAGGGGAATCTTGGATGTAGAAAGATTCTAAAATCCTGGCATGTAAAAAATCAGGAATAGTTAGCATTATTCTTCAAATCCACCATAAAATACAGAATAATATCTTTAATCAGTTGTAGCTGGAAAGACAATAGGGTCTCTTTAAAGTAGGAACACTTAATTTGGAATTTGTCAACTTGTTTTAAAAAATGCTTTAATATTTAATGCAATTAATTTTCATTGTAGGATTTAAATGCATTTAAAAACATTAGTCTGAAAAGAAGGATTTCCCAGACTGCCAAAAAAATCCATGACATAAATGAAAGCAGTTGAATTTGAAATCATTCTACATAAGTAGTATAATATAAATTTTAATTTTCATGGTAACTAAGTTATTGATATGGAGACTGGTAGGAATCAAAACTTTTAGGAAAAAAAACAAAACAAACTAGGTAAAGTTTAATGTGCAAAACAACTGGTGATTAAGGGAAAAATACTCTTAAAAATGTCTTCACATCTAGATATGATTATATAGTTAGTTCATTCCAGTGTATAAATTCAGAGTGAAAAGACAGGCACTATTTAAACTGTTATTTTTCTTTTTTTCCCACATAACATATATAGTTAAAGGTGCCTACTTCACTGTATGATCATTAATAAATAAAAACACAAGAGGTAGAATGCAATAGTGTAAGATTGGTGAGCGGCCTGGGCCTGAATCCTAGCTCTAACACATATTATTTGGGTTATTCGGAGGAAGCCACAATCTCCCTGAGTCTATTTCCTTTTCTATGAAAAGAAATATAGTATAAGGAAAGCACTCCACAAACCTCAAAATCCTAGATAATTATAATTTAAAATGAACAAAAAACTTCTTTTAACTTACTCATATCTTGGGGGCACTTCAGACAAGCTCCAGATATATTTCATTTTATTTCCTATTTCTAACTCCTTTATATCTCCCCATAATGCACCCACCTCCATATTCTCATTAGGGCTTGTACTCTTTCCACTTAGTTCTTGGCCCATGATCAAATAACTTAATTTCCCTTTATCCCTTCTTGTCATTCTTCAAAATTCTTAATGGATACTTTATTCATTCTTTAACACATTGCATTAAAACAGTATTGTTCTTCTATGTAGGGTTTAGAGAATCTTCTTTTCTCTTGAGGGCCACTGACCCAAAGAAACAGTTCAATTATAAGTCATATTTAATAAATATTAATATAATTAATATAGATGGTTTCCTGTAAAATTAAGGTAAAATGAAACATTTCTACAAGGACTTCATTGAAAAGTACAAAAAAAAAATGTTTTAATTACATAGTATTACCAAACTGGCCAAAGGTGAAATCAAAAAATGTTGGAGAGGATGTAAGAAAAATTGGAACACTAATTCATAGTTTGTGGACTGATCCATTTTGGAAAGCAATCTGGAATTATGCACTAAGAGTTATTAAACTTTGATTCAGTAACACCACCTTTTAAATTTTATTTCCAAAAGATGACTAGAGAAAAAGGAAAAGAACTGATATGTTCTAAAATGTTTATAGCAGCTCTCTTTGTGGTAGCAAAGAACTGGAAACTGCGCATCAATTGAGGAATGGCTGAACAAGTTGTGATAAGTGATGATAATGGAATACTACTCTGTTATAAGAAATAATGAGCTCAATTATCTTAGAAAAACATGGAAAGATTTGCATGAAATAATAGAGTGAAATCAGCAGGAACAAAAGAACATCATAAACAATAATCTTTGAAGAATGACTGAATGAATAAGTTACTTTGACTATTATAAATACCCAAATAAAACGTAAAAAGACACATAAAGATATTATCTGTATCCAGAGAAAAAAACAGATAAATATGTATGTATAGAGTAGTTCCACATACACATAAATCCCTAACTATTTGTGTCTAATGATAGCTATCTCTGCAGTGAGGTGTGGAGAGGACAGGGGGAAAGAAATTTAAGTGGTAATTTTGCTGTGTATTTAAAAGGAACTTTGTTGTGGAAATGCTTGTTTTATTACATTAAAATGTATTAATGTAAAAAAAGGGGGGGAATGACAGTATTGTCAATTAATTGGTATGAAGAAAATGGGACAAAAGAGGAAAAAGAATTCTGGATTTTAGACTATTATTGTCTGTTGCCTTTTGAAATCTTAACTACCTCATAAGTTACTATTTACAGTTCAAAACTAACCAAAATAGCTTTCAGGGGTAATTCTCTAGAATGTGTCATTATTAACAACCTTAGGACCTCAAACCATAGATTTCTTTTCTCTGATATGAGCAATATAATAGTCAAGGAAGATAAATAGGCATTTCAAGTAAATTAAAAAAAAAAAAAAACTCAAAGGAAATAAAAGGAAATGAAACCATTCCAAACAGAAAGTGGTCTGGGATTTTTATTGTTGTTTCTTTTTTGTAATTTCCTTAGTTGCTATATTTTGAAGACCAGCTTTACAACTATTAATTGATCACATACCTGTGGGAGAGAATCAGTGCTTTGGCCATGCAGTTTCACTACAGTTTCTGAAGAGCTAGATGTGGAAGAACTGATTTCCTTTACAATTAGTCCTAAAAGAGAAAATACAAAGAATAATGAAGTTTTTCAGCTTACTCAAGAAGTATCTTCTTTGACAGAAATTACTATCCAAGAAGGGCAAACTTACAAAATAGGTGATAGTCTTTTAAATGAGACAAGAATTGAGCAAATGGAAGCTAATGACTTTATGAGAAATAAAGAAAAAAATAAAAATCAAAAGAATAAAAAGCTAAAAGACAATATAGAATATTTCCTTGGAAAAGCAACCTAAAAAATACATCCAGGAGAAACAATATAAAAATTATTGAACTATCTGAAAGCCATGATCAAAAAAAGAGTCTAGATATCATCTTTCAAGATTCTCTGACAAAAGCCTTATTTCTCAAATATAGAACTGAAATAAATTTACAAAAGAGCCGTTCCCTAAAACTGATAATCAAAAGATATAAACATTTCAGATGAAGTAATGAGAGCTATGACAGTCATGTGAAAAAATGCTCTAATTCACTATTGACTGGAGAAATGCAAATTAAAATGATTCTGAGGTATTAACTTATACCTATTTAAATTGGCTAACAGGAAAGAAAAGGAAAATGACAAATGTGTGAAGGTCATATGGGAAAAATGAAACATAAATGGTGGAGTTACAAACTGATTCAACCATTATATAGAGCAATTTGCAATTATACCCAAAAGGCTATTAAACTGTATATACCCTTTGTTCTAGTAGTGTCTCTACAGGGTCTATATCACAAAGATATCATAAAAAAGGGAAAAGGACCCACATATGCAAAAATGTTTATTGAAATTCTTTTTATAGTCAAGAACTAGAAATCGAGTTGATGCCTATTAGTTGGAGAATGGCGGAACAAGCTATGGTATATGATTATAATGGAATATTATTGTTCTTTTAAGAAATGATGAACAGGGTGGTTTCAGAAAAGCCTGGAAAGACTTATAAGAACTGATAATAACTAAAGTGAGTAGAAAAGAGAACATTGTACACAGCAACAAGAAGATTATGTGATGATCAATAGTGATGGACTTGGCTCTTCTCAGCAGTGAGGTGATTCAAGGCAATTCCAATAGACTTGGGATAGGAAAAGCCATCTGCACCCAGAAAGTGAATTTATGGAGACTGAATTTTCACCTTTTGTTTTTGTTGTCTGTTTATTCCCAGAGAAGAAACTGATGGGGTATAAATACAGATTAAAGCATACTTTTTTTTTTAACCTTTATTTTTCTTGAGGATTTTTTTGGGAGAAAGGGGTGTCTTTTTCTTTCATAGTATGACTACTATGGAAATGTTTTATATGACTATACATATATAATCTAAACTAAATTGCTTTTCTTTTTAATGGGTGGGATGGGAAGGGAGGAAAGCAAAGAACTTGGAGCTAAAAGTTTTTTAAATTAATGTTAAAAATTGTTTTTACGAGGGGCACCTAAGTGGCACAGTGGATAGAACACCAACCCTGAAGTCAGGAGACCTGAGTTCAAATCTGGTCTTAGACACTTAACACTTCCTAGCTGTGTGACCCTGGGCAAGTCACTTAACCTTACTGCCTCAGCCCTCCCCCCCCAAAAAAAATTGTTTTTCATGTAACTGGAAAAAAACTAAATACTAAGTAAATTATGGTTAAAAAAAAAAAAAGACATTCAGAACAACATGGAAACCTTGCACGATGAAGTTTTTTAAAAAGGCAGGATATTATGCAAATTAACTAAAATAACTGACAAAAATTATAATAGAAAGGCAGCCTAATTCTAATGAATGACAAATCTTGGAGACCACATGTCGCATATCTTCTTCTTCTTGGGGAAAAAGGACTACAGGTATAGAATGAAACATATCCTAGCACACTAACTCACTCCATTGATTAGTTTTACTTAATTTAGGGCAGTTAAGACAGTGCATGGATAAAGCAACAGTGTTGAAGTTAGGAGGACTTGAGTTTAAATTTGACCTCAGACACTTAACACTTAGTAACTGTGTGACCCTGGACAATTGCCTCAAAAACAAAACAAAACTTCGATTAACTCTTTTTCCTTGTTAAAAAGGAGAATTGAATAACCATAGTTGTGGGGATGGGAGTGGAAGTGGGAATTAGAAATGATTGATATAGAAATAAAAGGTATCAATTTTTTTTTAAATCACAAGTATCTCCCACAAAAAAACAAACAATCCCAAACCCCAAACCAGATATGTTTTCAGTACCTCATCCCATATTCTAGTAGGAATGGTTGATACATTCCAGATCATAACCATCTCTGACATGTGGTTCTAACTCAGGACAGGGCCTTTACTTTAGTCATTACCTTCCTTTCTTCAACTTCTCTCCCTCTTCTTGGATCAGAAGCATTAAGTCAATTCAAAAACATTATTGAAAGTGCATTTACCATATGACAGGAACCATAAATCTTGGAGATACAAAGAAAGGTAAGAAAATCCAAACGCTCAATTTGCTTAAGGAATTTACAATCTAATGGTAGAGACAACATGCAAACAATGTATGAACTAGATGTATGTGTATGTGTGTATGTATATGTATCTATCTGTGCCTATATTTCAGTCAAATAAATTGAAGACAATTTTAGAAAGAAGGCTCTAGCATTAAGGGGAACAAGGAAAGATTTCTTATAGAAGGTGGGATTTTAGTTGAGACTTGAAGGAAGCCAGGTAGACACAAAGACACAAAGTTAGGCAGCAATGAGTAAGGACTGAGTAAGGAAAAGTATATGTAACTGGTTTGAAGGGGAAGGCTCAGGTAAGATCAATTCAATGAACTCAATCATTTAATTCCAAAACTTTTAATTAAATATCTATTATGGTCCTTTGCTGGAAATAACACAAAGAGGCAAAAAACAGTCCTTCTGACTTAGAGGAAACTTAGTCTAATGGAGCAAGTAAATTGTTTTCCATTTTCTTTGACAGTCAGGTTCAGCTGACTGGTGGAGAGGTTATAATGGAATCACAATTTCTCCTTCTCTCCTCCTCCTTAGACGAAATTCTGCTTTTTAAGAAGTTGTTTTTTCTTCACTTAATTGTTGCGCCTATTTTAGCCTCTTTTAGATTAATTCTGTTTTTTTAAGGTTTTTTTTTCAGTATTTTTTGTGCCTCTTTAACCAAGCTATTAATTCTGTTAAAAATTTGGGTTTTTTCTATTTTTTTTGCCTTTTTGTTTTCATTTACTTAATATTTTATATTTAACCAGTTACATATAAAAATGATTTTTAACATTCATTTTTAAATTCCATATTCTCTCACTTTCTCTTTTCCCTCTCCCTCCACTGAGAAGAGAAGTAATTCAATATAGGTTATATAAGTATGGTCATGCAAAACATTTCTGTAATAGTTATGCTACAAAAGAAAACTGACCAAAAAAGAAAAAAACCTTGTAAAGGGCTGAAACTCTTGAGTCAATGCATTGGGAGTCAGACAATTGAGCACTTGAGGCTAATTACCGATTGGACAATACTCTATAAGAATATGCTTGGAAAATGGCCCTTCCCACTATTCTGTGCTGGCCCAATCGTTTGGTGTAAACAGAGAATTGTGGGAGGGACTAGGAGGTGAAGTGAGACTAGCCAGGGTCACTTCTGTGAGAGACGAGGCGGTGAGGTCACAAAGATCTTTGACGGGTCCACTCTTCACTTCTACCACTAAAGACCAAGAATAAAGACTTTTGCTTATCCTGACTCCTGCTGTTTCTAAGGTACCCAGGGTGCTAGCGTGGTCACCACAAAACCTCAAGAAAAATTAAGAAAGTTCAAAAAGTATGTTTCAATCAGTATTCAAATATCATCAGTTCTTTCTCAGGAGATCATTCATAGTTGATCATCTTAAAAAATTACAGTTACTTTGTACACAGTGCATTTCATTTTTCATAAGTTCATGGAAGTCATTCCAGTTGTTTTTTTTTCCTGCTCATCATTTCTTATAGCTTATAAGAACATATGGATGTAGCATTCCATCATAATCACATACCACATTTTATTCAGCCATTTCCCAATTTGTGAATATCCTTTCACTTTCTATCAAACCAGAAAAGAACAGCTATAAATATTTTTGTAAATAGAGGTCCTTTTTGCTTTTTGTTTTTAAAAATCGTTTTGGGGGATACTGACCTAGAAGTGGTATTGCCAGGCCAAAGGGTATAATATATGGTTTTATAGCCCTTTAGACACAGTTCTAAAATGTTCTGTATAATGACTGAATCAGTTCACAACTTAACCAACAATCTATTCATGTCTCATTTTCTTCACATCCCCTTCAACATTTGTCATTTTCCTTTTTTCTATTAGCCAATCTAATAGGTGTATGGTAGTACTTCAGAATTGTTTTAATTTGCATTTCTTCAATAATAGTGAGGCAGCACATTTCTTCATATAGCTATAGATAATTATGATTACTTCATTTGAAAACTGTTTCTATCTTTGCTTATCAATTGGGGTCTTATTTGACTCAGTTCTCTTGTATGCTTAAGAAATGAAGGCTTTATAAAAGAAACTTGCTTTAATTTTTTTTCCACAATTACTATTGCTAAGGCAATTTCAATAGACTTGTTATGGAAAGTGTCATTCATGCCTAGAGAGAAAACTATGGAGACTGTGGATCAAAGCATAATAGTTTCACATTTTTTGTGAATTAGAATTAGAAATTTTTCTAATTGTTATTGCTTTTTTCCCCCTTTCTCTTATCTTTTTGTCTTGCATTACAAATGTGGAAATATGTTTAGAAGAATATGATTTAAC
Organism: Sminthopsis crassicaudata; assembly: GCF_048593235.1. Classification (NCBI taxonomy): domain Eukaryota; kingdom Metazoa; phylum Chordata; class Mammalia; order Dasyuromorphia; family Dasyuridae; genus Sminthopsis; species Sminthopsis crassicaudata. The sequence continues at coordinate 338,387,635 of NC_133618.1, read as the reverse complement.
TTACACCAGATTGCTTGCTATCTTGGGGAGGGAGAAAAATTTGGAACACAAAATTTTGCAAAGGTGAATGCTGAAAACTATCTTTGCATGTATTTTGAAAAGTAAAATACCATTAAAAAATTTTAGAAAAAGAAAGAAATGGGCTTAGATTCAGGGAAAAAAAAAAAAAAAAAAAAAAAGCAATTACTATTGATAACTTTACCCTGCCCCCCCTCATTGTTTTATTCTCTCCTTTCACCCTGTCTCTCAACAGTGTTTTGCTTCTGATTATCCCTTCCTGGATTCTGTCCTCCCTTCTATCACCCCTTCCCTGATACCCTTTTTCTCCTACTTTCCTGTAGGGTAAAACAGATTTCCATACTGATTGAGTGTGCATGTCCCTCTTTGAGCCAGTTCAGTGAGGATAAAGTTCACTACCTGTCCCTTTACCTCCCTCCTCTTCCCCTCCACTAGAAAATCTTTTTCTTGTATCTTATGTGAGATAATTTACCCCATTATAACTCTCATTTTCCCTTTTCTCCCAGCACATTCCTCTCTTACCCCTTAGTTTAATTATTTTAAAGTATCATTCCTTCATATTCAACTCATACCTAAGCACTCACTCGCTCTATTTCTTTATACACATACACATACACATTCCTTCTAACTACTCTAAAAATGAGAAAGTTCTTTTGAGTTACAACTATCATCTTCCCATGCAGGAATATAAACAATTTAACTTTATTAAGTGTTTTATGAATTCCTTTTCCTCTTTGCCTTTTTTATGCTTCTTTTGAGCCTCATATTTGAAAATCAAATTTTCTATTCAGCTCTTAATACCTTCATCAATGAAGCTTGAAAGTTTTTAATTTCACTGAATATCTACTTTTTTTCCCTGAAGATTATAGTGTTTTGCTTGATAGGTTGATTCTTAGGTGTAATCTTAGCTTCTTTGCCCTCTGAAATATCATATTTCAGATTATCTAATCCTTTAATATAAAACTGCTAAGTCTTTCATTTTGACTATGGCTCCATAACACTTACTTTCTCGTTGCTTGCAATATATATTTTTTCTTGAGCTGGAAACTCTAGAATTTAGTTATAGTATTCCTGAGAGTTTTTATTTTGTAATCTCGTTCAGGAGGTGATTGGTAGAATTCTTTCAATTTTTATTTTGTCCTCTGGTTCTAGAATATCAGGACAGCTTTCCTTGATAATTTCTTAAACAATGTCTCAAAAAGTCATTACCTTCCATTTATTCAAGTCTAATTTTTTAAGGAATTATTTTCAAACTTCTTTTTCCACTTGGCCAATTTACTTTTTAAGCAGTTTTATTCTTCAGTCAATTTTAAATCTTCTTTCCATTTGGCCAATTCTCCTTAAATGTGTGTATGTGTTCTTTATCAAGGTATTGACTTATTTTTCATGATTTTTAAAAATATCATTCTCATTTTTCTTCCTAATTTTTATTTTTTATCTCTCTTACTCTAATTTCAAAAAAATTTTTGAGCTCATCCATGGACTGAGACCAATTCATATTTTTCTTGAAAGCTTTGGATATATAAGTTTTGATTTAGTTACCTCCTTTTGAGTGTGTGTTTTGATCTTCCTCATCACCACAGTAACTTTCTATGGTGATAAATTTTTTTTCTTTTATTTGCTCATTTTCCCAGCCAATTACCTGACTTTTAATTATCTATTAAAGTAGGGTTCTGTTATCATAGTGCACTGCTGCATACTGCATACATAGTGCATACTGCACTGCCCCACGCTTCAGGAGTTTTGTGCAGCTGTTTTTAAAGATGTTCCTAGAAACTTGTAAATTTCCAGTTCTTCCAAGGTAGCACCATCTAAGGAGACATGTGTTTACTATTCTTCTAGCCTGAGTTCTAATCCATGAGTGACTACAAGCACTCTTTTCTGGCCTGAAACTATAAAGAGGGTCCCTGATCCACTGTGGCTACAAGTTTTGGTATGCTAGTGTTCCTCCTTACCCTGGGAGTGCCACACAGGATTGTGACTGAGATCTGCATATGGGCAAAGCAATATAACCTATAGTTATATATATAATCTTCTTCCGACCAACTGTTTACTTCATCCTTTGTCAGTTCTGCTGTTCTAGAATTTGTTTAGAGTCATTATTTTATTTGAAGCAGAGCTTAATTGAATCCCCGCCTTTCCTCCACCATCTTGGCCTCATTCTTCTAATTCTCTTTTTATAATTTTCTTACATCATTCTTGTTTCTTTTCTCAGTTTTTCTGCCACTACTCTTATCTCTTTCCTTAACTTTTCCAGGAATTCTTGCTAGTGTTGAGTCCAATTTAACATTTTTCTTTTAGGCTTTATTTGTAGCTGTTTTTACACTGTTTTTTTTCTGAGTCCTTCCCCTGTCTTTATCTTCCCTGCCACTGTAATAGCATTTTATGGTCTAATTTTTTTGTTGTTGTTGTTTGCTCATTTTTCTTTTTATTAATCTATTCCTTAATATTGAACTTTGATATCCACTCACCTGAGGATGAGGAGGCACTGTCCAAAGATGAAGGCTTTATTGCATACCTTCAGAGCTGGTTCTCTGGAGGTCTGTAAGTTTTTGGAGCCAGGGAAAGTTATAGTCATTACTTTCCTAGCCTTTGCTCTAGTCTTTATGTAGGAAGGGTCCATGACCCCTTGTAGCTACAAGTGCCAGTATTCCTCTTTGACCTGGTGCTGTGATCCAGAACTACATATGCATTTGTTGAATATCTGCACCAGCTGCATGCAGTGCCAGCAAAGAGTCCTTTGTAATCTCTTTCTGAACATCTTTCAGTAGAGTTCCTGAAGCTGCTACTGCTGCTGCTGCCTCTGCCAGTATTACAGCCACTTCAAAGGCTCCCCACTGCTGCTGCCACTGAATGTACTCTAGATGGCCCCCACCCCTCTATCAAAGATCTTTTCTGCTGACTTACTAAGTTATCTTAGGCTGGGAAAAATGTACATCTTGATTTTTTGTGGTTCTGCCAATCTAAAGTTTGATTTGAGGTATTACCTTACAATTGTTTGGAGGAGAATGTTGGGAGAGTTTAGCTTGGTTGCATTCTCTATTCTGCCATCTTAGCCATCAATTTACTTTCAAAAATTATTGTCTATCATTAAAATTATTAAATTTAACTACTATGTATTTTGGAATTTGAAATACAGGTGGTTTTTGTTTTTTTTCTGGTGGTGATTTGTGTATATTCTTTCTATGTATGCTTTGGTGACATTCAGAAATTCTAAAGAATTTTTTTATAATATATCCTGAATTATCTGATTAAAGATTTTTGATCTGTTCTTTGATCGGTCCTTTTGGAAGACCTATGGCTCCTAACATTATCTCAGAACACTGCCTTCAAAATCAATCACTTTGGCTCATATATAGAATTCTTTTAAAGTTTGTTTTTTCTTTCTGTTCAAGTTTTACTTCAGTACTTTTGGGTTTCAATTAAATTTTAAAATTCTACATTGAAAACTCTTAATTCTCACTTATATTCATTTCTACAACCTTCCATCTAGCACTCCAAGATTAGCCTGCAAGCCCCTTTTAATTGAAGGGATATCAAATTCATTGATTTAGGTCCCTATTCTAAGTAAATCTTGAGGACTCTAAGATGGGTTTTTGACCCCCTGTCATCAGGTTGGATTCAGCTGGATAATCTTTCCTGATTTTCTCCTGTTTTCCTTTACTTTGTTTGGCTAGAGAGAGTATTTCCTTATGTATTGAGGGGAGGATGGAAGATATCTTTCTGGAAGTTACTGCAGCAACAGGGAGTTCTTTTTTAAGGCAGGTCCTGGCATAAATTTGAAAGTCAGCTTGTACTCTTGCTATGGATGAACTGAGAATGGTAGAGAAAGAACTGTAGGTACTCTAAGTACTGGAGTTCTCCAGTGGTAATTAATAAAAGAGTTTACCTGCCTTCTGTAGACTTCTGTAAATCTGGCTAGCTAAAATTATTCTAAATTTGTTGCATAATTACTTTCTGAAAAGGCTGAAAGTTAAAGACACTTAGAGAAAAATATTATTTCACTATCTAGTCACATGACCTCAAATGTAAGTTTTAAAGAAAGATACATTTTAATTCTGATTATAGAATCTCGTTAATACGGTCTTTATTCAAATGAAATAATGTCTCTTTAGAAGTGTTTTTCATTTCTCATTACTCCACATTTGTAAACGATTAACAAGTACAGACTGTTTAAGAAGTTTGCGTGCAGAAACAGAATACCTAACTCCTGTATTTCTACAACAATTATTTTTACAGGGAGTGAAGCATAAGAAACCATGTATACTTGTATTCTATAAGAAAATAGAATTTTGATTACATCTTCATGGATTCACATGTGTGATTTACCACAGTCTCAGACTAGGGCTCTAAGAAATACATTATTAACTGTTTGCAAAAAAAACAAAAAACAAAAAACTAAGCAAAGTTACAATAAATTCAAATACAGGAGAGAAAATGCTACTGCACTTTAACTTTTAAAAATTCCCTAAAAAAATTGAATGCGATATTAAGTTAAGGAACTATAACTGTATAGTTTAGTATAAGAATTAAAATTGACTTAGATAAATAGTTTGATGTTTCTCTGTTGGTCAAATCTAGTGACTTCTAATGATAAATATTTCCTAGATGCTCTTTATAAACCATGATGACCCAGTTCTGCTTTGTTAGCCAAGTAAAAAAGGATCAAGTCAAGGGTGGCACTGCTACAGTCTTGCAAAGTTCTGAAATATAGCTATGTAGACAATAAAAGAACTTTCTTTGTCACTTTGGGAGACATGTAACAACAAATTCCGAGTTCAACAAAACTTTTTCCAAACAAATATATCTTGAAATTCCAGAAAGTTGCTGATGAGATTCAAATAATATTGCTTGTTAAAAAGAAAAAATATGTGCCCATAATTTTTAGGTCTAAGAGTTATGTTTGCAGAAAAGAAAGATAAAATGACTCTGTTCCAAAGCATATGTGTGACTAGAAATGACCCTTATTTCCATTATTTTCTTTTCTAAGTCGCTTGCTTCTGTTACCAAAATAAGTAGATGCTTTAGTTGAGAACAATATGAATTTTCCCAAATAGTTACCTGAATAACCATTAAGCTTCTGTGACATCAGCATGTCTTCAGTGATGTATATACACATATCTGGATTGACATCTACAGCCTCTTCATTTATTTGTTCTAAGTCTCTGGGGTCATCAACTAGCATTTCTATTTCTGAGGCAGAAGAGGAAAATAACATTTATTTGACAGAAAAAAAATGAAAGTAAAAAATTTTAGATAACTTGTCTAATTGTAGCAAACTGCTAAACAAATAGTTGCTTAGTTCCTAAGTCTACTAACACTACTTATCTAAAAGTCCTCTTTCACTTTTTTCATTAATAGAAAGAAAGATTAATACTATTTGCCCTAGCTACCATGGGGCTATTTGTAAGGATTATCTTCTCTAAAACACTTTTTGCATTCTAAGAGGTCATATTAAAAAAAAAAAGTCAGTGATGTCTAGGTATGCTTAGCTGGATGTGTGAAAATGCTTTGTAGGGGGCAGCTAGGTGGCACAGTGGATAGAGCACCAGCCTTGAATTCAGGAGGACCCGAGTTCAAACCTGGTCTCAGACACTTAACACTTCCTAGCTGTGTGATCCTGGGCAAGTCACTTAACCCCAGCCTCAGGAAAAAAAAAAAAAAAGAAAATGCTTTGTAAATTATAAACAAATATAAAATTACCAATCATTATTTTTATTATTATTATTATTCCTAGAAGGAAGTTGCAGCTATATGATGTAGGGAGGGTGAATCACTATGTAGAGAGTCTATTTGGCATGTTCAGAAACATCTATCAGGTAGAACCAATTATAGAGCAAAATCAGGAAAAACAAAAGTAGAAAGATAGTGAAATAAAAGTAAAGTTAGTTAATTAACTAGTCCATTAAATTACCATCATCCTGTGAGTCGTCCTCCAGCCTCTCCTTCCCACCACTTTCCACCCCAGAGGTGTGGGAGCTGTCATGACTGATCATGGAGCTGCAGGTTTTTAGTCTGTAGTAGATAGTACTGCCTAAGAAGCTGTCTTCTGGCCCCGTGTCCCTAATTTTAGTGTCAGTCTCAATGCCCGATGTTTGGGAGCTGTTATGGCTGGTGGCAGAATGGTGAGAGAAGCGCTTATGCTTCGTGCTGCCAGTACTGCTCCCGCTTGCCTGGGATCTTTTCTCCAAGTGATCCATGTCAAGATCTAAGTTGTCACTGATGTATGACTCTCGATACTGCTTCTTTTCTACAAGGTAAGTGACATTCTTTGTCATTATCCTTAATTAAAACATGAATTAAATTAAACATGAAATAAATTAAAACATGAATGAAACTTGTTTATAAATATTACAAGAATTCTGTAACAGAATCTATAACTTCAATATCAGGTTGGGTCAGGGAAACAGCTGGAAGTCTGCAGAAAGTGGGGATATTAGATCTAGCTAGGAGGGTACCAAATGGAGTCTTATAACAGAAAGACACTGAATGGGAGCCTGAGGTTGTGTACTAGGTAAAACAAAGGTTATAAATCTAGCACAGAGGTGCCTGACACAGTGAAGGGGTCAGAACAGGTACCAATAGGCAGTTCCCTTGTCTGAGAGAAAGGCTGCAGATCTAATACAAATTCAGGAGAACTATGCCTAGCAGTGATAGTGCATGGGCAAGAAGCTCTGTTACACTACTGTCTAACTTTGGAGAGGAGACTCAAATCCAGGTCCTGGACTAGTCTGAAGGCTATAGTTGAATAACCAAAGCAGAAAGCTTAATTTTCCAACTAGTTAACAGTATTTGAGGCCTGCAATAGTCTGCTGGAGCTCCAACCAAGGGCAAGCTCAGAATTGTGTTGCCAAGATTTAAAAGTAAAACAAAGTTTGCAAAGATCAGATTAGGAGAGCAGCAATCAGACCTTTACCTTGAAACAACTAATTTTGGTTATATCGAAAGCTTCTAAGACCTTAGCCTGAGAAGCTTCTATCTTGAAGTACTCAAAAATCAAAATGAAGAATAGAGAAGCAGTACCCTAGAGAATATAGAACATATCTAAGTAGGGATATGATATTCTCTCAAGGAGATATCTCAATTTAAAAAATAAGATAGGAACCCTGCCACAAAGAGATACTATGGTGACAAGGATGCTCAAGACACAAACGCAGAAGAAGACAATGACTCCACAATGTCTACAAGACCAAATCTCAAAGAAAAATACAGTGTTGGGCACAAGTTCAAAATGATTTTCTAACTAAAAAGAAAGCACTCCAGTGCTTTTCCTCCAGGAAATATTTGTAAAATAAATGAGAACTATGGAAGATGCAGAATTAAGAGGAAGGAGAATTAAATATTACAAAACCTTATCCAAACAACAAAAGTCCTGAAAATTATAATATACTAATCAAAAGTAAATAACTCCATGAATCAAGAAATATTAAAGCCAAAAATTTTAAAAGTGAAAAAAGAAATGTAAATTTTATTTTATTATAAACCTAAGGATTCTAACTAGTTTACTCCAACTTCCAAAATGATATTGCATTTGCATATTCACTCATAAATTTACATGCTTATTTCCTTTTAGTACAAGGTAAGTTCTTTGAGCCTAGAAGATGTTTTCTTTGTATCTTCTTCAATACCTATTTATCTAGTACACAGTTGGCACTGAGTGGCATTGAACTGAACAGAGTTTACAGTTTTATCTTTGTAGTATATAAAAAATAGAAAAAAGTTTATTTTGTAAATTGTAGAAACTAGATTTCAGGAAGAATGTTTAAAGAAGCATTTACACTAAAGAAATTGAATTGATATGTATACTCCTTTCTGGAACAAACTTTTGAAAAGCCTTAAGTACCAGAGAAAAAAACAGTTACACTAAAATAATATGCTTATTATATAATATTATCATCTAATCAACATATTTAATAAAAGATAAGATAAGGATCTGTATTTTCAATGGTATATTTCTACAATTATACCAATGGTATAATTCTATCAATGCAGGAGATCACTTCCTCTCTAACTCTCAGTATAGGGAATTACGTCTCGTCCTGAAAATGTAAGTGACCTGAGTCACATAGCCAAGATATGTCAGAGTCCACACTGTAAATAGTTTTTCTTGATTTTGAGGTCAACTTCTGTATCCACTACATGGGTAAGAATATCTCTCTTCTGTTCACAGTTATTTATTTTCTTTTGAACCATAAGCTCATTTTTTTAGCCTTGAGCTCATTTCCCTGATGTGGTGCTTCTCTGGGACCACTGTCATGCAGTTACTAGTTGTTTTTTTGAGTTGTTGTGGTCTGGAAAGGAGTTTGCTTCTGTTTTTTTTTTTTTTCCTCATTTTTCAACTTGAATCCTTTTCAGAGATTTTCTAGAAATGCATGTGGTACAGCTAACAGATTTAATATAGCTATTATCATCTTCACCAGAATTCTTCTCTCCAATAATTCATAGTACAACTAGTTAGACTTTCTTTTAGTGACTGAGTATGTAGATTTTCTAAACACTCAGGAGCTGAAGCCTCAAATTCTCTGATCTTTCATATATATAGATTTTGGAACTCAGATTATAGAAACCTTTGCTTTTGGAATTAGGCACATCAAATATCATAAACCTTTAAATACCTTCATTCTCTTCAAGTTTCCTAATATGACGGAGAACAGGTTGCAGGTTCATGTAGAGACGATGACTATTGCTGAGTAATTCTAAGAGGTGTCTGGAACGCATGGGACATCCAGTATAGTATATGAGCTTTCTGGCTGATGGCAATCCATCTGGCAAAATCTCAAATTTCTTACCCTATGTCAAGCGAAAAACAAAACCAAAACCAGAAATTAAGCATGTGAATATATAAGCACTTTAATGTATATGCACTTTTAAAAATAAGTGAATTCCTGTTTACCTTCACTTTGCACGCAATACTTTCATAATTAATATTCATATCCATAAGTATACATATATATATTTATATTATACATACATGTTACTATCTTTACATATAATTCTTGATTGTAAGTCTTTATTTTTTTATTTCTGGAATAATTTAAATATAACAATTGTAACAGTTCTATGTGATCCTGATTCTAATTCCTTGATATTTTAATATCTTTTTTCAGTATTTTTTTACTTGTAATCTCTAGATTTGACTTATGGTAGTAATGCCTCATTAATATTACATGAAAGCAAAGTAACTTGGCCATTCTGCCCAATGATTTTTAATATGATTAGCATATAAGATTAAACTATGTTAAGAAAAATTTATTTTGACATCATGAAATATTTACTATAAAAATTGCTAGCAACTTTTGAAGCAAAATTAGATGGTAGTAACAACTTTAGCTATCAGTAGAGTTAGTATTTAGAACACATAATCTTTCCACTGTTTTACTACTTGTTCTATATATATGAAAATTCCATTAGAATTCTTGTAAGATTGTTTCACCTGATGTGCTTAAAGACACCAGGTAGGGTAAGAAAATTTAACAATTGTGTCCTGAGATGGTAATACAGAAAATACAGACCTATCAATCTAATGATTTTGAACTTACAACAAATACTAGTTTTCCAACATTTGTCCAAGGGAAATCATAAAGTAACTGTTTTTCCTCATTGATATTCTGTAGAAAGAATTACATAACAGAAGGTTAACTAGGGAAAACTAAAAACATTTAAAAATACCTTTAAAACTCACAAAACATAACGCAGCAACCAAAATTTGAAAGAGATAACTAAATGTCTTTGGAGAAATTCTTATTCATATAATTCCTGATATAATTTACTTAGTTCAGATTAGAAATGACTTTAAAAATCTATTTATTTTACACTTAAGTACAAAATAAGAAAAGAAGAAATAACATTGCCATGTGCACAGCACAGAATGTGAAAAGATTCAAATATAAGATAATTTCCATTTCAAGAAAGCCTATAAAATAAATACTATGCATTGTGTTCAGAAGCATTTATTTTTTCTTTACTTCCCTGTAAGTTTTCTTTTGTTTTTTGCTGTGCACTTTTTGCTTTATTTATTTATTCCCTTCTCCCCTGCTTTCCCTCTATCCCCAAAAGGCTACAATTAAATATATATATATATATATATGGGGGTATGCACATATAAATACATATGCATATAAGACCATACTATGCTTATTTCCATTTGTCCTCTATTTCTCTGAAAGTGGATAGCCTCTTCCTTCACAATCTAAGTCTTCCCATATTTTTCTAAATCTACCAGCTCATTATTTCCTACACCACAGCAATATTCCAATCTTATTCTGTCTAGTTATTTTAAAAATCTAAAATAATACTGATTAATACAGCTGACACATAGTGACATATTTTTCTCTTTTGAGTAAATTTTTAACTTTGAGATCATGATTACTATCCCAGCTTCTTTTTTTTTTAAATATTTATAGAATAGAATATAGAAAATTGAAAATAGAAAAAAAAATTAGAAAAAGGGGAAGGGGAAGAATTGGCATGTGCACAGCAGATCATAAGACAGGATTCCAAATATATAACAATAAATTTTCATTTCAAGAAAGCTTATATAACAGAACATATTTGTATTCAGAACTGTCCATCTTTTTTTTTTTGCTCCCTTGTAGGTTTTCTTTTATTCTCTGTTGTCCTTTTTACTTTATTTTTTTTTCTCCTTTCCTTCCCCATACTTCTCTGAAGCAGGCTATAGTTAAATATGCATATATTTATACACACACACACATACCCCTACATAATTCACATACAGATATATGCATATGTACATATACATATATATACCTGTAATCATATATATATATATATATTATATCCCTACATGCATTCACATACATTTATGACAAATGTCTCCCTATCCCTTCTTTTAAAAAATAAATTCTACTCCAATCTTTATTTTATGTTTGTGTTTATCTCTCATTTTTATAACATTTCCCTAAAAGTAATAAATTGTTGAGTTCTAATTCTTAATCTATTATCTGTTATGGGTGAATTCATCCAATTCACATTCTAAACTATAATTATTTGTTATTTGCATTTCCTTTTTCTATATTCCTTACTTCTCATACTATTCCTATCCTTCCTCATTTCTCTGCTTTAATTCTACCCACTATTTTACTTTCCTATTCCTTAATCTACCCACCTTTCCAAGAATTAATCCCTGATCCTCTTCCCCCACTTTATTTCTGTTTGAATTCAGAAGTTCTATCTTTATTCCATTACCATTAATCTACACATGGAAGACTTTTACTCCCTTCTAAATGTGTTCATTCTCTCTTTAATCCAGATCTGATATGAGTAGAGTTCCTTCTAAAAACCCCTCCTTATTCTGTACCACTCCCTAACCCAGTGTTCTTTTATTTCTTTCTAAATTTAGAAAACTTCTATGCCCTTCTAGATCACACACACACACACACACACACACACACACACACACACACACACACACACACACACACAGAGTTTCCTCTTTAATTCATTCTCAATGAGAGTACACTTCCAGAGCTACCAGTCTTCCTTTCCATCTAATTCCACTGTATCAATTCTTCCTCTCTCATCTAATTTGTATGAGAAACCTCTTTTTTATCTTTTCCTACATAGTTCTGCTTTTGAGAATAACATCATACTCGACTCTACCCCAGTCTTTCTTTCAAACTACCCAATTACTATGGACAATTTTAGACATACAGTTTACATTTCCACATATAAACGTAAACATTTATCCGTACCTCAGTAAGATTTTACTTTTGTAATTACCTTGCAATTAGTCTTTGAGGTTTACCTTATATTTCATTTGTTCTTTATCTGTCAAAATTTCTATGAAGTTCAGGGTTTCTGCCACAAAATTCTGAAAATCTAACAATTCATTGAATATACAGTTTTTTTCATTCAATATTATGCTCAACTTTGTTTAATATATTTTTGGCCACCATTCCAGTTCTGCTCTTCAATATATAGTGTTCCAACATCTGTGGTCTTTTAACGTGACTGCTTCAAGGTCTTGTCTATTTCTAATTATAGTTTCTTTCTTTCTCTTTCTTTCTTTCTTTCTTTCTTTCTTTCTTTCTTTCTTTCTTTCTTTCTTTCTTTCTTTCTTTCTTTCTTTCTTTCTTTCTTTCTTTCTTTCTTTCTTTCTTTCTTTCTTTCTTTCTTTCTTTCTTGTTCATGATATTTTTTCCTTAACTTGGGGGTTTCATAATTTGGCTATGATATTTGGCTAAGGCTTTCCATGTAGGATCTCTTTTTTCCTTCTATTTCTAATTTCTCCTCTTGTTCTAACACTTTAGGACAATTTTCTTTAATTATTTCTTGCATTATTGTATTAAGACTTTTTGATCATAGCTTTTTATATTTTTCTCTTCTTGATTTGTTCTGTAGAACAGCTATTTTTCTTGAGATGCCTCATATTCTCTTCCATATTTTTTTCATTCTTTATGTTTTGTTTTATTATGTTTTGGTCTTTTATAATTTTACTAGTTTCCCCTTGCCCAATTCTATTTTTCAGGGAGTCACTTTTTTCTCTTAAGATTCTGGATCTCCTTTTCCTGTTGCCTTCATAATTTTCTTGATTTTCTTGGATTGTTCTTGTTTGTTTGTTTGTTTAAATTTTCCTCCATTTCTCTCAGTTAATTTTGAAAGTCTTTTGAGTTTTTCTGTGAATTCTTTTGGGGCAAGTAATCATTTGATGTTACTTTTTGGGGTTGAAGCTTTGTTTTGCTTCAGTATTCTCCTGTGAAGATGAAGCCCTCTCTTCTCTGTTCCCATAATAACTTTCTCCTGTGCTGGCTCATTTAAAAAAAAAAAATTATTGCAGTTTGTTAGTGTGATCATTTCTAGTCCTGGGATGTGAGGAGATGGTGCTTGTAGCTACAAATCCTTCTTACTGTTATTTTTTGAGTTCTGTCTTAGATCCAACCTCTATACTCCTTTCTTCTTCTAAGTCATAGGTAGCACCTCCTGGCACACTATGATGGAAATGCCCTTGCTCATTGAGAACCCTCCAGTGGCTAAAATCATCAGTTTAGACCTCCAGCCTGGAATAGAAACCAAGAATTCTGCTCTCCTATTAAGTGCCCATATTCAACAGCATCCCTGCCCCACTGCTTCTGTAGTTCCTAGCAATGTGCTAGTTTCTTCTTGCCCAAGGCCTTATCTCAGAGCAAAACTGGGTCTGGTGTCCCTTCAATTTTACCAAACTTGGAAACCAAAACTCTCTAGACTGTCTGGAAGCTGAAAATTCCTATGGCTGGGGCCAAAGCTATCTCCCAACCCAGCTAACCCCAGGACTCCCCACTGGTTCTTTCAGAGGAGCTAGCCTTGGGTTTTTCACATTTCATAGTGGTCAAACCTCTATCCAGGGAGCTTTCTTCAGATCTTCTCCCTTTGTTTCCAGAAGACCACTGTTCTTGCTCCCCTGAGGCACTGTTTTGTCTTGTTTGTGAAGAAAATCTGAGAGCTTGGAATTTTCTGACCTACTCAGTCATCTTTCCAGAATCCTCTCCCCAAAATGACTTAAAAAAAGAAGCAGCAGCAATACTTTCTTTACTATATCACCCTGTTTTGATACAAACTTGGAAAGGTTTTAAGTTCCAAAATCTGTACCCTGCTACTAAAATTCATGATTTAGTTCTTGCTCTCTGAATTCCCTAAAACAAGTCTTGAAAATCAAGTGGAGCTACCAAATTAATAGCCAAAGCCCCTTTTAACTGAGGAGAATTGGCTAAGAGGAACTCAAATTCAAAACAGATAACAATATCATAAGACAGAGGACAGAAAGAAAATGCAACAAGCAAATTTTATTAAGGGAAGATACTCACATAGAATAAGGGTGATCAGGGGAAGATGTAGTCAGATGGAAAGAGTTAAAAGTGTCCAATGTGGGGAAAATGGTATGTTTTTAGTTTTAACTGAAATCTATCCTATTAATCCCACTCTACAAAACCAATTTCAAGCAATCAAGAATATCAATCACTATTTCTCATATTTGAAAGCATGTTAATGAAGATTTATAGCTGGAATTCAAAGGGAATTATATGTAATAATATTGTTAGTTATTCTCTTCTTTATTTGTTATGTGATATACCTCCATAACTCTTAATTGTCAATGTCTTAAAGCTTTTTTTAATATATCAAAAATTTTATAAGAAGATAATGCAATATTTTTTTAAAAACATGAAAAATTTCCTTCTTCCTATAATGTTGCAAAATAGAAGAGGAACATTAGACAAATATATTTGTCATCCTGTTTACTATCAGAGTTTACTTTAACACTCTGAGGTAACAAAAGAATCATTTGGCTCACTATGAGTTATGCTTAATAATATTCTAAATGGACTCAAGCAGCCTTAGTGCTTTAACATAATTTATCTTAAGAGAATTGAGACTATATTGAGGTCACATTAAAGAAACATTACACTGCTGTGAGGAGTTTATAAAGATTCTTATGTATAATAATTTAAAAATATTTCATAGGCCAAACAAGAACAAGTATCAAAAGATCAGAGGATCAAAGATTTAGAGCTGTGGGGGCAGCTAGGTGGCGCAGTGGATAGAGCACCAGCCCTGAAGTCAGGAGGACCCGAGTTTAAATCTGGCCTCAAACACTTAACACTTCCTGGCTGTGTGACCCTGGGCAAGTCACTTAACCCCGGCCTCAGGGAAAGAAAAAAAAAAAGATTTAGAGCTGAGAGGTTTATTGGAGGTTTATCAACTGGCTTATTAGATAAGAAATCTGACATTTTGACATTTGAATACAATTTTAATGTACAAACTGTACTTTATTCACAACATGCTATTGTTTTACAAGGGAGAAATTTAAGGCTCTGAGTATTATGTTTTCCTTTAGGGTCACAGAATAAATTAGTGGCAAGGTTGAACTAGTCTTTTGACCCCTACATAGTTCAAAGCTTTTCAGCCCCACTTTAAAACATTTTAATCATGAAGACCACATGGAAAAAAGCCTGTCAAGCTTTCATTCTCTCTGTATGATTTTTCTAATGTTCTCACTCACAAATACCTTTATCAGAATTGTATAATAAGCCCCCAAATCAGTGTTTTATAATGTATTTGTGGACATTAACTGAAACATTTCCTACAGCTCTCTGGGGGGCAAGGGAAGGAGAATAATAATAATGACTGGCAAGAACTATTTCAAGGTCTATATCATCTTCTGACTTGCATAAGTGTGAAAAAACATCTAGTTAAACTCAAGGTAACCGGCATTGAATATCATGTGGCAAATAAATTATTGCATACATTATCCAAGAAAAAAATAGCCCATTCCATATGATAATGATTTTCCATCTGCCTACCTGAAAGATCTGTATTCCTCGTGTGGTTAGCCCAAGAGTTAATGAAGCTTCAATTTCTCGTTTATCCTATGGAAACAAAACATCTTTTGAATAAAAACACAAATTTTAATCCACAGTACATAGTACTAGAAAGTTGAGAGCAATATCAAAAATCAATGGGATGAAATAGTCTCGTCATTCTTCATTTTTTTGATTATGACTTTAACATCATGATTGAACAACATTATTGAATATGATCAATTCAATATATAAAAAAATATAAATTTTGTATATAAACATATTATAAGTAGTTCTTTAATTTAACATGATAGTAACTAAACTGTGTCTCTTTTTTCTGAACTTGGTTCTGTTTTCTTTCATATATTTCAAAAATGTTTCAATGATTATTTCTGTCTGTTCCTCTGTTTTTATTTGGTTATATATGAAAATTTGTCTTATTTTGGACCTGTAGTTCCGCCACTCTGCCAGGAGTTGGGAAACATGTATTCCACTTGTCCTGGGGCTACTAGCTCCAACTCCATGTTGAATAGAAAATTTGCATCCTCAGTACTAAGTTGCTAGAATTCCAGCACCAAGCAGGGCAGAGGAGTATTAGTGAATTAGATTTAATTAGAAAGGAGTATTTACTAAATGAGTATAAAGAACAAGCATTAAGAAGCATTTCCATTCCCAAAGTCTGTGACATACTGTCCCATACATACAAGAAGTCCAGGGGGAAGTAGATACAAGCTTAGAGAATGACAAATATGTTACATAACCTAAGCTGAACCCTCACTGGGGAAAAGCAATCCTTTTTCTCCTCTCTAATTAACTCCCTATCCTACTCACAACATGGCTCTTTGAAACCTTTTCCCTCATCCTCAAACCTTTCATGGCTTCTTTTTCTCTTATCCTTTTAGCTGTGAACCTTGCCTTCATATTATATTGAAAAATTTGAGGCTATTAAATGATTGCTCCCTCTTCTTACTTCCAGACTTCTTACTTCTGTCACTATTTTCTCTTACCTATGTCTCACATGAAGACCTCCTAGCCAAGAAAAATCCCTTTCTACATGGACAAGTGACCTCAGTTCATCTTGTCTTCTTTAGGAAATCTCCCCAGAGATGTTCTTCTGTTATCCCCACTCTCTATCTTCAATCTTTCCCATTGTTCTGGCTGATTCTCTAATAGCTACAAACACCTCCATGCCATATAATGTGACAAGTCCATGACTTCAGGCTTCAGCTATTGGTCTCTCTTACCAAATAGATGTAGGCTAATTAACTGGTGGCATTTGATCAAAAAATAAGGACAATTCGGGCTTCAACAAATACTATTTTAGGTATAAACACACAATCCAGAAATGAGAGAATGTTAAAGTCTACCATCCTAATAGATGAACAGAAGCAAAGACACTTTATCCTGGAGGAAATTGTGGCAATGGCT
Source organism: Sminthopsis crassicaudata (assembly GCF_048593235.1). Taxonomy (NCBI): domain Eukaryota; kingdom Metazoa; phylum Chordata; class Mammalia; order Dasyuromorphia; family Dasyuridae; genus Sminthopsis; species Sminthopsis crassicaudata. The sequence continues at coordinate 338,370,899 of NC_133618.1, read as the reverse complement.
ATCATTGTAAGGGAATGATTAAAGATGCATTTGAAGGTGAGCATGTGGAGTAAGCTAGTAAATCTATATGGGGAAATTCAGCACCAGGGCAAAAGAGCCCTTCAGTTCAACTTTAGATTTCTAAGGCTTCTCCCAAAGCCTTGAACTAATTGGATAATTGAAGGGAAGCTTTCAAAGACAGACAATGGAGAGAAAGTATCATGGTTTCCTCAGAGTGTAGCCCGTGCAGGCTCTTTCAGTAATTTTTGAACAGTCAAAGGTAAGGAAATCCTTAGAGATGCCCAAACTGTCCAGTATCTACAACACCTAACAGCAGTATTTCAGCTAAGGGGGTGAAAGATAATTTTTCCTCAATGATGGAAAGGAAAGAAACTAAAGTAATTTGTACTATCAGCTTTTTGTATAACAATGTGTTACTTGTGAGAAGGCAGATAGCCTGGGGCCCCGTGGTATATAGTGATGGATCTCAATGATGCTTTTTTTCTCTATTTCTGTCATGTTAAAAATCATACTTGAAGGGAATGCTCAAGTTTGTAAGGATACTATTTCAGGGTATAAAAGTTTCCTAGTTTCACTTCAAACAATTTAAAAATTGTCTAATAAAATATCAGAAGGATCAAATAATTTTCTAAGACACTCTTAACACTGAATTTTATTAGGATCAGGGGAAGCTATTAATAGATTCGTGGGGCATTATAAAATATTTTATCTGTTGGACAAACCATTCAAAAATATTCATTATCCCATTCCTATATTTTAATATTATTTAAAAGTCATATTATACAAACCATATCCTTTTATCTTACACAATATATTATGTTATAACAATATATTATGTATTATATATGCAATAAAATTATACTATATAAAAACTATATCCTGATTCACAGTAACGAAATAGAAATTCAAATATAATTGTTTAGAATGTGCTATAAATACAATGAAATGGCTGTGATATGCATATAAACATATATGCATAAACAAAATATTGTTTGGAAATGAATGCCCTTTTCAAAACTAAAAGTATCTCTTGACTAAAGCTGCAAAACTGAGTTTACTCCATTACCTTATACAATCTGTAGTAATGAACAGCGATGTCATCAAGGCGGATAGCCTCTTTAATATATTTAAGATGTGCCTCAGAGGCAGTTAGTGCAAACTGATCTTTGTGCATGTTTGGAATGTGTTTTAGGATATAATCCTTCCCTCTCTTTGTAATAACCTGTTGGAATAAAACAAAGTTCAATATCTGTTTAGAGAAATGGAAAAACATACAAACTGTTTCTTTGTCCTTTCCTATTTGCTCTTTTAAATTAAGATGTTTTACTTGTGTTTCCTCATTTGTTTTTCCAGCAATGGGAAAATTAAGAATTAGTTCACCTTTTTAATAGTAGTGTCTGTCCTCTCAAAAGATTAAAAATTCCAATAAATCAAAGTACAAAGTCATTAAATTCTAGCCAATAAAATGCCAAGAGAAAGAATACTAATAATGTCAATATTATTTTCAGCACCCCCTATGGCAGACTATATCAACAAAGACATTATATAGAACTACTACTATCTTCTACTATTCTCATAAGCCTTAAAGTTCTTTATATTTGTATTGTTCTAGTAGTACTGCATTTTTGCCTAAATAAAAAATAAAAAAAAAGAAGAAGAAATGACAGCAGCAGTGTGAAGTAGTGGAAAAATATTCTTTAAAGTTTTAAAATAGTACCTACCCAAGACGGGAAATAAGCCTCTGGCTCAAAATATTTCCCACAGTGCTTATTCCTTTTGAAGTTTCCAAGATCAGCCTGCAATGCAAAAGCAGCCAGCAAGAAGTAGGCCTCCTCTTGAAGCATACACTGGGAGTGAAGAACTTGTTTTCTCAAGTGCCAATAATAATAATATCTTGCTATTCTATCACTTGGGAAAAAAAGTAAAAACAGAACTTGGATATTGATGATCTGCCATGTTAAAAAAAAAAAAAAACATAACACAAGAAATCTATACGTTTACTAACAGGCTTTTGTTTTTTGTGAATGTCTATTTTCCTCATTGAATAGAAGGTATGTTGCAATAAGCACTTGATTAATGAAAAGAGCAGAGCAAGAATTTTTTTAAAAGGTATTCTAGGTCAAAAAGTGCTTACTTTTTAAGGAAACTCATTTCATTTGGAGGAAGTGTTAAGGGGGAGCAAATAAATTTTCTCAGTAAAACTGAGGGGAAATCTAGGGTAGGGAGTGGAAGGAAAGAGGGGAAAAGTTGAAACAGAAGTTTTTGCAAGGGTCAATGTTGAAAAATTACCCATACACATGCTTTGTATATAAAAAGCTATAATTTAAAAAATCTAAAATAAAAAAAAAAAACTGAGGGAAAGAAGCATGTGCAGTAAGAGACTCAAGAAAAGAAAGGGTTTAGCACAAGTACGTCTTTGATGAAACTACAACTCAGTTATGGAAGAGTAAAAGGACTGTACCACTGCAATGAAGGTCCAGTTTAGATAAGATATATAAAGAGGCCCCACTCAGATTGATTATATGCTTTTCTCCAGCTCTGGTTAGCAACATTTGAGCAGAAGTGGAAGAGGCACCTTGTAAGAATAAAGCAGGATTAATAGAATCAATAGTAGGAAAAGAGATGGGGGAGAGGGGGAGGAGGAGGAGTTTCAAGAATAGTAGATGTATGTGTAGGGTTGAACTAGTTTACTAGAGTATCAAAACTAAGATGGGAAAAGAGTGTAATCAGAATAAAACTGATGTCCTGAAAAAGTACTGAGACAGAAAGATTATAGGTATTAATAATGATGAAGAACAGGTTAAGAGGAGTAAAGTATTAGAGTAAATCAGAAACACATAACATTCCTATTAAATTAATTCAAAATTGAGATTTTGAGAAAATCTTGTGGAGATTTGTTGAGAAAACCAAATCACAATAAGGATTTCTACTTTAAGAAAATGTTGTGTTTTTAATGCATAGAAATTTGGACCCTCTTTCCCCCCTTTTTAACCTTATCTCTGTTTTCTTAGTGATACAACTCATGAGGCTTATATCATGTTACCTGGGTGACAATGTTGATGGATTTTCAAGAAAGCTAGAGGGTAAAAGTTATTAAATTGTGTGTACATTTTGATTCAGTAGGCTCACTATTAGGTCTATGCTCAAAAAAAAAAAAATGAAGAGGACATACAAGTACAAAAGTAATTATACTAGTCCTTTCTATGGTGGCAAACAGCTGGAAACTAATCCCTTTAGTTCTATTGGGGTATATGGCATAAGAATGCCATAAAAAATACTAAAGGGAATGGTTTTAGAGAGAACTGAAAAAGATTTTTATCAACTTGTAAACAGAAAGAACAATCTATACAATAATAACTCAAACAATTTTTAAAGACTTAAGAACTCTGATTAAACATGCTTCTGAGGATACATGAATGAAGACAGTGTCATACCTTCGTACATGGTCAATATGGATATTTGTTTTGCTTGATATTATAAGGGCTTTATTTTCCTTTATTTTTCAGTAAAGGAGGTAGTGGGAGAAAATATAAATTTTATTTTTAAAAGTTAAATTAAAAAAATAGATAGTGGGTGATTTTTGGGAAAAGTCGAGCTTAACTGTGTAGTGCTCAAAATAAAGTGTTTATATATGTTTCTTTTCTTCCCTTCCTCCCTAACCTCCTATATGTAAAAAACTTAGAGATTTAAAAAATATATATATATATAAATTTATATTGACTATACAATGTTTTGATTTGTGTTAACCATTTACAAGCCCTAGACAGTTAATAAGTGAATAATCTATTTTCCTTTTTTTCATAACAGATTATATTAAATCACAAAAATTCATAAGATTTTTTGCCATTAAAGAGGAAAGAAGGCTCCATATTTTTCTTTTATTTATTTTTATCTAGGGGGATAGAGATAATGATAGTGATTAGAGCTATTATTTCATTGGATTAAAGAAAAAGAAATGAAGGGAGTGGCACTTTTTCTGAAACTAAGTCATAGAAAATGACTTTCCCAAGGTCACACAACTAACAGCATATGAATGCATGTTTTCCTGACTCTACTATTCAAAGCTACAAATGGCACAGCATAAAAGCAAATAAATCTTTATTGTCTATAGTCATTCAGCTAAATTCACTTTTCCCATTTTACATGTTTCTTGGGGGCATATAAACAAACAAGTCAAAAATGTGATTCAGTACATGTAGGGGATTATTTTTTAAGGAAAATTTTAAGGAAAAACTTTATTTTGAATCATCGATTTCTATGAATTATTTAGTGTTTAAAATTATTCAAGTAATAAAATCCATTATAAATAAATTTTTTATAGATGACCTCCAAATTTAATGCAACCAGTTTGTTCTTCTTTATGACCAACTTGATCCTCAAGTTGTCACACAACGGAATTTGTACTCTCATTTTGCTAGGTTTTAACGACAAGTTCTCATGCAGTTTTCCAATGAAGAAATCAAAACAACTTATCATCATATTCAAAAAGTCTCTCAATCATCACTGATCAGAGAACTGCAAATTAAAACAACCTCTAAGTATTATTTAATATGTACCAATCATCCCCCAACTATGTATCTGATCCACCATTATACCATACTAAGTTTTTTTCAAAGAACCGATAGTTCTAAAATATGGCAGCATTCTTTGTGGTGGCAAAGAATCAGAAATGCAGGGATACCTATCAAATATTACTGTGTTATAAGAAACAATTGAGCTCAATGATCTTAGAAAAACATAAGACTTACACAAACCACAATCTTGTTTTAAGAACAACTTTGACTAGTATTTTTGACTATTATAAACACCCAAATTACTAATTATAAAAGGACCTATGAAGGAAGTTGTGTGTCCAGAAAAAGAACTTATAAAGAAAAACATGTACAAAATTATTTTACACATACATATATATACACACATATATATATACATATATATATATACATGTACATACACACATACACAAATGTATACACACATGCATGCCCATATCTGGGAGTCATCTCTAGGGTGGGTTAGAAAGAGAAGGGAAGGAAAAAAAAAGAAAGTTATATGATAACTTTATTATATATTTAAAAGGAATAGCAAATTATGCATACCAAATTGATAGTTTCATATGCATTTTTTCTATTCTATTTTTATAGAAATGCTTGTCTCTCAAGTCAGGATAAAATAAAATAAAAAAATTTTAAATGTAAAGAAACTGAGAGCAAAAGAGTAGGGCCCAGAATGTGACTTGCCCAGTGTCACAGAAGTGGAATAAGTATCTGATATTTGAAACTAGGTCTTCTAATTTCAAATCTAGTACTACTTCCCCTGCATCATACTGTTTCAGATGATTTGTCTTCATCATTTTCTTTATAGAAATACATAAAAAACCCTATTATTTCCTCAGTAATACCTGATGCAACAAATTATCCACAGAGCCATAGCCACCAAGGCAGATCATGAGCTACAATTTAGTGATTAAGTCCCAAGGAATTGACTGAGGTAATATGAATTAAATGACTTGTTCAGGATCACACAAGTAACAGAAATTAGGTTGAAGCCAATTTTTTGTTGTTTTTGCTTTTTTCAAATTCCAAGCTCTTATTTATTCCAGGAGAAAAAAAAATTTCAATAGGGAGGAAGTTCAATCTAACAGAATGTGCATTAGGCTTGGAATGAAAAGATGTATTTATGTTAATGTTCTGCCATTTACTAATTATGTGGCTTTAAGGCTGTGAGAAATGAAGTGACTTGCTCAGTTTCCTTATCTATAAAATGAGGATATAATTCAATTCATTAGGTATTTATAAAGCACTTTCTATGTATCAGACACTATGCTAGGGATACAAAAGCAAAAAACATATAGTACTCTCTTTGAAAGAGTTTACATTCTACTAGTGTATTATATAAAATATAAAATCAAACATAAAATAATTAGGGAAACAAGTTTGTTAACAACTGGTTAACAGTAAAAGTAAACAGTAACAGTAAAAGAAATCAGCAAAAATGTTTTCCAGGCGGTAGTATTTGTTCTGAACTCTGAATGGTAAGAAGGAAAAGCACTCCATGCCTCCTGCATGGAGGAAAGAGATAAAATATCATTTATATGGAACAGTAAATGGTAGAGGATGGATGGTAAAGGTTACCAAATAGCTAGTATGTTTTTATCAGCTATCTCAAAGGACTACTGTAAAGTCTTGGTATTTATTCAACATTACAATCATAAGGGGAAGAGCAATTTTCTTATTATGGTAAAAGTACATATTTTGCTTTTCCTGTCAACAATCCACAAATAGTAGCTACTACCACCTTTTTTTTTTTTTTTTTTTTGCTAAAATGATAGATTTTTTTTAATGGATCAAATGAGAATATACATTAAATGCTTTATAAATTTTGAAAGAAAAACATAAAAATCATAAAGTATTAATCCACAATGATAGGTTATAGGTAATTCTTTTTGCTAAATAACATTTTAAAGGATTAAATAAGAAGACATATGTACTTTGTAAACCTGTAAAGTAAAATGATAAATAATAACTACTTCAGTTCGTGCATTTCATCTTCAGTGTAACATGAAGTTATACTTCAAAATTTCTATCTTTCAAATGGCTGACTTATTATTGAAAATGGAATATACAAATTATAATAAATTATAAAATCTAAATTATAATTATTACAAATTCATTAGCTTATGAGTTAACATTTAAAAATTTTATGTGATTATTTTTTAAACAAGATAGAAATAAAGAAATGAGCTACTTTTTCCATACCTTATTAACCTGCCATTTTCCACATAATATTGTACCCGAAAGTGAATGATCATTGGAGGACCAAACTGGTCAATACCCTAAAACAAACAGACATATCATTTGGATATATACAAAGTAAAATGAGGTGAGCTTCAAAATAAGAAGCTTCAGAAACTGAAAAGATCAAAAAAATCACGTTGGTTATCATATAAGAGTTGATGATGACAGAATGAAGTCAATTATCATTTATGAATACCATGTATTATTAAATCCAGAAAAATCAAACAGTTAAAAAAAAAGTCATACATTGCCATTCCTAACATATCACAACTCTAAAGTTATAATTTGCTGTGTTCTTTTTATGGCAAGAGATGTCTCTCAATGATAAGTTTACAAGTTATTTTTTGTTGAAGTGATAGTTTCAAAAAATTCTTACATTCCTAAGATTAGTAATAAACTAATGATATTTAAATAAATTTGCATTTATAATTTTAATAATATAATTCATTTCCATTTCATTCACAACTGCAGGAGGTCCTATTTTACTTTCTCTAATTTATAACAGCTACATTTGAAATAGTGAGTTAAATCAAAACAATTTGATTCATGGATATAATCTCACTCAACTGATTTCTTATGATCATACCTTGCTGGCTTCCTTCTTCCATTCTTTTGGACAATATTTATAAAGTTTCTGTGATAACTCCATGTAAATATGTTCATTATCTGTATCAAAAAAATGGGGGAGAAAGAAGGTTAAAAAAGTATAATTTTTAAAAAATTAATATACAAAAAAATTGAAAACTAACTTTAGGCACATTAACAAGTATCATAATTGCATACTATTCTAAAATATTTTAAAAGATATCTTAAGATAATATCATCAATGAAGATGTTTGGATTTCTGTTTTATAAAGGACCGAGGACATGTTGCTATTTTAGAAACTCTGGTATAATTTGCAGAAAATTTTGAATTCTCCCTACTTTTCTTTTATGTAAGCAAAATAGGTATATCAGTAATTTTGGTGAGTTTTAAAAAATAAGTTTTATTAATATCTCTGCTTCTTTTTATAGCTTTTTATTTTCAAAATATATGTAAAGATAACTTTCAACATTTACTACTGGAAAAACCTTGTGTTTCAAATTTTTTTCCTTCCCTCCTCCCCAAACAGTGAGCAATCCAATATTTATTAAAAATATACAATTACATATTTACTCACCTCATTATTGATAAGAGACACAACAATCAAAATTGATCATTGCATAATCTTGTTGCTATACACAATGTTCTCTTGATTCTACTCACTTCACTTAGCATCAGTTCATGTAAGTCTCTCCAGGTCTTTCTGAAATCATTCTGTTGATCGTTTCTTATAGAATAGTAATATTCCATAACATTCATATACCATAGTTTATTCAGCCATTCCCCAACTGATAGGCATCCACTCAAGTTCCAGTTTTTTGCCACTACAAAAAGTGCTGCTACAAATATTTCGGGTCCTTTTCCCTTTTTTTAATTATCTCTTTAAGATACAGGGCTATCAAACTGTACATTACCTTTGATCCAGCAGTATCTCTACTGGGCCTGTATTTCAAAAGAAGTGCTTTTCTTTCTCCATCTGTAGTCATTGTTTCTCTTGACATTCTAGATATGTTTTCCCAAATGAATTTCGTAATTATTATCATTAAAACCATAAACTCATTTTGGTAGCATTGTCATTTCAAATTGATATGGTCCACTCATGGGAAGAAAATATTCTTTCAACTATTTAACTTGTTCTTTATATCTTTAAAAAACACTATTTGAATTTATACAATTCTTTTGTGTGCCTGAATACCTCCATCCCCAAATATTTTTATGCATTTTTGTAGTTATTAGGAATGAAAAGTTCCTTTCTATCATTACTTCTTGTGTGGTTTTGTTATGACTACATAGAAATGTTGGTTTTTGAGAATTTATTTTGGAGCCTTGTACTAAAACAATTGTCTCAATTAGTATTTTATGATTCCCTAGGATTTTCCAAGTAAACAGTCATTTCAGCAAAAGAAAAAAAAAAAATCTCTCTTTTTATTTTTAACCTTTAATTTCCTTCTCTTATCTTACTGATGTTGCTAGCATTTTCAGAACTATATTAAATAATAGTAAAAAGAAACAGAGAGCAGCACCCTTGCTTTAATTGTTCTACTTGATGAAAAAAGTTTGAATGTATCCTCATTCTATATAAGGTCTATTTTTTATTTTAAATACTTATATTTTATATTTAAAAATGTATCTCTATGTTTAAACATTGTAGGGTTTTTAGCATAAAAGAGTAGTATATTTTATTGAAGGCTTTTTAAACTTCTAATAAGATGATCAAATGATTTTAGATATTTTGGTCTTTAATGATTAATGGTATTCGTTGCTTAACTAATGTTGAACCATCCTTGCAGCTCTGGCATAAATGACACTTGGTGATAATGATTTCTTGGATAAATATATTCTATTTTAAAAGATTCTATTTAACATCTGAATTAATGTTCATTAATGATACTGGCTGATAACTTTCTTTGTTCTTACCTTTTTTTGTTTAGGTACGAAGACTATATTTATCTCATAAAAGAATTTTGGCATGTCTTCCTTTCTTAATTTTTAAGAATAATTTGGGAAGTATGCTCTTTCATTGTTCTTTAAAAGTTTGATAGGATTTTCCTGTGAATTTATAAGGACAATTTTTTTTTAAATGTCCTCCTCCCCACATTGGTGGTTCCTTTATAGTTAAATCTATTTCCTTTTCAGAGATTAGATTAAGATCTTTATCTGGTCTTCAGAGTTTAAATGTTTTTTTTTTTTAAAAAGAAATTTCTATGATGTCTTCAGTTTCCTTAACACATATTTAATTCTTTTTACTTCTTTGAGCTTTGCTATGATTTTACCATGATCATTTATTTATTTGATCTTATTCCTTCTTTTTTAATCAGATTATATGTCTGTCTATTTTAAAACAAGCAGCTTTTAGTTTTATTTATGATTTCCTTAGGATTTATTTCAATTTTATTTATCTTGATTTTAAATATGTTTTGTGCTTGTTTCAGGTTTATTCACTGGTTTAAAATTTATTAAAATGCATGTGCAGTTTATTAAACCTCTCTTTTTCTATTTTGTTAATATAAGGATATGATTTCCCACTCCCCCAAGGACTGCTTTATCTTTATCATGGAAATTTTGGTATTTTGGTTACCCATTATGATTTACTTTCTTTTACATAATTACCAAATGTTTCTGTGATTTGTTCTTTGATCTGCAAATTATTCAGGATTTCACTGTTGCCTGTATTTGAATTTGTATCTTTTATTTGAGGACACTTGGCAAATTATTATTTTTTTTTTATTGTATAAGTAAAGGATGTATTAACTTTCTATGCCTTTTGACATTTGTTTGTAGTATCTGTTTCCTAGTTACAGAGTCAATTATTTTAAAAACTTCTATGTGGTGCTAAGATTTATATATTTTCTTTTACTGTCTTATTTAGAAGATTCCAGATCTGTTAATTCTAGTTTCTCTAGCAATTTTTTTCAGTCCCATATTTTCCCTTTTGTTTTTCTTTTAGGACTATTCCAAAATACAGAGAAAACTATTAAGAGTATCCTATCAAGTGACTCCAATATTATTACTATGTTTTTTTTTTTTAATTAGCTCAGATGTTTCCTAGAGAATTTGAATAAATTTAATGTAGCTTCCTTGGTAATCCCTTTTAATTTTCTAATTGTTTCTGTTTTTTCAAGATAGTATGATTACAACTTCTAGTTTGTTTTTTGATGGAATGTAAGTTGTAAAAAAAAAAAAATTCCAAATCCTCAGTTTTATTTTGTATAGTATAGGTCTTTGTTTTTTAAATGTGATTCTTAAGCAACAATGTTTTTATATTATATTGACTGATTAATATTTAAAGTTATGATATTTAGGTTGGTATTTTCTGCCATCTTTCTCTATTAAAACTCATGAGGTGTCATATCCCTTCAGGAGTTCCAACTTTCCCCTTCCCAAGGTAGGAGTAATATACTTTCTGAGTAGGAAATCATCTAGGCCATATTTAGCATAAGGTTCTTATAGACCTTCATTTTTCTTCACCCATAGGAACATTCATCAGTGGAATTCACTCCTTAACACAAAAGTTTTCTTTCTTTCTCCTCCATTGTCAGTATTTGCCCTTCCTCCTTGCCTATTGCCCTATAGGCTCTTTTATTTCTCAAAGTTCAGGGGTCTCTCACACACATACAGACATACACACTAAACACAGTACAGGGGTCGCATTCCCCTCATTCAAATCTTCTTTGATTTGAACATGGCATATCATATAATCATCTCTATTCTACTACCAGGTTCTATCCATAATGCTCTATGTCTGCCTCTCCACTATATTTCTGTCTCCATCCCTCCTTGTGTACATTTAGAAAGAAGTTTTCTGAAAGTCAGATGGCAAAGTAAACACAGGTGCTCACCTGAACTTTCTCCAAGTCCCCTCTAAACAATTTTAAAGCAAAATTCTGAAGCCACAAAGCCAAAAGGATAGGGTGAAACAATTTTCCAGTTCAAGAAACCCCAGAAGGTCCTACTGGGGTGAGAAAAAGAACACAATCCAACACGGGCTGCACAAAGGCAAGCCAGGCTTTGGGGTGAATGAACAGGCAGAGGCAGTTTTCAGAGATCTTAACCCACAGATAGCAAGAAGGCCAGAAGGAAATTATAGGGGATGCTTTGCTAGCACTGCAATGTCTACATGCAGTTCTAGGTTACTGTTCAGAGTAGGGGGGGAGGGGAAGAGCACTAACACACTAGAATGTGCAGCTGCAGGAGTGTAAGGATCCTGATCACAGTTCCAGGGCAAAAAAGAGTGCTTTATAGTCACTCACAAATCAGAACACAGTTTAGGAAAGCATCACACCTTTCATCACACTATCTTGAAAGCACTAAAAACCTACAGACTTCTAAGACTAGCTATGAACAGTAGTAGGAAAAACCTGAAGCCCTTTTTATCCAAGAAAGAATCCAATTTTAACATATAATTAAAAGTCAAGAAATAGACTGGGAAAATGATCAAAAAAACAACAAAATTTGACCATAAAATGTTATAATGGTGACAAAAGAAGATCAAAACACACTCAAAGAATACAACAAAATTGAAATTGTTACCGAAAAAAAAAAAAAAAAATCTGGCCTCAAATCTCACAAAAACTCCCAGAAAATCTCAAAAAGGATTTTAGAAATAAAATAAAAGAGGCAAAGAAAAGATTAGGGAAGAGAAGGGAAATCAGAATGATATAACAAAATAATGAAAAAGAATCAACAACTTGGTAAAGGAGGCACAAAAAATAATATTTATTGACATTAAAATATAAGTCAAATGGTATAAGAGACATAAAAATCTATTGAAGAGAACTGTTTAAAATGAAAAATTGACCAAATTAGAAGAGGTACAAAAAACTCATTGAAGGGATTACTTTAATCCCTTAAAAAGTAAAATTGGGCAAGTGGAAACTAATGACTCAATGACATATTAAACAAAATAAAATCAAATGAATGAAAAAATAGAAAATATGAAGTATCTCATTGGACAAATAACTGATATGGAAAGTAGAAGTAAGAAAGATAATTAAGTATTACTGGAAAGCCATACCTAAAAAGCCATTAAAAAAAAAAAGTGGCCTACACATCATCTTTCAAGAAATTACCAAAAACAATTCAAATACTGTTAAAGGTCAGTGTAACACAAGAAAGGAAAAACTCAACGTTTGGTTTTTTTTTTGTTTTTTTTTTTTTTGGCTGAGGCAATTGGGGTTAAGTAACTAGTTCAGGGTCACACAACTAGGAAATGTTAAGTGTCTGAGACCAGCTTTGAACTCAGGTCCTCCTGACTTCAGGGTTGGTGCTCTATCCACTGCGCCAGCTAGCTGCCCCTCAACTTTTCTTTTATGGATAGATTTATATCTACCCCAGTCATCAAAATCTCAATGTCATTCTTTACTGCTGACTCACACTCACCACCCCATATTAATCTGTGTGAAGTCTTGAAATTTTTAGTTTCACATTTTACAGTCTCATTGCTGTCTACTACCTTGGTGCAGGCCCTCATCATCTCATGCCTTGACTCATGTTGATTTTACTGCCTCAGATCACTTTGAGTATCAAATCACAAACCACTTTGTGCTAGCAAAGTGCTTTTCCTAAAACATAGGGCTCCAGAGTTCCTTAATCAATACTCTAGTGGTTCATAATTAACTCTAAAATAAAAATTTCCAGTTTCTAGCCACTACAAAAAAGAGCTGCCACAAACATTTTGGCACATATAGGTGCCTTTCCCTTCTTTAGTACCTCTTTGGGATATAAGCCCAGTAGTAGCCCTGCTGGATCAAAGGGTATGCACAGTTTGATAACTTTTGGGGCATCATTCCAGATTGCTCTCCAGAATGGCTGGATTCTTTCACAACTCCACCAACAATGTATCAGTGTCCCAGTTTTCCTACATCCCCTCCAACATTCATCATTATTTTTTCCTGTCATCTTAGCCAATCTGACAGGTGTGTAGTGGTATCTCAGAGTCATCTTAATAGCAAAACTTTTTCAAAGTGATTTCAAAATTGAAAGTCAATTGGTACTAACTCTAGGAAAGGACTGAGAATAAGAAACGTCCCTGGAGAAGTATATGAAAAGAGGCCTGAACCTTCTGCTCAACTTTCTCATAAACATATGTAACAAATTCTAGTTGAGTACTCCAAATGACAATGTCCTCTACAATATCCTCTACATAAATTATAAATGAAAAATGTGTCCTATATATATTTCCAAAGTATGTTAGTATTGTCCAGCTGAAGAAAAAACTTAAAATTTTTATATAATGGTATAATTTACAACAGTAAAATGGTTTAAAAAAAAAACCTTCAGAGAATAAAGAAATCTTGTTTCTTATGACTGTTTTTGAAATGAAAATAGAGTTAAACTATAAAAATTTTGTATTTACAATTGTTTTAAGTTTTCAGTTATTTCCTATCTTTCATGAACCCATTTGGGATTTCCTGGTAAATAAGTGGTTTGCCATTTTCTTCTCCAGCTCAGAAACTGAGACAGTTAAGTGACTTGCCCAGGATCATACAGCTAGTAAGTTCCTGAGGCCAGATCTTAACCAAGGAATATGAGTCTTCCTGACTCCTGGCTGACCTTCTATCCAATGTACTATTTAGCTGCCCATTTCTACTCAAAAGCAAAATGACTATTAAAAAATAAAATATACAGAAATCAGTCCATACATTTATCTAGTAATCAACTTTTATAGTTAGTCTCTGATCCTTATACATATCTCCCAAGAAATTCAAAGTCATTAGAGGGTAAAAACGTGTATAAGATTTCTATACTGGTAATTATTTATCAAATTCATACTGAATACTTTTAAAATACAATTTTATAACAGTAAACTAGATTTAAAAAGTAAAATTGTAAGTGTTCAACAGATCTACTATGACAATTAATGTGGGAATGGAAACTTACTCTGTATGACACTGAGTCCAAAGAGATGGCAATCTTTTAGCCTCAACAAATCACAGACCTGGACAAGTAACTGATGACACAGTACTTTAACCTATAAGGAAAAAATGATAATCTGAGATTAAAAAAGGATTCAAATTCATAGAGTGATTCCTAAATATATCTATAAGTCAAATTGATAATAGCAAAACTTCTGTGTTTCTACAGAAGTCATATAATTAATTATTTTAAAGATTATTTGGAAAATAATTTTTTGTTCAGTTGTTTTGGATTCATCCTATTTGTGGTTTTCTCGGAAAAGGTACTGTATTTGTTTGCCATTTTCTTCTCCAGCTTATTTGTTATAATAGACCAGAACTCTACTTGCAACAAAGATTCTTACAAAGTGCTAATTCAGTGGAATCGATAAGACAATGGTTATCTAGTTTAGCATGGTGATTAATAGTTCTCACATACAGGTCCCTTTCCCTTCTTTAGTATTTCTTTGGGATATAAGCCCAGTAGTAACATTGCTGGATCAAAGGGTATGCACAGTTTGATAACTTTTTGAGCATAGCTCCAAATCATTCTCCAGAATGGCTGGATGCATTCACAATTCCACTAACAATGTATCAGTGTCCCTGTTTTCCCACATCCCTTCCAACATTCTGCATTATCTTTCCCTGTCATTCTAGCCAATCTGACAGGTGTGTAGTGGTATCTCAGAGTTGTCCTAATTTGCATTTCTCTGATTAATAATGACTTGGAGCATCTTTTCATATGGCTAGAAATAGTTTCAATTTCTTCGTCTGAGAATTGTCTGTTCATTCTCTGTTCATATCCTTTGACCATTTATCAATTGGAGAATGGCTTGATTTCTTATAAATTAGAGTCAATTCTCTATATATTTTGGAAATGAGGCTTTTATCAGAAGCTTTGGCTGTAAAAATGTTTTCCCAGTTTATTGCTTTATTGCTTCCCTTCTAATCTTATTTGAATTAGTTTTGTTTGCACAAAAACTTTTCAATTTGATATAATCAAAATTTTCTATTTTGTGATCAATTATGATCTCTAGTTCTTCTTTGGTCATGAATTCACTCCTCTTCCACAGGTCTGAGAGGTAAACTATCCTATGTTCCTCTAATTTATTTATACTCTCATTCTTTATGCCTAGGTCATGAACCCATTTTGACCTGAGCTTGGTGTATGGTGTTAAGTGTGGGTCAATGCCTAGTTTCTGCCACACTAATTTCCAATTTTCCCAGCAATTTTTGTCAAACATTGAGTTCTTATCCCAAAAGCTGAAGTCTTTGGTTAACTCTATTATTATTTAAAAGATTTCTAGCTTTCACCATTCATATAATTCCAGCCCTACATTATAAAAGACATTGAAGAGAGATACATTTATAGATGTGGATTTTGTATTTTGTCAAAAGCATCTATTGTCTCTATTGGATCTGTATCCCAAAGAGATAAAAGAAGGAAAAGGAATCCATATATGCAAAAATGTTTGGCAAGGAACTGGAAATTGAGTGGACGCCTATCAGTTGGAGAATGAATAAGTTACTGTATATGAATACAATGGAATAATATTGTTCTATAAGAAATGATGAACAGATTGATTTCAGAAAAGCCTTATATGAACTTGATGCTAAATAAAGAGAGCATAACCAAGGGAACATTATACACAGTAACAACAAGATTATGTGATGATCAACTGTGATGGACTTGGCTCTTTTCAACAATGAGGTGATTTCAAGGCAATTCTAACAGATTTGTGATAGAAAGTACCATATGTATGCAGAGAGAAAACTATGGAGATTGAATATGGATCAAAGCACAATATTTTCACTTTTCTGTTATTGTTTGCTTGTTTTTTTTTTCCTTTTTTTTTCATTTCTAATCTGATTTTGCTTGTACAACATGACAAATATGGAAATATGTTTAGAAGAATTACATGTTTAACCTATATCAGATTGATTGTTCTCTTGGAGAAGGGGTTGAAGGCAAAGAGGGAGAAAATGTGGAACACAAGATGGTGTAAACGGGAATGCTGAAAAGCATCTTTGCATGTATTTGGAAAAACAAATGCTAAAAAAAAAAAAGATGTAGTCATGTAATTTGTTTGCCAGTGTTATTAAGGTATTATTATATTATTAGTTGTTACTGTTATTATTTATTACTTAACAATCATTTATTAAACACTGGGAATACTAAGAAAAGCAAAAAAAAAGTGCTCTAAAGATCACAATCTAAAAGGGGAGATAACATGCAAACAGCTATGTACAAACAAAATATATACAGAATAAACTGGAGCTCCTCAACAGAGGTACTAACTAACATAAATGAAGATCTGAGACTTGGTATTTTATCTGAACATGAAGGAACTAGAGAAAACAGGAGAAAGAGATAAAATGGGAGAGGATTCCAGGCATGAGAAACAGCTAATGAAGACTTGTGTGAGAAACAGAAATTATGTCATTGTCATTGAATCACCTCTGGCAGCCTATGGCAATAGAATATAAAAAGAATGGAAAGATTGGAAGTCAGGTTATTATTTAGGGCTTTTTAAAACCAAAGGAATTTATATTTGATTTTACAAGTAGTAGAGATCCACTGGACTTTATTGAATAAGGATGTCGGGATTACCTCCTCACTTTTGTGACATGGTCAGTCCTCTAATTTAAAGATTAACTGACAGCTAGAGGAAAGAATGGAGTAAAGAGAAACTTGAAGTGGAGAAAGCAACGAGCAAGCTATTGTTTGGCTGTGAAGAGATGAAGGTTCGAACCAAGGTGGAAAGAGACTCAAAGGAGAAAAAGAATCTATATGAATGATATTATAAATGTACAAATGATAGAATCTGACATCAGATTAGACAAAAGAGGATGAGAGTGTAAGGATTCCAGATGACAAAGACTAAATAAATAGAAAGATACTGTGCTTCCAACAGTAAATAAGCACATTTAAAAAGTGGATAGGGTTTGGGGGAAATGAATTAAGTTTTGGACATGATAAGCTTAAGACATCTATAGTTTTTCTCGTTCAAGATATCCAAAAGACAATTGAAAATTACAAGTCTGGAGCTCATGAGAGGTAAAATGAGATAATTAGATATGAGAATCATCTACAAAGAGAGGCTAATAAAATCCACAGATGTTGATGAGATAACCAATTGAAATAAGATAGAGGGAAAAGAGAAGTCAGAGTTCTGAGGGGCAGCTATCATTAGCAGGTATGACCAAGGATATCATTATTTATGTTTTAGTCTCCAGATATGAGGACAAGAACTGGGGAAGAAAGAAAGACTGTAAGTGAGGCATTGAAATGATAAATATCTTGGAGAGCAGTAAACAACAGCAACCAGAATTCTGATTGGGTTGATGGATATGGGTTGAGCAACCTTCAAAGGAAATGTTACTAGTTATAGCAAAAAAGTCCAGAGCAAGGAAAATTCTAAATTTTCTATCTCAATCGATGAATTTGAATAAATGAAGCAAAGTGCTAGAAAGCTCTAGTGCATCAGTGCTAGAAAGTATAGCCTGGGAAGAATGTCATCAGGAAGACGCCAGAAACTGGAGAGAGAGGAACAGTAAAAGATTTAAAATGAAAGCAAGTTGGTTACCAAATAAAGCAGGCATTATATAGAAAAGAAAATTGTGGGGAAGTGCATTAGGTTGAAAACAGGAAACAGTGTTAGAATATAAGAAAACAGGATTTTAGAAGATTAAGATGAAAAAGATATAAGAGATTGGAATTGTTAATCTTTTGAGAAATGAATTCTGGTAGGTTTTGAATATCCCAAGAGGTCTGGCCCCACCCAGAGTAGTGTCTTTTTAGGAATTCAGGCAACTCAGATGAAAGGGATCAAAAATGCAAGTGAGAGAGAGATGATATAATGATATTTCTTTCATTCCTAGAGAGACAGGAAAAGACTGGATGAGGAGATCATCACAGAGAGAATGGAATTTCTTTCTTTTCTCTGAAAGATAGACAAAACAGAGCAGTTTTCCTTGTATTGAAAAGCAGTCCTGTATATTCCTGTATAATATATAATATTTGTAATGTCATAGACTCAGTGTTAATATTTAATATTTTTACATTGAAATTTATTAAGGATAATGATGTATAGATAGATTTGCTATTGCCTTGTTTAGATATTGAAAAGATTTTTTTATGAAAGGATCTCTTTTCCTATTTTTAAAAATAATTTTGCATAATTATTCTCAGTTTATTACATGAATGAATCACACTGATATAATGCAAAACAGAAAAGCCCAGATGGTTAGGTTACATAAGCTATGTGTGAGGTCTTTTAACTGGGGAAAAAGGTCAAAAAGGAATTTTTCTATTTGTTGTAAGAAAATTCTCATTTAGGCTTCTCTGAGCACTTAAAAATTGTAGTGTTCTGATTAACTTTCTGGAGGTCTTGGGACTGGTCTTCGTTTCAGCTGAGTAATCACCACAAGAATAGTCACAGATAAAAGTTCAAAAGTATTGTCTCCTTCACAAAGTGTCTCCTTGCGTGGGGCTTATCTAGCTTTCTGGAGATCCTTCAGACAGGCCTTGGTCTCATGGGGGAAGCAGGAGGCCAGGCCAGCCTGCAGGAGGTTGATGAAGATGGAATGTCTCTCTGAGTCCGAGGGCTGGAGCTCCAGCCTCCAGTCCTCTGTCTTCTCAGAGTCTGTCTCCGAGTCTCTCTCTAAGTCTAACTCTGACCTCCTAAATACTCTATTACAATTAAATCCATTCATCATATTGAGTATAAGCTAATCATATCATTAGGGAACCATTATTTGTTGTAATATTAATTCAACTAGAGAACTATTAATTGCCATGTTAAACTAGATAACCATTGTCTTATCAATTCCACTGAGTTAACACCTCGTAAGAATCCTCTTTTTAAGTATATTTCTCCAGAGTTCTGGCCCATTACAAAAAATCATAAGCTTCAACTGGTTATCATCCTTATTCAGTTCAAGTTTGATAAACTGTCAAATAGTTGAATGTCATGATAGTTGAATTACTTCTTCATATTCCAGATGCTTAATTATAGCAAGCAAATTTCTTCCTGAATACCTTCACTAATTTCTATCATAATCATTAATACACTACTAGATAGGCGTTGAGAACCTTCTTGCCATTTCTGTTGAATTACCTGTACTAGCAGAGAAGCCGAAAATAATGAAGGTTTTAGATAGTAGATTTATGACATGGTTCCTTTTCTTCAGTGCAAATGATAAACAAAATGATGGTTAAAAAAAAGGAGAGGTGTGGGGAATGTCAGAAAGTGAGGAAGGTCAAGGTACCATACTTGGATACTGGAACCCTATTTCCATTATTTAAAAAATTGAATATTTTCCCCCAGCTACATTCACAAAAAATTTTTTTTACATTTTGTTTTAAAATGTTTTGAGTTCTAGGTTCTCTCCCCTATCCTCACCCACAATTAAAAAACTACACATCAAGTTATGCAGAACATTTCCATAAAAGGCAAGTTGTGAAAGAAAACATAGATCTCCCACCCTAATGAAAATAAAAAACCTCAAGGAAAATTAAACTAAAAAGAAAGAGAAAAAAATACTTCAATCTATATTCAGCTATAATCAGTTCCTTCTCTGAGTATGGATAGGATTTTTCATCATAAATCTTCAGAGAATAGCAAAGTCACTTACAGCTGGTCATCCCAGAACATTGCTATTATTTTGTATACAATATATTTCACTTTGCTTGAGTTCACAGAGGATTTTCCAGGTGGCGGTGGTTGTTTTTCTTAAGAGTTTCTTGGTCATCATTTCCCATAAAACAATAATATTCCATCACAAGCACATACCAATTTATTGGGCCATTCCCCAATTGATGGACATCCCCTCAATTTCCAATTTCTTTTGCTCTAAGAAAGCTACTATGAATATTTTTTGCACATAGAGGTCATTTTCCTTTTTTTGTTTTTATTTTTTGAATACCTTTTGGTATTCATGCCTAGTAATGGTGTTGTTAGGTCAAAGGATAGGCATGAATTTGTAGCCCTGGGCACAGATCATATCTTTTGATCATTTATCAATTGGGGCATGCCTCTTTATATGCTCTTTTTTTTATTATGATTTTCAGGTACAGCAATAATTTAAAATCTTCTGGATCTACTTTCTAGGGAAGTTGTTTTTCCAATGAGATAGTTCACTACTGCTGATTAAGAGGTCCCTCACTGACACTGATGGCTGTGCCAGCATGCTGGGATTGTGTGCTGGGCTCCTATCCTGGCTGCACAGACTTTTTCTGCTGATGTTCCAAATCCTGTTTGGCTGAGAAGTCTGGAATCCTCCTCCACTCTACTGCTGATTCACAGATCAGGCTGGAGCCAGGGCCAGGTCCGAGGCTGTGCTGGCACAGCCTGTACTGGGACTGCAAACACTGGACTCCCATCTTTTTCCACTGACCTTATAAGTTTCCTTCAGCTAGAAAATGTTCTAGTCCATCTTTTAGGGTTTTCTGATGCTTTAAATTTTGTTTAGAGTATTATTTAAAGGAATTTGGAGCAATTTAGGGGAGAGAGAGTTGGGAGAGTTCCTGCGTTTACTCTGTCACCTTGGTTCCTCATCCTCTTTTTCTATTTTTGCAAATAATTTAGAGAATGAGGATTTTTGTTTGATTATTGATAAAATTCACTTGTAAAAATCCATCTGATCCTGTGACATTTTCCTTTGGTAGTTCTTTTATGATTTATTCCAATTAAGATTCTGATGCCTTATATCTTATTCTGTTAATTTGGGAATTTCATATTTTTATATTTTTGGATATTCATCTACTTCAATTAAAATAATTGCCGAGTTTGTTGGCATATAATCAGGGAAAAGATTTTTTTAATAATTCCATTAATTACAATTTCTCTCTCTCTCTCTCTGGAAACTGATGATCTGGTTTTCAACTCTAATTAGTTTAGTTCTCTGATCTCTGATTTAACTCTCTACCTCTTACCCCACCTCATCCCCCCCAAACTAAACAGCTCCTAGTTGTATCTCTCATTTCAATAGATTTTGCTCTCATTTTTATTAATATCCTTTTTGATTTTCAGAATTTTTGTTATGGTATTTTTGATATGTTGCTTTGCACCTTCTTCATAGAATACTTATTTGATATATGTGTGTATGTGTGTGATTATTTCCACTTGTCCTCTATTTCTCTGAAAGTAGATTGCATTTTCCTTCATAAGTCCACTTCTTTTCATATTTTTCTAAATACACCAACTCATCATTTCCTATAGCAAATCAATAGTGCAACCATATAATGTCTAGTTATTTTAAATAGTGTAAAACAATAATAATATGGCTGAAACAAGTTTCCCTATTTTTTCTCTTTTGAATCATCTATTTTAACTTTAAATTTGTCTGATATCATAATTACTATGCCTACTTTTTTTAACATAATAAATACTAATCCTGATCTTTGTTTTGTGTGTGTGTGTGTGTATATGCATATATATATATATATATATATATATATATATATATATATATATATATATATATATATATATATATATATATAAAATTTTTATAACATTTCCTGAAAGCAACATATTGTTGAGTTAAAATCTTTAATCTACTATTTCCATTTTATGGGTGAATTCATCTAGTTCATAATCTTAAATTATAATTACTTCATTTATTTTCTTCACTATCTTCATGCTATTCCTAATCTTCTTCACTCTTTTGCTTACTCCATTCCAATCCCTTCTGATTCCTTTCCTTTATTTCTGCTCATTTACCTTACTTTCCTATTCCCTCCTATATACTTTCCCAACTTCATTCACTTGCTCTCATTTTTTTCTAAATCTAGAAGACATTTATACTCTTCTAGATATATATGTATATCCCCATAGTACCTATCTATAGTTGAGTTCTTTCTCCTCTGCTTGATCAATTTTTTTTTATTTTTTTCTTAGCAGCTATTCCCAAGGCATAAGGAATTCTGTACCAAGCCTTAGATCCTTCTAATAGTTATTTTCAGAGGTCTGTCCCAGGGCTCAAACCTGGGCTCTCCTCTTCACTCCTAATCCATTGCTACAGCTCCAAGTCATCATGCCCCTCAAAATATTTTACTTCCTGCCATCTCTCCAGTGGCTGAAAACTACAGTTGTTCTCTTCTTTCTTCTCTGGAACAGAGAAAACTCTGTTCATGTGCAAGTGCACACAGCCAGCAGGGTCCCTGCCCCTCTGCTGCTGCACTCACCGAATATGTGCCAGCACTTTCCCTACAGCAAGAGTCCAACAAGGGATAAATCTGGTCATCTGTGCTTGGCATCCCCTAACAGTGGAAGATCCTTCAACTACCTCCTACTCAGTCATCAGGACTCTCCCCATCCCCCCATAGTTTCTGAGATGAGAGTTTTCTAAGACTGAAGCTACTTCCCAACTCCAACTTTCCCCAGGTTTGTTCATTCTGCAGAGTGGGCCAGAGGAGTTGGCACTTCACAAAAAGTTTAATTTGTGCCCCAATGGTCAAGTCTTTCATAGGGGCTTCTTAGGTTGTTTTAGGAGAACAAGTGTTTTAGCTTGACTTCTGTTTATTTCCATTACTCTACCTTCCATTTAAGTTCTGTCTTTTTTCTGGAGGAAATTTATAGAGCAGAAATTTTCTGACCATCTTTTCAGAATCCTCTCTCCCTTCTTACCCTCTCCTTCCTCCTTGACTTCTAGATTTTCCTACTAAATTGGAACTTTTTTGTCAGGGTCAGGTTCTCACAGCACTGCTATACTTGGAAAAGATGACAGATTCCTATTCTGTACTAATTTGTATTGTGTTGACTCCTACCTCTCTGCCATTGTCACCCACTGCCCACTAAATATCTCTACATAAAGAGCACTCAAGGTCACTAAGGTGGCTCATATCAGCTCTTCTGTTTGTCAATCAGTCCACAAGATTTACTAAGTATTTATTATGTACCAGAACACAGTGCTAAGAACAAAGGGATAGTAAAAGAGGTTTAAAAAAAGTTCCAGTCTTATATGAGTGTATAGTCTAACTGGAGAAATAACATGTAAAAAAATATACCTATGAGGCAATGAGGGATCAAAAGGTTTAAAAGACAATTGAAGGACCTTCCACTGTGGAGGTATATGAAGCACATTTGTGCTTGACCAGACATATCCCAGGCTAAGGCTACTGAGGGACGTTGCTTGTTGTAGGCGCTTGAAAGAAAGAAGTGGACAATTGTAGTTTGCTGCCACCTAAGGGACGGAGATTATTGGTGGAACAGTGTGACAGGCCTCCCTATGGCTTAGGAAGAGAAAGCCTAAGGTTGAGCCCCAAGACATATCTCAAAAAATATCAGTAAGAAGATTGTGAGACTTGGGACATCATTTCCCATGCCTCAGAACTGCAACTTGATTACATTAATAGCTGCTAAAAACAAAAAAAGAAAAAAGAGTAAACAAAGGAGAAAGAACCCAACCACTAATAGCTAATATGGAGATAGAAAAGATCATATTCAGAGGAAGATAATTAAACTAAAAACTCCACTCCTTTTTCAATGAGAAATGTCAAATAGCCCCACTACAAAGAGTTCTTAGAAGAACTCTAAAAGGACTTTAAAAATCAGCAACACTAAAAACAATTCAACTATGATGGAACTACAATCTATAATAAGAAATGCACAGGATTTATCAAAGGCTACAATAAAAATTCACAGGTTCTGTAATATTATATAATAACAATCAAAATAAATAGCGCTGTGCCTAAAAATACTATATGCAGCAAAATTAAAGACGATGTTGAATGGGGGAAAAAAAAACAATATTCAATGAGCTATTAGATTTTTCAGGATTTTGTTTCAAACAAATCCGAACTCAAAAGAAAACTTAACATATAAAAGCCAAAAATTTCAAGAGATTCAATGAGGACAAACTGTTTATGTTTTATGTGTGGAAATGTAAGTGATATGTCTAAGATGTCAATAGTCCAGATGAGGATGATGTGACTTAAAACAGCAAAACTCTCTAGGAAAAGGTAAAAATAGTAATTATGCAATATGAATAAGATGCAGAGGAAGAAGTAACACAGAAAATATTACATAGTGGAGGAGGGCTAGTAGTTCTGAAAAGTACTCATACTGGAAATGGGTTAAAGAGGGAGCAATACATACAGAAAGCAAGAAAAGATACAACACTGCAAAATCTATAAAGAAATAATCAGGTGCAGAAAAAGCATTTGACAAAATCCAACATCCATTCCTACTAAAAACACTTGAGAGTATAGGAATAAATTCCTCAAAATAATCAAGAGCATATATTTAAAACCATCAGTAAACATCATATGTAATGTAACTGGAACCTTTCCCAGTAAGATCAGGAGTGAAAAAAGGTTGCCCACTATTACCATTACTATTCAACATTGTATTAGAAACGCTAGCCTCGGCAATAAGAGTCAAGAAAGAGATTAAAGGAATTAGAGTAGGTAATGAGGAAACTAAACTATCACTCTTTGCAGATGATATGATGGTATACTTAGAGAACCCCAAAAGATTCTGCTAAAAAGCTATTAGAAATAATTCATAATTAAAGTTGCAGGATACAAAATAAATCCATATAAATCCTCAGCATTTTTATACATCACCAACCAAATCCAACATCAAGAGATAAAAAGAGAAATTCCATTCAAAATAACTGTCGATAGTATAAAATATCTGGGAATCTAAATACCAAAGGAAAGTCAGGAATTATATGAACAAAATTACAAAACACTTGCCACAAAAATAAAGTCAGATTTAAATAATTGGAAAATATTAAGTGCTCTTGGATAGGGTGAGCGAATATAATAAAGATGACAATACTCCCTAAAGTAATCTATTTATTTAGTGCTATACCAATCAGACTTCCAAGAAACTATTTTAATGACCTAGAAAAAATAACAACAAAATTCATATGGAAGAACAAAAGGTCGAGAATTTCAAGGGAATTAATGAAAAAAAAAAAATCAAATGAAGGTGGCCTAGCTGTACCTGATCTAAAATTATATTATAAAGTAGCAGTCACCAAAACCATTTGGTATTGGCTAAGAAATAGACTAGTTGATCAGTGGAATAGGTTAGGTTCACAGGACAAAATAGTGAACAACTATAGCAATCTAGTGTTTGACAAACCCAAAGATCCCAACTTTTGGGATAAGAATTCATTATTTGACAAAAATTGCTGGGAAAACTGGAAATTAGTATGGCAGAAACTAGGCATGGGCCCACACTTAACACCACATACTAAGATAAGATCAAAATGGGTCCATGATTTAGGCATTAAAGAACAAAATCATAAATAAATTAGAGGATCATAGGATAGTTTACCTCTCAGACTTGTGGAGGAGGAAGGAATTTGTGACCACAGGAGAACTAGAGATAATCATTGATCACAAAATAGAAAATTTTGATTACATCAAGTTAAAAAGTTTTTATGCAAACAAAACTAATGCAAACAAGATTAAAAGGGAAGTAACAAATTGGGAATACATTTTTACAGTTAAAAGTTCTGATAAAGGCCTCATATCCAAAATATACAGAGAATTGACTCTAATTTATAAGAAATCAAGCCCTTCTCCAATTGATAAATGGTCAAAAGATATGAACAGACAAATTTCAGATGATGAAATTGAAACTACTTCCACTCCTATGAAAGAATGTTCCAAATCACTATTGATCAGAGGAATGCAAAAGACAACTCTGAGATACCACTACACACCTGTCAGATTGGCTAAGATGACAGGAAAAAATAATGATAAATGTTGGAGGGGATGTGGGAAAACTGGGACACTGATGCATTGTTGATGGAGTTGTGAAAGAATCCAACCATTCTGGAGAGCAATCTGGAATTATGCCCAAAAAGTGATCAAACTGTACTGCTAGATCAAACTTTGATCTAGCAGTGCTACTACTGGGCTTATATCCCAAAGAAATACTAAAGAAGGGAAAGGGACCTGTATGTGCCAAAATGTTTGTGGCAGCCCTTTTTGTAGTGGCTAGAAACTGGAAAATGAATGGATGTCCATCAATTGGAGAATGGTTGGGTAAATTATGGCATATGAATGTTATGGAATATTATTATTCTGTATGAAATAACCAGCAGGATGACTACAGAGAGGCTTGGAGAGACTTATATGAACTGATGCTGAGTGAAATGAGCAGAACCAGGAGATCATTATACACTTCAACAACAATACTGTATGAGGATGTATTCTGAGTGGATATCTTCAACAAAGAGAAGATCTAACTCAGATCCAATTGATCAATGATGGACAAAATCAGCTACACCCAGAGAAGAAACACTGGGAAATGAGTATTAACTGTTTGCATTTTTGTTTTTCTTCCCAGGTTATTTTTACCTTCTGAATCCAGTTCTTCCTTCAACAACAACAACAACAACAACAACAACAAAAATTTGGTTCTGCACACATATATTGTATCTAGGATATACTATAACATATTTAATATGTATGGGAATGCCTGCCATCTAGGGGAGGGAGTGGAGGGAAGGAGGGGAAAATTCAGAACAGAAGGGAGTGCAAGGGATAATGTTGTGGGAAAAAAAATTACCTATGCATATGTACTGTCAAAAAAAAAAGTTACAATTATAAAATTAAAAAAAAAAAAGAAATAATCAGGGATAGAATAGGACAATGTGGAGTATAGAAGAATGTAGATTTAAGGCAGAGTTACAAGGTATGTAGATTAATGGGAAAAATACAAACAGGGAGGGAAAGAGTGACACAAGTAGGATAAGATGGGATTTAGAAGAGTGTTTAGATTAATGGGAATGTGGAATAGGGTATGTAGATTAATAGGAGTGGGGATAGAGAAGAAGAGAAAGGGTGAGAAAGAGAAAATAAGAGAGAGATCTATGGGAGGTAAAGAGGGTAAACAGCAGGGAGGTTAAGTTCACAGGTAGAA
The DNA here is from genome assembly GCF_048593235.1 of Sminthopsis crassicaudata. Lineage (NCBI taxonomy): Eukaryota > Metazoa > Chordata > Mammalia > Dasyuromorphia > Dasyuridae > Sminthopsis > Sminthopsis crassicaudata. The sequence goes on along the minus strand of NC_133618.1, from coordinate 338,343,736 downwards.
GTAAAGTAAAAGAATTAGAAGGGTTGAAAAATAAGAGACACAAAAAATATAACAGCCATCGGAAGGAGAATTTACTAGGAAAAAAAAGTCAGAGTAGTAATAATTGTTGATCTTAGACAAAATCAAACTTTTAAAAAATTCAATCAAAAGAAATCTACATTATATATCAGCCATATCAATATTGCTTTAGATGTACGTGCATATGTATGTATATGTGTGTGTACAAATATAATTCATATAATTTGTTTTTTCTTGTCATGATGATCATGCCCAGCATGGCAGAGATTACAACTATATGGAAAATTCCCCCCAAATATTTTTAAACCTTGGGACCAATCCTTATCTAATGGAAGCAGATTATTATCTTGACTACTTAGGTCACTCAATTTGTAATAGTTTATAACATTTCCTCCTGCCCAACCTAAGAAGTCTGTCCAACTTATATGGAACTATTCCTTATTTCACCTAACTTGTGACTCGGATGATATATTATTTTTGCTTATTTTAATTTACATGTCACATTTCAATCAATGGAATTATTCTGTATTTGGAATAGCTGTTCTTGAATGACTGGACATCTAGCCCTATAAAAATAGGGCCCTGAAAGGAGGAGGCATCTCAGATTGTTTTTTATTGAATATGGTTTTATGTTGTACTGTGACATGGCAATGTTCTTTTTTCTTTTTTCATTCTGTATTTAAAATAAATAAAAAATTTACAAAAATAAAACAAATTGAATCACCAAAAATCTAACATATTAATGGAAAAATTTTAAAAGTTAGGAAGGAAAGAAAAATTGAATATTTGGAATTCAAATTATTTTTTTAAAGCATCACTCATCATACATCTGGTATTATTTTAAAAACAGAGTAGTAAGTCAATGAAACAAACCAGACAAGGGAGGACTAGCAATAATGCATTTTGATATCCTGGTTGATAAAACTGAAAATATAAATTACTTAGGAATGAAATATCTATTTTTAAAAAAAAGTCTCTTGGGATAACTGCATCATGAACAAAATTTAACAAAAATGTAGACCAAGATATGCTCTTTCTGAGCAAGTTATCATTTATTAACAGTAATGTGCACAACTATCAATAGCTTTCCTCAGTTTATGCCAAAATAAATATATAACTCATTTTTATAAACAAAGAAGAACAGAACAGAAAATAAATGATTCATTATTGATCTAGCAAATCAGAGAATCAAGGGATCATGATTGGACACATGAAAAAAATTGGGTTTACAAATTCATGTGAGGAAGACCATCATTCTGTCTCTAAGGAATGTTTTTGTAAATTATGTATATAATTATAAAACATTCTAATACCTATATGCATATACATGTGCATATTGGTATTGTTCAGTCACGTCTGACACACCTATATCTATATACATATATATTTATATAATACACCAATACTTGAATGAATGTATGTGTGTATATGTTATTATTGTGTCTAATTCTTTGTGGATCCTGCATGTCAATCTTGGCAAATACACTGGAGTACTTCACCATTTCCTTCTCCAGTGGATTAAGGCAAACAGAACTTATGTGACTTGCCCAAGGTAACAGCAAATAAGTATCTGAGGCAGGATTTGAATTTAGATTTTCCTAACTCCAAGCCTAATCTTGTATAAAGAATAATCTGTAAAGGGGATTAATACCAGAAGCAATGGATTAAAGTTGCAAAGAGGAAAATTTATAATTAATGTCAGCAAAAACTTTCTAACATTATAACTATCCTGAAGTAAAATGTATTGCCTTGAGAGATAGTGGTTAGATTCTTCTTCCCTGGAGGTTTTCAAGCTAAGATTTTTCAAATATGTTAAACAGAGAATTCCTTTTGGTTATAACTTGGACTAGATGACAGCTGAGTTTCCTTCCAACCCTTAAGTTCTGTGGTTATTATATTGCACAAAAAAATGCATTTTTTTACTAGCTGTTTCTCATTTACTACATTGTATATTCCATCCCTTTGCCTTTACATAACCTTGCTTGCATACCTGGAATGTATTCCCAGTTTATCCCTGCCTTTTAGAATCACATATCATAGAATCATAAATATATAGCTGTCAGGGAACTCAAGTGACACATAGCTCAACTCTCTTATGTTAATAGATAAGAAGATTATGTGATTTGCTCAAGGTCCTAGTAAGCATTAGAAGTAGTCATGAGATAGCATTTTTCCTCTGATACCTCTGAAAGAGTTTACCCTCTTTCCTCCAAACCATAGTGCTTCTCCCTGGCTTTCTTTAGACTTAATTCCTGAAATTCTAACAAACAGATCAGATTTGATGCTAAGAAGGAAACTATAAGTAAAAAAAATTCCATGAAATTATAGGGATTGTATAAAGAAAAACAGACAATTTTCCTAGTTATATCTGTTATAAAAGCCATAGTTTTTCATTAAAGAAATATCAGCTTCCCAGAAGGCTTTCTCTTGTTATATACTTTTAAACAAATCTACAAAACATAATACAAAAGTAGAAGTAGAAAAAAACAAAGTGATACCAAGTGGTTTTTTTTCTCTTAATCTTCAATTTCCAAAGCATATATAGAGAGAATATTAACCATATACACTATACTGTGATCCTATAATGTTACCATATTAATAAATATAGTTATCTTTATATACAAACAAAAATTTTTATCAGGAGCTGTGGATGGACAGTAAGACATAATTTATGAACTTCTATAGTGTTAAGTTTACTCACATTTATGATGATATTCAGAGATTTATCATTGGGTAGAAAAATACAAACACTTCTGCGGTCTTGCATGACTCTATTATTATGGAAGTTCAATTTGTTCATTGTATTCCGGGCTTACTTTGCTAGCTTAGAGTTGTGCTCTGAGACCTTGTAGATTTCACAGGTTCAGAGCACACAGAAGCCAAATATTACTCCTCATCACATACTTCACAGGACAGGAAAGATGGCATCTGTCTTCACAAGCATCACAGCTGAAAAGCAAAGGAAGGTACTGGTATAATAGCAAGTTTCACAGTGGGGAATGGAAAGAATTTGAACATAATAATCAATATTATTGACATTTCACAATCACATGATAGAAAGACATGTCATGTGTTTCACTAATTCAGAGTATGCATTCTAATCATCTTGTATTCATAATTATTTACTATATGCAAGACATTATAGTGAATACTAAGACATATAAGATGGCCCCTATCTTCAAGGAACTTAAAATCTAATTGAGTTGTAACTTCAGTAGAGAAGCCCAGGAAAAAACTTATCATGGGCTGTTTTCTAAGGCAGAAAAGGCAAGATTTGAATTAAACTTTCAAGCATGGGCAAGAATTAGGTTGAAAGGAAAAGAGAAGATATTCTAGGCAAAGTGAACAATATAAACATATGTACAGAACAATACACAAAAAATCCCTTTCCCCTTTTGGTTTCAATCAGAAATAAGCCTCCCAAAAGTCAAGTTGACTCAACTGAAGAGACAAGTTTATGATTTTTAACAGGGTATAGTATCCTTGAATCAAAACTGACAACAGGGAGCATCAAGGTTACATTAGCAAGATGACACAATAGTTATTTTTTAAAACTATCCCCTCCCCTCCAAAAAAGAAAATAGTATCAAATCTAGAATAATCTAAGCTAAGCCTTTAAGATAAGAAGACAGAACCAGCACAAGGTTTTTAAAAATACATGAAATAACATTGGGACAACTTGAGGTTCTCATTCTGTGTTCCCAACCCAGCTCTTTATTACTTGTGAAACGTCGTCAACACAAGTAACTTGAAAGGATTATGCTTCAGGACAGAGGGACTTCCTCATACCCCTAAGGACTTGCCTCAACCTGAAACAAATCCATATCTCACAAAAAGACACTAACTCAGTCTATCGATGGGAAGGAAAAGAAATGTAACTGATATAAGGAATAGGAGAAACAGTGAAAAAAACAGTTAGAGGGAAAACAATAGGGATTTATATCCTGTCCCATATCACTTTCTAAAAAGGCTGAGAGGATAGGTCCTTAAGATTTGAGATACAGAATGACTTCTACCAACTTTATAACCTCTTCATAAAGAAATATTTCTAAAATTGTGACACTATAAAAGGAAGTCCATATAAAACAAATTTTTAAACTCAAATCATATTAACACGTAAAATTGTCAAAGATGACAAAAATTAAAATTTATAATTGTTGAAAGGGAGTGCATTAGAATGCTATTGGGAGAGGGGCAGCTAGGTGGCGCAGTGGATAGAGCACCAGCCTTGAATTCAGGAGGACCTGAGTTCAAATCTGGTCTCAGACACTTAACACTTCCTAGCTGTGTGACCCTGGGCAAGTCACTTAACCCCAGCCTCAAAAAAAAAAAAAAAAGAATGCTATTGGGAGAACTGTAAAGTACAAACATTCTGGAAAATAATTTGGAAATACACTCCCAAATTCACTAAACTTAGTATAACCACTGACCCAGTGTTACTATCATTAGGCTTATTATACAACAAAATGATATAAAAAAATATGTGTGAAAAAACATTTATAACAAAACTTTTTGCTTTAGCAACAAACTGGAAAAATGGATGTCCAATAAATTACTTTTCCCCATCTTGACCCTATGGTGAACTGGTTAGATTCTGGTTGAAAAGGACTTCATTAAGTCCCTTGACCCATAATCCTATTACTGATATTGCTCAACCACATCTCAAACCTATACTATTCTCATCATTCATTGCAATTTACCTTACTCATACATCTGAATGAAGATGAAGAAACTCATAAAAGCAATGCTGACTGGGTTCACTACAAAGTTATGTTATAAATATGAACTGAGTAGCCCCTAGAGCAAAGTAATCCTTTTACATCTCCCTATTGACTATTCAAAAACTCCATTGCTCCAACTTCCCTTATTCCATGAAACAAAAAACTTTCCTCATATTTTTAGTGAAAAAAATTGAGGATAGTCCCTATTACATGTAATTTTTGTTCCATCATAATCTGAAAAAGATGCATTTTTGTGTCAAGTGCCATGTATTACTGAGGGGAAAAAAAGTATATTCCTTTTTATCCCCATTCAATTTTTTTTCCCAAAAGTCTATCATGTCTAACTTTTCTAAAATTCTAGTCACCTTTTTTGTTTATTTTTGGGGTTAGATTATCTAATTCTGAGAGAGGGAGCTTGAGACTGCCCACTTTTCCTTCTTTTCCTATAACTCACTTAATTTCTCCTCTAACAATTTAAATGCTACACCATTTGGTGCATATGTTTAGTATTGATGTTACTTCATTGTCTATGGTATTCATTAGCAAGATGTATTTTCCATCTTTATCTCTTTTATTTAGATCTATTTTTGCTTTTGCCTTGTCTGTTATCAGGATTGCCACCCCAGCTTTTTCTTAACTTAAGCATAATATATTCTTCTTCAGCCCTTTATCTTTATTCTGTGTTTATCTCTCTGGTTCACATATGTTTCCTGCAAACAACATATTATAGGGTTCTGGTTTTAAATCGGTTCTGCTATTTGCTTCCATTTTACAGGAGAATTCATCCCATATATATATATTCATAGTTATGATTACCAAGTATGTATTTCCCTCCATCCTATTTTTCTTTCACCTTGTATTCACCTTCTTTCACCCTGTATTCCTTCATCAGAGTTTTGTTTCTGACCCCAGCCTCCCTTAAATCTACCCTCTCTCTTATCACTCTACCTTACCATGTTCCTTTCCTTTCCTCTTTCCTCTCCAACTTCTGCCCTTTCTTCTATCTACTGTGTACCCTTTCTTTCCCCTTTCACTTCACTTCCCTATAGGGTAGGATAAATTCTATAACCACTTGAGTGTGTATGTTATTCCCTCTTTGAGACAAATTGTATGAGACTAAGGTTCAAACAAAGCACATCCCCTTCCCTTCTTTCTCTCTACCATAATAGGTCTTTTGTGCCTCTTTAGGTGATCATATTTACCCCATTTTGCCTCCCCTTTCCTCTTCTCCCAATACAATTCTTTTTTTGTATCCCTTAATTTTTTTTATATTTTATCACATCAAAGTCAAATTGTTGAGGAGTAAATTGTGGCTCTAAGCCAAGATGGATCAGCTCTTCTCCTCCTGGGTCTGATTAACCTCTGTCTTTCCCCAAAGTAACCAAGGACGGGTTTGGTAGCGAATGAATTCGCTACTCAATGCTGTATCAAAACAAAGTCTTTATTGATAGTAAAGGGATAGACAGGCATTTGGCCTCCAGGAAGGCCAAAACTGCCTGGCAAGGGGACACCAGTTGGCAGGCACAAGGCTGGTGTAGACCGAGTGCAAGGATTCCATTTTTTTAGACCTTCCTTTTATACATAACTAGGGTCATCAAAACAACATTTGCACAGAGATGTTATCCAAGAAGTTCCGGAGATATTTGTAAATAAGACAGGAATTTCTCTTAATCATTTATATCTCAAATTATCTCCTTTTACCCCTCCTCAGACAAGAATTTCCTGTTAATTATTTTTATCTTGAACTATCTCTTTTTCCGATCTTATCAAAATCACACCTGCACCTTCTGTCTATATAAACTCCTAACTGCCTTAATAAAAATACAGTTCTCAAGAGTTAGAAGTATTCCTTTCCATGCACAGGTGTAAACAGTTTAAAATTACTGAATAACTTTTTTTTTTTTTCCTTTCTTCTTTATCTTTTAATACTTCTCTTGAGTCTTGTATTTGATTGAATTCTGTGTTCAGTTCTGGTCTTTCCATCAGAAATTTTATTGAATGAATATCCATCTTTTCTCATCAGATTAGGCTCAATTTTGCTAAGTAGTTGAGTCTTGGTTATAATCCACTGCCCTCCATAACATCATATTCTGGACCTTTTAACTTTTAATGTAGAAACTGCTAAATCCTGTGTAATCCTGACCGTGGCTCCTCAATACTTAAATTGTTTCTTTCTAAGAGTGTTCCAAATCACTACTGATCAGAGAAATGGAAATTAAGACAACTCTGAGATATCACTACACACCTGTCAGATTGGCTAAGATGACAGGAAAAAATAATGATGAATGTTGGAGGGGATGTGGGAAAACTGGGACACTGGTGCATTGTTGGTGGAGTTGTGAAAGAATCCGGCCATTCTGGAGAGCAATCTGGAACTATGCCCAAAAAGTTATCAACCTGTGCATACCCTTTGATCCAGCAGTGCTACTACTGGGCTTATATCCCAGAGAAATACTAAAGAGGGGAAAGGGACCTGTATGTGCCAAAATGTTTGTAGCAGCCCTTTTCATAGTGGCTAGAACTGGAAGATGAATGGATGTCCATCAATTGGAGAATGGTTGGGTAAATTATGTTATATAAAGGCTATGGAATATTATTGCTCTGTAAGAAATGACCAGCAGGATGAATTCAGAAAGGCTTGGAGAGACTTGCATGAACTGATGCTGAGTGAAATGAGCAGAACCAGAAGATCACTATACACTTCAACAACAATATTGTATGAAGATGTATTCTGATGGAAGTGGATATCTTCAACATAGAGAAGATACAACTCACTTCAATAATGGACAGAAACAACTACACCCAGAGAAGGAACACTGGGAATTGAATGTAAAATATTAGCACTACTGTCTATCTACCCAGGGTACTTATACCTTCAGAATCCAATACTTAATGTGCAACAAGAAAATTGGATTTACACACATATATTGTATCTAGGTTATACTGTAACACATGTAAAATGTATGAGATTGTCTGTCATCTAGGGGAGGGAGTAGAGGGAGGGAGGGGAAAATCTGGAAAAATGAATACAAGGGATAATGTTATAAAAAAATTACTCATGCATATATACTGTCAAAAAATGTATAATTATAAAATTAATTTTAAAAATTGTTTCTTTCTAGCTGTTAGAATATTCTCTCCTTGATCTGATAATTTTGGCCTTTGGCTACAATATTCCTTGGAGTTTTCATTTTGGAATCTATTTCAGGATATTTGCAGGAGGTAATTCTTTTAATGACTATTTTACCCTTGGGTCTATGATATCAGGGTATTAGTTGGTAATTCTTGAAAGATGGATATTGTCCAAGTTGTTGTTGTTGTTGTTGTTGTTTTTAATCAAAAAAAAAAAATCATGTCTTTCAGATAGTCCAGAAAAATCTTAAATTATTTCTTGGATCCAGGTTGATTGTTTTTCAGTAGGTTATTTTGTATTTTCTTTTTTTTTTTCATTTTTATGATTTTGTTTAACTGATTCTTAATGTCTCATAGTCATTAGCTTCCCCTTTGACCAGCACAAAGGTGGAAAATGAATCTGTCTCCTCCTCCTCGAGTGGGCTTGTGTATCTGGCCCTGAGAGCTTCTTGCTTATATGCTGTACACTGAGTACACACCAATCATTTCATCACTAGGAAACCATTATTTGTTGTAGGATTAAATCAATGCTAAACTAGATTTAACTGTTGTCTCAATTCCACTTAGTATCTTGTTTCAAATTCTGGCCCATAACATCTCCTTGTAGGATCGGATCAATCATACTGAACCATGCTAAATTAGATAATTATTGTCTGTATCAATTCCATTGTATTAGTACCTTGTAAGAATCCTAAGAGATTATTCCAGGGAAACTAGGGGAATTCAACAGTTTGAGATGGTGAAAAAGAAAAAAGAAGCAACTGCAGAAAAAGACAACCAAGATGGTAGACATTTTTGATGGGGACTAAGATAAGCAATGAATACCTTTTTGCACACTGCTCCTCTGTTCAAAAGAAAATGTCCCCCAGCCCATTTGCCATAACCTAGCCGGCCTCTGCATCTGGCCCACGGGCCGTAGTTTGAGAACCCCTGCTATATATTTTGGAAATGAGGCCTTTATCAGAACCTTTAACTGTAAAAATATTTTCCCAATTTGTTACTTCCCTTCTAAATCTTGTTTGCATTAGTTTTGTTTGTACAAAAGTTTTTTAATTTGGTGTAATCAAAATTTTCTATTTTGTGATCAGTAATGATCTCTAGTTCTCCTTTGGTCATAAATTCCTTCCTGCCCTGGAACTGAAGTCAGAGACTGCTTTCCTGCAAGTGCAACAGCCAAAAGGGTCTCCCTGCCTCTCACTATTTTGATAATCTGGATACCCAAATAAATTCTACTAGTCTGAATTATCCAGTCTCTGACTTCAGTTCCAGGGCAGGATTACAACTTGTTTACATTAATAACTGTTAAAAAATACAAAATAAAACACACACACACACACACACACACACACACACACATACACAAATAAAAAATAAAATTGAGTAAGCTAAGGAGAAAGAACCTAATCATACAGTTACTATGGAGATAGAGAAGATCTGGGTTCATATTCAGAGGAAGATAATGGATCTGGTCTCCATAACAAAAAGATTTTTAAAAATTAGGGGAAAAAAAAGAAAAAGCAATGCAAGAAAATCAAGAAATTTTTGAAAAGAAAGTCAGCCAATAGGAAATAAAGAATCAAAAATTTAAGGAAGAAAGTAATTCCTTGTGTGTGGGGTAAGCAAGAAGCCCTGACCTTGAAGAAATTAAACTTTTTATGTAGTTACCTCTAATCAACCCATTATCACCGCACCTGCCATTTAAAGGAATAGTAACCACAAGAGCCAATCTAGACTAAAAGCTTTGCGTAAAGGGATTTTGAGGGCAGCTAGGTGGTGCAGTGGATAGAGCACCAGCCTTGAATTCAGGAGGACCCGAGTTCAAATCTGGTCTCAGACACTTAACACTTCCTAGTTGTGTGACCCTGGGCAAGTCACATAACCCCAGCCTCAAAAAAAAAAAAAAAAAGGGATTTGGGGGAGGTATTGGGTAGTGCTTGCTTATTTAACTGGGCTCTTTGCTTCTGTAGTTCAGCCTCCTCCTTCTGGACTTCCCAGAGGTAAGGACTGCCTGCTACCAGTGAAATTCTAATAAAAACTTTCTACCTTCACTTTGAAAGATCTCTGAATAGTTAATTTGGGTTAGGGTCTCTGTATCCCACACACTTGAAAACTAAAATTGGGAACAGGAAAACTAATGATGTTTCTAAGTTACCAATAGTTAATTTGGGTTAGGGTCTCTGTATCCCACACACTTGAAAACTAAAATCAAAAGAATGAAAAAATAGAAGAGAAAATGAAAAATCTCATCAGAAAAACAACTGATCTGGGAACATATCAAGGAAAAATAACATAAGAATAGTTGGACTACCTGAAAAATATGATTAGTGGACCTTGATAGGAGCCAAGATGTCAGCGAGTATATAGGTCTTTGAGCTCTTTCTGGTTTCCCTCAAAATCAATACCAGATCAAGCCTCTGAACAGGTTTTGGAGTGACAGAACCCACAAATATTTGGAGTGTAAAAAATTTCCAGGAGAAGATATCTTGGAAGGATTTCAGAAAAGGTCTGTCTCAACTAGGCAGGGGGGGCATGGCCCAGCAAAGGTGCAGGCCCAGAGTGGAAAGTCCCCATGTGAGGAGTCTAGTGGTAGGCTCTTAGCCAAAATACAATAGTGATGGCTACTCTGTCCTGGTTCAAAAGCCAATGGATCAAAAGACTAGCAAGGAAACCTCCAAGGTAAATCCAGAAAACAAATAATGAACTCCTGAACTCTAGAATAACAAGTGGAGTCAAGCCCACCCTGCATGGGTACACCCCTAAGATGGTGTAAAATCTCTGTCTCTGTCATCCAGCAGAGGAAGCATAGAACAATCTTCCCTTTGCACCAAAAGCAGACTTTCACCTTCAAAAATGAGCAAAAAAGCAAAAAGAGCTTTGACCATAGATATCTATTATGGAGATTATGTGAAGAACAGACCTCAAACCCTGAGGACACTAAAGGGCACCTCACCTCCAGATGAAGCTTCAAAGGGTAATATGAGTTGGTTTCCAACTCAACAGGCTTTCTTGGAAGAATTCAAAAAAGACCTTGAAAAAGAAGTTAGAAGAAAAATGGGAAAAAGAAAAGAGAGATCTGGAAAAGGAAACACAGAAATTGTCTGAAGAAAACAAGTCCTTTAAAAATACATTTGGCAAAATGGAAAAAGAAAACAATTGGAAAAAGAGAATTGGTGAATTGGAAAAAGAGAACAACTCCCTAAAATATAGAATTAGTGAAATAGAAAAAAAAAAGTCCAATTAAAAAAGAAAACTCATTTAAAAGTTCAATTGACCAAATTCAAAAAAAGGTAACAAAAGTTAACAAAAATTCACTAAAAATTAGAACTGAATAAATGGAAATGAATGAGAAATACAGAACTAGTCAAACAACACCCCCACCCCCCCAAAAAAAAATCCAGGCTAGAAATCTAAAAATTATTGGACTACCTGAAAACCATGATGAAAAAAAAAAGTCTAGATAACATCTTTCAAGAAATCATCAAGGAAAACTGCCCTGATGTCCTAGAACAAGAGGGTAAACTAGCCATTGAAAGAATCCACAAGGGGCAGGTAGTTGGTGTAGTAGATAGAATACCAGCCCTGAAGTCAGAAAGACCTGAGTTCAAATCTGGCCTCAGACACTTAACATTTCTTGGCTATGTGACCCTGGGCAAGTCACAACTCTTAAGTGACTTCTTTTTTTTTTTTTTTTTCTTTAACAAAAAAAGAAAGAAAGAAAGAATCCACTGATCACCTCCTGAAAGAAACTCCAAAATGAAAACTCTGAAGAATATTGTAGCTAAACTCCAGAATTATCAGATCAAGGAGAAAATACTGCAAAGCAGCCAGAAAGAAACAATTCAAATATAAAGGAGTTACAGTCAAAATTACCCAGGTCCTGGCAACTTTCACCTTAAATGATTGAGGGGCCTGGAATATGATATTCTGGAGGCCAAAGAAGCTTGGACTGCATCCAAGAATCAACTACCCAGCGAAACTAAGCATTACCTTTCTGGGAAAAAGGACATTCAATGAAACAGGAGATTTTCCATTATTTCTGATGAAAAAACCAGAACTGAACAAATAAAAAAATCTGGTCTTCAAATACAGAACTCAAGAAAAGCCTAAAAAGGTAAAAAGGGAAGAAGAAAAAAAAAAAGCTATGTTTTTAAAAGGTTAAAATGTTTATATCCCTACATGGGAAGATATGTGTAACTCTTGAGAACTGTATCTTTGTTATAGCTATTCTTAGAGGGTATAGGTATAATTTGATTTCATTGTGATGATATAAAAAAGAAACTAGTGGTGGAAAAGGAATTGTACTGGAAAGAGGATGAAAGGGGAGGTAAAATGGGATGAATTACATCACATGAAGAGGTAAAAAAGATTTATTACAATTGAGGGAAAGAAGGAAGGTAGATGAGCATTATTTGATGCTTAATCTCATTGGATTTGGCTCAAAGAGAGAATATTTAGTTTGAGATAGAAACTTGTCTTACCCTTTAGGGAAGTAGGAGGGGAAATAGAACAGAAATAGAAGGGGAAAGAGATAAGAAAGAGGGAAAGGCAGATTGAGGGAGGTGGTAGTCAGAAACAAAACACTGGTGAATAGAGAAAGGGAGAAAGGAAAGAGAAAAGTATAACCTGAGAAAAACAGATGGCAGGAAATATATGGTTAGTAATTTTAACTCTGAATGTGAATGGGATGAATTCTCCCATAAAAGAGAAGTGGATTGCAGACAGGAATAAAAAAGCCAGAATCCTACAGTATGTGGTTTATAAGAAACATATTTAAAGCAGAGAGATACATACAGAGTAAAAGTAAAAAGCTGGAGTAAATCTATTATGCTTCAGCTGAAATTAAATAATATATATACATCAAGGATAGTGATCCTGATCTCAGATTAAGCAAAAGCAAAAAGAGATCTAATTAAAAGAGAGAAAGAAGGAAACTACATCTTGCTAAAGGCTACCACAGATAATGAAGTAATATCAATACTAAACATATATGCACCAAATAGTATAGCATCTAAATTCCTAGAGAAGTTAAGAGAATTGCAAGAAGAAACAGATAGCAAAACTATACTAGGGATCTCAATCTCCTTCTCTCAGAACTACATAAACCTAACTACAAAATAAACAAGAAAGAAGTTAAGTAGGTAAACAGAATTTTAAAAAACTTTAGTAATGGAGAAAATTAAATGGGGAAAAAATGGAATATACTTATTTTCCTCGGTGGTACATGGAACCTACACAAAAATTAGCCATGTATCAGGAAACAAAAACCTCAAAATCAAATGCAGAAAGGAAGAAATAGTAAATACATCTTTTTCAGATTATGATGCAATAAAAATTACATGTAATAAAGGGACAGGAAAAAAGATACAACATTAATTGGAAACTAAATCTAATCAATCCTAAAGAATGAGTGAGTGAAAAAACAAATCATAGAAATAATTGATCATTTCATCCAAGAGAATGACAATGAGACAACATGCCAAAATTTATGGGATGTAACCAAAGCTGTTCTTAGAAGAAATTTTGTATCTTTAGATGATTACTTGAAAAAAAATAGCAAAAGAGAAGATCAATGAATTGGATATGCAACCAAAAAAAGATAGAAAAAGAATAAATTTTTAAATGCCAATTAAATATCAAACTTGAAATTTGAAAAATAAGAGATTAATAAAATTTAAAGTAAGAAAACTACTAAACTAATAAACAATACTAAGAGGTGATTTTATTTTTTTATGTGTGTGTACATATTTATTCAATTACAGCCATATCATATTCATTATTTACAGTTTCTCAATCATCTGTAATGTTATGCAGTCAAAGTTGTGTTTGGTAAATATTTAACAAGATTTCAGGAGTGAAGGGGAAATTCTAACTACAACACTGTTTTCATTTTATTAATTATAATTACATTCACTTTCTAAAATCTAGACAATTAGCAAAACAATAAATTAAGTCCTGATTTAAGCCTTTGCTAATTTCTCAAGAGTGGATGTTCCATGAAAAATTTAACAATTAACTCTGAAGAGAGTTCAAGCTGGCCCAAGCATCCCCCAAAGACAATGGAAAGAACACTGGAATTAAAGTCAGGGCTCAAATCTTAGCTCTGCTATTTTACTATCTGATGTTACAAAAATTGTTTCATCTTCTTATTTCTTGGTTTCCTTATCAATGAAACATGAGGCTTAATCTGTTTTGGGTTTTTTTTTTGTTTTGTTTTGTTTTGTTTTGTTTTGTTTTTTAGTGATAGACTATTTATTTATTTATCCCCCTCCCAGTTTTTATTATTATTATAGCTTTTTATTTACAAAACATAAGAATTGGTAGTTTCAAAACTAACCCTTGCAAAAGCTTCTGTGCCAAATTTTTCCCTCCTTCCCCCCACCCTCTCCCCTAGAAGACAATTAGTCTAATACATATTATATATGTTAAAGTATATGCTAAATTCAATATACTTATACATATTTATATATTTATCTTGCTGTACAAGAAAAATCAGATCTATAAAGAAAGAAAAGAACCTGAGAAGGAAAACAAAAATGCAAGCAAACAATAACAGAAAGAGTGAAAATGCTATGTTGTGGGGTGTAGATGACTCTCTTCATTACTGAACAATCAGAACTGGTTCAAATCATTTCATTGTTGAAAACAGTGAAATCTTTACAATTGATCTTTGTGTATAGGCTGGTTGTTGCCATGTATAATGATCTCCTGGTTCTGCTCATTCCACTTAGCATCAATTCATGTAATTCTCTCCAGGCCTCTCTGAAATCATCCTGTTGGTAATTTCTTACAGAACAATAACATTCCATAACATTCATATACCACAGTTTATTCAGCCATTCTCCAGTTGATGGGCAACCATTTAGTTTCCAGTTTCTAGCCACTACAAAAAGGGCTGCCACAAACATTTTTGCACATATGGGTCACTTTCCCTTCTTTAAGATATCTTTGGGATATAAGCTCAATAGTAACACTGCTGGATCAAGGGGTATGCACAGTTTGATTGATAACTTTTTGAGCATAATTCCAAACTAAAGAGGTGGTTTTATTTAAAAAACAACAACAACAATAATAACAACAACAACAAAACAGATAAACCTTTAACTTGATTATTAACTTGATTTAGTTAACAGATTTATTGGCATACAGTCAGGCAAAATAGCTCCGAATAATTGCTTTAAATTAAATCTGATAATCTAACTGAAATGGATGAATACTGGATTGCCCAGAATAGCAGAAGAGGAAATTTAAAAAAAGAAATATAACAAGCAATTAATCAACTCTCTAAGAAAAAAATCTCCAAAGCCAGATGGATTTACCAAATTTTGCCAAACATTTAAAGAACAATTAATTCCAATACTATATAAACTATTTTGAAAAACAGGTAAAGAAGGAGTCCTATCAAATTCCTTTTATGACACAGATATAATGCTGATAACTAAGCCAGGTAGAATGAAAACAGAGAAAGAAAATTGTAGGCCAATTTCCCTAATGAACATTGATGCAAAAATTTTAAATAAAATTTCAGCAAAGAGATTATAGAAAGTCATCCCCAGGATAATACTCCAAGTAGGATTTATAACAGTAATGCTGGGCTGGTTCAATATTAGGAAAACCATTAGCATAATTTGAGTATATCAATAACCAAACTAACAGAAACCATATGATTATCTCACTAGATGCAGAAAAAGTATTTGACAAAATCCCAATACCCACTGCTAATAAAATTATTAGAGAGCATAAGAATAAATGGAGTCTTACCTTAAAATAATCAGTTACATCTATCCAAAAATCATCAGCAAATATCATATGTAATGGCGATAAACTAGAACCAATTCCCAATTAAGATTGGAGTGAAATAAAGTTGCCCAATATCACCATTACTATTTAATATTATATTAGAAATGTTACCTTTAGCAATAAGAAAACAAAAAAAAAAAAATCAAAAGAATTAGAATAGGCAATTAGAGTAGTAATGAGGACACAAAATTATCACTCTCTGGAGATGATATGATGAGAATCCTAGAGAACCAATTTAAAAACTACTAGAAACAATTAACTTTATCAGAATTGCAGGATATAAAATAAATTCACATAAATCATCAGCATTTCTATATGTT
The DNA here is from genome assembly GCF_048593235.1 of Sminthopsis crassicaudata. Lineage (NCBI taxonomy): Eukaryota > Metazoa > Chordata > Mammalia > Dasyuromorphia > Dasyuridae > Sminthopsis > Sminthopsis crassicaudata. The sequence goes on along the minus strand of NC_133618.1, from coordinate 338,327,748 downwards.
ACCAGCAAAGTCCAGCAGGAAGAGATAGAAAGAGAAATTCCATTTAAAGTAACTGTAACTAATATAAAATATTTGGGAATCTGTTTGCCAAGGAATTATATGGAAAAAATTGCAAAATACTTTTTTTTTTTTTTTTTTGATGAGGAAATTAGGGTTAAGTGACTTGCCCAGGGTCACACAGCTAGGAAGTATTAAGTGTCTGAGACCAGATTTGAACTCTGGTCCTCCTGACTGCAGGACTGGTGCTCTATCCACTTACAAAACACTTTTCACACAAATAAAGTTAGATCTAAACAATTGGAAATTGTTTGGATAGGCAGAGCTAGCAAAAATGACAATTCTACCTTAATTAACCTACTTATTCAGTATCAGAACCAAACTACCAAGAAATTACAGTTAAAAAAAATAATAATCTGGAAGAATAAAAGATCAAGAATTTCAAAGCAGTCAATGAAAAAACAGTATTTAAGCAGAATTTAAGTATTAAGGCACTAACACCTAATATCGTATACCAAGATAAGGTCAAAAGGAACTCATGATTTAGATATAGTGATACTATAAGTCAATTAGGAGAACAAAGAATAGTTTACCTCTCATATCTGTGGAGAAGGAAGGAAATTATGGCCAAAGTAGAACTAGAGAACATTATGAAATGCAACATAGATAATTTTGATCATATTAAATAAAAAAGTTTTTGTGCAAACAAAACCAATGCAGCCAAGATTAGAAGGGAAACAGAAAACTGACGGGAAGGGTTCTGAAAAAGGCCTCATTTCTAAAATATATAAAGAATTGACTCAAATTTATAAGAATACAAAGCCATTCAGACAATTTTCAGATGAAAAAATTAAAAACATTTCTATTCATATAAAAAATGCTCTAAACCACTACTGATTAGAGAAATGCAAATTAAGACAACTTACCACTTCATACCTCTCAGGCTGGCTAAGATGATAGGAAAAGATATTGATAAATGTTGGATATGTGGGAAAACTGGGACACTAATACATTGTTGGTGGAGTTGTGAATTGATCCAACAATTCTAGAGAGCAATTTGGAACTATACCCAAAGGGCTATCAAACTGTGCATACCTTCTGATCCAGCAGTGTCTCTACTGGGTCTATATCCCAGAGATACAGGTGAAAAAGGGAAAGGGACCCATATGTACAAAAATGTTTGTAGCAGCCTTTTTTGTAGTAGCAAGGAACTAGAAACTGAGTGGATGCACAACAGTTGAGGAATGGCTATAAGTTTGGCATATGAATGTTATGGAATATTATTGTTCTATAAGAACAGAATTATTTCAGAAATGGTACCTGGAGAAACTTACATGAACTGATGCTTAATGAAGCGAGAATTAAGAGAACATTGTGCACAGCAACAAGAAGATTATAAGATGATCAACTGTAATGGACATAGCTCTTTTCACCATGAGATGATTCAGGCCAATTCCAATAGACTTGTAATATCCAAAATGAGAACTGTGGGAACTGAATGTGATTCACAACATAGAATTTTCATCTTTTTTTTTTATTGTTGTTTGCTTGCTTTTTTGTTTTCTCATTTTTTTCTTTTTTGATCTGATCTGATAAATATGGAAATACGTATAGAAAAACTGCACGTTTAACATATATTGGATTAGTTGCTCTCTAGGGGAGGGGATGGAGGAAGGATGGGAGGAAAATCTGGAACGCAAGGTTTTGCAAAGATGAATGTTGAAAACTATCTTTACATACATTTTGAAAATAAGAAGCTATTTTTAAAAAAAGAATCAAGAGGTTGAAGGGAGCTACAGATATGGACATTTTATGCACTGTTTGATGAGATCATTATTGTTACTTATGTTTAATTTAGTTTTACTTTATTACAAGGGATCTTTCAATGTGAAAATGTGATATAAAAATAAAACATATCAACAATACTTTTTTAAAAATAAAATTAGATATTATGCAATGTGTGAGATGATGAAGTTCTCTCAAGGTTAAAAAGATATTTATGTTAGGAAACCATCTCTCATTTTGAAGAGCTTAGAATGTCCTAATCTTGTCTTGTAAATCATTGTTTTTGACAGCTAAAGTACATCCTGACCACAAAATCATACTTCCTCTAGCCAGAACTAAAAAAGTATAAAAACCTCCAGACTAGAAGGAAAGGGGGTCATCAATCACCTCATCATCTGGTAAAACATGTTGTAAAAAAACATTGTTTTCTTTGCTTTTGTGCTGGGGTGAATAGACTATATTCAGTAAATAGACTGTACCTTCTGAGACCCAGAAAATGGGTCAAAGGGGAAGAAGGGAGGAGGGAGTTTATGGTTAGGGTCTATATAATCTACTGTGTTGAACACACACATGCACACACTTGTCTGTTAACACCACTTTTGTTGTTCAGTGTTTTTTCTTGAGAAAGATAATAAACTTTCCTTTTTACTATACTTATCTTGAGGCTTTGGAATTATTGATAAGGGTCTGCAAGTCCATACAGATGGGGGCCCACCTGGGAATTGAATTCCTTTCTTGGGAGGTTCCCCAGCCTGACCTCAAAAGGTGGCTTGTGATTGGCTCTGGTTTGAAGCTCTCCCTTGAAAGAGAAAAACCCAAAAAGAGACTTCAGTATAGTAAAATGAAAGCTCCTCCCCTTCTCTTTCTCTCTCTCTGATGCAAAGCAAAAGCAACACTGATCACCCAAATTTGTATTCACAGACCAAAGTAACTGAGATCTGGGTCACCAAGACTCCCTGAGTCTGAGCAGTTAGAGTCCATAAGGTGTCTGGTGAACCTCTCTAAGCAGTTAGTCTCCAAGATGACCCTTTTTATTTATAAAACATATGCATGGGTAATTTTTCAACAATGACCCTTGAAAAGCCTTCTGTTCCAAATTATCCCCTCCTTCCCCTATCCCCTCCCTTAGATGGTAGGTAGTCCAATACACGTTAAATGTTAAAATGTATGTTAAATCTAATATATGTATACATATTTATACAGTTACAAGATGACCCTTCTAAGCTGTTAGAGTCCATAAAGATGGGAAAGGTAAATTCAAAGTTGGCTGGAAAAGAATTGTTACCAGAAATGATGGTTGATATCCCTTTGGGGTCCAAACTTAGTGAATGGGATGAAGTGTCAAAATATAAAGGGAAGAAAATTGGAAAGATGTTCCCAGTACCAATTGGTCATGTCCAGCTTAAATCTGTATGTAAAAACTAAAAACAGATTTCGGAGTGTGTATAGATGTCTGTTTTGCACTCTATGTTCTATGTTAAAAGATGGCGAGCTTGTGAGAGATAAAAATTCAGCCTCTGTGTTGCCAGCTTGGAAAAATATTAGGCTGAATTTCTGGAATTCATTCAGAGTGGCTCAAAGTAAGATCTTAAAAGTTTCAAACTATACTGTGGCTCCCCAGCCTGATTTTGATATTATGAATCAAGACTCAGGGCCCTAAATTCCTCCATATTTCCATATTAGACTTGGTGTGTGCTAAAGAAAGTAGATTTCTTAGTTCTCTTTAAATAGAAGACTGTGTTGGGTTTGGGAAATGTAGGAGAATAGATTGGAATGTCAGATAACTTTGGAAACAGAAGCCTGCATGTTAGAAATAAGAACTATTCCATGGAAGCAAAGGGGATAGATCCCATGGAGACAGCTGTGATGTTGTGATTCATTTAAAACTGAAAATCTGATTGTAAAATGTATGAAACGGAAGTCACTTTGGATGGGTGAGTGTATTGGTCTTTGATTATGGTAAGGTAATTTGGGAGTTAATTCTGGGCTCCTTAGAGATTAAGTTAGTGAAAGGAAAGAGAATCTTTTTTCTTTTTCTCTCCCTCTGCCTCTGGCTGACTCCAGGAGTTCTGCAGAGAAGAGGAAGAGAAGGCGAATATATATTTAATACAGTGAAAATGTGTAAAAGCAAGTGGAATAGAAAAGGCAGAGTGATAAGGAAATGAGATACACAGTTTTAAATAGAAATGTAAAGGAGAAAATGTAAGCATGTAGGAATGAGAAGAGCATAGACTGAAAGGGTTTTAGAATTTGAAAACTTTTGGGAAAATGGAAAAGCACTGTGCTGTCACTTTAAAAAATCTTGCAAGCAAGGAGCCTGTAAGTTTATTATTAGTATTTGGCTTTTGGAACCATGTCAGGAAAAAAATCTCAAGGTAAAAACCCATATGAAGTAAAAATTGGAACTTAACTTTCCTTATCACCAAAAGAGAAGAGGTAAGTGTGAATTGGGAAAATAACTAAAAGGTAATTTTGCTTTAATGTATTGTAGATGTCAGGGAATCTTACAGACCACTCATTAATTTTAAAATAACTTTAAATTGGTATGTATGTTAAAATTAGAAACTTAATTAGTTGTGATAGATGCTGTTCTACCTGAACTGATAAACAATGGGTTCTTTCTGAGATTGTAGAACCCAGATTTGGTTTGTTATCTAGTACCCTGAATGTTATTAGAATATAAATTGAAACACTAACAAAGAGGTGGAAAATGTGTTAAATAATCTGTTATTATCAGCCTTGCAGACTCAATAAATGGAATTTAGGAGATTGGCTATTTCCACCTTTGCTTGTGAGTTAAGAGAAAATTATAGCAATGACCATTTGGCTGTTACTTATGAAAATTCTAACATTGTTCAGTATGTTAAAACCTACAATTGGTAATTACTGTGTGTGTAGAACAAGGAGAAGATTTAGTAATTACTGGAATGAAGAGATCCTCACTGTAAATTAGTCAGGAATTTCAGAAATTGTTAATAGATGAAAGTAAAGGAAAAGATTTCTGTGTATCTATTATAAAAGTTACTTTTGTATATGGGAAAAATTAAAGAAGATATATAAATCTGAGGTGGGGAATAATTTGTTAGGAAGAAATTGGATTATATAATTGTCTTGGAATTAAAGGTGTTGAACCATCAAGTGAAATTAAAATGCACCCTCATGTGGTAGAATATAAATGGCAGAAATAGGAGAGGTTTTAAAATTCTCCACTTAAAATCAATCTGAAAAATCCAGAGGATGTAGTGTGTATGTCAAACAATACCCTATATCATTGAAAGGAAAAATAAGATTGCAATCAGTAATAAAGGGGCTTTGTATGTCCCCTTTCAATACCCCTATTTTGCTCCTTAAGAAATCAGATGAAACTTAATGGATTGATATACAACTTTGGGGGCAATAAATAATTCAGTGACATGTTAGAGATCATCAGAAGAGAATAACCTTTGAGATAGTAGAGAATGGTTTAATTGGAATATTTAAATGTTTAAAGGAAGCAACTTTCTAGAGAGAGGAGTGGGGAATAGATGTTTCTACTTATCCCCTCTGTCTAAAATAGAGGCAGCTACAATATATTGTAAAGGGGAGGAGAAAAGGTTGGAAAATACTGGAGCAATGAAAATCTCCTGAAAGACATTGGCAGTTACCTGATGAGAGGAGAGTGTTAAATAAGGCCATATAATTAGGGAAATTTTAACTATTGTATTAAGGAAGCCATTGCTATGCTCAAGCAATGTATGATGCATTTTTTAAGAAAAGTTGGCTATCTATATAAGGATATGTACAATTGCAAAACAAATATCTGAAATGTATGTAACATGTCTAAAGATAAATAAGGAGGGGCGGAGCCAAGATGGCGGAGAAGCTACATGGAACTTTCTAAACTCTCTAATTCCCTTTCTACCAAGTATTTAATTCAGCCTCAAAAACAGCGCTTAACTGGTAAAACCCACAAAGATTGGAAATACAAAAACTTACCAGAAGAAGAGAATCTGGAATATCGCCAGAAAAGGTTTGACCTGAGGTGGTGGGAGCAGACCAGCTCAGAGCAGGGAGAGAAAAGGGAGCGGGGTGGCCTTTGTGGTGGGAAGGTTCACACAGAGCTCTCTGCTGTAGCCTGACTGCTTTGCTTTGGTGGCAGAGTAGTGGACCAGCAGAGAAGTTGGAGCTTGGGGTAGTGGGTACTCTGAGGGACGCCAAAGCCAGAGAGGCTCTGGCTGTGCCCACCCAGGACCGGAAGTGATCTAGCTCAGATCATAACACAGCTCTTCGGCATTTGGCAGTGAGGGGCTCGTGGTGGAGGGCAGTCACACACAGCAGGGCACACCCCTATAGTGAGGAGCTCCCAGGGGATAGTGGAATTTCCCCAGCCTGACTGCGCTCCCCCAGGCAGGGCACTTCTGTTACGGTGAGGAACAGGAGGATTGCAAATACAAAAACGGTCATTTGTGGGGGGGCAGTGATACCTTTGCTCCTTAACCACTAGCCTCAAGGCAATCACTAATCCTCACAGTGGGGCTCCTAACAGGGCACTTACACACCCCAGCCTGTGATACCCAGCCCTAGTCACTTCCAAATGGAGCTCTTCCCACAGCTCTCCCACAGCTCAGCCATTCCTTACAGCTCATTGAGAGGGCAAATACTGCCCATAAACTCATCCTCACTCTGCAGAGGAAGCTGGTAATCTCCTTGCCTGAGGGCAGACCCTGAAGGCTTTTAAAAAAAAAATGAAGAAAACAATTGAAAGCTTCTAAGTGAAAAAGAACTAGTTTCCAAACCTGAGGAGGCTAATAGCACACAGCCTCCAGACAATTGCCCAAATAACACTCTCCCCAGAAGAAACTATTAAAAATCTGAAGAGAGAATTAGAAGAAAAATGGGGAAAGGAAAGAGAAGCTATGCTAGAGAATAACAATGTCCTGAAATGTGAATTAGAAAAGGTAAACAACTTCCTGAAATGTGAATTGGAAAAGGTGAAGAATTCACAGGAAGTGCAGGGAAACAGAATTAAGGAGTTGGAAAAGGTAAAGAAATCACAGGAGAGTAGGATCTGTGAATTGGAAAAATATAAAGAATTCCCAAGAAAGTAGGATTTGTGAATTGGAAAAAGAAAATAACTCACTAAAAAACAAATTTAGTGAAATGGAAAAAAACTCCATGGAGCAAAACAACTCATTTAAAAACTCAATTGGACATATACAAAAAGAAGTTTAAAAAGCTAATGAAGAAAATAACTCATTAAAAACCAGAATTGAACAAATAGAAATGAATGATTCACTGAGACACCAAGAATCAGTCAAGCAAAGCCAAAAAAATGAAATTCTGCAGAAAAATGTCAGCTATCTACTTGCCAAAACAACACATGGAAAATAGATCTAGGAGAGACAATCTGAGGATTATTGGACTTCCCAAAAATTATCATGAAAAAAAGAGCCTAGATACTATTTTACAGGAAATCATCAAAGAGAACTGCCCAGAGATAACAGAACCAGAAGGTAAAATAGACATTGAAAGGATTCATCAAACACCTGAAAAAGACCCTAAAAAATAAAAAACTCCGCGGAACATTGTGGCCAAATTTCAAAACTATCAGACTAAGGAAAAAATATTACAAGCAGCCAGGAAAAAACAATTCAAATACCAAGGTGCCACAATAAGGGTCACTCAAGATCTGGCTGCCTCTACATTAAAGGATCGAAGGGCCTGGAATCTGATATTCCAAAAAGGCAAAAGAACTTGGAATACAGCCGAGAATAAACTACCCAGCTAAGTTGAGCATTTCCTTCCATGGAAGAAGATGGACATTTAATGAAACAGATGAATTCCATATGTTTCTAAGTAAAAAACCAGATCTAAAGAAAAAAATTTAATCTCCAATCATAAGACTCAAGAGAAGCAGAAAAAGGTAAAAGGGACTCTTGAGAACTGTATTTTTGTTGTGGATATACATTAAGACTACATGTATAATTTCATTTTAAAGATATAACAAAAAAAAAAAAGGGAAGTAGAAATGGAAAGAGGATAGTGTAAGAAAAAGGGGAAAGGGGAGATAAAAAGAGGGAAACCACATCCCACAAAGAGGCAAAGAAAACCTATCATATCTGAGGGAAGTTAGAGAGGGGGAGAAACATTGTGTGAACCTTACTCCCATCAGAATTGGCTCAAAGAGAAAATAATTAACATATTTGTTTTACAGAAAATTCTTTCTCACCTCATTAAAAAGAGGGAAAGGAAAAGGGAAAAGGAAAAGAGCAATAAGGAAAGGGAATAAGAAAGGGAAAGGGATTTAAAGGGATGAGGGAGGGATATTAAAGAGGGTGGGCTACGTGATGCAAATTTAATACTCGGGAAGAGGGTCGGTGGGGGTAAGGGAAAAAAACATAATCAGGGGATATTATGATGGCAGGAAATACAGAATTAGTCATTTTAATTGTAAATGTGAATGAGATGAACTCTCCTATTAAGCGAAGGCGGATAGCAGACTGGATCAAAAGTCGGAACCCTACAATATGTTGTTTACAGGAAACACATTTAAAGCAGGGAGATACTTACAGAGTAAAGGTAAAAGGCTGGAGCAGAATCTATCATGCTTCAAGTGAAGTCAAAAAAGCAGGGGTAGCCATCCTTATCTCAGATCAAGCAAAAGCAAATCAAAAGAGATAAGGAAGGAAACTATATCTTGCTAAAGAGTAGCATAGACAATGAAGCCATATCAATACTAAACATTTATGCACCAAGTGGTATAGCATCTAACTTCCTAAAGGAAGTTCCTTAAGAGAGTTGCAAGAAGAAATAGACAGCAAAACTAAAATAGTGCGGGATCTCAACCTTGCACTCTCAGAATTAGATAAATCAAACCACAAAACAAATAAGAAAGAAATTAATGAGGTAAATCAAATATTAGGAAAATTAGGTATGATAGATCTTTGGAGAAAACTGAATGGTGACAGAAAGGAGTATATTTTCTTCTCAGCAGTTCATGGAACCTATACAAAAACTGACTATATATTAGGACATAAAGATCTCAAAATTAAATGCAGGAAGGCAGAAATAGTAAAGGCTTTCTTTTCAGATCACAATGCAATAAAAACTACATTCACCAAAAAGTTAGGGGCAAATAGATCAAAAAGTAATTGGAAACTAAATAATCTCATCTTAAAGAATAATTGGGTGAAACAGCAAATTATAGGCACAATTAATAATTTCACTCAAGATAATAACAATGATGAGACATCATACCAAAATTTCTGGGATGCAGCTAAAGCAGTAATAAGGGGAAATTTTATATCTTTTGAGGCTTACTTAAAGAAAATAGAGAAAGAGAAGATCAATGAATTGGGCTTACAACTTAAAAAGCTAGAAAAAGACCAAATTAAAAACCCCCAATCAAATACTAAACTTGAAATTCTAAAATTAAAATGGGAAATTAATAATATTGAAAGTAAAAATACTATTGAACTAATAAATAAAACTAAGAGTTGATTTTATGAAAAAACCAATAAAATAGATAAAACTTTGGTAAATCTGATTAGAAAAAGGAGAGAGGAAAATCAAATTGTTAGTCTTAAAAATGAAAAAGGGGGAATTGTCCACCAATGAGGAGGAAATTAGAGAAATAATGAGTTACTTTGCCCAACTTCATGCCAATGAATTTGATAACCTAAGTGAAATGGAGGACTATCTCCAAAAGTATAGGCTTTCCAGATTAACAGAGGAGGAATTAAATTGCTTAAATAGTCCCATTTCAGAAAAAGAAATAGAGCAAGCTATTAATCAACTCCCTAAGAAAAAAATTTCCAGGACCAGAAAGATTCACAGGTGAATTCTACCAAACATTCAAAGAACAATTAGCTCCAATGTTATATAAACTATTTGAAAAAATAGAGAACGAAGGAGTCCTACCAAATTCCTTTAATGACACAGATATGGTACTGATACCCAAACCAGGTAGGTTGAAAATGGAGAAAGAAAACTGTAGACCCATCTCCCTAATGAATATTGATGCTAAAATCTTAAATAAGGTATTAGCAAAAAGACTCCAGAAAAATCATCCCCAGGATAATACATCATGATCAAGTAGGATTTATACCAGGAATGCAGGACTGGTTCAATATTAGGAAAACTATTAGTATAATTGGCCATATTAATAATAATCAAATTAACAAAAACCATATGATCATCTCAATAGATGCAGAAAAAGCATTTGATAAAATCCAACATCCATTCCTATTAAAAACACTTGAGAGTATAGGAATAAATGGAGTTTTCCTTAAGATAATCAGTAGCATCTATTTAAAACCATCAATAAGCATCATATGTAATGAAGAAAGATTGCAACAATTCCTATTAAGATCAGGGGTGAAACTATCATCATTACTATTCAATATTGTATTAGAAACGCTAGCTTTGGCAATAAGAGTGGAGAAAGAGATTAAAGGAATTAGAGTAGGTAATGAGGAAACCAAATTATCACTCGTTGCAGACGATATGATGGTATACAGAGAACCCCAAAGATACAACTAAAAAGATATTAGAAATAATCCACACCTTTAGCAAAGTTGCAGGATACAAAATAAATCCACATAAATCATCAGCATTCTTATATGTCACTAACAAAGTCCAACAGTTTAAGAGTTACAGAGAGAAATTCCATTTAAAGTAACTACTGATAGTATAAAATATTTAGAAATCTATCTGCCAAGGGAAAATCAGAAACTATATGAGCAAAACTACAAAACACTTTCCACACAAATTAAATCCGGTCTAACCAATTGGAAAAATATTAAATGCTCTTGGATAGGGCAAACAAAAATATTAATGACAATACTACCTAAACTAATGTGTTTATTTAGCGCTATGCCAATCAGACTCCCAAGAAACTATTTTAATGACCTAGAAAAAAAAAACATAACAAAGTTCACATGGAGAAATAAAAGGTCAAGAATTTCAAGGGAATTAATGAAAAAAAAAAATCAAATGAAGGTGGCCTAGCTGTACCAGATCTTAAATTATATTATAAAGCAGCAGTTACCAAAACCATTTGGTATTGGCTAAGAAATAGACTAGTTGATCATTGGAATAGGTTAGGTCCAAAGGACAAAATAATTAATAACTCTAACAACCTAGAGTTTGACAAACCCAAGGACCCCAGCCTTTGGGATAAGAACTCAATGTTTGACAAAAATTGCTGAGAAAATTGGAAATTAATATGGCAGAAACTAGGCATTGACCCACACTTAACACTGTATACCAAGGTCAGGTCAAAATGGGTTCATGACCTAGGAATAAAGAATAAGATTATAAATAAATTAGAGGAACATAGGATAGTTTACCTCTTAGACCTGTGGAAGAGGAATGAATTCATGACCAAAGAAGAACTAGAGATCATTATTGATCACAAAATAGAAAGCTTTGATTATATCAAAATGAAAAGTTTTTGTACAAACAAAATCAAAGCAGATAAGATTAGAAGGGAAACAATAAACTGGGAAAACATTTTTACAGTCAAAGGTTCAGATAAATGCCTCATTTCCAAAATATATAGAGAATTGATTCTAATATATAAGAAATCAAACCAATCTCCAATTGATAAATGGTCAAAGGATATGAACAGACAATTCTCGGATAAAGAAATTGAAACTATTTCTAGTCATATGAAAAGATGCTCCAAACCATTAATAATCAGAGAAATGCAAATTAAGACAACTCTGAGATACCAGTACACACCTGTCAGATTGGCTAGAAAGACAGGGAAAGGTAATGCAGAATGTTGGAGGGGATGTGGGAAAACAGGGACACTAATACATTGTTGGTGGAACTGCGAATACATCCAGCCATTCTGGAGAGCAATTTGGAACTATGCTCAAAAAGTTATCAAACTGTGTATACCCTTTGATCCAGCAGCGTTGCTACTGGGTTACAGTAGAGATCTTAAAGAAGGAAAAGGGACCTGTATGTGCAAGAATGTTTGTGGCAGCCCTCTTTGTGGTGGTCAGAAATTGGAAACTACGTGGATGCCCATCAATTGGAGATTGGCTGAATAAATTGTGGCATATGAATATTATGGAATATTATTGTTCTGTAGGAAATGACCAACAGGATGATTTCAGAAAGGCCTGGAGAGACTTACATGAACTGATGCTGAGTGAAATGAGCAGGACCAGGAGATCATTATATACTTCAACAACAATACTGTATGATGATCAATTCTTCAATTCTGATGGACGTTGCCCTCTCCAACAATGAGATGAACAAAATCAGTTCCAATAGAGCAGTAATGAACTGAACCAGCTACACTCAGCGAAAGAACTCTGGGAGATGACTATGAACCACTACATAGAATTTCCAATCCCTCTGATTTTGTCCACCTGCATTTTGGACTTCCTTCACAGGCTAAATGTACACTATTTCAAAGTCTGATTCTTTTTGTACAGCAAAATAACTGTTTGGTCATGTATACATATATTGTATTTATACTCTAACATATTTAACATGTATTGGTCGACTTGCCATCTGGGGGAGGGGGAAGGAGGGGAAAAACTGGAACAAATGGCTTGGCAATTGTCAATGTTGTGAAATTATCCATGCAAATATCTGGTAAATAAAAACTATTTAAAAAAAAAAGTTAAAAAAAAAGAAAGAAAAATAAGAAGGTATTGAAGGAGACATCCCTTCAGAAGGAGGAAGCCTGGCTCCAAAATATTTAAGTTGGATTTTATAAAATGACACTAGTAGGAAAACTCAAGTATTTATTGATTATAGTGGACCATCTGAGAGGATGGGTGGACACTTTCTCCTGGGCTGTGCTACTTCAAGAGGGGTTAGTAGAATAATATTGGAACAAATTATAACTAGGTATGATTGCTAAGACCTATTGAATTCTGATAATGACATATACTTTAATTCTAATGTTTTATAAGAAATTGAGTGCATTTGCCCTCATCAGGGAAAGTGAAAAGAATGAATCATATTCTTAAGAAAGAAATTATTAAACTGATGTTAGATATTACATTGCTTTGGAATAAATGTTTGGCTATTGCTTTGTTAAAGAATTAGAACTTCCCCAAAAGAAATCTGGTGCTTTCCTCATATTGTTTGGTTGGTTTGTTAGACATATTAGACATAAAACATCCAGGAGAGACATAAGGTAAAAATTAAAGATCAATTGCAGAAGACTCATCTCAATAAGATCAAATTGTTTACTTCTTATATGTGAAAATACTGGCAGTACTTTTATGATTGCTATTTTTCTTTGGGCAGTTTGAAAGAAAGGTTTGGGTTGAACTAAGTATAGGGTGATTCTTAAAAAAAAAATCAATTGGAGGGAGAGATAAAAAGGAGTACTTGTACAAAAAAGGCATAAAAGGAAAAATTGATACAAAAGAAAATAGGTAGGGGAGAGCAGGCACTCTCATCAAAAATAGGTTATAGAGGGAAAAATATACATATACACATACATTACTATGTATTTGTGTATCTGTACAAAAATTCTGTAAATTCAGAAAGAAATAAGAGGGGCATGGGCAAGGACATAGGATGAGGGGAGATGATAAGGCAAGGAAATTTTAGTGGGATGGATAAAATAAGCAACAGAAGGATAAAATAGTAGGGAGAAGTAAAGAAGAGACGTGAAGTGAGATAAGGTAAATAAGGTGAGAAGGATAGTGAGGAAAAATAGGATGAAAGAAAATATCATATGTAATATATAATATATGAAGGCAATGGAATATTATTGTTCCATAAGAAATGATGAACAGGCTGATTTTTCTCCTTCCCTTTTCTCAGCCTGTTCATCATTTCTTATGGAACACTCATCCCGAGTGAAGCAAGGAGAATCCGAAAAAGATTATGTGATTATCAATTGTAATGGACTTGGCTCTTTTCAACAATGAGGTAATTTAAGGCAATAGACTTGTGATGGAGAGAATCATCAGCATCCAGAGAGAACTACAAAGACTGAATGTGGATGAAAGCAAAGCCTAGTATTTTCACCATTTTTTGTTGCTGATTGTTTGGTTTGTTTTTTTTTCCCTCTTTGAATCTGATTTTTCTGGTGCAGCATGAGGAATGCGGAAATGTTTAAAGGAACTAAATTGCTATGTGGGGGGGGGGGGTGGAAATAAGAGGGAAGGAGAAAATTTTGAAACACAAGTTTTTGCAAAGGTGAATATTGAAAACTATCTGCATGTATTTGGGAAAATAAAAAACTATTTTTAAAAATAAAATGAAATACTAGACAGTATGAAATACCTGAGCATATACCTGCCATAACAGACTTTATGAATAAAAACATAAACTATTTTTATACAAATGGAAGCAATATTATTTATGGGTAAGGAAAGCAAATATTTTTAAATGACAATTTTAGCTAATATATTTATTCACTGTTATCCCAATTATATTACTAAAAACCATCTTTATATAAAAGTCCAGCAGCTAGAGATAGAAATAAATATTCCATTCAAAATTACTGTAGGCAATAGAAAATGTTTGGGAGACTACCTGTCAAGAAAAATCCAGGAACCATATGAACACAATTACAAAATACTTTATAAAGTAGTAATCATCAAAAAAGAATGGTGGATCAGTGGAATAGACTTGGTACAAATGACACAGTAGTCAATGACCATAGTAACCTATTATTTGATATATGCCTAGACCCCAGTTTTTGCTGGGAAAACTGGACAACAACAGAACATATACTAGGCATATACCAATACCTCACACTATATACCAAGATAAAATCAAAACAGATGCATGGCTTAGATATAAAAAGATATAGATATAGATATAAAACCAATACAACCAAAATTAAAATGAAAGCAAAAATCTGACAAACTTGACAGCAAGTGTCTCTGAAAAATGCTTCATTTCTCAAATACATAGAGAACTGAGTCAAATTCATAAGAATATAAATCATTCTCCAAATGATAGAGGATATGAACTGGCAGTTTTCGAATAAAGAAATCAAAGCTATCTACAGGTAGATGAACAAATGTTCTACCTCATTTTTGATTAGAGAAATACAAATTTAAAACAAGTGAGATACCACCTCATACCCATCAGATTGACCAAAAGAAAACTGAAAAATGTTGGAGAGGATTGAAAAAATTAGAACTACTGGTGGAGTTGTGAACTGATCCAACCATTCTGGAGAGCAATTTAGAACTATGCCTAAAGGATTATAAAACTTTATATCCTTTGATTGAGCAATACCACTATTAGGTCTATATCTCCCCAAAAAAATCATAAAAAAGAGAAAAGTGTTTATTTACATGTGCAAAAACAATCATAGCAACCCTTTTCATAGTGGCAAAGAATCAGAAACTAAAGGAATGCCTATTAACTGGAGAATGGTTGAACAAGCTTGTGCTTTATGAATGTAACGGAATACTATTGTGCAATAGGAAATGATGAGTAAATAGATTTCAGAAAATCTGTAAATAGTTGTATGAACTGATACAAAGTAAAATGATAAAACCACAAAAACACTGCACAAAGCATCAACAATAATTATGTGAAGACCAACTATCACTGAATGACTCAGCCCTTCCCCACCATACAATGATCCAATACAAGCACAAAAGACTGAGGAAAGAAAATGCTATCCATAATACAGATACAGAACTGATGAACTTTGAGTGCAACTCAAAGAATAATTTTTTTCACTTTATTCTTTCTTGTGTTTTTTCTTCCTTTTGATCTCTTTCTTCTTTCATAACTGTAACTAATATGGAAATATGTTACATGATAGCACATTATAAACTATATCAAACTACCTACCATCTTGGAAAGAGGGGAGTGGAAGAAGGGAGAAAATAAGGGAACTCAAAATCTTATAAAAATAAAATACTGAAAATTTTTTTGACATGTAACTGGAGGGGATTTAAATAAACTAACAAAAATAGTTTTGAATAATTATTTTACTGAGTTATAAAAAATAATAAAGTTTATTTGGAAAAGCCAAAGATCAGAAACTTCAAAGAAACAAGAATAAGTGGTATAAAGTAAGGAAATTCATCAGTATCAGACCTTAAACTATATTACAAGGGAGAAAGTATTGTTAAAATATAGAAAAAATAATTTTGATTATTTTAAAATAAATTTTTCTAGTATAACTAAAACTCATATAGCCAAGAAGAGAAAAAAATACAGAAAATTGGGGGGGGGCACAGAGAGAAAATTATAGACAATCTCTCAGACAGAATGTGATTGGATTGAAATATTCCTATATGTAGGAAATGATGAGTTGATTAATTTAAAAAAACATGGAAAGACTTGGACCTATAAAAGACAATGTTTTTCACCTTCAAAGAAACAGATGATAGGTGAAAATAAGCATAGAGTGTGTAGTATAGAAGTATGTGTGTGTGTGTGTGTGTGTGTGTGTGTGTGTGTGTGTGTGTATTATGGATATTTAAGTATAAGAGTATGTATGTGTATATATGTATGTATATGTGTGTGTATTTAACTGTTGCCTTCATGGAAGGAGGAGAGAAGTAGGAAAGAAAAGTAGAGTACTAGCAGAGAACCAAAAAAAAAAAAAAAAAAAAAATCAAGGAAACTTTAAGCTGGGCAGTTTGAAAATAATATGTAGTATTAATTATATAGGTTTTCTTAAAATGTAAATTTATTGTTTTATATTGAATTCTCTCCTATGGTCTGCTGTGTATATGTAAAATTTTTTTTCTCATTTTATATTTAAGTTTAAAATTTTTAAAGTATTAAAAAATTTTAATTTTTTTAAAGATTTACAAAGTATTTTACTTATATTTTCATTTGATAGAATATAACAGGGACAAAGAAAAGAACAAATAAATAAAATAATCTAGAAAAATAAGGAGAAGAAGACCAGGGAAGATTTCATAGAGGAGGTGGTACCTGTATCCTGAAATAAAGGAATTTAAAGAGACAGAAACAAGATGTGTACACTTTCAGAAGGTGGTACAATAAATTC
Source organism: Sminthopsis crassicaudata (assembly GCF_048593235.1). Classification (NCBI taxonomy): domain Eukaryota; kingdom Metazoa; phylum Chordata; class Mammalia; order Dasyuromorphia; family Dasyuridae; genus Sminthopsis; species Sminthopsis crassicaudata. Next base: position 338,311,013 of record NC_133618.1, on the reverse strand, counting down.
TAATTTTGCTAGAATAATGCAGAATGAGGTTGGAAAGATCAGCAGGATTCAGGTTGTGAAGGGCTTTAAAAGACAGTTTAAGTATTTTATATTTCTCTTAATGACATAGTTTAACCACAGAAGCCAATACTATTTTTCTCATTTGGGCTTTAAACAAAATATATTATAAATTAAAAAAAAAATTAAAACTTTAAAAGTTCCTATACTTTAGCATCTCACTTTTTCATATGCTAAATTCAAAGACATGTGGACAAAATGGAATTTTGTCCACATGTCTTAAATACGCAACACCTCATTTATGTTTGGGGTTAGGGAGGTACAGATCAAAAATTTATGTTAAATTGAAGGGTTTTTTTAAATAGGAACAAAAGATTTAACTCATTTATTTGTGATAGCAAAGCTCTACTATAATTTTATACTTACTAAGATCATTTTCAAATCTGACTTTTAAAAAGCAAAACCAAAAAATTGATACAAAAATAAATAAATATCGGGTTGTATTGCCTCTAATCGCTACAAGTTTACTTTTTCTGTCTCAGTAGATATAATTCTACATAACATTAACACTTAATGGACTTATTCCAAGTAACTGCCTTAAAAAAATCCATTTCAAAGAAAAAAGAACACATTTTCTTAATGATCTTAAACAACATCATAAATATATATATATACTTTACAGAACTATAACATGAAACTTCACTCCCAATTTGAAGTTTTTAAGAAATTATTATGTCTCTCTATTATATCCCATCTGGGGACCAAGTATCATTCACAAAGAGAAATATCGTTGAGATCATTCAAATCTCAGGGTCATATACATTTTACCACCTGGTATGAGTTAATCTCCTGTTGGTATTAGATTTCATGCAGTAAAATAATTGCTTGCAGATTTTATACAAAAATTCCTTTTGATACAAAAATGTCACCTTCTAAGTCCAAAATTACTTTGCCCCCAAAAAGATAATATTCCTTTACCCTAAAATCTGGCAATACTGTCAAAAAAAAAATGGATTAATCTGAAATCTTTCATTTCTAGCATCATTCATATCTAGGACAAATTCTTAAATCCAAAAAATTTAGGACCATTGTAAAGGAAAACTAAAAACCATGTTCCACAAACTAGAAAAACTAAAATATAACTGACTTAAAATATTTTACAAGAAAATCCATTACTTCATTTTAAAAGAATTTTTTCAATTTTAAAGAATTTAATTCAATTTTAAAGAATTCTAAGACAAATCTACAGCCAGAAAATCCAACCCACGGATTGAAAATCTGAATTATACCAACATTAAACTTTGAAAAAAATCATGTTTTCATTTCTATTATTTTATGCATTTTCCATTCTCTTTCAAAAGCTCCTCTGTCCTGAGCAATCCTGCACTATCTCAGCTGTACAAATTCAGCATATCCAAAAAAAAAAAAAAAGAGGAGAAACAAATATTTCCTGCACCCAGAAACTTTTTTTTTTGAACATTCCAGTGGTCAATCAGTTGAAGATCTTAATCATCCCCTTCCTTAATCCCACCAAAAAAAAGTCCAGTTCATATCACAAACATTCTGCTCCGCAAGAGGCAGTTGAGGGGTGTAGGGCTTCCCCCCCACAGTGGACAGAACTGCTACCACACAGGGTTACAGCACATAGTGGGAGCTATATAAAAGCCTACTCTCTTTGGATAAGATTAATCAATTTTCCAAAGGTTTGTATTTATGTGAAATATGAATTTAACATCTGTAAATATACTGAAGTCATCCAAATATCATATTTATTACATATTTATAATATTCTGCTCTAGACTTTGTTCTCCAAACCACAGAAGCTTAAAATTCTAGTAAATTTTATATATGGAAACAGGCCACAGTCAAATCATCAGTTCTTTTTTTCTGTTCTTTTCCATCTCTCCTCTTTTACAGAGGCTTTAGAATAGTATGTTTACAAGGACTTAATGGCTGTTTAAATTATGTTCTTTAAAATTATCAAAAGTCCTATTTTGAAAAACTCCACAGTGGACCACTGAAGGTAAATGTGTGCTCCTATTTTAAAACAAACATAACAGACATATATCTCAAAATAACCATGTTTTTTGGGGGGGAGGCAAATGTTTCCCCCTAGAAGTTTTGAGGCAGTAAAATATCAACTCGCTGAAATCACTGAAAGGAAATGACTAACATTCTTGGAAAATGAAGCCACTGGCAGCTTTCTCCAACAAAATCTTTAAAACTGTACCCTGTGGCAAAAGAATTTTCTGTTCATAAATAAATAAATTTAGATAGACCCTTCAAAGCCAATAAATAAAATTTATTTGTAATATGTAAAAATATGTAATGCAGGGGAAAACCCCAGAAGATACGACATTAGTAAGTGTCATTCCAAAATCAGATTCAAAACCATCAGAGGACAGAACATAAAATATGACAAATTTTCGGTGGTTTATTATGGTTTCTTTTAGCACTCTAAAGCAGGGAAATTTGATGGCTCTTTTGGACTCCAAAAAAAAAAGGACTTTGTCATATGTTATTAATCCAAACACTTGGGGGGAGGAGGACAAAAACAAAGAGAGGAAGTTCAGAGACTAGAGTCTATGGAGACCATATCACAAATGAGTAACTTGGAAAAACTGTTGTTCTTCATTCCAGAAACAAAATATGGTTTTGGGGGCAGTTGTGTGTGTGTGTGTGTGTGTGTGTGTGTGTGTGTGTGTGTGTGTGTGTATTTTAATGACTCCAAAGTTCCAAAATAAAAATAACATTTTCCATTCCAGATACTCAACTCTTATCATCTAAGCAAAAAACATAACTTAAATGGACTATTTTAGCTTGCAATACAATTATTCACAGGGGAAAAAACTGTTTTCTTCCTGAGCTCTAATTCCTTACATCTCGATTTCAGAGAGCACCCATCTGTAAGGAACTACAGGGTCCTCAAGCTCCACACGTGCTGTCCTGCTGACTCGGCTGATCCTGGGTCTCTCCAGCATCAGCTTCTTAGGGTACGAGTTACTCCGAGGAAGTCCCAGCACCCACTTCTAGGTCCCCCAAAATGGGCAGAACAGCTTCAGGAAGAGCAAAAGCTGGCTGTTCAGATTCATTGCAAAAACTTTATAAAGACGAGATCTGACAGAAGGCCACTAATCATTCCCTCAAGTCTCTCACCCTGGGAATACGAAGGCAGGTGACAGCTTTGGGTTCCTCCCGCACCACCCTCTTCTCCCCTATCTTCCAGTTCTAGGATAGTAATCGATATAAACTATGCTGTCAGAGCAGCAAGCAATACATGGTTAATTGTTTTGTGAGCCTCGAGAAACTGAGGAGTGCTGAAAGAAGGGAAGGAGGAGGGAAGGAAAAGCGGGGGCGAGAACGGAGAAACGGAGAGTTGAAAGGCAGCCTCATTTCTTTAAGGTAACAAGTCACCAGCACTGCCAGCTTCAAGCAATCTCACTCCACTCCTAGGACTCCACAAGCCACAAGGTTAATGCATCCTCCAGTCCGAGGGATTTGTTGGGTGAATTTGTAAACATATACAACGACACTAAAAACCAAGGAAGGAAAAACGGGTGACCGGCCAGGATGCAGGAGAAAAAGAAACAAGATATTTCTTCCTGAGGCCCGCCAGCTTTTTCCACTTTGTAGCACCCCATCCCCCCTTTCCCAACCCTCAAAGCCCTGCTCTACCGCGTCTGCCAGGGAAGCCAAAACAGAAACTGTGTGGGGCCCATTAAGGCTCGCAATGAAAGACCATCGGACTCTTCCCCACCCTCTCTTATGGGGTACAGCCTTCCATTTCTCGTACCTTTAATAAATTTGAAGTTAGGAGACATCAGAAATTCCTTTCGCTTCTCTCTCCCTAGGGCTTTCTCTACCTCCTTCCAGTCTCAGTCTCCTCTCCCTTTAGCTTTGGTTGCAATCGCCCCGCTTCCGTCCCGCCCCTAGTCCCTCCTCTTCCACATCTCCTCCCTCATTCCGTCACTAGGTGGCCGCCGAGCTACATCTGAACTCCTACAGGGAGCAGCACATGGACCTCCCAGCCAGACCCGCCCCAGGGACGATTCCAAATTCCTCCTAAGGAGGAAAACTTGAAATACAGAAGAATGGAGGAATGAGACAAGCCTCTAAGCTTTAGCAAACGATGAAACATAAATTTTTCATGAAGCCTTGAGTTTTAGACTTTTCAAAAATATGCAAAATTGGCAAATATCTCTTCGTTTAACAGAAAAATCCTTGGTATTGCCCCTCTTCTAGATATATAACCTCCCCAGACTCTGCGCTCTAAATATGAATTGGACTCGTGAGGTTTATTTGTCTGTTGAGTACTTAACAATTTCTCACTTTTGGTGAAATTAGGGGTACAAACTCAAGAAGTGGAAAAGGGGACTCTGTGCTTTCTTTTTCCAACCAGTTATTCTTTGTCTACTATTACAATAACTCAAAAACTTTTTTTTTTTTTTTCTCACAAAGCAGACTTCTGGTTTGGGATGAGGATGGGGGTGGATGGATATTTAGAATCACTCCATCTATTCCTTCCCCTAGAATTTGATCATTCAACATGACTCCAACCACTTACTGTGGTTCCTAGCTCTTGTACCTTTCTTTTTATTCTGAATTTGACCTTGAAGTCCTAGCACAATGGAAGTTGAAAGTACTCAAATTGAGTCCTTCACAGAAGGCACCAATGGCTGTGATTATAAGACTCAAGACAAGGATTTAAAGATTAAAAAATACTGTCAAGTAGAAACCAACTTTTAAAAAATAGAAACTTAGAAAACAAGTGGATGAGGTAGGGAGAGTATATATGAGGGATTCTTGGAAGGGGTAGGTTAAATAATAGGAGGACAAGGTAGCAGATAGAAACAAAGCAGAGGAGTAATGTGAAATAGGGATAGGATTAGGACAGCTAGGGAAAATAGGAGAAAAATAAACAATAAGAAATTATATCTTAGAATGTGAATTGGATAAATTCGCCCATAAAATGGAAACAGTAAATTTTGTTTTATTTTTATTTTTTTATTATAAATTTTTATTGACAGTACATATGCACAGGTAACTTTTTACATTATCCCATACATTCACATCTGTTCCGACTTTTCCCTTCCCTCCCTCCACACCCTTCCCTAAATGGCAGGCAGTCAGACATGTTAAATGTGTTATAGTATATTCTAAATACAATATGTGTGTGCAGAACCGAACAGTTCTCTTGTTGCACAGGGAGAATTGGATTCAGAAGGTAAAAATAACCGGGAGAAGAAAAATAAAAATGCAAACAGTTCATACTCATTTCCCAGGGTTGCTTCTCTGGATATAGCTAATTCTGTTCATCATTGATCAATTAGAATTAGATCTTCAATTTGTTGAAAATATCCACTTCCATCAGAATATATCCTCATACAGTATTATTGTTGAAGTGTATAATGATCTTTTGGTTCTGCTCATTTCACTCAGCATCACTTCATGTAAGTCTCTACAAGTCTCTCTGTATTCATCCTGCTGGTCATTTCTTACAGAACAATAATATTCCATAACATTCATATACCACATTTACCTAATCATTCTCCAATTGATGGGTATTTATTCATTTTCCAGTTTCTAGCCACTACAAAAAGAGCTGCCACAAACATTTTGGCATATACAGGTCCCTTTCCCTTCTTTAGTATTTCTTTGGGATATAAGCCCAGTAGTAGCACTGCTGGATTAAAGGGTATGCTCAGTTTGATCACTTTTTGGGCACAATTCCAGATTACTCTCCACAATGGTTGGATTCATTCAAAACTCCACCAACAATGCATCAGTGTCCCAGTTTTCCCTCATCCCCTCCAACATTCAGCATTATTTTTTGCCTGTCATCTTAGCCACTCTAACAGGTGTGTAGCAGTATCTTAGAGCTGTCTTAATTTGCATTTCTCTGATCAATAGTGATTTGGAACACTCTTTCATATGAGTGGAAATAGTTTCAATTTCATCATCTGAAAATTGTTTATTCATTGACCATTTATCAATTGGAGAATGGCTTGATTTCTTATAAATTAGAGTCAATTCTCTATATAATTTGGAAATCAGGCCTTTATCAGAACCTTTACTGTAAAAATGTTTTCCCAGTTTGTTGCTTCCCTTCTAATCTTGTTTGCATTAGCTTTGTTTATTCAAAGGCTTTTTAAGTTGATGTAATCAAAATTTTTTATTTGTGATCAATAATGATCTCTAGTTCTTTTTTGGTAACAAATTCCTTCCTCTTCCACAAGTCTGAGAGGTAAACTATCCTATGTTTCTCTAATTTATTTATGATCTCGTTCTTTATGCCTAAATCATGGACCTATTTTGATCTGATTTTGGTACATGGTGTTAAGTGTGGGTCCAATGCCTAATTTCTGCCATAATAATTTCTAGTTTTCCCAGCAGTTTTTGTCAAATAGCAAATTCTTATCCCAAACGTTGGAATCTTTGGGTTTGTCAAACACTAGATTGCTATAGTTATTGACTATTTTATCTTGTGAACCTAACTTATTCCAATGATCAACTAATCTATTCCTTAGCTAATACCAAATGGTTTTGGTGACTGCTGCTTTATAATATAGTTTTAGATCAGGTACAGCTAGGCCAACTTCATTTGATTTTTTTTTTCATTAATTCCCTTGAAATTCTCCACTTTTGTTCTTCCATATGAATTTTGTTGTCATTTTTTCTAGGTCATTAAAATAGTTTCTTGAGAGTCTGATTGGTATAGTACAAAATAAATAGATCAGTTTAGGGAGTATTGTCATCTTTATCATATTCACTTGGCCTATCCAAGAGCACTTAATATTTTTCCAATTATTTAAATCTGACTTTATTTATGTGGAAAGGGTTTTGTAATTTTGCTCATATAGTTCGTGGCTTTCCCAAATATTTTATGCTACTGACAGTTATTTTGAATGGAATTTCTCTTTGTATTTCTTGCTGTTGGATTTTGTTGATATGTATAAAAATGCTGAGAATTTATGTGGATTTATTTTGTATCCTGCAACTTTGCTAAAGTTGTGGATTATTTCTAATAGCTTTTTAGTAGAATCTCTGGGGTTCTCTAAGTATACCATCATATCATCTGCAAAGAGTGTTAATTTTGTTTCCTCATTACCTGCTCTAATTCCTTTAATCTCTTTCTCAATTCTTATTGCCGAGGCTAGAGTTTCTAATACAATGTTGAATAATAATGGTGATAGTGGGCAACCTTGTTTCACTCCTGATCTTACTGGGAAAGGTTCCAGTTTATCCTCATTACATATGATGCTTACTGACGGTTTTAAATATATGCTCCTGATTATTTTAAGGAATAGTCCATTTATTCCTGTACTCTCAAGTGTTTTCAATAGAAATGGATATTGGATTTTATCAAATGCTTTTTCTGCATCTATTGAGATGATCATATGTTTTTTTCTTAATTTGGTTATTGATATAGTCGATTATGCTAATGCTTTTCCTAATATTGAACCAGCCCTGTCCTGGTATAAATCCTACTTGGTCATAGTGTATTATCCTGGGGATAATTTTCTGGAGTCTTTTTCATAATATCTTATTTAAGATTTTAGCATCAATATTCATTAGGGAGATTGGTCTCTAGTTTTCTTTCTCCGTTTTCAACCTACCTGGTTTGGGTATCAGTACCATATCTGTGTCATGAAAGGAATTTGGTAGGACTCCTTCGTTCTCTATTTTTTCAAATAGTTTATATAACATTGGAGCTAATTGTTCTTTGAATGTTTGGTAGAATTCACATGTAAATCCATCTGGTCTTGAGGATTTTTTTAGGGAGTTGGTTAATAGCTTGTTCTATTTCTTTTTCTAAGATGGGACTGTTTAACCAATTTACTTCTTCCTCTGTTAATCTGGGCAAGCTATATTTTTGAAGGTATTCTTCCATTTTATTTATCAAATTTATTGGCATAAAGCTGGGCAAAGTAATTCCTAATTATTGCTCTAATTTCCTCTTCATTCGTGGCGAGTTCTCCCTTTTCATTTTTAAGACTTACAATTTGATTTTCTTCTTTCTTTTTTTTAATCAGATTTACTAAGGGTTTATGTATTTTGTTGGTTTTTTCATAGAACCAACTCTTAGTTTTATTAATTAATTCAATAGTTTTTTCTTTCAATTTTATTAATCTTTCCTTTTGTTTTTAGAATTTTAAGTTTAGTGTTTGACTGAAGGTTTTTAATTTGTTCCTTTTCTAGCATTTTTAGTTGCAACTCCAATTCACTGACCTTCTCTTTCTCTATTTTATGCAAGTAGGCCTCTATGGATATAAAATTTCCCCTTATGACCGCTTTGACTGCATCCCACACATTTTGGTATGATGTCTCATTATTGTCATTTTCTTGGGTGAAGTTATTATGTCTATAATTTGCTGTTTCACCCAATCGTTCTTTAATATGAGATTATTTAGTTTCCAATTATTTTTTGGTCTATTTTCCCCTGGCTTTTTATTAAATATAATTTTCATTGCCTTGTGGTCTGAAAAGGATGCAATTACTATTTCTGTCTTACTGCATTTGAGTTTGAGGTTTTTATGTCCTAATATATGGTTAATTTTTGATAAATTCCATGAACTGCTGAGAAGAAAGTGTACTTCTTTCTGTCTCCATTTAGTTTTCTCCAAAGATCTATCATATCTAACTTTTCTAGCATTCTATTTACCTCTTTGACTTTTTTCTTATTTATTTTGTGGTTTGATTTATCTAATTCTGAGAGTGCAAGGTTGAGCTCTCCCACTATTATAGTTTTGCTGTTTATTTCTTCTTGCAGCTCTCTTAATTTCTCTTTTAAGAATTTAGATGCTACACCACTTGGTGCATATATGTTTAATATTGATATTGCTTCATTATCTATGTTATCCTTTAGCAAGATATAGTGCCCTTCCTTATCTCTTTTAATTAGATCAATTTTTGCTTTTGCTTGATCTGAGATCTGGATGGCTATCCCTGATTTTTTGGCTTCATCTGAAGCATAGTAGGTTCTGCTCCAACCTTTTAGTTTTACTCTGTATGTATCACCCTGCTTCAGGTGTGTATCCTGTAAACAACATATTGTAGGATTCTTGCTTTTACTCCAGTCTGCTAACTGCTTGCTCTTTATGGGGGAGTTTACCCCATTCACATTTATGGTTGAAATTACTAAATCTGTAATCCTTGCCATCTTGTTACCCCCTGCTTCTGCTTTTCTCCTTTCCTTCTCCCTTACCCTCTTCCCCAGTATTAAACTTGTGAGCAACACTTGCTTCTCATAGCCCTCCCTTTTTAGTATCCCTCCCCCCAAATTAGAGTTCCTCCCCTTATCTTACCCCTTTTCCTCAGAATTTCTGTATTCCCTTCTGCTTAACTTACTCCTACCCTTTTCAGTTTCCCCCTCCCACTTTTCAATGAGGTGGGAGAAGTTTCACCGTAAATCAAATATGTCTAATATTTTTCTCTTTAAGACAATTCTGATGTGAGTAAGATACACACTATGTTCATCCCCCTCCCTTCTTTCTCTCAAATATAAGTAGGTTTCCTTTGCCTCTTCATGAGATGTAGTACCCTCACTTTACCCTTTTCCTGGGACTATTTCCTTTCCATCTCTAGTTTCTAGAACAAATTATACATGTATTCTTTATATATCTTTATAAAAAGCAGAAATATAGTTCCCAATATTTCTGTTTACCTTTTTTAGAAATCTCTTGAGTTCTATATTTGGAGATCAAACTTTTTGTTTAGATCTCATTTTTTCATCAAAAATAGATGAAATTTGGTTATTTTGTTGAATGTCCATCTTCTTCCCTGGAAGAAAATGCACATTTTTGCTGGGTAAGTTATTTTTGGCTGCATACCAAGTTCTTCAAGTTTTTCAGAATGTCAAATTCCAGGCCCTTCGATCCTTTAATATGCATGTTGCTAGATCCTGGGCAATCCTTATTGTGGCTCCTTTATATTTGAATTGATTTTTTCTAGCAGCTTGTAATATTTTTTCTTTGGTTTGATGGTTCTGGAATTTGGCCACTATATTTTTAGAGTTTTGATTTTAGGTCCCTTTCAGTAGGTGATTGATGAATTCTATCAATGTCTATTTTACCCTCTGTTTCTATAACTTTTGGGCAGTTCTCTTTGATAATTTCCTGGAAAATAGTGTCCAGGCTCTTTTTTTTCATCATATTTTTCAGGGAGACCAATAATTCTCAGATTGTCTCTCCTGGATCTATTCTCCAGGTCTGTTGTTTTCCCCAGAAGGTATTTGACATTTTTTTCCATTGTTTCATTTTTTTTTTTGGTTTTGCTTCACTGATTCTTGGTGTCTCCTTGAGTCATTCAATTCCAATTGTTCAATTCTGATTTTCACTGAATTATTTTATTCACTCAATTTTTTCATATATTTTTCTAATTGTCCAATTGAGTTTTTAAATGAGTTGTTTTGTTCTATGGAATTTTTTTTTCCATTTCGCCAATTTTCTTTTTTAAAGAGCTATTTTCTTTTTCCAACTCACTAATTCTGTTTTTCAAGTATTTGATTTCTTTGTCCACTCTATCTTTAAATGAGTGGGATGACTTATCCAGACTCTCTTGCCAAGCTTCCCTTTCCTTTTCCCATTTTTCTTTTTTTTTTTTTTAATAATTTAATTTTTATTTTATTTTATAATTATAACTTTTTTTTGACAGTACATATGCATGGGTAATTTTTTACAACATTATCCCTTGCACTTACTTCTATTCAGATTTTTTCCCTTCCTCCCCCAACCCCCTCCCCCAGATGGCAGGCAGTCTTATACATGTTAAATATATTACAGTATATTCTAGATACAATATATATGTGTAGAACCGAATTTTTTGTTGCACAGGAAAAATTGGATTCAGAACGTAAAAATAACAGTTTACATTCATTTCCCAGTGTTCCTTTTCTGGATATAGCTTATTCTGTCCATCATTAATCAATTGGAATTGGATTAGCTCTTCTATATGTTGAAGATATCCACTTCCATCAGCATACATCCTCATACAGTATCATTGTTGAAGTGTATAATGATCCCCTAGTTCTACTCATTTCACTTAGCATCAGTTGATGTAAGTCTCTCCAATACTCTCTGTATTTCTCCTGTTGGTCATTTCTTATAGAACAATAATATTCCATAACATTCATATACCATAATTTACCCAACCATTCACCAATTGATGGACATCCATTCATCTTCCAGCTTCTAGCCACTATGAAAAGGGCTGCCACAAACATTTTGGTACATACAGGTCCCTTTCCCTTCTTTAGTATTTCCTTGGGATATAAGCCCAGTAGTAGTATGGCTGGGTCAAAGGGTATGCACATTTTGATAACTTTTTGGGCATAATTCCAGATTACTCTCCAGAATGGTTGGATTCTTTCACAACTCCACCAACAATGCATCAGTGTCCCAGTTTTCCCACAGCCCCTCCAACATTCATCGTTATTTGTTCCTGTCATCTTAGCCAATCTGACAGGTGTGTAATGATACCTCAGAGTTGTCTTAATTTGAATTTCTCTGATCAATAGTGATTTGGAACACTCTTTCATATGAGTGGTAATAGTTTCAATTTCATCATCTGAAAATTGTCTGTTCATATCCTTTGACCATTTATCAATTGGAGAATGGCTTGATTTCTTATAAATTAAAGTCAATTCTCTGTATATTTTGGAGATGAGGCCTTTATCAGAACCTTTAACTGTAAAAATGTTTTCCCAATTTGTTACTTCCCTTCTAATCTTGTTTGCATTAGTTTTGCTTGTGCAGAAAGTTTTTAATTTGGTGTAATCAAAATTTTCTATTTTGTGATCAATAATGGTCTCTAGTTCTCCCTTGGACACAAACTCCTTCCTCCTCCACAAGTCTGAGAGGTAAACCATCCCATGTTCCTCCAATTTATTTATGATTTCGTTCTTTATGCCTAAATCTGTGACCCATTTTGATCTAATCTTAGTATGTGGTGTTAAATGTGGGTCCATGCCTAGTTTCTGCCATACTAATTTCCAGTTTTCCCAGCAGTTTTTGTCAAATAATGAATTCTTATCCCAAAATTTGGGATCTTTGGGTTTGTCAAAGATTAGATTGCTATTTTTATTCACTATCTTGCCCTGTGAACCTAACCTATGCCACTGATCAACTAGTCTATTTCTTAGCCAATACCAAATGGTTTGGGTGACTGTTGCTTTATAATATAGCTTTAAATCAGGTACACTTAGACCACCTTCCTCTGACTTTTTTTTTCATTAGTTCCCTTGCAATTCTCGACCTTTTATTCTTCCATATGAATTTTGTTGTTATTTTTTCTAGGTCATTAAAATAGTTTCTTGGGAGTCTGATTGCATAGCACTAAATAAATAGATTACTTTAGGGAGTATTGTCATTTTTATTATATTCGCTCGGCCTATCCAAGAGCACTGAATGTCTTTCCAATTATTTAAATCTGACTTTATTTTTGTGGCAAGTGTTTTGTAATTTTGCTCATATAATTCCTGACTCTCCTTTGGTAAATATATTCCCAAATATTTTATACTATCGACTGTTATTTTGAATGGAATTTCTCTTTGTATCTCTTGCTGTTGGATTGTGTTGGTAATGTATAAAAATGCTGAGGATTTATGTGGATTTATTTTGTATCCTGCAACTTTGCTAAAATTCTGAATTATTTCTAATAGCTTTTTAGCAGAGTCTTTGGGGTTGTCTAAGTATACCATCATGTCATCTGCAAAAAGTGATAATTTGATTTCCTCATTTCCTACTCTAATTCCTTGAATCTCTTTCTCAGCTCTTATTGCCGAGGCTAGAGTTTCTAGTACTATATTGAAAAGTAATGGTGATAGTGGGCAACCTTGTTTCACTCCTGATCTTACAGGGAAAGGTTCTAGTTTATCACCATTACATATGATGTTTACTGAAGGTTTTAAATATATGCTCCTTATTATTTTAAGGAATAGTCCATTTATTCCTATACTTTCAAGCGTTTTTAGTAGGAATGGATGTTGGATTTTATCAAATGCTTTTTCTGCATCCTTTTCCCATTTTTCTTCTAGCTCTCTTGTAAGAGCCTTTTTAATTTCTTCTATGAAAGTTTTGTGTGTTGAGGACCAGATCATATCCCCCTTTGGGGATTCTTCTGGAGATAGTCTGTTTTTAGTCTCCTTAGGCTTTAAAGTCTACTCTCTATCCATATAGAAGCTATCAATGGTTAGAGTCCTTTTTAATTTTTTGCTCATTTTGTCAGAGAAGAATCAAAGAAAACAAACTAACAAGAAAAATAAATGCAGTCTGCTTTTTTTTTTGGGGGGGGGAGGGGCGGTGGATTGGATGGTGTTTCCAGGCTTCCTCTACAGACAGCAAAGAACTAGCAGGACAGCAATGGGCTGCACTGTGTCTGTGCTTTGAGACTGTGAGACTCTAAGAGCCTGCTGAGTCAGTCCAGGTGGGGGTGGCCAGGTCTCAAAAGACCCTAGCTTTTCAGGATTATAGTCTTTACCTCTTGTGTTTACAGCTTCTCTGCTGATCCTGGCTTGTTGCCAAGACAAAATATCCACACTGTGGTAAGGGTCTTTCCCCAGAAACAGCAGAAATCATACCCCTCGCCCCTCCAGTCTGCTCAGTGTAAGCTGCCTGCCCTCAGTCTTTGCCTGATTTGGCTGTCCCTACACCCAACCAAAAACAGACCTTTTCTGGCAAATTTCAAGGATGTCTTCTGTTGGTAATTATTTGGGGGGGGGGTTCCCAATCAAGCACTAATTCCGAGGCTTGTCATGAAATAAATTCTGAGAGCAAAGACAGAGATTAAGTAGGTGTGTGTGTCCTCTCCACCATCTTGGGCGGAAGTAAGTTCTTTTTCTTTAGTGAAGTTTTGTATATATTTTTTTCTTTTTGGCCAATTCTGCTTTTGAAAGTGTTTTTGTCTTCAGTGGATTTTTGTATTTCTTTTACAATTTGGTCTATTCTGTTTTAAAGGAGTTATTTTCCTCAATATTTTTTGTTTTTCTTTTACCAAGTTCTGGACTTTTTATTCATGATTTTCTTGTATTACCTATCATTTCTTTCTGCCAATTTTTTCTTCCCCTTCTCTTATTTGATTTTAAAAATTCTTTTTGAGATCTTTTAGGATTTCTTTTGGTGGTTGAAGACCAATTCACATCTTTCTTTGGGTCTTTGGTTATAGTGGTTTTGACTTTGTTGTTTTCTTCTTAATTTATATTTTGATCTATAGACACTTACCAACTGACTCACTTAACTTCTTTGTGCCTAAATTTCCTCAATTATGAAAAGAGAATAATAGCATCTATGTTTTTAGATTGCTGTAGGAATTAAAAAAAGAAAAAAGATAATAAAAGTGCTTAGCACAGTAGTTGGGATAAAATAGTCACTTTGTAAATGCTACCTATATCCTAATCATACTGTTTTGATCCTCATCTTCAACTTCCTTGTCCTTCCCACTATTCACCTGGGAGAAATAGGTGAATGTATCTTTGCAGGCTAAGCTGAACTAAGATTCATATTTAGGTCAATGACCTCTGCAATAACCTTAGAGACTATGAGCTTGAATGTTCAACTGCCACCCATTATTATCCATCTGTCTTTTATTTTCTATCTACTCATCTCCTAATTAGTCTATCTATGTCTACCTATTCCTCTTCCCTCATCCCCATTTTCCTTATCCTGACCTTCACACATATAACTCCAAATAATCCTAACCCTTTCACTATGCTTTCTAAAGTTTTCTTTCCATAGTGAAAAACTTTCCTTCCTTTTGAGCCTCTTTCTCTGTCACTTCTTCACCAGCCCTTATGAAAACCTGCTACCTTCAACCACACTGCATTGATCTTTTCTCTAGCACTGTCCTTTGGTACACTGGTTCTGGAGGAGGTATTAGAATACAGAATTGCCCACTGTAATTTATAGATTATATTGTGCCTCCATCATTGCCACCTTTCCTGCTTTGGAGTCCATTCAATTAAACTTTTCCATTCAATTCTAATTATTGTGGCTTTTTCCTTTCTGAAATAATTCAGTACTTGGATCACTCTTTTTGCCCTCTCCAAATTCCACCTTCCTTTTAGAGAACATTAAATCTCTTTACCTACTCTTTCACTCCACCCAAGCTGTGCATAAGTGTTGTCAAACACTAATGTTCCTGTCAAACATTAGTGTTCCATTTTTTATAATTAGAAACTAACATTGTCTTATTATTACCTCTCAATCCACCTCAATTTATGCCTTAGTCTGTTCAATGCTTCAAATTTCTGAAATCAGAAAGACTTGCTTTAAAATCCATCTTCAGACACTTACTAGTTATATGGCCTAAGTAAATCATATAACCTCTGTTTGTTCTAGTTTTCTCATCTATAAAATAATAACACCTACCTCCGAGGATTATTGTGAGAGAAATGATTATTTCTGTCCTACATTAATAGTGAATTATTGAATTAGGACTAAAGATTTTCCCTTTCCTTTTTCTCATTTAGAAATGAACTTATGTAGGCTATTCAGCCTTTGAACCACATAGTTGATAATGAGATTAAATATGGGCAATACATACCCAACTGGGAAAATTTTGATCCAATTAAAGGTAAAGAAATTTTAGTTTAGGTAAATTGGTGGATTCCAGCCCATTATGTTTTAGACAGATTTTACTAGAAGTAGGTTCCCACTTTTGTCTATACTGCAGTAGACTGGAATGTTCTGAAAAGAGATAAGTCTCTTTGTTCAAGAATGAGTGATCACAGCAGTGTTACTACTGGGCTTATATCCCAAAGAGATTTTAAAGAAGGGAAAGGGACCTGTATGTGCAAGAATGTTTGTGGCAGCCCTCTTTGTAGTGGCCAGAAACTGGAAACTGAGTAGATGCCCATCAATTGGAAAATGGCTGAATATATTGTGGTATATGAATATTATGGAATATTATTGTTCTGTAAGAAATGACCAGCAAGATGATTTCAGAAAGGCCTGGAGAGACTTACATGAACTGATGCTGAGGGAAATGAGCAGGACCAGGAGATCGTTGTATACTTCAACAACAATACTATATGATGATCAATTCTGATGGACGTGGCTCTCTTCAATAATGAGATGAACCAAATCAGCTTCAATAGAGCAGTAATGAATTGGACCAGCTACACCCAGCAAAAGAACCCTGGGAGATGACTATGAACCACTACATAGAATCCCTCCATTTTTATCCACATGCATTTTTTATTTCCTTCACAGGCTAATTGTACACTATTTCAAAGATATGCATATATCTGATAAATAAAAACTATTAAAAAAAAAGTTAGAATTGAGCAAGTGGGAAGTTAATACTCTATGAGCCATCAAGAAACAATCAAACAAAATCAAAAGAATCAAAAATAGAAGAACGTGGAAAATGTTGCATGGCAGGTTGACCAATACATGTTAAATATGATGGAGTATAAATTAAATACAATATATGTATACATGACCAAACATTTGTTTTGCTGAACAAAAAGAATCGGACTTTCAAATAGTGTATAATTAACCTGTGAAGGAAATCCAAAATGCAGGCGGACAAAATTAAAGTTATTAGGAATTCTATGTAGTTGTTCATAGTCATCTCCCAGAGTTCTTTTGCTGGGTGTAGCTGGTTCACATCATTACTGCTCTATTGGAAATGATTTGGTTCATCTCATTGTTGAAAATGGCCATATCCATCAGAATTGATCATCATATAGTATTGTTGTTGAAGTATACAACGATCTCCTGGTCCTGCTCATTTCACTCAGCATCAGTTCATGTAAGTCTCTCCAGGCCTTTCTGAAATCATCCTGTTGGTCATTTCTTACAGAACAATAATATTCCATAATTATCATATAACACAATTTATTCAGCCAATATCAAGTTGATGGCCATCCACGTAGTTTCTAGTTTCTGGCCACTACAAAGAGGGCTGCCACAAATATTCTTGCACATACAGGTCCCTTTCCCTACTTTAAGATCTCTTTGGGATATAAGCCCAGTAGTAACACTGCTGGGTCAAAGACTATAATAACTTTCTATGATCAATTCTTTTTTCATTTTTTTTCCTTTTCCTTGTATATCTCACTGTCTCTCCTTTTTTATTTTTATTTTTTTCCTTTCTTTTAAATTTGAGCTCAGTTCCCCAGGAGGAAGGAGTACTATCTCAGGGTTTTTGTGCCAGTGACTACAGGCTCTGGCTGTTTACCTCATATTGTCCTGAGGCCCTCATGCCTTTTAACAGTGATTTTGAGATTTTTATGCCCTATTACATGGTTTATTTTTGTGCAGGTACCATGTGCTGCTGAGGAAAAGGGCATATTGCTTGTTTTTATTCCATTTTCTGTTATATCAAACTTTTCTAATATTCTATTTATCTCATTAGTATTCTGTGTCTGTTGGGTGGAGTGAAGAGTATCTGGCACTGCTGGAGGCTGCAAAAGGATGATAGCTTACTTGGCTGAGTTGAGGTCCCCAGTGGTGTTGTCTGGTGTGTGCTGAGGCCAGGTTAGGTATTTCTGTGCCTCTCTGGGGCTACACTGAAGCAAGTAGTGTTCTGACAGCTAGGTATGTCTAGTTGCCTAGGGCATATGAAAATCTGTCAACTGGAAGGTGCCTGTTTGACCAGGGTTATACCAAAATATGTGGAGATTCCCAGAGCTGGAGTCCACAGGCTCCCCTGATTTTGCCAAGCCACAGGATAGATCTTATTGTTAGCATTGCTCTGCTCCACCACTCTGGGGCTCATGATCTCCTACTGATTTGCTAAAGTGGAGCTTTCTGCCAGATTTCTACCAGTGGAGCGTCCTGCATACCATCTTATCCAAGTGAGAGGGACCCCTACTACCAATCTTTCAAATTTCCTAGGCAAAAAAGATTGTTTTACTCTGTCTCCTTGATGATTTTGCTGCTCCAGTCAGGATCTGTATTGGGACACTATTTAATGGTTCTTGGGAGATAAATATGGAAGGATTACAGTAATTCACTGCTTATATCATTTATTGGAGTTTTTGGTTTGGGTTTTTTTTTTTTAATAATGTGTTTATGACTTTATAGCCAGTGGACTTTGACTGTCATAGTGAATTACCAATTTCAAATCTTATCTCAAACATATACTACCTGGGTCATTTTAATTAAATCATTTAACATCCTGCAGTCTCCTCATTTAATTGAGATATTTGAAACAGAGATCCTCTGAAGTTTCTTTCAATGCTTTACCTTATCTTTATCATTTGAATGTACTTATTTTTCTTATGTGCTTTGTGCTATTACGATTGATAATTGTCGGTGTCTTTACTAGATATGGTTATTGTCATTATAAGCAGCATAATGTGGTCCTCCTTCTCTTTGTCGATAAAAGTGCCATCTTTGATCAAAGGAAATTCAGTCTGTGTTTTCTCAAATTACAGTGGTGCTTTGCTGAAGCTATGTCAGCATTCTTTTTTTTTTTTCCTTCACTCATTTAACATAATTTCTGGAAGTGGCTTTCTACTAGTGGAGCTCCCTGCATACCATCTTACCCAAGTGAGAGGGAGTCCTCCTGCCAATCCTCCAAATTTTCTAGGCAAAAAAGATTGCTTCACTCTATCTCCTTGATGGTTTTGCTGTTCAATTTTTGAGCCCCCATTTCCTAAAAAGATGTTTGTATGTATTGAAGGGAGAAAAAGATAAAAGGTTCAAAACTATCAATCTGTTTACATTTAGAGAAAGAGAAATTAACCTGTTGATCTTTCTCACTGAACCTAGTTACCTTTCTCAGCAATTTCATAGAAACAATTTTTGGATTATGAACAAAATAAAATTATATATTAAATATGCAAATGCATAAAAGGTTTGAAGTTGCTACTTCATATTTAGCTTATAATAAGTTAATCTTAACACCAAATTTCACTCCTCTATAGTTGTTACAGTCTCATTTTTAAAAATTCATTCTCATCATAGGCTCTAAGGTAATCAATAATTATATTCAAACATTTATTCATTAATTAATAAAATGTACAATCACTCATTAAGCATCTAACTAATTAGCTTTTATCTCATGCTTCACTTTATAGGTAAATTAGAAAACTTGTTTTTTCCAAAAAGTTTTCACTTGTCTTTTTCAATACCAAATTCTAGACTCATAATTTAGACCAACAAAAATTTTATTGGTTGTAGAAATTTTTAACAGATTCACATATAATGCAAAGGCACATTTATTCATTTTAGTAGTGCATCAGCTGTGAGAAAACTCAGATCTAGAACCACTTATAATCATTAAATGCAACTTTTGACTTCTTCATAGAAACTAAAAAGTTTGCCCTCAATATTCAATTATCTCATTGTGACAGTCAAATTCTCCCCAGAATTTTTCTTGGGGATATTTTTTCTACAGGATATTTGACCCACAAACTAAATGTTAAACTCTGTTTTCTCAGGAAGGTTTCTTCAGTCTCCTCTCAAAAATGCATTTTGACTTGGTCTTCCTGGAGAGAATTTTAAGACTTTTTTTCTCTGTAGTTAATGCAGTATCTCCCAATCAAGAGCATTAATTCTCCTTGATGACAAATAAATTATGCATCTTTAAGAAACAATCTTTTTGCCTAGGAAATTTGGAGGATTGACAGGAGGGGTCCCTCTCACTTGAATTAGATGGTATGTAGGCAGCTTGGTGCCATAGGGCAGCCAGGAGGACCTGAGTTCAAATCTGGTCTCAGACACTTAACACTTCCTAGCTATGTGATCCTGAGCAAGTCATTTAAGTCCAATTGCCTCAGAAACAAAGAAGGAGAAGAAGAAGAAGAAGAAGAAGAAGAAGAAGAAGAAGAAGAAGAAGAAGAAGAAGAAGAACAACAACAACAACAACAACAACAACAACAACAACAACAACAAAAACAAGAAGAACAAGAACAAGAAGAACAAGAACAAGAACAAGAACAAGAACAAGAACAAGAAGAACAAGAACAAGAACAAGAAGAACAAGAAGAAGAACAAGAAGAACAAGAACAAGAAGAACAAGAACAAGAACAAGAACAAGAAGAACAAGAAGAACAAGAACAAGAAGAAGAAGAAGGAGGAGGAGGAGAAGGAGAAGAACAAAAACAAGAAGAACAAGAAGAACAAGAAGAAGAAGAAGAAATGTATGGGGGAGAATTCTGGGAAGATACTGAAGGAGGTTGGTAAAGTTTATGCTCTCAGATTTCCCCCACAAATGGAACAAATTTGCACCTCAGGGTGAGCATTGAGGAATGAGAAGCTCTTCACCACAAAAAGTTACTATGGAAACAGGGAAGACCAGCATTCATTTTCAGAGGAGGACACTGAAGTAAAAAAGAGTTTCTTCTGCCCCAAAGAGTAATGTGAAATGGCTCCCCATCCAAAGCGAATTTATAGAACTAAAAAAAGAATTCAAAAATCAAATGAGAGATAAAGTAAAAACTAAAAAAATAATAATAATAAATAAAAACCATCCAATAAAAACAAGAAGGTTATGAGAAAAAAAAAACCCTAACCTAGTAGAAAAGGAGATGTAGAGTCTCAGAGATGGAAAATTACTCTGAAAATTAGGGGGGGGGGAATGAGTCAAGATGGTGGGGATTAGACAGGTCTTTGCCAGAGCTTTTCCTGGAATCCCTTAGATTAAACCCAGATCAAACCTCTGAACTGGTTTTGGAGTGACAGAACCTACAGATATTTTAAGTGTAACAAATTTACAGCAGAAGATATTTTGGAAGATCTTCAGAAAAGATCTCAATTAGACAGTGGCTGACAGGGGTCCTGGGGGAGAGAGTACAGGCCAGCACAGGCACAGCACAATGCAGTCCAGTGCACAGAGACACAGAGTAGAGAGGCTGGGGGAATCTAGTAGGAGAATTGTAGCCAAAATATAGTACATTTTGCTACTCTATCCTGCTTCAGAAGCCAGTGGATCAGCAAATTAGCTGTGAGACCTCCAACACAACTACAGAAGGCAAATAGTGAGCCCCCCAACACACGCCCACCCAACATGGAAACCACACCAGCCATACACAGAATGAAACCATTGTAGGCTATAGAAGAAGCTTGGGAAAATCTCCCCTTTACCCTAAGAACAGACCTCAACCTTTAAAAATGAGCAAAAAAGTAAAAAGAGCTGTGATCAGAGATAGCTATTATGGAGACAGGGAATAACAAAACCTCAAACCCTGAGGACACTACAGATCTCCAGATGAGGCCTCAAAGAGTGATATAAATTGTTCTTCATCTCACAAGGTACTCTTGGAAGAATTCAAAAAGGATTTTAAAAGAGAGTTAGAAGCAAAATGGGGGAAAGGAAATGAAAGGAAACACAGAAATTGTCTGAAGAAAATCACTCCTTAAAGAATAGCATTGGCTGACAAATAGTCAAAGGATATGAACAGACAATTTTCAGATGAAGAAATTGAAACTATTTGTAGACACATGAAAAAGTGTTCCTAATCACTAATAATCAGAGAAATGCAAATTAAGACAGCTCTGAGATTATACTATATACCTGTCAGATTGGCTAAGATGACAGGAAACAATAATGCCCAATGTTGGAAGGGATGTGGGAAAACTGGGACACTGGTACATTGTTGGTGGAACTGTGAATGGATCTAACCATTCTGGAGAGCAATTAGGAACTATGCTCAAAAAGTTATCAAACTGCACATACCCTTTGGTCTAGAAATGGTTCTACTGGGATTATATCCCAAAAAGATCTTACAAGAGGGAAAAGCACCCTCATGTGCAAACATGTTTGTGGCAGTTCTCTTTGTAGTGGCAAGAAACTGAAAACTGAGTGGATGCCCATCAATTGGATAATAGCTGAATAGATTATGGCATATGAATGTTATGGAATACTATTATTTTGTAAGAAACGACCAGCAGGACGATTTCAGAGAGGCTTGGAGAGACCTACATAAACTGATGCAAAATGAAATGAACAGAACCAGGAGATTAATATTACAGCAACAACAAGACTATATGATGATCAATTCTGACAGATGTGGCCCTCTTCAACATTGAGATGATTCAAACTAGTTCTACTTGTGCAATGATGAAGAGAACCATCTACACCCAGAGAAAGTAGTATGGAAACAGAGGGTGGAACACAACATAGCATTCTCACTCTCTCTGTTGTTAAGTGCTTGCACTTTTTTCCCCAATTTTTCTTTTTCTTCCTTCTTGATCTGATTTTTCTTGTGCAACCACGCAAATATAAATATGTATACACATATTGAATCTAACATGTATTTTAACATATTTAACACGTATTGGGCTACTTGCCAGATGGGGGAGGGGATGGGAGAAGAAGGGGAAAATTTGCAACAAAAGGTAATACAAAGATGCATGTTGGAAAAATTACCCATGCATATGCTTTATAAATAAAAAGTTTTAATAAAAAAAGAGCAAAAAAAAAAAAAGTTTTATAGGGAAAAAAAAAGAATACCATTGGCAAAATGGAAAAAGAAAAAAAAAACTCCTTGAAAACAGAATTTCTGAAATAGAAAAAAAAAATCCAATGAACAAAACAACTCAATTAAATGTTCAATACGTCAACTGCAAAATGAGATTAAAAAGATGACAAAAATAATTCACTAAAAATTAGAATTGAACAAATGGAAGCAAATGACTCAATGAGACATCAAGAATCCATTAAACAAAACAAAAAAATGAAAAAAAAAAGAAGAAAATGTAAAACTTCTTATTGAAAAAACACCTGATCTGGAAAGTAGATACTGGAGAAACAATCAATTATTGGACTACCTGAAAACCATGATGAAAAAAAGAGCCCAGACAACATCTTCCAAGAAATCAAGGAAAACTGCTCTGATGTCCTAGAACCACAGGGTAAAATAGCCATTGAAAGAACCTACCCATCACTTCCTGAAAGAGACCCCAAAATGAAAACTCCAAGGAACATTGTAGTTAAATTCCAGAATTATGAGATCAAGGAGAAAATACTGCAAGTAGCCAGAAAGAAACAATTGAAATATCAAAGAGTCACAACTAGGATTATCCAAGATCTATCAGCTTCCATTTTAAAGGATCAAAAGGCTTAGAATATGACATTCTGAAGGGCAAAAGAATTTTGGATTACTGCCAAGAATCAATTAACCAGCAAAATTCTCATCTTTCAGGGGAAAAGATAGAAATTCAAGGAAGTAGAGGATTTTCATTTATTTTTGATGAAAAGACCTTAGCTGAACAGAAAATTTAATCTTCAAATACAGAACTGAAGCATAAAATGGTATAAAGGGAACAAAAAAAAAACCTATATTTTTGAAAGATTAAAATGTTTACATACCTGTGTGGGAAGATGACGTGTTTAATTCTTGAGAATTGTATATTTGTTAGGGGTAAATTTAGAGAGTCTAGGTATAATTTGGCTTTACTGTGATGCGATAAATAAGAAGCTATGGGTGGAAAAGAGATTGTACTAAAGAAGAGAGAAGGGGAGGTAAAATGAGGTAAATTATATCACATGAAGAGTCAAAAAAGACCTATTACAATTGAGGGAAAGAAGGGAGCAGTTTGAGCATTATGTAAACCTTAATCTCATTGGATTTGGCTCAAAGAGAGAATATCAGACATATTTAGTTTAATATAAAAACTTATCTTATCCTATATGGAAGTAGGAGAAGAAAGGGGAAAGGAAAGGGAGAGGTAATAGAAGGAAGACCAGAAGTAGAAAGGGAAATGGATAAGAAAGGGGAGAGGGGCTCTTAAAGGGGAGGGCTGTTTGGGGGAGGTGGGAGTCAACAGCAAAACATTGGTGAAGAGGGAAAGAGAAAAATCTAATTTGGGAAAAATAAGATGAAGGGAAATACAAAGTTAGTAATTTTATCTGTGAATGTGAATGGGATGAACTCTCCCGTAAAATGGAAGTGGGTAGCAGACTGAATTAAAAGCCAGAATCCTACAATATGTTGTTTACAAAACTGTACTAGTGGGGTATCTCAACTTTGTTCTATCAAAACTAGATAGATCAAATCACAAAATAAGAAAGAACTTAAAGCAGTAAATAGAATTTTAGAAAAGTTAGGTATGAAAGACCTTTGGAAAAAATTGAATAGAGACAAAGATAATTTTTTTTCAGAAGTCAGAAAAAGTAAATATACCATTTTGGGATCATGATACAATAAAAATTACATATAATAAAGGGCCAGTGGAATATAGATCCAATATTAATTGGAAACTATATAATCTAATCCTAAAGAATGAGTGAGTGAAACAACAAATCATAGACATAATTGATAATTTCATCCAGAGAATGATAATAATGAAACAACATACCAAATTTTATGGGATGTAGCCAAAGCAGTTCTTACGGGAAGTTTTATATCTCTAGATGCTTACTTGCATAAAATAGAGAAAGAGAAGATCAGTCATTTGGGCATGCAATTAAAAAAGCTAAAAAAAAAACAAAAAAACAAAAAAAAAAACAAATTAAAACCCCCTAATTAAATACCACATTTGAAATTCTGAAAATAAAAGGGGAGAAGTTGAATTGAATAAAATTGAAACTATGAAACTATTGAACTAATAAACAAAACTAAAAGTTGGCTTTATGAAAACCCAACAAAATAAATAAAATTTTAGTTAATTTGATTAGAAAAAGGAAAGAAGAAAATCAGTGCCATACCAATAAATCT
Organism: Sminthopsis crassicaudata; assembly: GCF_048593235.1. Taxonomy (NCBI): domain Eukaryota; kingdom Metazoa; phylum Chordata; class Mammalia; order Dasyuromorphia; family Dasyuridae; genus Sminthopsis; species Sminthopsis crassicaudata. Next base: position 338,286,409 of record NC_133618.1, on the reverse strand, counting down.
CCCAAGAAATTATTTTACAGATATAGAAAAAATAATAAAGTTCACCTGGAAGATCGAAAAGTCAAGAATTTCAAGGCAATTTATGAAAAAATGCAAATGAAGGTGCCCTAGCTGTACTAGATTAGTTTGAAGACCTAAAAGTATATTTTTAAGCAATGGTCATCAAAATCATTTGATACTGGCTAAGAAATAGAGTAATGGATCAGTAGAATAGATTAGGGTCACAAGACACAACAATCAATGACTTTAGTAATTTAGTAGTAATTGATAAACCCAAAGATCCCAGCTTCAGGAATAAGAACTCACTATTTGACAAAAATTGCTGGGAAAATCGGAAATGCATATGGCAAAAACTAGACATTGACCAAGATAAGATCAGAATGGGTTCATGATTTAAACATAAAGAGTGATACTAAAGGCAAATTAGAAGAACAAAGGATAGGCTACCTCTCAGATCTGTGGAGAAGGAAGGAATTTATGGGTAAAGAAGAAGTAGAAGTACAATACAGAATGCAAAATGGATCATTTTGATTTTATTAATTTAAAATTTTTCTGTACAAATAAAAGCAATGCAGGTGAGATTAAAAGGAAGCAAAAAAAAAAAAAAACAATTTAAAGGGAAGCAGTAAACTAGGAAAAAAATTTACATCCAAGTATTTTACATCCAATGCCTCATTTGAGGCCTTGACTTGAAAAAATTGACTCAAATTTATAAGAATACAAGCTATTCTCCAATTGATAAATGGTCAAAAAATGGATATGAACAGAGAATTTTCAGATGAAGAATTTAAAGCCATTTCTACTCATATGAAAAAATTCTCTAAATCACTATTGCTCAGAGAAATGCAAATTAACGCAACTCTGAGCTACTTACTACACACCTCTCAAATTGGCTAAAATGACAGGAAAAGATAATGACAAATGTTGGAGGTAATGTGAGAAAACTGGAACACTGTAAGAAGATATGGACATATATAATTTCATCTACTAATATGCATACTTTCTTGAACTGATAATTTGTTATTATATATGTGGAATCTTCCCTGATATAATGCTCTTTTTTGTTTCATTTTGTTTTCTATTTTTATTTTTTTCTTATTCTGCTTTTTAAATAAAATAAATTTTTTTAAATGAAAAAAAAAGACTAGAAATTTATATATAATTTAGGTATGGAAGTAATTGAAGTTTGTAATAGATATTTATTAAAATAGATGTCTTACTGACCCCAAGCACAGCATTCTGCACTATGGTGCCACCTAGCTGTCCCAAGCTAGAGAGCTTTATGGTTTGCAGAATTTAAGGTATGGTCTTCACAACTTTGGGAGATAAGTGCTATTTATTATTTTCCCTATTTAACAATTGAGGAAACTGAAGCAAACAATAGTTAAGAGTTTTGCCTTTGATCATGCATCTAGGAAGTGTTTTAATTTTCAATTATTAATTATTATTAATTATTAAACTAAATTAAAGTGATTTGAATTTGTTATAATTCATCCTCTTTTTGTGTTTAGTTATTAAATTCATGAAAGTGCTTTAAGTTTTTCAAAATTATTTGTATTTAATTTATTGGTTGCTATTATTGTATCCATTGTTCTTTTTTTTTCTGTTCATTTCATTCTGCATTAATTCATACAAACCTTCCCTGGTTTTTTTTTTTTTTAATCTAAAATAATCCTTTGCCATATATTATGGTAAAACACTATTCATCTACACATACATATCATAATTATTCAGTTGACATGAATTTCCATAATTTTCAGTTCTTTACTTATACAAAGGGGACTTATACGCACATCACCTAGCTTGTTTTGCTTTGTTAGTTCTTCATGCATTGTTGTTTATAATTGATTGCCATATATTATGAATATATATGTGCTTTCTTAATGTACATGTGTTAATCCTGTTTGTAGGTAGGTCATCACTGTAATATACTCCCAGATGAAGCTCTGTTATGAATTGTTATCCACTGTTAATGGATATTTATTGTTAATATGCCTTTATTTCATTTTCAATCCTACTATAAATTGGTTACTTGGGCTCCTAGGAAAATCACCCTTGTTTTAAAACACTGATGCTTATTTTTATCTGTGTAATTAATAGGTTTCAAATGTGCCCTGTCTGCTCTTCACAAGTGGTTATGAATAAGTTTATCCCAGAGGGAAAGTGTGACCTTTGACTCAAAGTCCTTTACATAAGACTTCTCATTGATGAATATTAATCACCAAGAGTTTGGGAGATCTTAAAAAAAAATCCTGTTCCTTCACACTTCCAAATTTGAGAGAGAATTCATACAATGATAAATTTTAATATGTCTTTTACCATTTATTAATTGGGTCTTTCCATTTTATTTCATCATTTCCCTTAAAATTGTGGATGATCTATTCATCCAGATGAATTTCAATATTATTTTTTCCTAGATCTTTAGCATAATACTTTAGCATAATACAAGATGGTAAAGAGATAATTTTTGCTAAGTTCCCCAAACATTTCCCTACTATAAAACCTTAAAAGGTGTCAAACTGAACTCTGAGCAGGGAAAATCAAGAAAACAGTGAGTTAATTTTTCTACTCAGGAGTGAAAGAAGACAAGAGATCTGTGCACCAGAAGGATAATGTGGCAGAAGTGATGGAGGTAATAATAGCAGCAGCATCAGAGCACAACCTGGTAGCTAGAGATGATGAGGAAAAGGGAACACTTATTAAAAAAAGGATCCAAGAAACTTTCATAATAATAATAGCATATGAATGTGTATCATTTGAAATATCACCCATTACCCAGTTCTGGTCACAGTTGGTCTAGCAGCTCTGTTATTCAGTTCTGGGTCAAGTTCCAGAGTGGAGAAAGGTAGTCACAATCATGAGAAAATCTATATAAGTACCAGAGTAAAAACTCGGAGGGCAGTGACCAGACATTTCCCTGAATCATACCACTTTGGAAGCATCAAAAATTTAAAGCCCTCCTGCCCTTTTCCCCCTCCACCTGAGCTGTAAAAGTAGAGAAAGACATAAAAAACATAAAAGTACAACTCAGGCCAGACATCTCCTCCTTACATCATCCTCCCAAAAATCCCAGAGATAAGCAGAATCAACTTTAATATAATATCCAGTCAAAAAATAGTCTGGAAAAAAAAGAATATAACCATTAAAAAAACTAATATGGTGACAGGGAAGCCACAAATTGAGAAAAAGACACAAGAAAAACATGAAAACAACTATACGCAAAACCTCAAAGAAAAATTCAGATTGGATTCAAGCTACAAAAGAATTCCTAGAAGACCTAAAAATATGATAAAAAGTAACAAAAATGATTTTTTAAATCAGATAGGAAATTTAGAAGAAAATCAAAGAAATTATTATGATCTATTTAATAAAAATTGACAGTATATTATGAAATTAATATTTCACAAAAATATAAATTGTTCAAATAAACAGAACAATAAGTAAAGACTCAATCTGAGAAAAAAAAGAAATAGAAAGCCTATAAACGGACTTTCAAAACAAAATAAATTCTGTAACCAAATGGATTTAGGAGCAAATTATGTCAAATATTTAAAGAATAGTTCATTACAATACTACATACACTGAAAAAAACAAAGTGGAAGTCTCAATAAATTTTTTCTGCTATATTATGGTCTGAGAAAACTATAAACCCAAATCCCTAATGAAAAGTGATGCAAAAATTTTAAGTAACATTTTCAAGGAGACTATAACATTATATAGCAAATTATACAAAAATTGCAATGATTCAAGATCACTAAAATAGAAACATTTTGGTAAATTCTATTAAAAGTATGAGAAAAAAATAGGAGCCTTTCTTAAAATGACAAGCAGTATCTGCCAAAACCAAACATTACATGTAATAGGGATAAATTAAAAGCCTTTTCAGTAATATCAGAATTGAAGCAAGGATATTCATTATCACCATTATTATTCGATATTGTGCTAAAAAAAATACTAGATATAGCAATAAAACAATAAAAGAAACTGAAGGAATAAATATTGGTAATGAAAAAATAAAAGTGTCACTTTTTGCTGATGATAGAATTATTCTTGAGAATCAACTGAAAAACTAGTCAAAACAGTTGACTACTTTAATAGATTTTTAGGAAATAAAATAAACCTATACAAATCATTAACATTTCTATATAGTAGTACCCCCACTAACAAAAGAGATAGAAAGAAATTACATTTAAAGTAATTGTAGACAGAATAAAATACCTGGAAATCTACCTGCCAAGAAATACACAGGAACTATATGAACACAATTACAAAAGACTCTTTACACAAATACTTATCTAAATAATTGGAGAAATATAAGTTGGTCATAAAAAAGATAAAGTCGATATATAATAAAAATACCCAACTTAATTTACTCCTTTAGTTTCATACTAATCAAACTACTAAAGAATTCTCTTATAGCATTAGAAAAAAAATTTTTTTAGTTCATCTGAAGGAACAAAAGGTCAGGAATTAAAGAAAAATCTTGGGGCGGCTAGGTGGTGCAGTGGATAGAGCACCAGCCCTCAATTCAGGAGGACCTGAGTTCAAATCTGGTCTCAGACACTTAATACTTCTAGCTGTGTGACCCTGAACAAGTCATTTAACCCCAGCCTCAGGGGAAAAAAAAAAAAAGAAAAGAAAAATGTTGAGCAAGGAAAACAAAAAACAAACAGCACCAGATCTCAAATTATATTGCAAAGAAGTAATAATCAAAATATTTTACTATTAGATAGGTTAGATTCACAATATGTAGAAGCAAATGTGCACAAGAAACTGATATTTTTAAAACCTCCAAATCAGAGAAAGAACTCATTATTTGACCAAAAAAAAAAAAAAAATGGAAATGGAAAGTTGTTAGATACTGGGCAGAGAGTAACATATGACATCATATCCCCAAGGAAATTAAAAATATGTACATAACATAAAAACTGATGTCATAAGAAACTTAGGGAAGCATGGAAAAAATTAAATGTTAGATTTAAGTTTACTGGAGGTAAATTGGATTTTTATGCATATATAAAAGATTTTGCATAAATCCAATCAAATTTAGAAGAAAACTGGGGGGAAATTAAAGCAAGTTTCTCTGAAAAAGATAGAATTTTTAAGCCATCTAGGGAAATGAGCCAAATTTATAAAAATGAACCATTTCACAATTTATAAATCGCCAAAGGGTATAAATGAGCAGTTGTTAGAGTAAGGAAGTTATAAATATATAAAATGCTCTAAATCACTGATAATTAGATAAAGGCAAATTAAAATGCTTTGAAGTAGCATCTTATACCTATCAGACTGGCTAAGATTTAAAAAGAAAATGACAAATGCCATAGAATGTATAAAAATAAGTACAGTGTTAACTTGTCCAACCCTTTCACAGTGCAAAGCTTCGTAAACTGTAGGTCACAACCCCAGATATGGTCAAGTAAACTGAATGTTAAAGTTGAGGAAAATTTGGGAATAGTAATAGGTATCAAATAGTTCACATAGAGTTGATTCTTCATGTAAAAATAAATAAGCACATTCATTCCATTAATATACAAATTTGTTTTCATCTTTAATAAATGGTGAAATTATATATATACCAAAGTTTTAAAATAAATTTCTTTATGATTTATTATCAGTAAATATTTTACTTTTAGATCTATTTTATATACCCATAAACCCAGAGTTACATTAAATTTCTTGGGTGAAAAGGGGTCACAATTGGAAAAAGTTGAAGAAGCCTGCTGTAACCAATTTTAATTGATCACTGGCCTATCAAACTATGCATATCTATTGACCTAGCAATATCACTACTAGGTCTATACCCCAAGGAGATCAAAGAAAAAGGAAAGGGATATATATATATATAATTATAATATTTCTTTTTGCAATAGCAAAGAATGGAAAATTAAGGGGATAACTATGAATTGGAGAATGGTTGAAAAAGTTATAGGATATAAATAAATAAATTTTGTCATGTAAGAAATGATGAAAGAGATGATTTCAGAAAAAAACTAGAAAGCCTCATATGAACCGATACAAAGTGAAGTGAGCACAGCCAGGGGAAAAAAATGTACAGAGTAACAGCTGTGATTTAAAAAAAAAAAAAAAAAAAAAAAGATGATAAACTCTGAAAAGGTAATGAACTATAATCTATACAATGATCTATCACAATTTCAAAAAACTTAGGATAAAAATGCTATCCACCTTCAGACTGAACTGATAAAATCAGAGTGTATATTGAAGCATTTTTTTCATTTTTAATTTTATTTCTTTCTTTAAAAAACATTTGATGTGGAAATATGCTTTACATGACTTTCTATGTATAATTGGTGCTTGTAGTCTCAATGGGTTACAGTGAAATAGGAGGAGGAAGGGAATTTGGACCTGAAAATTAAAAAAAAACATTTTTAAGTACTTTGGTAGTTTAACTGGTATTCATTGAATAAGCAAATTAATGGCAAAAATTGCCATATTTGTTGTAATGGCTTGGCATGCTTATGAACAATTAATATTTCTTTAATTATTTAGGTTTTATTTTCTTCTTTAAAGAAAGTAGACTTTTCACCAGCATGACTGTCATTTTGTTTTTTGGTTATTGTTGTTCTTCCATGGCAACCAATATGGCAACTTAAACAAGAAGGAAGAGATACAGTTTCTATAAACCCACATATACAGTCCTAACATTTCTCTTACCTTCCAATCTCACATCTCTGACTGATCATTAGACAACTTGATGCTATAGACATCTTATGCTCAACATGTTCAAAACTGAATTCATTATCTTTTTCTCCAAAGTTTCCCATTTTCCAAAATTCCATCTTCAGCAGGAAGTAGTTTTTTTTTTAGAATTTTTTTTTCACAGTATATATGTATGAGCAATTTTTTTTTATAACATTATCCCTTGTATTCATTTTTTCCAAATTATCCCCCCATCCCTCCACTCCCTCCCCCCGATGACCGGCAATCCCATACATTTTACATGTGTTACAATATAACCTAGATACAATATATGTGTGTAAATACCATTTTCTTGTTGCACATTAAGTATTAGCTTCCGAAGGTATAAATAACCTGGGTAGATAGACAGTAGTGCTAACAATTTACATTCACTTCCCAGTGTTCCTTCTCTGGGTGTGGTTATTTCTGTCCATCATTGATCAACTGGAAGTGAGTTGGATCTTCTTTATGTTGAAGATACCCACTTCCATCAGAATACATCTTCATACAGCATTGAAGTGTACAGCGATCTTCTGGTTCTGTTCATTTCACTCAGCATCAATTGATGTAAGTCTCTCCAAGCCTCTCTGTATTCCTCCTGCTGGTCATTTCTTAAAGAGCAATGATATTCCATAACCTTCATATACCATAATTTACCCAACCATTCTCCAATTGATGGACATCCATTCATCTTCCAGTTTCTAGCTACAACAAAAAGAGCTGCCACAAACATTTTGGCACATACAGGTCCCTTTCCCTTATTTAGTATTTCTTTGGGATATAAGCCCAGTAGTAGCACAAGGATATACACAGTTTGATGACTTTTTGGGTATAATTCCAGATTGCTCTCCGGAATGGTTGGATTTTTTCACAACTCCACCAACAATGCATCAGTGTCCCAGTTTTCCCACATCCCCTCCAACATTCATCATTATTTGTTCCTGTCATCTTAGCCAAACTGACAGGTATGTGTAGTGGTATCTAAGAGTTGTCTTAATTTGCATTTCTCTGATCAGTAGCGATTTGGAACACTCTTTCATATGAGTGGATATACTTTCAATTTCATCATCTGAAAATTGTCTGTTCATATCCTTTGACCATTTATCAATTGGAGAATGGTTTGATTTCTTATAAATTAGGATCAGTTCTCTATATATTTTGGAAATGAGACCTTTGTCAGAACCTTTAACTTTAAAAATATTTTCCCAATTTGTTACTTCCCTTCTAATCTTGTTTGCATTAGTATTGTTTGTACAGAAACTTTTTAGTTTGATGTAATCAAAATCTTCTATTTTGTGATCAATAATGATCTCTAGTTCTCCTCTGGTCATAAATTCCTTCCTCCTCCACAGGTCTGAAAGGTAGACTATTTTCTGTTTCTCTAATCTATTTATTATCTCATTCTTTATGCCTAAATCATGGACCCATTTTGATCTTATCTTGGTATATGGTGTTAAGTGTGGATCCATATCTAATTTCTGTAATACTAATTTCCAGTTTTCCCAACAGTTTTTTCCAAATAATGAATTTTTATCCCTAATGTTGGTATCTTTGGGTTTGGCAAAGATTAGATTGCTATAGATGTACCCTTTTTTGTCCTTTGTATTTAATCTGTTCCACTGATCTACCGGTCTATTTCTTAGCCAATACCAAATGGTTTTGGTGACTGCTGCTATATAATATAGCTTTAGATCAGGTACACTTAGACCACCTTCCTCTGACTTTTTTTTTTCATTAGTTCCCTTGCAATTCTCGACCTTTTATTCTTCCATATGAATTTTGTTGTTATTTTTTCTAGGTCATTTTAAAATAGTTTCTTGGGAGTCTGATTGGTATAGCACTAAATAAATAGATTAGTTTGGGGAGTATTGTCATCGTTATTATATTCGCTCGGCCTATCCAAGAGCACTGAATGTCTTTCCAATTATTTAAATCTGACTTTATTTTTGTGGCAAGTGTTTTGTAATTTTCTCATATAATTCCTGACTATTCTTTGGTAGATAGATTCCCAAATACTTTATACTCTCAACATTTGTTTGGAATGGAATTTCTCTTTGTATCTCTTGCTGTTGCATTTTATTGGTGATATATAAAAATGCTGAGGATTTATGTTGATTTATTTTTTATCCTGCCACTTTGCTAAAATTCTGAATTATTTCTAATAGCTTTTTAGCAGAGTCTTTGGGGTTCTCTAAGTACACCATCATGTCATCTGCAAAGAGTGATAGTTTGTTTTCCTCATTTCCTACTCTAATTCCTTGAATCTCTTTCTCGGCTCTTATTGCCGAGGCTAGTGTTTCTAGTACTATATTGAATAGTAATGGTGAGAAGTGGGCAACCTTGTTTCACTCCTGAGCTTACTGGGAAAGGTTGCAGTTTATTTCTATTGCATATTATGCTGACTGACGGTCGTAAATATATGCTTCTGATTATTCTAAGGAATAGTCCATTTATTCCTATACTCTCAAGAGTTTTTAGTAGGAATGGATGTTGGATTTTGTCAAATGGTTTTTCTGCATCTATTGAGATGATCATATGGTTTTTATTAATTTGATTATTAATATGGTCAATTATACTAATAGTTTTCCTAATATTAAACCAGCCCTACATTCCTGGTATAAATCCTACTTGATCATAGTGTATTATCCTGGGGATGATTTTCTGAAGTCTTTTTGCTAATATCTTATTTAAGATTTTAGCATCAATATTCATTAAGGAAATTGGTCTATAATTTTCTTTCTCAGTTTTCGATCTACCTGGTTTAGGTATCAGTACCATGTCTGTGTCATAAAAGGAGTTTGGTAGGACTCCTTCATTCCCTATTTTTTCAAATAGTTTATATAGCATTGGGGCTAATTGTTCTTTAAATGTTTGGTAGAATTCACATGTAAATCCATCTGGTCCTGGGGATTTTTTCCTGGGGAGTTGATTAATAGCTTGTTCTATTTCTTTTTCTGAAATGGGACTATTTAAGCAATTTATCTCCTCCTCTGTTAATCTAGGAAGCCTATTTTTTGGAGGAAGTCATCCATTTCACTTAAATTATCAAATTTATTGGCATAAAGTTGGGCAAAGTAACTCCATATTATTTCTCTAATTTCCTCTTCATTGGTGGAAAGATCCCCCTTTTCATTTGTAAGACTAACAATTTGATTTTCCTCTTTCTTTTTTCTGATCGATTTACCAAAGGTTTATCTATTTTATTGGCTTTTTCATAAAACCAACTCTTGGTTTTATTTATTAATTCAATAGTTTTTTTACTTTCAATATTATTGATTTCTCCTTTTAATTTTTGTATTTCAAGTTTAATTTTTGATTGGGGGTTTTTAATTTGGTCTTTTTCTAGCTTTTTTAAGTTGCAGGCCCAATTCGTTAATCTTCTCTTTCTCTATTTTCTTCAAATAAGCCTCTAAAGATATAAAATTTCCCCTTATAACCGCTTTAGCTGTATCCCACAGATTTTGGTATGATGTCTCATCATTGTCATTATCTTGGGTGAAATTATTAATTGTTTCTATAATTTGCTCTTTCACCCAGTCATTCTTTAAGATGAGATTATTCAATTTCCAATTACTTTTTGGTCTATTTACCCCTAACTTTTTACTGAATGTAGCTTTTATTGCATTGTGATCTGAGAAGAAGGCATTTATTGTTTCTGCCTTCCTACATTTAATTTTGAGATCTTTATGTCCTAATATATGGTCAATTTTTGTATAGGATCCATGAACTGCTGAGAAGAAAGTATATTCCTTTCTATTGCCATTCAGTTTTCTCCAAAGGTCTATCATACCTAGTTTTTCTAATGTTCTTTTGACTTTTTTAATTTCTTATTTGTTTTATGGTTTGATTTGTCTAAATCTGAGAGTGCAAGGTTGAGATCTCCCACTATTATAGTTTTACTGTCTATTTCTTCTTGCAACTCTCAACTTTTTCTTTAGAAAGTTAGATGCTATACCACTTGGTGCATATATGTTTAGTATTGATATGGCTTCATTGTTTATGCTACCTTTTAGCAGGATATAGTTTCCTTCCTTATCTCTTTTAATTAGATCAATTTCTGCTTTTGCTTGATCTGAGATAAGGATAGCTACCCCTGATTTTTTGGCTTTACCTGAAGCATAATAAATTCTGCTCCAACCTTTTACCTTGACTCTGTATGTATCTCCCTGCTTTAAGTGTGTTTCCTGTAAACAACATATTGTAGGGTTCTGACTTTTGAGCCAGTCTGCTATCCATCTCCGTTTGATGGGAGCGTTCATCCCATTCACATTTACAGTTAAAATTACTAATTCTGTATTTCCTGCCATCGTATTATCCCCAGATTATGCTTTTTCCCTTGACCCCCCTGAACCCCTTCCCCGATATTTAATTTATAGACCCCACTTGTGACACACAGCCCTCCCTTTTTTTAGTATCCCTCCCCCCTCCCTCCACGTCCCTTCCCTTATTCTCCTTTTCCTTTTCCCTTTTCCTCTCCCCCCTTTTAATGAGGTGAGAGAGAATTCTCTGAAAAACAAATATGACAATTATTTACTCTTTGAGCCTCTTCTGATGAGAGTAAAATTCACACAATGTTTCTCCCCCTCTCTAAATTCCCTCAGATATGGTGTATTTTCTATGCCTCTTCCTGGGATGTAGTTTCCCTCTTTTTATCACTCCTTCCCCTTTTTCTGATACTACTCCCTTCCCTTTACTACACCCCCCTTTTTTTTAATATCAGTAAAATCAAATTATCCATGCGTACTTTCTATACATCCACAACAGAGATACAGTTCTCAAGGGTTCTGTGTACCTTTTTCTGTTTCTCTTCAGTCTTGTGGATGTAGATCAAATTTTTTGTTTAAGTCTGGTTTTTTTCTTAGAAACATATGGAATTCCTCTATTTCATTGAATGACCATCTTCTTCCATGGAAAAATATGCTAAACTTAGCTGAGTAGTTTATTCTTGGTTGCAATCCTTGATCTTTTGCCTTACGGAATATCAGGTTCCAGGCCCTTCTATCTTTTAATGTGGAGGCAGCTAGATCTTGTGTGACCCTTATTATGGCACCTTGGTATTTAAATTGTTTTTTTTCTAGCTGCTTGCAACATTTTCTCCTTTGTGTGGTAATTCTGCAGCTTAGCCACAATATTCCATGGTGTTCTTTTTTTAGGGTCTATTTCAGAAGGAGTTCAATGAATTCTTTCGATGTCTAGTTTCCCTTCTGTTTCTATTATCTCTGGACAGTTCTCTTTGATGATTTCCTGTAAAATAGAATCTAGGCTCTTTTTTTGGTCATAGTTTTCTGGAAGTCCAATGATCCGCAGATTATCTCTCCTAGATCTATTTTCCAGGTCTATAGATTTTCCCAGTAAGTATTTGACGTTATTCTCCAGCTTTTCATTTTTTTTGTTTTGTTTGACTGATTCTTGGGTTCTCAATGAATCATTCATTTCTATTTGTTCCATCCTGATTTTTAAGGAGTTATTTATTTCATTCACAGTTTTTACTTCTTTTTATATATGCCCAATTTTGTTTTTAAATGAATTATTTTGCTCTATTGAATTTTTTCCATTTCCCTAATTTTTTTTTTAGAGAATTATTTTCTTTTTCCAATTCAGGAATCCTATTTTCTTGAGACTTTTTTAGCTTTTCCAATTCAGAAATCCTACTTTCCTGTGATTTTTTAATCTTTTCTAATTCACAAATTTTGTTTCCCTGAATCTCCTGTGAATTCTTTATTTTTTCCAACTCCAATTTCAGAACGTTGTTATTCTCTATCATAGCTTCTCTTTCCTTTCCCCATTTTTCTTCAAACTCTCTTAATTTTTTAATAGTCTCTTCTAGGAGAGAGTTATGTGATGGGGGCCAGGAATCGTTCCTTTTAGGCTGTTATCTGCTGACTCTCTACTGTTAACTTCCTCGGCATTGGATACCCACTCTTTCTCTGTGTAGAAAGACTCTATCATTTTTCTTGGCTTTTTACTCATATTTAAAAAATCTTTTGGGGTCTGTCCCTGGGGTAGGAAATTATTTATTTATTTCTTTACGAGCTTCCTCCCAGACTGGATGGATGCAGTGACTCCTGCGCCTGAGCTATGAGAGAGCTCTGGGAGAGAGTTCCCCACCCCCTCCCTGGAAGTGCCTCAGAGGTGATTAGCAGGACTGCCCTTTGAGGGCGCTGTGTGTCCTAGCGACTTTCCTGAGGTTTAAGATTGAATTGTAAAGGCGACACAAAGCCCAGCCAATGCGTCCTGGTGGGGCGTGGATGTCAGCAGCTGACGTGAAAAGCCGCTGCACTCAAACTGGAAGTGTCTGCCCTGAAACCACGGTCCCTATTTCAAAGGTTCCGCTTCTCTGGGACTTCCGGGGCTGTGTTCCACAGCCTCCAGCCGAGCCAGGCACTATCTGTTACCTTGGGCCGCTTCCGCCCACTTTTCAATCTCTTAACTACCCCCAGGTGAAAGCCCGGACAGCCTAAGTCGGCCACACCCATCTGTTAGGTCACTTCCCGATTGGGGTGGTTTTAGTATCTGCCTTTGTATTTTAAAGTGGCTTGATTTCTCTTCTGAACTGCTGTTTTAATAAGCAGAGAAGAGCTAACAGCCTGTGCCAGATTCTTCTATCTCAGTGGCTTCTCTGATCCCAGAGCCCTCCCCAGCGCAATCGGCGCAGTGTGCCACCACCCAACCGTCTGTGCTGGCCTCTTTTTTTCCTCCCCTGTGAACCGACCTTTTCTGTTGAAACTCCAGATTCTCTTCAGCTGGTAAGTCGTGCTTCCAGTCCTTGTGGTTTCTATCAGTCCAGTGTTATTTTTCAGGCTGATTTAACTAATTGGTACTGAGGGCTCACAGGATCGTGTTTTTCTTCTCCACCATCTTGGCTCCACCCCCAGCAGGAAGTAGTTTTTGAGAAAACTATCACCCCTACTGCTGATGTAATTTGGACTGATACAGGGGAGTGGGAAAGTGGCTAAATTGTTAAAATTTTCATTGTATTACTGTGTTTAAGACTTGGGATGGAAAACTATTGCTTTGAGGGATTTTTTAGTTTGTTATGTATATGTATAGTAATTTTGATTCACTCTTGGGATTTATATGTGAAATGGTTATTTGATAATAACTTTCTATAAGAAAAAAAAAGGGAGGAAGACATAGGAAATTGGGGAAACTGGTATATTTTCTGGGGCACTTCTGCCCCACCTCTATCTTACTAATTCAAATTTAATTGGAAGTCCTTTAAACAGTCCTTTTCATTTTTCACTCCTTGCTTAAATTTACTGGACTATGATTTGCTGGTTATGCTTTAACTTTGAAATCCCTTATTCTGTCGGAATTGCCCTGGCAGACTCAGTTTTGGGGATTATTTTTTAGAAACAATCAGAAATCAGATACCTGTACTGGAACTGGCAGTCTCTCTGATCTGTTTCTCCACTCCTGTTATCCCAGGTCCTTAATTAGTACTTCAGAATACTTAAAAGGACCTTGCAGTTTGGTATCAGGCCTCTAAAAGTTTGGGGTTTGCCTGCCTTGGTCTAACTGCATAATCTGCTCAGAAATCTGATCCTTTCTGCAGCCCTGTCTGTTCCTCTGGGCAGGGATAGGTGGAGCTACTCCAAGCCTCACCCTTCTCCCCTGGAGTGGGTTGCCTCTCTGAATGGGCAGCACAACTGTCTAGAGCCTTGCTGCTCTGTAAGCAGAGGCTGAGTTAAATGCACAAATGACCACAAACCTAACTCACAGTGAACTGTCCATATGTTCCTCAACTACAGAGGACCTGACATGATTGTAGTAAGGAGCTTTGTGTATTGTTGATTAACTCTAGGTTATCAGAGAAAGACTTGTCCTTGCATTGTTCTAGTTTTATTTTGGCTTTATTTGGTTTATTTACTTTACATAGGGTTGGTGAAAATTATGGTGCTAAGACCTTCTAGAGGAAGGTAATTCAATGATGTAAATAGTTAAGAGAGAGTGTGGAATGTTGTGCCACAGTTCTCTTTTAATGTCCTTACCCAGTTTCAATGTTTTGACCCAGTTTCCCTAATTTTCCTATTCAGTTATTCTGCCTCAGATTATAGCTATTCCCTCTTAATGTTTGATAGGATAAAGGTCTTATATCTTAGACCTTAGGCTATACTTACTTCCTCTTAATTTGATGGGATAAAGGTCTTTATCCATTTTAGACATTATTAGAATATTGGAGCCTCTCCAGTATCTCCCTCCTAGAATCCTCCTCCCATTAGGTCATCCCCATCCAGGTATCTCCCCCATTATGTCATTGTTCCTGTAACCCTATATCTGACATTCACTGTTGGAGTCTTCCCTCCATAATCCAAACAGGGGCCTTTTTTTTTTACCCAGATGGTGTCTTAAAAAAGACACCCAGATTTACACTCTGAAATGTCCATCGTTGTGCAAACTAGCACACAGATGTGTCTTTGACACTCAGGTAGGGTCCCCTGAGTCCAGAAGACCCTACTCCCAGAATTTATGCCTGTCAGCATTTCATAATTCTGGGAATCCAGATGATAACACACAGAACAGAATAGATATTATACAGACAGAACAGAGCAGGTCTTAAGCCTTAACCGGATGGCACCCCAAAAGGTACTTAGACATACTTTCCTGTGGCTGAAAGGGGGGGTGTCTACCATCAGGCTGTCGTGATTGGAAACTGCTCTCTTTCCTGAAGGCTCTGGAAAAAAAAATCCAAGGGGGGCCAGCCTCTCTAGGCCAAGAATTCAGATCCGCAGCCACTCTGAGGCCCAAGGCAGAGGCGGGAAAGTCTTATATCTAATCCTGCTCATTTTCTAACATCTTGCTGGGGAGCTCCAAAATGCAATGCTGGAGAAACTGAGCAAGATAGAGATGAGAGAACAATTCAATAATTTATTTAAAGGGGAGAGATTTACTGGGACCAAATGGATACAGGTTTGGTCCCAGGGCTGAATGAGATTATCATCTCAAAGAATCCAGCAGTGAATATCAGACACAAGGTTCTTTTATAGGGTTAACAAGAACAATGACATAATGGGGGAGGTATCTGGATGGGGATGACCTAATGGGAGGAGGATTCTAGGAGGGAGATACTAGAGAGGCTCCAATATTCTAATAATGTTTAAAATGGATAAAGACTTTTATCCCATCGAACATTAAGAGGGAATAAGTATAGCCTAAGGTCTAAGATATAAGACCTTTATCCTATCAAAAATTAAGAGGGAATGGTTATAACCTAAGGCAGAGTAACTGAATAGGATAATTAGGGAAACTAAGTCAGAACATTAAAAGAGAACTGTGGCACAACAATAGTATATAGCAAAGCTTCTTAAACTCTAGGTCATGATGATGAGGTTTAGGTTTGGGAGTTCCCTTTGGTCAGGGAACCAAATGATAAGGTCTATATTTAGAGAACCAAAATGAGATTAGGGTTTCTTGTGGTCAGGGAGTTAAATGATGAGGTCTAATGGCAGGTTCAGGGTTCAGGAAACCAAATGGAGAGGACTCCTTGGGATTCGGCACAAGGATAGGGAGTTTGGGGATCCCCATTCTGGCAGAGCAGAGATTCTTTGTAAAGGAATTTATGAATCTGAAAAAAGCAAGACTGAAAAAAGAGGTTTATTAGTAGCATTGGGAAGTCAGCCTTTCCTATGCATGAACAGAAAGGCTGAATTAAAATTTAGAGAAATCCCGACAGAGGATCCCCATATGGGATCACATAAATAAAAGTGAGGGTCATGAAATTATAATTTATTATCAGCAAATGTTTGATTTGTATGCCTATTTCATATATTTATAAACCAGGGGTCATGTAAAAATTTTTTAGATGAAAAGGAGTTGCTACTTGAAAAAGTTTAAGAAGCTCTAGTATATATATCCACTGGTGGAGCACAATCAAAAAGTCCATTAAGCATTGAATAACCTTCCCTATGATAATTTTCTCCTCTACAAACTGCAAATCGTTGAGTCTTGAAGAAGGGACCCTGAAACTCTTTAAAACTCCTTGAAGGAGAGATTCTCCTTGAACCCTGTGTATGTGGGACCCTGCTCACAGAGGAGACAAGACAAACAACTTCATTCTGTTATCTTGGTGGGACTAGTTGAAGCATTTAACTCCAAGATTTTCTACCCCTATTGTTGGCTCAATCACTCCCAGTAAGTGGTCTCATCTAGGCCTGGGGGCAGTGATAGCATTGAGGAAATCTCATTCAATTGAAACTTTTGTCTCAGATTTCCTTATAAAAATTGCATCTTGGAACTCACCTCTTTGCAGAGGACCTAAGATGGCAAGGAATCTCTCTTCCTGTCATAGCAAGCCTCTGCCCATTTGAATAATATTCTCTTTCAGCACTACCCTCTCTTTATCCTCACCTATTTCCCTAAGAGACTTTATGCCTCTCTGTTGGGATTTCTCTAAACTTAACTTCTCTGCCAGAACGCCTCCACTGAGGAATTCAGCCTTTCTATTCTTGCATAGTAAAGGCTGACTTCCCAATGCCAATAATAAACCTCTTTTATCAGTCTAGCCTTTTTGGGTCTGAAAATTCCTTTACAAAGAATCTCTGTGCTGCTAGAAGGGGGATTACCAAAACTCCCTACCCTCGCACTGAATCTCAAAGGGGTGTAGAAGAGCCAAACCTCTTCATTTGGTTCCCTGAAACCCAAACCTGCCCCTAGACCTTATCATTTAACTCCCTGACCACCAGAAACCCTAATCTCATTTTGGTTCTCTAAATATAGACTTCATCATTTGGTTCCCTGATCAAAAGGAACCCCAAAACCTAAACCTCATCAGTCTCACGCTTTAGCCCATTTTTGTGTCATTAATTATGCACAACAAAGGTTCAGTCTTGAATCACTTCCACCATTTGTTGCCTTCATTCCAAGATAGAGATCACATAATCATTCTGTTTGGATCCTCTATAAATTTATGTTACATAACCTCAACTAGACTATCACTGTCAATCCAAACATGCCCCCTTATCTGTTAATTATTCCACTCTCCACAGTAGCTCTTCTTCCCCATCCCACACTCTCCTAGCAAGGAACCTTGCTTCATATTTTACAAAAACTGTTGAGGCCACTAGCCACAGTCTTTTGATGTTTTTTTTTTTTAAACCTGAACCACTGAGAGGATGATTTTTTTCTAATTTTGAAGACTCCAAAAAATATTTCTCACAAGATAGTAATTAGTTCAAACTCACTCATCTATTAAGGGAGGGGTTCCAAATGATAGTTGGAGCAAATTATGGGGACAGGAAGGTGTCAGTTTTAGTATTGTTCTATAAGGTTATGTCTCATTCATGCCTAGTCATTTGCTATTTGACATGCATTTGGAATAAAAGTATGTTAATATGTTCTCCATTCCCTTTGCTTTGACTAGCTATTTAACCCCCATGAAGTTACTGTGTGTATTAAGATGAATGTAAATGAGGTTTCACAAATTTGAAAAGTAGATTGCCTTAGGTCAAATTTGTTCTCTTTATCCAACATGCTAAGACATAAAGTGAAATTATTCACCCTAAATGCCAGCAAGCCTGTACATGAGAGGCAAGAGACATGTCAAATTTTTCTTCCTTCCCTTCTGAAAGATTCTGTTTTCTTTCTTTTATCTTGTGTGTTTGTAAATTTAAAGGCTTATCCTGAGACATTAGGTTCTGTGTGATAATACTTATGTAATATTTCAGGTCTTTTAAATAATCAGGTTATAAACACTTGAAGGGCCATAAGTAAAACTATAAGAGAAGCTAAAACAGGACATGACATGCCCCGTATAAATTATTCAGGATTGTAGCTTGATTCATAACAGGAGGAAAAACAGCATCTAAGCTAGCAATACTGGTTGGTAAAGCAGTCAGTAAAGATAGAGACCAAATACAATTCATGAAAGCTGATTTCTGATAATAATCCTTAATGGCTAAAAGAGTCTTTTGGTTAAGATTTCATATACCTGTCCTCGACTATCTCTAAAGAACAGACTAGGTAAATCCTCATAATATGAGGATTTCAGGAATGTAATATCACTTTTCCCTTGTGTCACATCTTAGACCAATAGTGTCTCACCTATTTAAGATTATCAAAGGTCAAGGGATGACCATGACCTTACCAACAAATCAAAAGGATCTGTCTGTTTTATCTTTGTCCCTTAATATATCTTGGTCTCTTGTTTCTGACTCTACCTCTCTTCCTTCCTCTTTTTCTCCCTTTCCCTCTCTCCTCTCCCCCTCCCCTTCTCTCTTTTCTCCCCCCCCTCCACACACATACACACACTACAGCTGCCTGAAACTTGACAATCCTGTTTATCCAGATGTTTTCTAATTGTACCCCACAGCTCCAAACCCTGTCCTAGTTCACCTCAATAGACTTTGATTATCTTGGCTCAACCCAATTTTTGAAGCCATAACTTCTAGATCAGACTTGCCCATGTTCCAACCTGCCATTTTCAGGGATTTATAATCCAATTTATCTTAATTACCTGATGGTTTCCTACAACTGAAAACAATAATATCCAAAAAAACCTATTAAATATAATTATATGTTATGAAAAAATCCAGCAATGAATTGTGGAATCTAGGATTGACACAGGATAGAGATAAAGTCAAGAGGGTGCCAGGCCTGGAGTCAGAAAGATCTGAATTCATATCTGATCTCAGACACTTACTAGGTTTGAAAGACTGAATGAATTACTTATCCTTTATCTGCTGCAGGCTCCTCACCAGCAAAAGGGAGATAATAATACCATCTATCTCTCAGGGATATTATGAGGATCAAATGAGATAATGTAAAGTACTTAGCATGGTGCCTTGCACATAGTAGGTGCTTATTACTTTCTAAAGAGCTGTTGCTTTCTCTTAGTAATCATTACTTGTGAAGGTTGAAGGATCTTGTTGGACTTGATTTAAACCCTAAATCTTGAATCTTCTCCAAATATAGAACATCTCACTTCCCTCCCACCACCATATTCCCTCCTATCTCATAATTCTATTTGAAATAGTTTAGGTTGAAAATAAATGTATTAAAATGGAAGTTTCATAGACTTTAAAGGAAAAGAAACTGACAGAATGTCCTACTATGCTACATATAGTGTTTAGAATATTCATGTATTCTCAGAATTGCTCTAAGTAGATTCTTGACTTTTGTATCATAAACACTTCTAGAAGGCTACTAAAACCTATAAACCCATTCTCAGAATAATTTTGATTCTATCCTTATGATTTAAGAAATGATAAGTTTCATCTCAAACTTAGTAAAAATAAAGAATCATCCAATCCAAAGTCACACACTTTAAATCTATTCACACATCCATTAATGAGTTCAAATAGGTTAAAAACTTTCATTTTATATATGATATGGAATACAGCAAAGTCCACACACAAAAAAAAAGTTCCTACCCTTAAATAGCATATTAATCTAGGATAGGAAACAAGGAAACATGAAATCCAATTTTTTTTTATTTTCTTCTGACTTCTTACTATGAGAGAAAAAATACATAAAATCACCCTCTCTTCAGAAAAATTGGGAAGAAGCTTACAGGAGAAGATCTCACAGTCTCTATCCTGTGTCAATCCAAAGTTTACTATACTAATATCTGCTATACTAGTATTCCTTTGGGTAAAATCTGGGATTTTCTTGTGGCTGAGTTATCTTACTTTATTCCTAGTGAGTTATTCCTTCAATCTGCATTGTCTACTATATATTCTTATATGCATACTTTTGCTGACTTCTATTTTTGCTATTTGAATGCATGAATTTCTTTGCTATTTGCTATGTGTTTTTATTGCTGAACGCATGTTATCAATGGACAAAAGACTGCATGTACAAAATTTGACTGAGTAGACTGAACCCCAGATTTTCTTAGAATTAACTTCCAGGGGCAGCTAAGTGGCGCAGTGAATAGAGCACCAGGCCTGAAGTCAGGAAGACCTCAGTTCAAATCTAGTCTCAGACATTTAATATTTCCTGGCTATGTGACCCTGGGCAAGTAACTTAACCCCAATTGACTCAGCAAAAAAAAAAAAAAAAAAAAAGAATTGCCTTCCAACCTTTGTCACTAGGGCACCTGCCAGTGTTGACTGCTGTAAACCTATTCATAAATTTATCATTATCATTGTAGTAGTGAACATCAATGTTATTCAGGTCTCTGCCTATCAGAATGTGAACTGATTCTGAGTAAAGTAAGAAGAACCAGGAGCACATTGTACACAGTAACAGCATGATTCTGTGATGACAAACTATGATAGACTTAGCAATATGGTGATTCAAAACAATACCAATAGACTTGGGATAAAAAAAAAAAAAATGCCATCCGTATCCAGGAAGAAAACTATGGAAACTTCAGATTGAAGGATATTATTTTCCACCCTTTTTTGTTTGTTTGTTTGCTTTTTCTTTCTCATGTTTTTTCCCTTTTGTTCTGATTTTTCTTTTACATTGCGACAAATATGGAAATATATTTTAAATGATTGTACATGATTAACTTATATCAGATTGCTTACTGTCTTGGGGAAGGGGGGAAGAAAGGGAGAAAGGAAGAAAATATTTGGAACTCAAAATCTTATAACATTGAATGTTTAAAACTATCTTTACAAACAATTGGAAAAATATTTTTTAAAAAAATGTCTAGGAACCAGAGGGCAAAATAGGCATTGGATGAATCGATTGATCACCTCAGGAAAGATATTTCAAAATAAAAACTCCAAGAAACATAGTTAAATTCCCACCATCAAATAAAAAAAAATACTACAAGTGAACAGAAAGAAAGAATTCAAATATCAGGGAATCACAATCAGGATTACAGTACTTGGTACCTACAACATTAAAGAATGGAAGATTGGGGGCCAAGCCAAGACGGTGGAGAAGGCACACTCGACTCTGTAAATTCCTCTCATGCCCTCACTACTAATCTTTGAATTCAGCCTCAAAAATGGCACTTGACTGATAAAATTCACAAAGATTAAAGGTGCAACGACTTACCAGCTGAAAATAATCTGGAGGACCACCAGAGCAGATTTGTCCTGAGAGGCAGGAACAGACTAGCAGTAGGCAGAGAGATAGGAAAGTCTGGTGTCCTGAGCGGACCAGAGACAGGGGTAGCCTCTGTGGCCAGAAGAGTAGTGGAAACAACTCTGCCATAGGCTGACTGCTTTGCCTTCATTGTAAAGCAGTGGACCAGCAGAGAGATTAGAGCCAGAGGTACAGGGTACTCTAAATATGCCAGAGCTGTACCCCCCCACAAATCAGAAATGACTCAGCATAGACCAGTGCAACTGTGCAGCTGTAAGCTGAAACATGGCCAGGACAGCTGCAAATCTACACGGCAGGGTGGTGCAGCCTGAGACAGGCTCTAATCTACACAGTGCAGGGCTCAGTCTGGGGCAACAGAACTTCCATAGCATGACTGTGTTTCTGAGGCAAAGACACTTCCAGGCAGTGCAGGACTATTCACTGGGCAACTGCTAATACCCACAGACCCACAGCAGGGTTTGGATTGGGGTAGTAACACTTTAACTGCTCAACCTCTTGCCTCAGGGCAGTCGTTAATCTGCACAGAGGGGTTCTTGGCAGGGCACCCCCACAGGTCAACCTGCAGGCCAGAGTCGCTTCCTTTGGGGAACTATTTCCCAGAGCACTCCAGTACCTGGCCACTCTTTATATCCAGTTGGCAGGCCATCCATAAACCTATCACTGTTCTGCAGAGGAACCTGGTAACCTCCTGGCCCTGAAGGCAGACCCTACAGGCTTTTAAAAATGAGTAAAAAAATTAAAAGGATGATTGATAGCTTCTATACAGAAAGAGAACAGGTTTTCAACCCCGAAGAGACTAATAGCAGTCTCCAGACAATTGTTGGTCCTCAACACAAAAGGCTCTCCTAGAAGAGACTATTAAAAATCTTAAAAGAGAACTAAAAGAAAAATGGGGAAAGGAAAGAGAAGCTATGCAAGAGAGTAGCAACATCTTGAAATGTGAACTGGAAAAGGTAAACTTCTTGAAATGTGAAATGGAAAAGGCAAAAAACTCCCAGGAAGTGCAGGGAAATAGAATTTGTGAATTGGAAAAGATAAAGAACTCCCAGAAAAGTAGGATTTATGAATTAGAAAAAGAAAATAACTCACTAAAAAAAAAATAGTGAAATGGAAAAAATTCCATAGAGCAAAACAACTCATTTAAAAACTCAATTAGACATATACAAAAAGAAGTTAAAAAAAAAAAAGCTAATGAAGAAAATAACCCATTAAAACTCAGAACTGAATAGAAACGAATGATTCCTTGAGACATCAAGAATGTCAAACAAAACCAAAAAAAAAAAAAAAAAAAAAAGAAAAAATAGAAATATTTCATATCTTCTTGGAAAAACAACAGACCTGGAAAATAGATCTAGGAGCGATAATCTGAGGATTATTGGACTTCCAGAAAATTATGATGAAAAAAAGTTCTTGAGAACTGTATTTCTCTTGTGGATTTACATAAAGTCCACATGTATAATTTGATTTTACTAATGTAACATAAAAAGGGAAGTAGAAATGGAAAGGGGATAGTGTCAGAAAAAGGAGAAAGGGGAGATAAAAAGAGGGAAACTACATCCTGTGAAGAACCAAAGAAAACCTATTATATCTGAGGGAATTTAGAGATGGGGAGGAACATTCTGTAAATCTTACTCTCATCAGAGTTGGGTCAAAGAGGAAATAATTGACATATTTGTTTTACAGAGAATTATCTCTCACCTCATTAAAAAGTGGGAGAGAAAAAGGGAAAAGGAAAAGAGTAATAAAGGAAGGGTACAAAAAAAGGGGAAGGGATTTAAAGGGAGGGATACTAAAGAGGGAGGGCTACATGACGCAAGCTTAATACTAGTTAAGTGGTTTGGGAGGGCAAGGGAAAAAAAACCATAATCTGGGGATAGTATGATGGCAGGAAATACAGAACTAGTCATTTTAACTGTAAATGTGAATGGGATGAATTCTCCCATTAAGCAGAGGCAGATAGCAGACTGGATCAAAAGTCAGAACCCTACAATGTATTGTTTACAGGAAACACATTTAAAGCAGGGAGATACATACAGAGTAAAGGTAAAAGGCTGGAGCAGAATCTGTTATGTTTCAGGTGAAGTAAAAAAAGCAGGGGTAGCCATCCTTATCTGAGATCAAGCAAAAGCAAAAACTGATCAAATTAAAAGAGATAAGAAAGAAAACTATATCCTGCTAAAGGGTAGCATAGACAATGAAGCAATATCAATACTAAACATATATGCACCAATTGGTATATTATCTAACTTCCTAAAGGAGAAGTTAAGAGAGTTACAAGAAGAAATAGACAGCAAAACTATAATAGTGGAAGATCTCAACCTTCCACTCTCAGAATTAGATAAATCAAACCACAAAACAAATAAGAAAGAAAGTAAAGAGGTAGATAGGATATTAGAAAAATTAGGTATGATAGATCTTTGGAGAAAACTAAATGGTGATAGAAAGCAGTATGTTTTCTTCTTAGCAGTTCATGGAACCTGTTCAAAAATTGACCATATATTAGGATGTAAAGATCTCAAAATTAAATGCAGGAAGGCAGAAATAGTGAATGCTTTCTTTTCAGATCATGATGCAATAAAAACTACATTCAACAAAAAGCAATTGAAAACTAAATAATCTCATCTTAAAGAATAATTGGGTGAAACAGCAAATTATAAACACAATTAATAATTTCACTCAAGATAATGACAATGAGGAGACATCATACCAAAATTTGTGGGATGCAGCTAAAGCAATAATAAGGGGAAATTTTACATCTTTAGAGGCTTACTTGAATAAAATAAAATAGAGAAATAGAAGATCAATGAATTGAGCTTGCAACTTAAAAAGCTAGAAAAAGACCAAATTAAAAAACCCCAATCAAATACTAAACTGGAAATTCTAAAATTAAAAGGAGAAATTAATAATATTTATAGTAAAAAAAAACTATTGAATTAATAAATAAAACTAAGAGTTGGTTTTATGAAAAAACCAATAAAATAGATAAATCCTTAGTAAATCTGATCAGAATAAGGAAAGAAGAAAATCAAATTGTTAGTCTTAAAAATGAAAAGGGGGAACTGTCCACCAATGAGGAGGAAATTAGAGAAATAATGAGTTACTTTGCCCAACTTTATGCCAATAAATTTGATAACCTAAGTGAAATAGATGACTACCTCCAAAAATATAGGCTTCCCAGATTAACAGAGGAAATAAATTACTTAAATAGTCCCATTTCAGAAAAAGAAATAGAACATGCTATTAATCAACTCCCTCAGAAAAAATCCCCAGCACTAGATGGATTTATATGTGAATTCTACCAAACATTTAAAGAACAATTAGCCCCAATGTTATATAAACTATTTGGAAAAATAGGGAATGAAGGAGTCCTACCAAATTCCTTTTATGACACAGACATGATACTGATACCTAAACCAGGTAGGTAGAAAACTGAGAAAGAAAATTATAGACCACTCTCTCTAATGAATATAGATGCTAAAATCTTAAATAAAATATTAGCAAAAAGATTACAGAAAATCATCCCCAGGATAATACACCATGATCAAGTAGGATTTATACCAGGAATGCAGGGCTGGTTTAATATTAGGAAAACTATTAGTATAATTGACCACATTGATAATCAAATTAACAAAAACCATATGGTCATCTCAATAGATGCAGAAAAAGCATTTGATAAAATCCAACATCCATTCCTACTAAAAACACTTGAGAATATAGGAATAACTGAACTATTCCTTAAAATAGTCAGAAGCATATATTTAAAACCATCAGTAAGCATCATATGTAATGGGGATAAACTGGAACCTTTCCCAGTAAGATCAGGATTGAAACAAGGTTGCCCACTATCACCATTACTATTCAATATTGTATTGGAAACACTAGCCTCGTTGATAAGAGTCGAGAAAGAGATTAAAGGAATTAGAGGAATGGTAATGAGGAAACCAAACTATCACTCTTTGCAGATGATATAATGGTATACTTAGAGAACCCCAGAGACTCTACAAAAAGCTATTAGAAGTAATTCACACTTTAGCAAAGTTGCAGGATACAAAATAAATCCACATAAATCCTCAGCATTTTTATATATCACCAACAAAATCCAACAGCAAGAGATACAAAGAGAAATTCTATTCAAAATAACTGTTGATAATATAAAATATTTGGGAATCTATCTACCAATGGAAAGTCAGGAATTATATGAGCAAAATTACAGAACACTTGCCACAAAAATAAAGTCAGATTTAAATAATTGGAAAGACATTAAGTATTCTTGGATAGGCCTAGCAAATATAATATAATATAATAATATAATATGATTATATTATATTATTATATATTATATATTATATTATTATATGTTATATATAATATAATAAAGATGACAATACTACCTAAAGTAATCTATTTATTTTGTGCTATACCAATCAGACTCCCAAGAAACTATTTTAATGACCTAGAAAAAATAACAACAAAATTCATATGGAAGAACAAAAGGTCGAGAATTTCAAGGGAATTAATGGAAAAAAAAAATCAAATGAAGGTGGCCTAGCTGTACCTGATCTAAAACTATATTATAAAGCAGCATCCACCAAAATCATTTGGTATTGGCTAAGAAATGGACTAGTTGATCAGTGGAATAGGTTAGGTTCCCAGGATAAAATAGTGAATAACTATAGCAATCTAGTGTTTGACAAACTCAAAGATCCCAACTTTTGGGATAAGAATTCATTATTTGACAAAAACTGCTGGGAAAACTGGAAATTAGTATGGCAGAAATTAGACATGGACCCACACTTAACACCACATACCAAGATAAGATCAAAATGGGTCCATGATTTAGGCATAAAGAATGAGATCATAAATAAATTAGAGGAACATAGGATAGTTTACCTCTCAGACTTGTGGAAAAGAAAGGAATTTGTGACCACAGGAGAACTAGAGATCATTATTGATCACAAAATAGAAAATTTTTATTACATCAAATTAAAAAGCTTTTGTACAAACAAAACTAATGCAAACAAGATTAGAAGGGAAGTAACAAACTGGGAAAATATTTTTACAGTTAAAGGTTCCAATAAAGGCCTCATTTCCAAAATATATAGAGAACTGGCTCTAATTTATAAGAAATCAAGCCATTCTCCAATTGATAAATGGTTAAAAGATATGAGCAGAGAATTTTCAGATGATGAAATTGAAACTATTTCCACTCATATAAAAGAGTGTTCCAAATCACTATTGATCAGAGAAATGCAAATTAAGACAACTGAGATTCTACTACACACCTAATCTGACAGGAAAAAATAATGATGAATGTTGGAGGGGATGTGGGAAAACTGGGACACTATGCATTGTTGGTGGAGTTGTGAAAAAATCCAACCATTCCTGGAGAGCAATCTGGAATTATGCCCCAAAAGTTATCAAACCATGTATACCCTTTGATCCAGCAGTGCTACTACATGGCTTATATCCCAAAGAAATACTAAAGAAGGGAAAGGAACCTGTATGTGCCAGAATGTTAGAGGCAGCCCTTTTTGTAGTGGCTAGAAACTGGAAAATGAATGGATACCCATCAATTGGAGAATGGTTGGGTAACTTATGGTATATGAATATTATGGAATATTATTGTTCTGTAAAAAATGACCAGCAGGATGAATACAGAGAAGCTTGGAGAGACTTACATGAACTGATGCTGAGTGAAATGAGAGGAACCAGGAGATTATTATACACTTCAACAACAACACTGTATGAGGATGTATTCTGATGGAAGTGGATATCTTGGACAAAGAGAAGTCTAATTCAGTTCCAATTGATCAATGATGGACAGAATCAGCTACACCCAGAGAAGGAACACTGGGAAATGAGTGTAAACTGTTTGCATTTTTGTTTTTCTTCCCAGGTTGTTTTTACCTTCTGAATCCAATTCTTCCTGTGCAACAAGAAATTCGTTTCTGCACACATATATTGTATCTAGGATATACTATAACATATTTAACATGTATGGGACTGCCTGCCATCTAGGGGAGGGGGTGGAGGGAAGGAGGGGAAAATTCAGAGCAGAAGTGAGTGCAAGGGATAATGTCGTAAAAAATTACCCATGCATATGTACTGTCAAAAAAAAAAAAGTTATAATTATAAAATTAATTTAAAAATTTTAAATTAAAAAAAAAGAATGGAAGATCACAGAATATGATATTCTGGATATTCTGTAAGGATAATCTGTAGTATTAAAATCAAAAATCACTCATCTGGCAAAATTCAGCATAATACTCCAACAGGGGGGAAAAAAAAGGTTATTCAATAAAATAGAAGGATTTCAAACTTTCTAAGTTTGAAACCAAACCAAAACTATAACCAAACCAAAAATTTGACTTCTAATATCAGAACCAAGAGAAGCATAAATATGTAAAAAAGGAAAAGAAAACATAAAGGATTCAGTAGAACTAAACTGTCTACATCCATACACAGGAAGATAATACTTGTAATGATTAAAAATTGCATTACAAATAGTACAGCTAAAAGGAATATACATAGATTAAAGTTATAGGTATAAGGTGAATTTAAGGGAATGCCAAAAAAAAATTTAAGGGATGAGAAAGAGTAATACACTTGGTGCAAAAAGAAGGGAGAGATAAAATGCTATAAATTATTTCACAGAAAGAGATGTAAAAGACCTATTACATTGGTGAGTAAGATGGAAAGATGGGCAAATGAGCATCACTTACATTTTTTTTTATCTTCTACTTTATAGAGACAAAGCATATCAGGCAGTTTTCAAAGGTGCCAAATCACCAGACCCAGTTCCTCAGAGTTCTGGGCTCTCGTTGCTTACTTTTCTTCTTCTCTACCATAAGAAAAATTCTGAGTTCTTGTTACTTTACAGGACATGGGGCAAGTGTCAGCTTTTCCTCGGAGGTATTCCAACTCTGCACACAGATCTTACTCAGAAGAATCCAGTTCTCTCTGAAAGAATACAAATGCCTCTTTATCCTAGAATAATGCTGTATAGATTTTTCTGGGATTCTCACTGAATGCAGTAGATGCCTTTGCATTAAATGAGATAAGGAAAGAAACTACATCTTGCTAAAAGGTACCATAGACAATGAAGAAATATCAATACTAAATAAATATGCACCAACTGATATAGCATTCAAATTCTTAAAAGAGAAGTTACAAGAAATTGTACATTACAGAAATTGTAATTACAAGAAAAAATAGACTGTGAATGTATACCAGTTTAGTTTGTAAATTCAAGCAAAAAATAAACAGGAAAAAAAAACTAAAGAAGAAAGTAGGGTATTTAAAAAGTTAGATGTGACATACCTTTGGAGAAAACTGAATGGGAACAGAAACACATGACATTAGTAACACATGATATCTACACAAAAATAGGCCATGTAATAAGGCATAAAAACATCAAAATCAAACAGAAAAATGCAGAAATATAAACATTAAATGTATTCTTTTTAGATCATAATGCAATAAAAATTACATTTAATAGAGAGCAATGGAAAATAGATTAAAAATTGATTAGAAACTAAGTAATCTTATCCTTAGAGTAAGTGGGTCAAAGAACAAATCATAGAAACAATAACTTCATTAAAGAGAATGACAAAAATGAGACAACATGCCAAACTGTCAGATGCAGCCAAAGCAGTCTTTGGGAAAATCTTATTTCTCCAAATTCTTGCATCAACAAAATGAAAAAAGAGCACATCAATGAATTGAAATTTTTTAAAAATATGAAAAAGAACAAATTAAAAATCCCCAATTTAGCACAAAGCTAGAAATCCTGAAAATCAAAAGTGAAACATTTTTTAAAATTTAAACTTTTTTTAAAGCTATCTAGCTTTGATAGAGCTAAAAAAAAATAATAAAATTCATCTGGAAGAAAAGATCAAGAATATTAAGGGAATTAATGGGGGAAAAACACAATGGAAGAAGGCTTACCAAATTCAGATCTCAAACTATAGTATAAAGCAGCAATCATCAATTCTATCTGGTACTGGCTAAGAAATAGAATAGTGGACCAATAGAATAGACGTTGCACACAAGACACAGTAATCAATTACCATAGTTACCTAATATTTTATAAACCCAAAGACCTTAACACTTGGGATAAAAACTTACTATTTGACAAACACTGCTGGGAAAATTGGAAAATGATAGGACACAAAGTAGGCATAGATCAACATTTCATATCATTTGACAAAGTGATCAGAGAAAAATCAAAAGAATCTATATGTTCTAAAATATTTGTAACAGCTCTCTTTGTTGTGGCAAGGATTGTGGTATATGATTATGCTCTAAGAAATGATGAGCAGGTGGATTTGGGGGGAAATGGAAAAATGTATGAAATAACAAAGAGCAAAATGAGCAAATTAAAGAGAACATTGTAAACAGTAATAATATTATTTGAAGAATAAAGTTGAAAGACTAAGCTATTTCGTTATATGAATATTCAAATCAACTACAAAGGATCTCTAAAGGAAGATGCTATTTACTTCCAGAAAGAGGACTTATATATGGAATTATGCTTTTAATTTTAGAATTTCAAGTTTAGTATTTGATTGGGGGGTTTAATTTGCTCTTTTTTCTAGCTTTTAAAGTTGCAAGCCCAATTCATTGATCTTTTCTTTCTCTATTTTATGCAAGTAAGCCTCTACAGACATAAAATTTCCCCTTATTATTGCTTTGGCTGCATCCCACAAATTTTGCTATGTTGTTTCATTATTGTCATTCTCTTGGATGAAATTATTAATTGTGTCTATGATAAGCTGTTTCAGCCATTCATTCTTTAGGATGAGATTATGTAGTTTCCAATTACTTTTTGGTCTATTTTCCCCTGGCTTTTTATTGAATGTAGTTGTTATTACATCATGATATGGAAAGAATGCATTTACTATTTCTGCCTTCCTGCTTTTTGAGGTCCTTATGTCCTAATATATAGTCAATTTTTGTATAGTTCCATGAATTGCCAAGAAGAAAGTGTACTCATTTCTGTCTCCATGCAGTTTTCTCCAAAGATCTATCATACCTAACTTTTCTAGTATTCTATTTACCTCTTTAACATCTTTCTTATTTATTTTGTGGTTTGATTTATCTAGTTCTGAGAGTCCAAGGTTGAGATCTACCACTATTATAGTTTTGCTTTCCGTTTCTTTTTGCAGCTCTATTAGCTTCTCCTTTAGGAATTTAGATGCTGTACCACTTGGTATGTATATGTTTAGTATTGATATTGCTTCATTATCTATGGTACCCTTTAGCAAGATATAGTTTCCTTCCTTATCTCTTTTAAATAGATAATTTTTTTTTTGCTTGAATTTGAGATCAGGATGACTACCCCTGCTTTTTTTACCTCACTTGAAGCATAATAGATTCTTCACCAGCCTTTTACTTTTACTCTGTATGTATCACCCTGCTTTAACTGTGTTTCCTGTAAACAACATATTGTGGGATTCTGGCTTTTAAACCAGTCTGCTATCCGCCTCCACTTTATGGGAGAATTCACCCCATTCACATTTACAGTTAAAACTACTAATTCTATATTTCCTGCCATACTATCCCCAGATTATACTTTGCTCTTTCCTTTCTCCAGTGTTAAACTTATGGGCACCACTTGCCTCAAGCAGCAATCCCCATTTAGAATTCCTCCCCCCAGAGTCCCTCCCACTCCTAATACATTTCCCCTACTACTTTTGTATACCCTTCTATTTAGTCTACCTCTTCCCTTTTCACTTTTGCCCTCCCACTTTTCAATGAGGTGAGAGAAGTTTCTCTGTAAACCAAATATGTCTAATATTTTCTCTTTGAGCCAAATCCAATGAGAGTAAAATTCACACAATGTTCATCCCTCTCCCTTTTTCCCTCAGATACAATCGATTCCTTTGCCTCTTTGTGAGATGTAATTTCCCTCTTTTTATTTCCATTTTTCGTTCCTTTCCAACTCTATTTCCTTTTGTATATTATAACAGTAAAATTAAATTATACATGTATTCTCTATGTATGCCCATAACAGAAATACAGTTCTCAAGAGTTCTTTTTACTTTGTTATACTTCTCTTGAGTCCTGTATTTGGAGGCCAAATTTTTTGTTTAGCTCTGGTTTTTTCATCAGAAATAAATGGAATTCACCTATTTCATTGAATGCCCATCTTATTTCCTAGAAGAAAATGCTCAGCTTAGCTGGGTAGTTTATTCTTGGCTGCATTCCAAGTTCCTTTGCCTTTTGGAATTTCTGTTTCTAGGCCCTTCAATCCTTTAATGTGGAGGCTGTTAGCTCTCAAGTGATCCTTATTGGGTTTCCTCGGTATTTGAATTCTTTTTTCTGGCTGCTTGTAACATTTTTTCCATTGTATAATAGTTCTGAAATTTAGCCACAATATTCCGTGGAGTTCTAATTTTGGGGTCTCTTTCAGTAGGTGTTTGATGAATTCTTTCAATGGCTATTTTACCTTCTGATTCTATGACATCTACACAAAAATGCCAAAATCAAATAGAAAAAGTTCTCTTTGATGATTTCCTGAAAAATAGTGTCTAAGTTCTTTTTTTCATTTTCAAGGAGTCCAATAATCCTTAGATTATCTCTCCTGGATCTATTTTTCCGGTCAGTTGTTTTCCCAAGCAGGTATTTAACATTTTTTTTCTTTTTTCTTTTTTTTTTTTCTTTTTTTTTTTTTTGGTTTTGTTGGACCAATTCTTGATATCTCAAGACATTCATTTCCATTTGTTCAATTCTGATTTTTAATGAATTATTTTCTTCATTTTTTAAAACTTATTTTTGTAATTGTCCAATTGAGTTTTTAAATGAGTTGTTTTGTTCTATGGATCTTTTTTCCATTTCACAATTTTTTAAAAGCAGTTATTTTCTTTTTCCAATTCACAAATTCTGTTTTCCTGGGAGTTCTTTACTTTTTCCATTTCACATTTCAGGGTGTTATTTTCTTTTTCCACTTTATCAAATCTTTCTTTTAATGAGTTATGTGTTTTTTCCATACTCTCTCCCAGAGTTTTTCTTTCCTTACCATATTTTTCTTCTAGTTCTCTTTTAAGGGTCTTTTAAATTTCTTCTAGGAGAATCTTGTGTGATAGGAACTAGGTTATATCACCCTTTGGGGCTTCATCTGGAGACAATCTGCTTTTAGTCTCCTTAGGGTTTGAAATCTGTTCTCTTTCATTATAGAAGCTGGTCTATAGTAAGAGCTTGCTTTGCCTTTTTACTCATTAAAAAAAAAATGGGATCTGCTTTTAGGGCAAGGAGGTTCCAAGCTTCCTCTACAAACCAGGATGTAACAGTAGTTGTGCTAGGGTCAACTGTTGCACTGGAGTCAGCAGCTGCACTGGGATTGGCTAAGTCATTCCCAGTGCTAAGTGAGACGAGGCCAGGTCCCATGAGACTCCAGAACTTTAGGGAACATGCTTTACTTTTTGTGTTTGTGATGGATGTTTTATAACTTCTCTGCTGATCAACTGGCTTGCAACCAGGGCAGAGTAGCCAACACTATGATAGAATCCTCCTTGTAGATTCTCCGCCCCGTGGAGACTTCCCCACCCCCTCCCCTGGTCTGCTCAGCAAGAGCTGGTCTCTATGTCTGTGCCTGGTCTCCTTCCAAGCCTGAGCCTGATCAAAACAGACCTTTTCTGGTGATTTTTGAAATTATCTTCTGCTGGTAATTTGCTGCACTATTAATATTCTTGAATTCTGTCAGTCTAGCATTACTTCAGAGGCTGAATTTCATATTTAGTGTGAGGGTAGAAGAACAGCTCAGAAAGAAATGTGTGTACTCTCTGCCATCTTGGCTCTGCCCTTCCCCACTTCATTTCTCAAAGAATGTTCTCTTAAATATGGTGTTTTAGAATATTAAACTTAAAAATAACATAAATACACATCAGTCATCACTGACTTTTTCTTGTTGATGGTCCAAACTAATAAAACCACATTCCTTCTGTGATAGTAATCAATGACAGTCTTTTACTCTTTAGAGAAACAAGTTGGAGCTTGATTAGGTATAGTTACTAATCTACCCAGATCCCAACTCAATAATCAGGTAAATATTGCATATATTTAAAAAAAAAAAGCCCACAGCAGCCTCTGTTTTCTTTTCTTTTCTTTTGTTTCTTGGGGTTTTGTTTGTTTTTCTTTCTTTTCTTCTTCCTTCCTTTTTCTTTCCTTCTTTTCTTTATCCTTCCTTCCTTCCTTCCTCTGTCTTCCTTCCTCCCTCCCCCTTTCCTTCTTCTACCTCCCTTCTCCCCTTTCCCTGTCTCCTTCCTTTCTTTTGTCTTTCTTCCTTTCTTCCTTTTCTTTTTTCTTTCTTTTTCTTTCTTTCTTTCTTTCTCTCTCTCTCTCTCTCTTTCTTTCTTTCTTTTTTTCTTTCTTTCTTTCTTTCTTTCTTTCTTTCTTTCTTTCTTTCTTTCTTTCTTTCTTTCTTTCTTTCTTTCTTTCTTTCTTTCTTTCTTTCTTTCTTTCTTTCTTTCTTTCTTTCTTTCTTTCTTTCTTTTTCTTTCTTTCTTTCTTTTTTCCATCAAGTCTTATCCAGAGAACCTATTTAGTAACCTAGAATCAGGTCCTTAATCTGAGTGAGTTTATCTATCATCTTCTCAAATTTCTCCAACACAATGATGTTCAGGGGAATAGGCAAATTCATGCATGATAAATTTGAAATTGAACCAACTGCTGATTGGTGAGGAACAATGTAATATTCCCATATGTATGATATAGTGTCAGAGTTTTCATAAGAAATTAAAACAGAAAAGAAAAAGTTCCCCTTTTCATAAAAGAAAGGACATCGTAAGAATCATTTTCACTTTTGTCCTTTTCTTCCCCTTTCTTATCTTATCCCCTTTCCAATCTCCTTATTCATCCTGCTTTGCCCTGCAATAAATTTCGTCAATTAGAAAAAGCTGTTCTCTTTTCATGGCTCTGTTTTCAGTTGGAGCAATTGAAGATTAAGCCATGGAGTCCACCATACCTAGTTTTTGATTTGTTCCAATAGAAGGTAGGAAAATGATCCTACTAGTTGCTCTTAGATAATTTTGGAATGGCTAAACAAACTGTGATATGTAATGAACCAGAACTCTGGAGAAAGGTGTTAACTCAGTGGAATTGATAAGTGAATGGTTATCTAGTTCAGCATGGTGGTATAGTTCTCTAGTTCAGTATGACTGATTTACTCTTACAACAAATAATGGTTCCCTAGTGATATAATAATTGGTTTATACTCAGTATACTGTAATGATGTAATTGTAATAGAATATATAAACTGGGGACAAATTCAGCCAGAGAGAAGACTTGACCAACCTCCTGATGGCTCTCCTGTCTCCTGCATTCTTCCACTGAAACCAAGATCTGAGGGTCTCCAGAAAGCTAGCTCAGCCCCAGGCAAAGGAGACAGACTGTGAAGGAGATTTTGGACTTTATCCCCGACTATTCATGTGGTGATTATTCTGCTGAAACCAAGATTGGCCTGAAGGCCCTCCAGAAAGCTAACCAGAACATTACAGTAGTACATGAATGTAATTCTACAGACAAAAACTACAGTTATTCTTTCTGCATCATTGATTTGATAATAGACAGCAATAATGTAGATAGACCCTAACATAATTGTCACTTCAATTATTGGTAAATCCAGATGGGATAGATTAAATTGGATATAAATTTATTTTCTAGCTCAGTAACCCTTCAATATGTATGAGGTAGAATTTTTACTAAGGAGATATATAAGCAAGAAAAATTAGCTGTCCAGTAAAATTGTAGTCCTATTCTGAAAAATCTCAAAGATAGATTTGTGTATTTGTCTATCTGTTATTTGTAATTACTATAACATCCTAGCTAACCTCCCTGCCTAAATCCCTGAGTAGTTCTAGCCTGATCTGGTTTAATGTAAATCTTAAGTAGGCAGCAGGATCCCTATTATTAATGATATAACTCTGGCATCTCAATTACACCTTCAGTATTCAATGACCATCATGGGATCTTTCATGTCCTAGTAACTCTGAACTGGTTTTGATAATTCTGTTTTGTGGAAATTGCATGTAGATTCAAAAGTTACATTATTTTTGATCAAATCTATTTTTGATATGAATACTCTGATCTATTTAAGTTGTGAAATATAGGTATGGATTGTATTAACTGAAATAAAACATTCTTAATTCCAGGGAGGATCTTTTGACTTTAAAATGCCATGTATGCTTTTTTTTTTTTTTTTTTTTTTTTTTTTTGATAAATAAAAGATTTATTGTAGGAATTTGGAAGTAAAGCTCAGTTAGAAAGACACCAGGGCCAAAGGTGGCCGTTGGCGGGCAGGGACCCTTACATGGCTGGAAGAATACCATGTGTTGGCTGGGAGGGCTCCTGCAATGAGGGCGTTACAGCTTGTTTCTTTTATACTTAGAAGATGATGGGCGGTACCCAGTTCTGGCGGGCTTTTCAGTAAGCCCAGATCACATGAGGGCTGGGAGAAGCTGAGCTGAGAGTGGGGGGCTGGGCCCGGATATTCAGGATTTGTGAATCAAGATCAGTCATGGGTTGGGCAATTAGGAATCTCAAAGGGACTCCAACCCTCATCAGTTCCCCCCTTAAACAGTTGAAACTTAAATTCATTCAAGAAAAAAGAAAATATGGGACAGTGTTCTTCATTTAAGGAAAGGTTAAGGTTTTCTCCAAAGATCTTCAGAGTAGCGGGGTCCTCTTGTCTTGTTCCCCCCTCAAACCATTGCCTCCAGATGCACATGGGAAAGGGGGCGTCGATCTCCTCTTTAACTGCTTCGAGCTGACAAGGGTCGTAGAGATTTGGAGTTTCATGCCAGGAGATGAGGCGTGAGGTGTAGGGGATGGCAGCAGGGCATTGAGAAGGTGTCCCAGTCAGTGTTCTCCAGGCTGAAAGGCCAGCTGAGAATCCAAAGTGTGAAGCCTAGAGAAAACAGATCTCGGGAACAGATTAAAAGTGGGGTGTCATCCAGGATGGAGATGGTGACATTCAGGAGAATGGGGCCTTTAGCATGAAATGCATCAGGTCCCTTCTGTGGGCTGCTTGTCTGATGGCCCATCTAATTATCAAAGAGAAATAGGAGAAAATGCTGAGAGAAAAGATTATTTGTAGCCTAACTCTTTCACCCTTAATTTCCAGGAGAGCTAATTTCTCCTGGGGTTGGAATTAAAGGGTGTGGACCAGAAGCCAGGAGAGGCAAGAGGCCTTGATATCTAGTAGATTTAATGAACCACTGCTCTTCTGTAAGGCAGGGTCCAGGGATGGACATATCCACATTGTCAGAGCTGCAGATCAAAATAAGAATGCAGTTTAAGCTCTTGGAAATGTTGGAAAAACTGCACTGTTCTTGAAGAGAGTTACTTATTCAATAAGCAAAGATCCTGAATCTTTTCCTTCCTAGTTTCCCCACTTTTTATGTAGGAGGGGTGCACAGTATCAGCATAGCCTACCCAGTTTACCGGCCCCTGGGGTGTTCGGGCTGTCCTGAGATAAAAGGGAAACAGGGCCAGACCTCAAATTTCTACCAGGGAGCAGAACGCTGGGGGGGCGGGGGGGGGGCAGAGTCAACCCTTGTGGTGTTCTGTAGTGGTGAGAAGGCAGTTTCTCCTGCTTGAATTCAGGTCAGAGACTGGGGTCTTCTAAGGCTTAAGTCTAGAAGAGATTTGCATTAAAAGAGCATCTCTGCTTCTCTCTGAGTGTCTGGAGGTAGGAGTTTCCCTGAGAAGAGAACTGAGAGTCTCAGGTTAACGAGATAAAGGAAATCAACAGGTGTTAGAAATCAGTTTGGGTCTTACAGATCTCTATTAGTTGTCCAGTAGCAGACAGATGACCAGGCTAAGCATTTAGGATACAATGATTACATATAATCAGGCTAGAAACAGCAAGGTATGACAATTGAATCGCATTAACAGTTTCTATTGATTATTGCTCTGATCTTAAGACCAGTTACATGAGTGAAAAATGTAAGAACAAACAAATATTTATCATAACCTTATGTTGATAACAATAAGGAATTTGTCCCCATAGGTTCATATCCAAGTAGATGATATTCATACAAATCTGTTTTTAAAATACCCAATGCAAATACAATCATATACAGAATGTCTAATTCCACATAAGAAAATTCAAGAAGTTAGCAGTTAAACTTTTAGAAATAAATCCATAAAGTATGGATAACATTCACAGAAACCCAGGCTAAGTTTGGTTATTGCTCTTTTCCCAACCTTTTCGATTCAAAGGGGCTAACAGCAGGGAAGCCCTGTTAAGGTGGGTGGAGAGAGATTAGTTAATCTGTTAGTAACCAGACCCCAACTCTATAGCCTTCATTCCCTTTAGGTGTCCCTAAGGGAGAGATTAGTGGACAGGTAAAAAGCTTTTTCAACTTTTTGCAGCCTCTATCCAGGCCTGAAGCAGCTTGGATGTCCGCTGCAAAAAGAAAAAAAAAACTTTTACCTTTTCCATTTCACCAGAGCTTGTGCCATGACGTCTCAATAACCAATGCTTGGCTTGAACGTAGAGCTCCGGACAGCATCAATCAAATCCCGAGAAATTGAGCTGTCCCACCTCGCTGATAGAGTCTGTGGGGTGTGTGTTATCTCATGAACAGTAAACCAGGAAGACTGAAATAGAGGCAAGAGCAATATTGGAAGACATTCCCATAGCTTGGGATGGGAGAGGCATTCTGCTATTCTGAAACTTAAGATCTTATCAAGTATTCTGATAAAGAGACAGGGGGAGGTTTTGCAGGACTAAGAGGCAGGGAAACTGAGGCAGGACTGAGTCAGGATAATTAGGGAAACTGAATTAGGACAATAATAAACAAACCAGACTAAAACTAGAAAACGCAAGGACTTGTGGCAAGGACCAGTTTCTCTCCATAACCCCAGAATTATTAGCATAGAACAGCACTCCTCATTCAGAGAGACACATGCCTCCCTGTTTGAATCTCTGCAGTTGGGGGGGGGGGGGCATCTCAGCCAGAGATAGACAGTCTTTAGGTCTGTGGTCATTTGTGCATTTAACTCAGCCTCTGCTGTGTAGCAGTGATCAAGGCAGTCCTGCTGCCCCAAGAAGGCACCCCAAGTCTGTCAGGGGCTCCGAGAGAGAGAGACAAAAAATGGAGTTTGAGAGCTTCATCTCTCTCTCTCTCTCTCTCTCTCTCTCTCTCTCTCTCTCTCTCTCTCTCTCTCTCTCTCTAGGGAGGAGGGATTTCTGAGTAAATTATGCAATTAGACCAAGACAGGCAGCCCCAACTATTAGAGTTCTGATCTCGAAATGCTGAAATAATAATTAAGGAACTGGGGTAACAGGGGTAGAGAAACAGATCAGAGAGACTGCCAGTCCTAGGACAGGTGTCTGATTTCTGATTGCTTTTAAAGAATAATCCCAAAGACTGAATAAGGGATTTCAAAGTTAAAACATAAGCCAGCCAATCATAGTCTAGCAAGTTTAAGCAAAGAGTTTCCAATTCGGCCTGAACTGAAATAAGACATCAGTTTTTCCCAATTTTCTGACCAGTTGAAATCTCAGTTTCCTTCCCCCCTGTTTACAGAAATTATCAGATTATACATAACAGACTAGTAAATTTCCTGAAAGAGCAATAGTAAACAGGTCTATGCAGCAATAGTAAACAGGTTTATACAGAGCAATAGTTAAAAGTTTTTCTCATACAGAACAATAGTCAAACAGTTTTATGCAAGTCCCCCAGTTTTAACGAGACTTAAAAAAAACAGATCAATTAATTTGAAAGCAGGCCTATCTCAAAACCTTCTCTGTGTAAGAGAAATTCCACGTGACCCCTCCCTACTCTGTTGGAGGGGAAGGCAGCTCTCAGGCTACATACAAGGTACTTAATACAGAGAATAGTGGCTGAGTCAAGACAAAAGACCTTACCCCTACCCCCACCCTTCTTAGGGTGTGGGGGTGTTTGGGGCATTTAGAAAGGTCTGATCCTAATAGGACATAAGCAACTCCAGAAGCAAGTTGGGGATTGGGAGTAGAGAGAGATTGGAACTCTACATATAGAATTCAGGTGTTAATGTAGTCATTATCTAAAAGGCAGCTTGAGGGAGAATCTAGTCTTAATTCTATATCCCTGACTTCCTGGACTGAAGCCTGAGAAGTTCAGTCAAGAAAGAGACAGTTTAAGGAAACTGAGGCAGTAAAAAAAGAACTGTTGTACACCAGAACAGAGAAAGATTCTAGCGAGAAGCCAAATTGAAAGTAGTTAAGGAGCATTTAAATAGTTTCAATCACTTTAATTCACCCCTGCCTGCCTGCAGTCAGGATGGGAGAAAAAAGGAGAAATCAAAAGAAACTATTTTCACTCTCTTAACAATTAATTTGCCTGGATTCAGAATTTTGTTCTCCAGCCCAAATTACAAAGATGTCCTTTCTGCAGCTCTAGGCTGGCCAGGACCAGAACTTCGAAAGGGCATCTTTTAATTGTATGAGGGGGCATAGGGGGCATCCAATAGAGAGAAAGTCCCGGACCAAGAGAAAAGTCAGGAGCTCCCACCTGCAAGGTTACTGAAACAGAGAAAGGCTTGAACAGCTGGTTTAAATTCTGTCTAGGCTTTAGAAAGCAGGTAAATATGCCCTGAGGCTTAGAAAGAAAATGGGCAGTTTTAAAATCCAGCCTAGAGAGCATGGTCAGAAAACCGAGTCCCATTTTAAAAGGTATGGGACAAGCTAGTTCTCTGAGAGAGCTGGAAGCCTTGGCTCCTTTAAGAGCCAGGTAAAAGCTATGAGAGAGACATTTCTAGAGATCTTGAAAAGAGTCCCCAAATCTCCCCACTCAAGAAGGGGACAGGAGGGAGCATTTAAATGGCAGGTTAAGCCACATGAGAGAGATTGGAAAAGAGAGAGGATGGGGGAAGGGAGAGATGTTATGTTACCCAGTGCTTCTCAGGTGGCGAAGGTGAAGTTGGGTAGAGACACATCTCCAAGTTCGCCCCGATCCATTGACCATCTCCTCGTGGCTACAGCCTGGCCACTACAGTGGAGTGCGAGAGGGGCTCAAACACAGATATCTCCCCTAGAAGAGATCAAGGAGACTGCTGGCCTGGGACCCAAGAGGGTTGGCCACCTGGTGGGGGAGGGGTGAAGAAGAGACACTCTCCAGAGTGTCTCCCGCCTGTGGGCAGGCTTTTCTGGCGAGATAAAGGGATTAGAATTTGCTTTGGCTCTAGAAGCGGCCTCTAGAGACAGAGTGAGACGAAAAGAGAAGTAGTCTCCACGGGAGACTTTGCTTGCACCCCAAACCTGGTCTGGGTGCTGGCTGTTTTAGAGATAGAGTGAGACGAGGGTAGGAACACAGATATTCTTCCCGGAAGCTGCTCGAAACTGCTAAGGACCAAAATTGGTTCTGAGAGACCTGAAAAGGTTAAAGTTAGTTTTTGGGGTAACAATTTTTGGAGTCCCCGTACGGGCCACCAACTAATGAGGGAAAGGAAAGGGGGAACCCCATTTGTCGGCGCACATGAGGCACAGTGTCCCCTGTAAAATGAATTTACAAGCCCGAAAACCTAGATTGATAAATAAAAGATTTATTGTAGGAATTTGGAAGTAAAGCTCAGTTAGAAAGACACCAGGGCCAAAGGTGGCCGTTGGCAGGCAGGGACCCTTACATGGCTGGAAGAATACCATGTGTTGGCTGGGAGGGCTCCTGCCGCCATGTATGCTTAAATTAACCTAAAGCAGCTTGGGAAGTTTCTCTGACCCTTTGAGTAAATTTTCAATGGGAGATAAGTTTCAAGAATAGGCAGAAAAATAGTAAAAACTTTTTTATGCTGAAAGTTTGAATGTTTCAAAAAGATATTTCATCTTTGTGTTCCTAACTCTGGATGGATTGGGAATACAAATAGAAAGAGATAAGAGAGAAAATATCTTTCCTTTGCAGAAATTTATGGCATTGTAAACTAATGAGAGAACAAATTTGTTATCTCAACAGAAATAAATTGATATAGCTATGTAATCTTGGACAAGTCACTTAACTCCATTTGAGAAAGAAAGAAAGAAAGAAAGAAAGAAAGAAAGAAAGAAAGAAAGAAAGAAAGAAAGAAAGAAAGAAAGAAAGAAAGAAAGAAAGAAAGAAAGAAAGAAAGAAAGAAAGAAAGAAAGAAAGAAAGAAAGAAAGAAAGAAAGAAAGAAAGAAAGAAAGAAAGAAAGAAAGAAAGAAAGAAAGAAAAAAGAAAAAAAGAAAGAAAGAAAGAGAAAGAAAAAGAAAGAAAGCAATTGATGGTCAGCAGTTTAAAATCAACACTGATCAATGAACAATTAATGAGGAAGTGGGCTAAAAGTCTTAGTTCCTCTTGCCGAGATTATGGCTTGATCATCAGATTCAGACACCTCCAGTAATCTGGACAACAGAATCCATTTCTACTCAAATCACTATGCTTTGTTTTCTCCTTTATAAGCTCATTTATCCTAAACTCCAATGGAGGGATATAAGGACATAGGTTTAATCCTTTGAGGCTGGAATTAACTTAGATTAGATTTTATTAATTACATTCTACATAGAAGTAAGATCTCCAAATTGAATGGGGTCCCACACAAGATCGCAGAGCGTGTACCTCAAGGATAGGCCAAACATATATCAGCCTTGTCTATCAGACACTGACTATCTACAGGAGCTACTCCCTGAATAAAGAAATAAAGATTAAGAAACTTAGTCCTAATTTAATATGATAGAAAAACAATTTTCCTCACAATGAATAGCTTGAATTAAATTCTTTAAATATTGAATGATTTGGTTTCCTTGCTACCCAAAGGACTTTCAAAAGTCTTCTCCAGTACTACAATTTAAAATTCTATAATATTTAGCTTTCCTTATATTCCAATTCTCACAGCCATACATTGCTACTTTAAAAACCATAGTTCTAACTCTATGGACCCTTATCTCTGCTTTTTAGTATGCCATCAAGATTTTCGACAGCTTTCCTTTCAAGGAACAAGTTCCTTTAATGTCATACTGCAGTAATAGTCTGCAATGATCTTTAAGGTCAAGGATATTAAATCTGATATTGCTTCCATTTTTTTCTTCCTCTATTTGCAAGAAGTGATGGGACTAGTTACCAAAATCTTAGTTGTTGCTGTTGTTGTTTTAATAAGGAACTTTTTTTTGTTTTATTTAAAACAAATACAAAAAAGGGAAAAAACAGAAAAATAAAAAAAGTTATCATGTGCACAACAGAAAATAAAAGAGAATTCAATAAATTTTCATTTCTAGAAAACATTATATTCATGACTGTCCATCTTTTCTTTGCTTCCTTGTAGTTTATTATTTTCTTCTCTGCTATATACTCTTTTTACTTTATTCATTTTTCTCCTTTCATTCCCCCTCCTCTCAAGCAGGTAAGTATAGATATTATGTATACATACAAACAAATACACATACACAGGTATAAGATATGTATGATGTGGTGCTAGTGGTATAGAATTGAAGTGGGGAATCTCTTCTGGTCGGAGACATAGGTACAATGTGAAAGAATTTGCAAGTCTGAGGCAAAAGGGAATTTTAATGTTGGCACTGAGAAGCCAGCTTTGCTAGGAAGACAAGACTTCTCAGTGGGTAAGGTCCTGTCAGAGAAATAAGAAAGTTTAACACTTGAGTAGAGGTTATCTTCACAGCAGGCAAGAGTCCTGGAAGGTATCCTTGAAAAGAGAGAGCTTAACTGGCAAAGCAAATTTCTGTTTCAGACTTCTGCAGAGATCTGGAGTTCAGAATTGTCTTTTATTAGCTGTCTGAGGCTAGGGTTTCCATTAAAAATTGAATGAGATTCCTTCAATATAGTCACTGCCTGGGCTTAGATTTCCAGTTGAAAAGAAAGTACTTGTAATTTCAAGCCACTCAATAAGAATATCAGGCCAAAATCTCCAACTGAATGAGACCACTTAACTGGGACTGGAAGTGGTCCCAGGCTAATCTTCAACTCAATTCCCAATTCACAAGCAACATCTTTGTCAGTAAAGACTGATTTGCAATTTTTTCAAGTGTATTATAAATCATAGTTGTGGGGGCTTTTTTGGAGAACCCACCTGCTCTTCTTAAATGGTACAGTCCCCTTTAACCCTTTACAGGCTTTCTAGGTTTTGTACTTAGGCTTGGTCCTTAACAGAAATACTCTATATTCTCTAAAGAATACTAAAAAATCATACTATCTACATCTAGAGAAAGAATTGAGAGAGTCTGGATGCAGATCAAAGCATACTACTTTAACTTTTGTGGGGTTTTTTTGTATGTTTCTTTTTTTTTTTTTTTTACAACATGACTAATA
Source organism: Sminthopsis crassicaudata (assembly GCF_048593235.1). Classification (NCBI taxonomy): domain Eukaryota; kingdom Metazoa; phylum Chordata; class Mammalia; order Dasyuromorphia; family Dasyuridae; genus Sminthopsis; species Sminthopsis crassicaudata. The sequence continues at coordinate 338,242,450 of NC_133618.1, read as the reverse complement.
TGGAAATATGTTTTACAAGATTGTCCATATGTAATCTCTATCAATTGACTTACTATCTCAGAGAACGCGAATGGAAGAGAGAGAATTTAAAATTGGAAGTTTAAAAAATAAATGTTCAAAATTATTTTACTTGCAATTTGGAAAATAATAAAATATGATTTTTAAAAAGGAAGAATTTAGTTAACAAACTTCTTGTGGCAACTTCTCCTAAGACTTCTACTGAAGTTGTCAGTGCCATCAAGGACTAAAATACCTTAAAATCTCTGCCACCAAGTAAAGCTAGGCTAGACAAGGATTATTGCAACCCTTTCAACCAGAAAGTTGAGTATGTCTTTGCAGATGATATGATGGTATTCATAGAGAACTCCAAAGATTCTACTAAAAAGCTATTAGAAATAATTCACAACTTTAGCAAAGTTGCAGGATACAAAATAAATCCACATAAATCCTCAGCATTTTTATACATCACCAACAAAATCCAACAGCAAGAGATACAAAGAGAAATTCTATTCAAAATAACTGTTGATAACATAAAATATTTGGGAATCTATCTACCAAAGGAAAATCAGGAATTATATGAGCAAAATTACAGAACACTTGCCACAAAAATAAAGTCAGATTTAAATAATTGGAAAGACATTAAGTACTCTTGGATAGGCCTAGCGAATATAATAAAGATGACAATACTCCCTAAAGTAATCTATTTATTTTGTGCTATATCAATCAGACTCCCAAGAAACTATTTTAATGACCTAGAAAAAATAACAACAAAATTCATATGGAAGAACAAAAGGTCGAGAATTTCAAGGGAATTAATGAAAAAAAAAAAATCAAATGAAGGTGGCCTAGCTATACCTGATCTAAAACTATATTATAAAGCAGCATCCACCAAAATCATTTGGTATTGGCTAAGAAATGGACTAGTTGATCAGTGGAATAGGTTAGGTTCCCAGGATAAAATAGTGAATAACTATAGCAATCTAGTGTTTGACAAACTCAAAGATCCCAACTTTTGGGATCAGAATTCATTATTTGACAAAAACTGCTGGGAAAACTGGAAATTAGTATGGCAGAAATTAGGCATGGACCCACATTTAACACCACATACTAAGATAAGATCAAAATGGGTCCATGATTTAGGTATAAAGAATGAGATCATAAATAAATTAGAGGAACATAGGATAGTTTACCTCTCAGACTTGTGGAAAAGAAAGGAATTTGTGACCAAAGGGGAACTAGAGATCATTACTGATCACAACATAGAAAATTTTTATTACATTAAATTAAAAAGCTTTTGTACAAACAAAACTAATACAAACAAGATTAGAAGGGAAGTAACAAACTGGGAAAACATTTTTACAGTTAAAGGTTCCAATAAAGGCCTCATTTCCAAAATATATAGAGAACTGGCTCTAATTTATAAGAAATCAAGCCAATTTGATAATTTGATAAATGGTCAAAGGATATAAACAGACAATTTTCAGATGATGAAATTGAAACTATTTCCACTCCTATGAAAGAATGTTCCAAATCACTATTGATCAGAGAAATGCAAATTAAGACAACTCTGAGATACCACTACACACCTGTCAGATTGGCTAAGATGACAGGAAAAAATAATGATGAATGTTGGAGGGGATGTGGGAAAACTGGGACACTATGCATTGTTGGTGGAGTTGTGAAAAAATCCAACCATTCCTGGAGAGCAATCTGGAATTATACCCAAAAAGTCATCAAACTGTGTATATCCTTGTGCTACTACTGGGCTTATATCCCAAAGAAATACTAAAGAAGGGAAAGGGACCTGTATGTGCCAAAATGTTTGTGGCAGCCCGTTTTCTAGTAGCTAGAAACTGGAAAATGAATGGATGCCCATCAATTGGAGAATGGTTGGGTAAATTATGGCATATGAATGTTATGGAATATGACTGCTCTGTAAGAAATGACCAGCAGGATGAATACAGAGAGGCTTGGAGAGACTTACATGAACTGATGCTGAGTGAAATGAGCAGAACCAGGAGATCATTATACACTTCAACAACAACACTGTATGAGGATGTATTCTGATGGAAGTGGATATCTTGGACAAAGAGAAGTCTAATTCAGTTCCAATTGATCAATGATGGACAGAATCAGCTACACCCAGAGAAGGAACACTGGGAAATGAGTGTAAACTGTTTGCATTTTTGTTTTTCTTCCCAGGTTGTTTTTACCTGCTGAATCCAATTCTTCCTGTGCAACAAGAAATTCGGTTCTGCACACATATATTGTATCTAGGATATACTATAACATATTTAACATGTATGGGAATGCCTGCCATCTAGGGGAAGGGGTGGAGGGAAAGAAGGGAAAAATTGGAACAGAAGTGAGTGCAAGGGATAATGTAAAATATTACCCATGCTTATGTACTGTAAAAAAAAAAGTTATCATTATAAAATTAAAAAATTAATAAAAAAAAGAAAAGAAAAGGTTCTGTACTCTATGAGCAAAGAATTGAATTAGTTCAAAAGAAGTGCATGATGCACAAAAAGTTAGAGAAGCCACCCTAAATGTTTACAGGTACTGTGTCTGACCTATGTCAGAGTATTTAGAGCTCATATTGGTCTAATCAGCCACAATCAAACACACAGTAACTGAACTCTAACATAGTGATGTAATTTTGGTCCTGTTCAACAACCAACCAACCAGGCTTTAAGTACTTTCACAACCAACTTGCAAAATATAGCAATCTGGAAACAATCATGTGCACTAATCCCACCATTTGGTGCTCAAAACCCTCTAGCCTCTTTGACAAAAGATAAGAAATGTACATCCCAATATTTTTCCTACTCCCCAAGGAGTGGGATATAACCAGGAACCCAAAAAATCTTGGAGTTATCATTTTGTTCACTGGATGCCAAGTGATAAATCTAAAGTAGGGGGATCCCTCCCAAATAGGCTGTGTCATTTTGTGAGGACAATTGCATATCCCCAGTTCTCTCCAGGATGCTAGATGAATGAGTGAGGCCACTTGAGAGTAGGATTTTGTTTTTTTAGGGGTGTTTGCACTCCCCCACGTTGCAAAGGGGAACTAGCATAACATCTAACCATCTAGGATTTAAAATGTTCACTTTCTGTGTTGTTTCTGTGTCTGCCTGTCTGGCTTCTCCGAGTCTCTATAACAGTCTCCTTTGTTTGTGCTTTAAACTAACCTGTATTTTCTTAAAAGCTAAGTTTTCAAAAGTTAAAGACCTCTTAGATTACCAGCTTGAAAAAGGTGCCGCTCTTTTCTTTAGCTTCTCTCAAAGAGAGTTGTGAAATTGTTAAACCAATGCCCTGATTTGGTGATTAGGTCCCATTTGTAAGATAGTATCTCCAATAAAAGGTATGCTTCCCAACACCTCTCCCCAGCCCATGACCAGGAGTCACGCTTGGCTTCTTTTTAGATGGGGACCTCCTATATCCCCAACTTCTAAAGCCCTAAAATCTTCCTCATGGTACTGCAAGGATGTAGAAGAATGTGTTCTTTTCAGTTCTCCAATAGATAGAAGTTAGAAGCAGTCTTCCCTACCTCTCTGAGAGAAAGTGTATTCACATGGCTTGGGCAGGCAGTTTATTTAGCACTTTTTAGGATCTTTCTCCCTTCCCCCCCCCCAGATGAATAGACAGAAGGGTAAAGATATAAGCCATCCACATGGTTTGGGGAGAGATCAGAGCCATTGCCATTTTATCCCCAGGTATAGGCCTGTGTCTATATCTCAGGCCTCAAACAATTTACTGTCACTGAAAAAACTGAGGGACTCCAAGAGAACAAATTTGGAATGTTAGAAAGTTTCAAAGTGGAGCTTACACTTTGGAAAAAAAAACTGGTATTCAAAAATCCCAAAGAAGTAGTTTTAAATTTGTATGTAATTAAATCGGAAATGTGATTCTAAATCTATTAACAAGTACATGCTACAATTGTGAATTAATCTGGACATAAGATCTTAGAAGTATGTGTGTATCAATCTTTAATATTAAAATATTACTATTAAAAATTTAAATCTGTATTTGAGCAAAATTCTTTCTGATAACTAACTTAAACACACGTTTGCTTTCTAAATTGTATATTGTGCGATCTGTAAAATTGTTATGAGCTATGTTTTAAACTTCTGTGAGCCCTAATGAACATGTGATAGAAGTTTTGCCCAAAATGATTTTAACTCTATGAGCAAAGAGTTCTGAATTTTAAGTTCTGAATTTTAAGAATTTTAAGTTCTGAATTTTAAGATTTTCTTTAAGATATTTTTTTCCCCCTTAAACAAAGGTAGACATTTATTTAAAAAGATAGAAGGGAAAAGCTTGAACAGGATGCATTTCCTCCTCCTGACCACCCAGGTTCTCAGCCTCAGGTTTAGTTCTTTGCTTTTGCTAGCATCAACCCTAGGAAAAGACCTTGGTATTAGAGATACTATTCCTTTACAAAGGTGAAATAGTTTTGAAATCTCTTTACCTTTAAATTTTTGAAAACTCTTGATTAGGATTTTTGGAAGTTAATCTGAAATTGGTGAAAACTACATACTGTTATTTGCATAATTTCATGATTTTATTTTAGATTAGTTAGCCTTCTCCCTCACTGAGTATAGCATGGAAGTGATTGCTTTTTAGCCCACCTGAGACTTTCCCCCTTCACTAGTTGGTGGAGGTGAGAAAAACTTGCACTCACAGTGCTGAAACTCTTTTCTGGGTCCCCTGCTAGTTAGGTGAAATTTCCTCACTTTTAATTTGCTTCCATTATTTAAAGGGCTAACTTTACATCTCTAGTCTGTGGTTATTTTAAAGCAAAGTTATTTATGATACTATATAGTGTTTCTTCTTCTACTACTATTACAACTGCTTAGCAATGAAACTTTTAACAAAAGTTTGTTAGATATTTTTATTTCTGGTTAACTGCAAGTTCGTGTACATGTTAAAAGAAAACATGGCATGAAAATGCCTGCCCCCATATCAGCCCTAATATAGTTTAGATTGTACACAATGATTTGTGAGCCACTGAATGACCTAAGATCTGTTAAAGAAGGATTTTGTCCTTTTTAGTCTCATGGGATCTTCCTTTCTGAAAATTGCTTTTGAGTTAATTTTACTTCAGCTCCCCAAAGTCTTCTTTGTATGGATCTTGACAATTCTCGTTACTTGGCACCCTGATAGGGAAGCCCACTTCTAATCATCCCAGCCTTAAGGGGATTTTTGTTCTTAAGTAGTTCAATGGACTTTTGGTGGAGGTCTCTGGAGACTACTCCACCTCTTCTCTTTTAAATTGTTACTTCTGAGTAACTGAGTGCAAGGTTTGTCCTTACAGATAACATAGTCTTTACTAAAAAAGAGACATCTAGCTCTGCCCAAGAATAAAGGTTCTGCCTCTAAGAGGTTTCTCTCTCTCTTTTGGTCATACTGGCTTTCTCTAAATATTTTTGAAGGCCTTTTCAAGAGAAGTGTTTTCAACTGGAAACTCCTTCAATCAGTCCCTAAATTCTGCTTGTTAGGTTTCTTTTCTTCTAGACTGCTAGTCTTTCTAGACTAGATACACATTCTAGTGCCAGAATGATCACAACTAGATAGTTGTATCAATCAGCTTCAAGCATCTGACTTAGAACTCACTGAATGCTGGCCCACTCCTCAAACATTCAAAGTAAACATATGGCAAATTGAAACCCTGTAGGATCACTCAGTTCTACAACCATTCCTAACAGAAAATAGTTTCAGAAAATAAGATAATTGCCCCATAACCCAAAGGACTTTGAGCCCCATTTGTTTATGGGGAAATTGATTGTTGGGGTGAACGGACCCCGCAAAATATTACCCAGCATTTGAGTAGGCTTACAGTAAGGTGCAAATTGACCCTGTTGTGAGGGATAGAAAATCCTATCCAAAAATGACTACTTAGAGATCACTCATAGAAGAGCAGAATTATTTATTAGAATCTTGAGAAGCAGACCCCATTCTAGTCTGTGAGCCAAATTCACAGCAGGAGAGAGCCACTCCCTTGAAAATGTTCACAACTTTTATACATTTCAGACAAAGAACCTCCAAAATCCCACCCTCCACATGCTGTGATTGGTCATACATATTTGGTCAGTGGAATGCAGCCAACAAGGTGATTTACAGCCTCTTCAGCCATGTATGTGTTCCTAATCTCTTCTTTGGACAATGGAATGCAGCCTAGGCCTTCACATGACTGGGGCCTAGTGGCCCTGGTTTACGTTAGCTAGCAGACTCTGATCAATATGTTCTTAATCACCATATCTTACTCGACACAGCTCCCCACTCCTAATATGTAAGTGATTTTTATCACATGCTCTATGAAGAACTTACACATTGCTCAAAATCAGTTAACAAGATCACGCATTGTTTATCAAGTTCACTATCAGAATTATCCCCTTCCAATACCCTCCAGCCTCTTTTCTGGAGAATCATCATTTTAACAGCATCCTCTGGATGCGATAATTTTGAAAGGGATTGTTGGACTATTTTGGTTATTAGTGTAATCATGGGTAAACATAATGATAACAATATAATACACTGATAACAATCCATACCATAAAAGTTGTTTCCACCAGCTACCATCACACCAGGACCACCAGCTATTAGAAAATGGGGATTTCCACACCTGTACAGGCACATGAACTATTTGTAATTTCTTTTACCACTTGTCCATTGTCATCAATTTGCATGCAACAAGTGGACAAGTTTAATTTTCCACAGACCCCCTCCTTCCTCTGCTAACAGATAATCTAAAATTAATCTATGTTATAAAACAGCTTCCCTTGCTTAGGTGGCCTAATCGACTAATAGATCAAGGGCCTGAGTGGTTTGGTTAATTATTACCTCAACGACTGCCTGTAGCCTAATCAACCGATTTAACACATATATCAGTGTTCAATACCCCCCCAACTACCATCCCGGGCCCATGTTGCCAGTCTGTATTCTTTTATAATTCTCTCTGGAGGCTAGGCATCTCCCCACCCATTGGCATCATTTGTTTGGGAAAAAGAAGAATCAATGCAGGTTAGGGAGCGGTCCACACTTCGTGTTTCCCTTTCCAAATATTTGTATAACTGTATCCCCAATTATCTGCCAACGCTTGATGAGAGAAAGAAAAATTTAGGTCTAATTATACCTATATAACAAACCTCAGTCCCATTTTTGGGCCACAGATCCAATAATGCCTCTTCAGGGCAGGATTATTTTCATACTAAAATATGAAGGGTCCACTTGAAGGTGGAAAATACCTCACATCCCAGGGACCTAAAGGCCCTCCCCCTCCCCGGATTAGAAATACATCTCCAAAGATGACTTTCAACTACCCATGGACAGATGCAAACATTTTCCCCAGTTAGATCCTGACGCTCCAGAAATTATTAAACATTTTCCTAACAGTGTCTTCTCTATTCTCCTACTTCCATTCCATTGAAATGTAGGTTGAACCTGGTGCTATGCTATTCAAGGTTATACACGTCCATATTTGGGGTCCCTCTCAATTAGGGATTAAACATTTTCCTCACACATCCCTCACTGAACTTTGGATACAGCGAATTACTGATCCATCATAACAAGTTATATTGGTTTGATTACATCTACTCACACAGCTACTATAGTCTATGATAGCTCCCTTCTCTGACCTGCAAGTAAATGTCCATGTACACTCACTTTCTCCCATCCATGGCCCTGTACCAGTCTGATGTAGGCAATATCTCCCTAAAACTGTACTGGTCAGGGTCCAGTGATGCTTTTCTTCTGCTGACTAGAGACCTGTTCCATTGTGTATTACTGACCTGTTGCTCAAGCTCCAGGCCAGAGACAGGGGAACAGGAACCCAGGGCCACTGTGTAAGTTGGTCAGGTCCCCCACATATCCAACAGCCAGTCAATTTAAAGCTAGTGGCTATTGTCTGGATCAGGGTTTGAAAGGTATTTTCATACCTCACTGCTCTCGAGGTACCAGCACAAAGGGTGTACCCACATAAAATCATACATGCATATACAAGGCACATTCTCCAACCCTTTGGGTTTGGTTCACACCCCATTCTCCTTATTAGTATATAATACCCCTAATTCCTAACAATACAGTTCAACCAATTGTAATATTTAGTACAAACAAGAAAAGTTCCAAGAGAGTTCCCTAAATGAGACAAGTCAAAAAGATTTTATATGTACAATTCAGTCACACTTTCAATATTCCTGGATCAGTCTCTACTGCCCACTTCTTTGGCGCATCCACGGGACCTTTGACTCGAGTGTGATGTGTCCAACCTTTCTTTTTGGTGCGTATTGCTGTATCTGAAGTCAACAGGATCTGGAACGGTCCTTTCCAGCTCAGGGTCAGCTTTTCTTCCTTCCATGTCCGAACCAGGACCCAGTCTCCAACTTATGCACTGTGAATCCTAAGGGAAGAGTCTGAGCAATAAGCCCTTTTAGGTGTAAAGTTTTTAGATGTTGCAATAAAGACATGATATATTTTCCTAAAAACAAATCCTTGGTCTCAAACATTGGATCCAAGGAGGAATTTTGAATCCCTTTTAGATAAGGGTGACTATATAATAACTCATAAGGTGATAATCCCACATCCCTTCGGGGTTTTGTTCTAATTCTTAATAAGGCAAGGGGAAGGCACTTGGTCCAGGGCAATTGTGTCTCTAACTCCAATTTAGTCAGTTACTGTTTAATTTCCTTATCCTTTCCACTTTACCTGATGAGGGCAGATGCCATGAGGTATATAAGTCCCATGATATTTCTAGAGCTTGGGCTACAGATTGGAGGATCTTAGCCATGAAATGGGTGCCTTGGTCCGAATCTATCTGCTCCACCATCCCATACCCTGGAATGATATGCACAAGGAGTACTTTTACAACTGCTGAGGCAGTTGCCCAGGCAAGGGGAAAGGCCTCCACCCATGAGGTCAGATGGTCCACTACAACCAGCAGATATTTGAGACATCCCACTGATGGCAGCTCAGTAAAGTCCAGCTGTGTGCTTTTGGAAAGGCCTAATACCAGGGGGCCTTCCTCCTTTTTGGACTTGTCATTGGGCCACTGTAATGTGCTGTCGTCTCCAGAAGCTGCCGATCGCTCTCTGGGAGGAGATCTGCCTGTGTCAACTCAAATCTCGTCGGACAGATTCTTCTTTCCTATAGAGAGCCCTTGTCTCTAGACAGTTGCTATTAACTCTCATCCAGAGTAGTGACTTCTTCCTCTGGAAAGCCGCCTCAAGTCTGGCCCAGACAAGACTACCTCTCTCCTCTTTTATCCTCCCAGAGAATGGGAGTGGGATAACACAAGGGCTTCTGGGGAAAATTACTTCAACCAATGAACTTGCTTTTTTTTTTAATTCATTTTTCCAAATTATCCCCTCCCTCCCTCCACTTCCCTCCTCCCGATGACAGGTAATCCCATACATTTTACATGTGTTATCAATATAACCTAGATAAACAATATATGTGTGTAAATATCCATTTTCTTGTTGCACATTAATTATTAGCTTCTGAAGGTATAAATAACCTGGGTAGATAGACAGTAGTGCTAACAATTTACATTCACTTCCCAGTGTTCCTTCTCTGGGTGTAGTTATTTCTGTCCATCATTGATCAACTGGAAGTGAGTTGGCTCTTCTTTATGTTGAAGATTTCCACTTCCATCAGAATACCTCTTCATACAGCATTGTTGTTGAAGTGTATAGTGATCTTCTGGTTCTGCTCATTTCACTCACCAACAGTTGATGTAAGTCTCTCCAAGCCTCTCTGTATTCCTCCTGCTGGTCATTTCTTACAGAGCAATAATATTCCATAACCTTCATATACCATAATTTACCCAACCATTCTCCAATTGATGGGCATCCATTCAACTTCCAGTTTCTAGCTACAACAAAAAGAGCTGCCACAAACATTTTGGCACATACAAGTCCCTTTCCGCTCTTTAGTATTTCTTTGGGATCTAAGTCCAATAGCAGCAATGCTGGGTCAAAGGGTATGCACAGTTTGACAACTTTTGGGGCATAGTTCCAAATCGCTCTCCAGAATGGCCGGATTCATTCACAACTCCACCAACAATGTATCAGTGTCCCAGTTTTCCCATATCCCCTCCAACATTCATCATTATTTGTTCCTGTCATCTTAGCCAATCTGACAGGTGTGTAGTGGTATCTCAGAGTTGTCTTAATTTGCATTTCTCTGATCAGTAGTGATTTGGAACCCTCTTTCATATGAGTGGAAATAGTTTCAATTTCATCATCTGAAAATTGTCTGTTCATGTCCCTTGACCATTTATCAATTGGAGAATGGTTTGATTTCTTATAAATTAGGGTCAGTTCTCTATATATTTTGGAAATGAGACCTTTGTCAGAACCTTTACTTTTAAAAATATTTTCCCAATTTGTTACTTCCCTTCTAATCTTGTTTGCATTAGTATTGTTTGTACAGAAACTTTTTAGTTTGATGTAATCAAAATCTTCTATTTTGTGATCAATAATGATCTCTAGTTCTCCTCTGGTCATAAATTCCTTCCTCCTCCACAGGTCTGAGAGGTAGACTATTCTCTGTTGCTCTAATCTATTTATTATCTCATTCTTTATGCCTAAATCATGGACCCATTTTGATCTTTTCTTGGTATATGGTGTTAAGTGTGGATCCATATCTAATTTCTGCCATACTAATTTTAGAAAACTCTTAATCCCTGTGCCCCTAGATTACTTAACAGACTGATAGTAACTTGGGCAAGGTCACTCTTTTTTCTCCCTGCCACGAGAGGATCATCTACATATTGTAAGACTTAACAGTAAGAAATCTATCCCTTATCTTCAACATAAAGAAGATCCAACTCACTTTCAGTTGATCAATGATGGACAGAAACAACTACACCCAGAGAGAAGGAACACTGGGAAGTGAATGTAAATTGTTAGCACTACTGTCTATCTACCCAGGTTACTTATACCTTCAGAATCTAATACTTAATGTGCAACAAGAAAATGGTATTTACACACATATATTGTATTTAGGTTATATTGTAACATATGTAAAATGTATGGGATTGCCTGTCATCAAGGGGAGGGAGTAGAAGGAGGAAGGGGATAATTTGGAAAAATGAATACAAGGGATAATGTTATAAAAAAAATTACTCATGCATATATAATGTCAAAAAAATTATAACTGAAATTAAAAAAAAAAAGAAATCTATCCCAGAATGTTCACACAATTCTTACATACCCAAGTAAATGTTCCATAAATTGAACATTATACCAATCATTTTACTTTTAAAATACCCAATACACAGAAAAATCCCACACTACATATTGCCGTAACAAAAACATTTTCAAAAGGACAAAGGCAAAAACTATTATACATGGAGTCCCTTTAAATAATTGGCATCAATACAATTATTTAAAACTTCCTATTTTCACATAAAGGAACCTGAAAAGTTCTCAAAAACATCATTTAAACTTTTTGAAATAACCCTTTCAAACTATAGATCACATTTCTGATCATATTTGTTAAAAAGAAAACCATTACCATTAGGTTTCAAAGAAACAAATATTCAATCAATTAACAGCTTGTGAAAGCAGCCTGTCCATTTAAATTATTAGCCTGCTTCTCTTCAGCAATTTGGTGGCAGCATGAACAAAGGCAACTTTCCACTGCTGCCCTTCCCCCCACTCAATTTCCTACACAGGAATTCTTCTCAAGATTAGGCAATCAGTTAATTTCCTTTCTTTTTCCAACTGATTCCTTCTTGATATCATTCAAGTTTCCAATTTACTCCTATAAATCAATCCTTCATAAATCTCCTGCATTCTCCTCTCCAGTTCCCTTCAGAACTTTTAAGATTCACAATACAGTGAATATCTAGATAACTCCATAAAACATAACTAAATAATGTTAACAAATTACCCAACATGTTTCAGAAGGTAACATACTGAATCACACTAATACAGCTGTTTTTAAAAGTTTTTTTTTTTTTTTTTTTTTTTTTTTTTTCCCTTTTCTGCCATATCTCTTCTCAGGGGAATTAGCATTTTACCTCCAAAGCTTTTTATTGTCCTGAACAGGCTAAGTTTGAATTTTATTGTTCAATCCCTTCTTTAGTAATAAAGGTATTCAAACACATTCTAAGATCTTTTACTCAGAATAAACAAATCTAACATGCAAAGTCAATAGCAAAATTATATTTCCCATAATTTTAGAATCATCCCAATATTTCTAATCAAATGTTTTTCTACTGTCTGAGTTTCCATCAGATAAGGTTTTATTGCCCTTTATTCTAGTAGGCTCTGAAAAAAGCTTTAAGGGAAAAACTTTCCTGTTAGTTTAAAATAGCCAAGTTCCATTTACTTACAAATTAGGACATCAGGTTAAACAAATTTAAAATCACGAGCAAATTTTCCAATAACCAATTCCCAAATTTCTTAATCATTGTTCTTAAAACTTAACAGAGTTTTAAATCACCAAAACAGACTAGGGGCTTTTCCCAGGACTCCTGCTCCTGGAGAGAATGTTTCACCTTGAACATTCTTCCCTCCCAGAATCCAAACAGAGTTTCTCTAAACTTCCAAGCCCATTTAGTGCATCTCTCTGCCTTCCCAGAGAATGCTTAGATATTCCATGATTTAAGACCAAAGCATTCTGAGCCACTCTGAAAGAATTACTACTCTGACTGAATCCCAACTCCCAGCAATTCAGCCTGATAGTTTTCTAAGCCTGCAACAGAGAGGCTGAACTCTTTATCTCTTATGAACTTGCTAACTTTTAACACAGGACAAAAACAATACAAAGCAGATAAACATACATACACAGACACATGTAGAACTCTTATTTTCACCTTTTACATTTCTTTTTATACCTAGTTACCGTCTTGACAAATTCTTTGGATGGCTTCTATCCCATTTTTACAACTTGGTCTCAAACCAAATTGTCAGCGGAGGTCCTTTGTTACCCTCATGCCGCGCAGTCACCCGAGAGAGAATCTCCTTAGAAAGTCCTTTATCATTGGAGTCAATAGCAGTCCATCAAAGCAATTTTTAGGAGGGCTAATCCCTTGGGTCTCCCTCGAACCAGCCAATAGCCCTCCAGACCTTTCCAAGCTCACCTTGAGAGCACAGTGCTTCCTTTTCAGACTGCTTGCCGGCCGATCAGGACTCTATTTCTCCTTTTTGTCTTCAAGTCTGCTTTTCACTGAGTATCTCTGCCTTGGGTCTTTTGTCAGAGAAGGAGGGAGGCTACACACTCAGAGCCAGAGACCATGGAAAAAAAAAAACTAGCCGTGGGCGCGCCTATCCCCATTCAGGATGTGCAGCCGTCTCCCCAAAGACTCATCCCAAACCGAGCCCCCAAACTGTGAGGGATAGAAAATCCTATCCAAAAATGACTACTCAGAGATCACTCAGAAAAGCAGAATTATTTATTAGAATCTTGAGAAGCAGACCCCATCCTGGTCTGTGAGCCAAATTCACAGCAGGAGAGAGCCACTCCCTTGAAAATGTTCACATTTTATACAAAGAACCTCCAAAATCCCACCCTCCATGTGTTGTGATTGGTCATACAAGTCTGCACTCCCCTATTTGGTCAGTGGAATGCACCCGACAAGGTGATTTGCAACCTCTTTGGACACGTATATGTTCCCAATCTCTTCTTTGGACAATGGAATGCAGCCTAGGCCTTCACATGACTGGGGCCTAGTGGCCCTGGTTTACGTTAGCTAGCAGACTCTGATCTATGTGCTTAATCTGTAAGTTCTTCACCATATTTTACTCCACACACTGTGATAATCTCTGTTATTGTGCCTTAGAAACTAATTTTGTACCTGTATTGTGTCACCAAACTTTGGCTTCCTTTCATCTTTGTAACACTCCCTCCCCTCAGACCACTGTATTTCACTTCCAGCTTCTAAATACCACTTAACAAGTATCTCAGGACTGGATCTCTAAAATTTTAGTGTCTGTCTACTAGACCTCTTCCTATTTAGGGCCCCCCATCCTACTTTCCAAAAGATTTCTTTAACAAATTAAAAGAATGGGGAAATGATTAGGTCCTAGATTACTAAGTGGGATTGATAGGGAGAGCCTGAAGTACTGATAAAATTATTCCCTGAGCTAAGCAAGGAAGGGAACAGATAGTGATCAGTTTAATCTTATACTCCCAACTTCTGTGGAGGTAGCCCTACCTTACACTGTGTCCAGTCAGAAATTTAAATTATATGTCAAACCACCGGGGTTAAATTTCCCCTCTGAGCTGTAAAAAGTCTTGTCCTTCCCAAAAAAGCAAGTTGCTCAGTCACCTATGATTTTGTCTTGTTTTGTTGTGGTTGGTTGAGTCTATGAGAAATTTCACATAAATAAATGGCAAATCTCTGTTACCTGTGATGGATGGCTTGTCATGATTGCTCCATGATGCTAAGTAACTATGCTCTCCCAAATCTACTTCATATTTCTATTTCATATTATCACTTCTGGTACTTTTATTTACTACATCAACACTGTTATGGAAAAGGAACTGACCCCATCTTCTCATAATTTGTGTTCCAACCAAGCACTCTTGCCTTTATATGGAAGTCTATTCCTGTCTACAAAAGCAGTAGCAATTTGAAATCCAGTCTAGTTGTACTCTTAACTGTTTGCTGCCTTGGTGAACTAATAAACTTCTTTGTCTTATTTTCTTGAGTTTGCCTTATTAATGTATGATTAATGAGGGTCTAACTAGAGCTGCCTCTTAGCAATTGAATATAAAGTCTGTCTGACATTCAAAACCAATATCTTACTCCACTTTTCCCTTCTTCCTTTGAAGAGAGAAGCACTAAAACTCTTTCAAGGAGAAATTTTCTTTGAACCCTGCCTCGGTAAGACCCACCCCAAGGAACCAAGATAAAGTGGTTTATCTTGGTCGAAGTAGTTGAAGTAATCTCATTTAGCTGGGCATCTAGATTTCTATTGACCCCTATTGTTGGCTCAAAACCACTCCCAGTAAGTGGTCTCATCTAGGTCTGGGGGCAGTGACAGCATTGAGGGAATCTCATTCAATTGAAATTTCTGTCTCAGATTTCCTTATGAAAATGGCAACTTGGAGCTCAGTCCTTGCAGAGAACTTAACATGCCATGCCATGCCATGTTATACCAAGGAATCCTCTGTCTGCTGAAATGATATTCTCTTTCAACATTTCCCTCTCTTTAACTTTCTTACCTATTTCCTTAACAAGACTTTATACTTCTCTGTTGGGATTCCTCTATTAGAAACTTTACTTCTCTGCCAGGACCTTGCCACTAAGGAATTCAGTCTTTCTATTCATTCATAGCAAAGGCTGACTTCCCAATGCCAATAATAAACTTCTTTTTATCAGTCTAACTGTAAATTCCTTTACAATGGACCTCTGCGCCACCAGAAGAGGGTTCCCACAACTCCCTGCATGTGCCGAATCCTAAAGGGGATTTAGGTTCACTGAACCCTGAACCTGCCACTAACCTCATTACTTAACTCCCTGACCACCAGGAACCCTAACCTCATCATCTAACTCCCTGACCATCCTAACCCTAATCTTATCACCTTTACACTCTGTTTCCCAAGTTTTTTTACATTTAGTGACACTGATTTTTTTTCCTTGATAAAGACAATCCAATCCCTGATTCTGGGCATTTTCACTATGCATGAAATGTTCTCACTCTTCATTTCTAATTTTTGGCTTCCCAGTTTCTGTTAAATCCCAGCTAAAATCCCCACTGCTACAGAAAGACTTTCCCAAATTCCTCCTTATTCTAGTACTTTTCTTCTATTGATTATTTCCCATTCATCCTTTATATAGCTGATTTCTATAATTAATGTGGTGGGATAGCAATACCTAGTTCAAAATAAACATGTGGCAAATCACAATGGCCATTCTCTTGTACCTTTACCAAAAGGTAGATTTATATAAGGGAAGAGGTTAAAGACAAAATGAAGGGATGAAATAGGCACCAAGAATGGTAAATAAGAAATAGAGTTGGGAGAACATATAGTTAGATTAAGGAAAAAGAGAAGTTACCAGTGCAACACATAATTAACCACGGGAAAAGAAACACTCCATGAGGTGGTGAAATCCATTGTCTAGCATGTTAGACTGACCAGATTTAGCTAGAGTAAGGGAAATGGCATCATTAGAAGAAAGGCACTCTGAGGAAGAGAAAGAAAATACCACATAGTGGGATTAGTCATGAAGAAAACTTAGCAAAGATCTTCATCATAAGCAGATCTTTTATAGAGAAAATGTAGTCTTGGGGATTGCAAAGTGCAAACTGAAGAGGGAGGGTCAGGGAGCAGGTGGCACACCAGATCCTAGAACTCCTAAAGATATGCCAATCAACAAAAAAATCGGATATTGAGGAGATGCCTATCAATTGGGGAATGGTTCAATAAATTGTGTTTGTGTCTGGAATATTGTTCTGTAGAAAATGATGAGCAGAATGCTCTCAGAAAATAAAAAAAAAAAAACTCTGAAAAGTCTTCCATGAACTCAAGCAAAGCGAAATTTACTGTATTCAAAGTAATAGCAATGTTCTATAAATGACTTTGCTATTCTCTGTAATACAATCATTCAGGACTACTCTGAAGGACTTATGATGAAAAATCTTATCCATATCCAGATAAGGAAATGATTGTGTATGAATACAGATAGAAGCATTCTCTCTTTATCTCTCTCTTTCTTTTTAGCAATTTTTCTTGAGTGTTTTTATTTTCATTAGGGTGAGAGATCTGTTTTTTTTTTCATAACTTGACTTTTATGGAAATGTTTTCATATGTGGTTCTTAATTGTGAGTATGGATAGAAGAGGGAACCTAGAGCTTAAAATTTTTAAAAACAAATGTAAAAAAAAATGTTTTGAATGTAACTGGGGAAAATATTAAGTAAAATAAAATAAAATATGCCAATCAAGATAGTCTGGAAAAGCTTAACTTTTTAACTTACAGTATTAAGATAGTCTGAGAAATCCAAGTTCCCATCAAGATTATCTCAAAGGTTGTTGTGACTGTCTTTAAAGATGCTAACTAGATTGGAAACAGGATGAATGAATTAACAATAGATTAACTTCACATTATTATATATGAACAGGATTTGGCAGTTTACGTAATAATGATTTGCAAGTTGTCTTCTCCATTATTGACAACAAGATGGAGCAGCAGAGAAAGTGCCAGTCCTGGAGTCAGGAGAATATTAGTTAAAATCTTACCTCAGACACTACTTGTGTGACCCTCAGCAAGTCACTTAATTCAGTTAAGTTTTCCTCAGT
This sequence comes from Sminthopsis crassicaudata, assembly GCF_048593235.1. Lineage (NCBI taxonomy): Eukaryota > Metazoa > Chordata > Mammalia > Dasyuromorphia > Dasyuridae > Sminthopsis > Sminthopsis crassicaudata. The sequence continues at coordinate 338,225,199 of NC_133618.1, read as the reverse complement.
TTCCTCATCTGTAAATGAGAAAGAAATGGTAAACTGCTCCAGTATCTTTGCAAACAAAATAAAACAAAGCACCAAAATGGGGTACATAGAGTCAGACAAGACCAAAAACAATAACAATTGTCTGTTAGATTGTGAGTTCCTCAAAATCAGGGGCTTTCTTTTACCTTTTCTTTATAGCACAGTGCCTGGAATATAAAAGGTGCTTAATAGAAATTTATTGACTGGCACAAACTGAACAGAGTGGGTAGAGCTGGTAAGGTAATTGATATCCTAGTTTATCAGCTGAGGTTGTATGAGGATAATTGATGGGACCAGGCAGGCTGTCATGGATCACTAGGTTTCTTCTCAAGGTAAATCATTTCTACAAGAAATGTTTATTCATTGGCCTTACCATTGCTGGGCAGTTGTAGACTTTTCTACCTTAAACCACTAGTCTGGCTGTCTTTAGCTAAAGTATTATCATTTTATTACCATTTTCTTTTCAGCTAGAGTCTCAGAGAGGTCTTTCAGGTAGGACAAGTTATTACCAAGGAAAGGTCCTTAGTAATCTCACTTCTCTCAGAAGCTTATGTAAATAAATGGGTAAAAACAAAGATATGAATTCAGTCTATAATTCATTGCCCATGTTGAACTTTTCATTTGCCTACTGAGGTTATTCAAGAACTCAAACTCTTTTTATGGTAGAGAATGGTTTTATATTTGACATATATTTCAATGTTTCTTTTAGTCTCTAAAAAAGTTTCATGATGTCAGTTTTAACACTAATTTAAATTTCAGAGTATTCTAAAGTTATTGGAATTTGTTCTCTCTATAGTGGAGTAGCTATTTCCCTTCTTCTGATGAGGTTCCCTTCTTCAGTTTCTAGGGAAATATAGCAGTGATGAGGACCCCTGCCTTTGTTCTAACAATTTGTCTGTTAATGATTCTATAATCTTCTGACTTTGGGATAGTCCTACAAACCTTACTGACTGTCAGATAGATATTCTGCTGTCAGTGATAACCAAATTCCTGTGACAATAGTGAAAAGACCACTCCTCATTCTACCTCTGGGATAGAAAATTAGCATATCAGTGACAAGAAGAACTGTATAAATCTGTCTCCTTGCTACTGGTTCTTTGCTAAATCCTTTTGGAACTTAGCCCCCTTCAAATGGTGTTACAATTACAATAAACTTTGCTCCTTGACTTGGAGATGGGTTCAAATATGCAAATTCTTTTGAGATACCTTGCAACACCAGTCTGAAACCTCAATCTTTTGGGGTCTCCTTTTTGAACCTCATTCTTTGGTGGCCCATACAGGAAGAGTCTGACATTCCCTGTCTTCATTTTCTCCTTGTAAGCCCCACACCACTCTTTTCTCCCTTGATCCTATAGCTGAAACATCCCAAGCAATTGGAAGAAGGCTTGTCTGAGTTGTCCCAAGCTCCATGCTCAGCAGATTTTCCTTGACTGGGGATGTCCAGACTTGGAAATTCTTACAATTTTTGGCAAAATTCCTAGGGAACTTTTGCCATATTTCTACCTTCTCTGGGATGGTAGAGGAGATGAAATGCTATAGGATGGCTTTTGGCAAAAATATTTTATGGCTTTTGGCAAATATAGGACAGTCCTATTTCGTGTCATTTTTGTCTGTGTCTGCATCTCTGTGCAGAATGTCTATGCCATGTTTGTTCTGTGAGCTAAATTCTGTTATCTGAAAAGATTTAAAATTCAGCCAGCAAGAAAAAACTTGTTTGCTGTACTTAGAATGCTGAGAAAGATTTCTTAACATCATTGACTCCCACCTTAAAAGGGGAAAAAAACCTGATTTTTTTTTTCCTGTGAATCCCAGCTCTGGCCAAACTGGGGACTACAGAAATAAAAGTTAGCTAATTAAAATTTCAGAACTGTTAAAATAACATCTTAGAAGATTATCAAGAACATCAAGAAGATATCAATGAATGCTATCATTGAGAGCAATGATTAAGAAGTTTGGCAATTAATCATTTTAAGACATTAATTCCTAAAACATTGGGGATAAATCCAAGAATTTACCCCATTCTGAAAAAGAGAGAGACAGAGACAGAGACAGAGAGAGAGAGAGAGAGAGAGAGAGAGAGAGAGAGAGAGAGAGAGAGAGAGAGAGAGAGAGAGAAGGAAAAGGGAAAATTAGGTAAATAGCAACTTTTTGCTCACCCTTTCTTGACTCCTATTTTGTCTGGTGTCCCTTTCTGCTCAATTGAGAAAGCACCCCAGAGGGTAATAAGGGACCCTCTCCACAGCCCTGATCACTCAGCTTGCTCCACTTCTCTGAGTCCTGAGTGTATCTCAGTTGTGGATATTGCTAACAAGATTAATATAGCTCAAGTCCCTCTGTTTGCTAACCTCTTTCATCTCCGATCAGATTAAGAAAAGAAAATGCTAAAGAATTGTAAGGAAACTCAAATTCTGCCTCACCTGTAGACTTGTGGGAAGCAGCAATAGCCATGGGAACTCCATAACAACCTTACCCAAACACCTCCCCAACCCAGGTTAAGGAGAGTGGGGATGGAGTGGGGGGTCAGGCTCCATGGTCAGCATTCAATGATCCCAGATACTTGAAACTACCATCAAAGAGAGATCCTGGCACCAGTGACTCTAGCCTTCAGCAGATTTTGTCCAGCAACTGTCAGGAAAGAATGCAGGTTTCCCTGGCAGCGCCCTGCATGGCAGTGTGAAGTGAGAAAACCAGCCAGTTTCTGCATTTGGTAAGCCCACCATTTTCTGTTTCAGTTGCAGAAATGTATTAGCTAGCTATGTAACTTATGGCAAATTATTTTATCTCTGCCCAGTTCTCGGTTTTGTAAAGAGAAATAATGACTGTTGTTAAAAAGATCACATGATTACAAAAGTTCTTATCATAAAACAAATGTTATATGAATGTTAACTGTTTTAATGGATATGAGTGTTTCATATTTTATAACTTTACATGGGTTTTAAATGTGACCAACATATAATAGTAGTGTTGAGATAGCTGGGGTGTGTGTGTGTGTGTGTGTGTGTGTGTGTGTAAGTAAAGTAATTTGGAAGCAAATTAAATTAAATTAAATTAAGGCCTCCCCAGGACTAGGAGGATAGTACATAGGGGAAAGAGAGTCTCTTTCTTTCTTTCCCTTTCTCTCTTTCCCTGATTGCAGCAGTGATATATGGATGAAGGAGTGAGAGGGAGAGAAAGAAAATATACTCAGTTCAGTGAAATTTGTTATTTGAGATATGAGAGTAAAAGCAGTTTTAAAGGAGCTCTAATCAAAGCCCACTAAAATGATATATACATTGTAATCTATTTGCATTGATAGGGTTAACAAAAGATTTAAGAGTTTGTGAACTTCAAGAAAACATCAAAGCAGTTCACTGCTACTTTAAAAATTCTGGCAACAAACAGCCTGCTGTTTACATAAAGTTACATAGAGTTAGACTTCTGTCTGTAAAAACTGGCATCTTAACCCTTGGCTCTTTTGTCCCTCGATCCTAAATCCTGGCTCACAAAAGAGAAATGGTTTGTGTGAATTCAAAAATAGCCAAATGGCAATTCAGTTTGTCTGGAACATTTAATTAGAATTTAGAGAATCACATAAACTAAATCTGTTCTATCTCAATTTTAAGAATTGTCTTGTTTTCTCCCTTAAACAAAAGGGACACTTATTTAAGGAAACAGAAATACTCCCTGAAAACTTCCAAATCTGCAACAGCTTGGGGATAGAATAAACTGAACCACAAAAGAAGATGGATAGTTTAATTAGCCTTAATAATCCCATTTTATAATATTTTGTAAATGTAATTTAGAAAATTAGGCATTTTTGTAAGAAATGACCAGCAGGATGCTTTCAGAGAGGCTTGGAGAGGCCTACATGAACTGATGCTAAGTGAAATGAGCAGAACCAAGAGATATACGGCAACAAGACTATATGACAATCAATTCTGATATACATGGCTCTCTTCAACAATGAGAGGATTCAAACCAATTCCACTTGTTCAGTGATGAAGAGAATCAGCTAGACCCAGAGGGAAAACCCATGCATATGCTTTGTAAATAAATAAATGGGGAGGGGGGAATTAGGCATTTTCATCTTTGCTAGAAAATTAAGAAGAAATCATGGCTAAGACTATTTGGATATTAAGAAAATTCTAAAATTGTTAACTAAGTTATTTGTAGTTATTGTCATCATATTAAACCTAAAATTGGTAATTACTTATTTAATTTACTTATTTAATTACATGATATAATCACGATATAATACTTCATAATCCCTTAATACCCACTAATATTCTAAATATCAGATGATTTTCAAGAACTCAGCTACCTATGCATCTGAATCTATTTTATTGTATTCAGTTAAAGCAGGATCTAGTGTTGATAGTGCAGTGTATAATAGAATTTGGAAAGTACCCTTTTTTAAAAAAAAGTATTTTATTTTTTGAAATACATGCAAAGATAGTTTTCAACAAACTTATATTACAAATTTTCTCCTTCTTTCCGTCAGCAAGACAGTAAGCAATCCAATATAGGTTAAAAAGTACAATCCTTCTAAACATAATTCCATATTAATCATGCTACACACACCAAAAAAAAATCAGATTAAAAGGGAAAAAAATAAGCAAACAAACCACAATAGAAAAAAAAAGGTGAAAATATTATGCTTTGATTAACATTCATTCTCCATAGTTCTCTCTCTAGATGCAGATAATTCTTTCCATCACAAATACATTGAATTACCTTGAATTACCTTTGTTGAATCTAAAAGTCAAGCCCATCACAGTTGATCATTACATAATGAAGTTGTTACTGTGTACAATGATCTCTTGGTTCTGCTCACTTTACATAGCATCAATTTACATAAGTTTCTCTAGGCCTTTCTGAAATCTTCCTGCTGATCGTTTCTTATAGAATAACAATATTCCATTACAATCATATACTATAACTTATTCAACCATTTCCCAACATGTACCCAGTATTCAGTTCCTTACCACTACAAAAAGAGCTGCTATAAACATTTTTGCACATGTGAGTCCTTCTCCCTCTTTTATGATCTCTTTGGAATATAGGCCCAGTAGTGACATTGCTGGATCAGAGGATATATAGTTTTATAGCTCTTTGGGTATAGTTTCAAATTGCTTTCCAGAATGGTTAGATCATTTCACAACCCCACCAATCCATTTCCAAATGCACTCAAAAATGTGGTAACTTGTTCAAGGTCACATAGGCACTAAGTTGCAAAATACTGTCTTTCCAATTTATTTTTACAGATGAGGAAACTGAGGCAAATTGGATATAAGTGACTTGCCCAGATTCACAAAGCTAGTAAATGTCTGAAGCCAGATTTAAATCCAAGATGATGAGTCTTCTTGAATCCAGACTTGATCCATATTCTCTGCGAAGGTAGTGCTTTATTCACTATAATTGACTACTGCACTGTTTAGTGTTCTGCCCTGAGTCTTTTTCTCTTCTCTCTCTAAACTACTTCACTTGGTGATGATCCTCATTAAGAACCAAAGGTATTATCATCTTATGATTCTCATTTTATTTTTGTATATATGTATATATATACATATATATGCACACACACACACACAAATATTTTTCCAGTTACATGTAAAACAAGTTTTTACATTTATTTTTAAAACTTTTGAGTTCCAGATTCTCTCCCTTCCTCCCCTCCCCCATTGAGAAGGCCCATGTGAAGCTATGTAAAACATTATCTCATGATTCTTAGTCTATCTTTCCTATCCCCATCTCTCTGCTGACCTTTCAGTCTCTCACTTCTAATTGCCTTTCAGATATCTTGAACTGGATATCTTGTAGACATGTTAAACTTAATATGTCTAAAACAGAATTCATTATTTTCCCTCCTGAACCTTCTCCATCCTTTTTTCTATTACTATAAAAAGCAGCAGCACCTTCCCAGTCCCACCTTTTTCCCTATTACTGTAAAAGGCAGCAGAATCTTCCCAGTCTCACAAACTCGAACCCTAGGAATCATTCTGGATTACTATCATTGGCTTTCCAACCCCAACCCATTTCAGACTGCTCTCTTCAAGTAATTAATATGTACTTATGAAGTATCTGATCATTGTGTCTTTTAGGCAAACATATATTTGACATTCAAACAATGTGGCCAGCCCGAGTTGTGTACTCTGCAATAGAATTGAACAATTGCAATTAAGTTCAAAAGAGTACCTTAATGTCCAGTAATTATTTTGCCAGGTGATCTTCAGAATCTTCCTAAAACAATTAAAGTGGAAATGATTCAATTTCTTGGCATATTAATGATATACTGTCCATGTTTCACAGGAATACTACAACAAAGTCAGCACAATGGCGCTACAGACCTTCAGTTTGGTAGGCAGTCTAATGCTTCTCTCCCATACTATCTGTCTGGGTCTCCTAAATTCCAAGTTAACTCTGGTAATGTACATCAACCCTATTGTCTATGTGTACATCCCTAGAAAATCTACCAAGGTAACTGAACTATTCAATGACATTCAAAAGTTCTCCATTTATTGTAACCCATGTTTCTATGTATGGTTAGTGTGGTGTTGCCTGGTGGAGAATCTCTGTTTTCTTGGTATTAATTGTATCGCTAAAATTGGCACAAGCAACAGAGAATCTAGCCATACTCTGTTGCATGTCAGCATCAGAGGCAGCATTGAGTGTACAATCATCTGAAAAGAAAAAGTCAATTCCCTTGCACTTTAGTATTAGCTGATAGCCTTTTCAAATTAAAGAATTTATCAAAAGTGCAGTAGTTGGGGCAGCTAGGTGGTACAGTAGATAGAGTCAGAAGGACCTGAGTTCAAATTTGGCCTTAGATAAGTACTTAACACTTCCTGGTTGTGTGAACCTGGGCAAGTCACTTAACTCCAATTTCCTCAGCAAAAAAAAAAAAAAAAAAAAGTTCATTATTTGACCTTGATGCCATTTTCATTCTTGTTAAAGATATTTGACAGCACTGCTGAAAACATCATGCCAAAAAGCACGGGAGGAATGAATAGCCTTGCTTCATTCTGTTGATGCTGGGAAAGCACAAAAACATCATCCATTATCTAGCATTATCCTGCGATCACATCATCATGAAGCGAATGTAAATACTGGCAGCAAACACTGTATCAACCATTCCTCCATCCTTTCTTAAGCTACACTGGTTCCTAGGGAGATGACCATATTCCAAATGAAGAATCAGTCAGAGGACTCTGGCAAGAATCTTGTAAGCAATGACTGAGAGACCATCCTCTCCCCTACTCGTCACAGGACAACCTGTGCAAAGGCATACTGATAGAAAATAGAATATTGTATAAAAAGAAGAACAAGGAGGTTAGATTGACCAAAACTTCGAGTTTATGAAAGAGAGTATTATGCAATACTCTGGATCTAGGACTTTGTAAAGGGCTTTAATTGCCAAAGAAGGTGTTTCATGTTTTATCCTAGAGACAAGAGAGAGGCATTGGAGCTTCTCAAATAGAGTATTGACAGGCAGTCCTTTGCTTTGGGAATATGAATCTGGCGGCTATGTGGAAAAATGATTGGAGAGGGAAAAGACAAGAGGTTCCTTCTATACTGCCTTTAACCTGTGGGGTTCAATCTACAATAAAAGAAATCGAGGCAGAGCTCTGAGCCAACAGAATTTTATTGTGGTCCACGCCCCTCCCCAATGTAGGAAATCTCAGATCTTCATCATGATCTGAGATACCCTCTTTTCTTAACAATTTAGTTTTGTAGTAAAAAAAAAAAATTTTTAAAGTAAAATAAGTTTTGTAGCAAATACTTGCTACCCAGACTATGACACAGAAGAGGCAAAGTATTTGTATTTACAAAGTCTCATTAATTGTTAGATTTCTATCTTGACCATTCAGGAAAACTTTCAGCTAAAGCTTGTCATAGATTAGATAGTAGAGGATATCCAAATATCCTGATGGTCTTTCATTGGCCCTATGTTGGGTAATGGATTGAGGAATGCATTTCACAGGCAGTTTCTACAATGTGAAGATAGGGTTACCCATTAGTCAAGTACTCATAAGACTTGTTGGTCAAGTGCCATAGGGCCATTTTCCTAGTGAAGGGATAATATGAGTGAAGGTACAATTAAAAGTAGTTATGGGGGAGGTGGAACACTTTCCATGCCATCTAGTCAACTCCACCACACTGGACTTGGTCACTTGCCATCAGGCATTGTTTAAGCAAGTGGATTTGAAGCAGGTGGTGGTCCCTTTAAGAAACTGTATTTCCTATTGATCCTGTGGTCCCTTTCAGATTCTCAGCCCCTCCTGGGGAAGGCATATCCTACCTCGATAAGTTATCTTTCCAGGATGCCAGAGCCTTTGATTCAATTAGAAATCCTGATCAAAAAGCACCCCTTTGAAGTATTGTTAATTCCAATAGGAGATTGGGGCTGTTCCAGCCCCCATTGGATCTGACCTGCTTGGGCTATCCCAAGACACTCAATATAATAGCTTCCTTCAACGAAGGCCTTTTGCAGATGGATCTCGGTAACTCACTCAGCTGTCAGGGCTTTCTGTCCACTGAGAACTGCATTCTCAGTGCAAAACTCCATTTTCCATAGATCTGTCACTATAGAAGTCAGTCTCTGGTAAACTGATTTCTAACTGATTTCTATCTAGCAATAAACTTTCATTTTGCAACTAATATTTCCGGAATGAGTGAATTCTTTCACTCCCAAATTATTTCTTTATCCTTAAGATTTTTCTATCCTTAAAATTCTATCTTAGACTCTACCATTCCCTTAAGTTGTTATTTTATATATTTCTTCCCCTTTCTAGAAAAAGCTATCCATAGTTGCCACATCCATTTCTTCTCACTTATTTCTCAGCTCTTTATAATCTGGCTTCCAGTTTCATCACTTTAAATAAAACTGCTCTCTCCAAAGTTACTGACTTTTAATTGACAAATTAATCTTCAAATTTCTCCCCCTATCTTCTTCATTTGATACTGCTGACTACTCTCTCATCCTAGATACTGTTCTCTTCTCTGGGATTTTGTGACTTTGATGGGGGTTGAGGTCCCTTTAAGATTCCTTTCTAATTGCCCAACCCATGACTGACCTTGATTCATAAATCCTGGTCAAAGGCATCCTTTGAATATCCGGGCCCAGCCCCCACCATCATCAGCTCAGCTTCCCCCCCACACACACCTGATCTGGGCTAACTGAAAAGCCCACCGAGAACTTAGGGGTACCGCCCATCATCTTATGGGTATAAAAGAGGTGAGCCAGAACGTCCTCTTTGCAGGAGCCCTCCCAGCCAACTCATGGTATCCTTCCGTCCATGTAAGGGCTCCTGCCCGCCCAGTGGCCACCTCTGGCCCTGGCGTCTTTCTAACTGAACTTTACTTCCAATTTCTACAATAAACTTTTTATTTATCAATCTAGGTTTTCGGGCCTGTAAATTCATTTTACAGGGGATACTGCGCCTCATGGGATTATTTATGTGCCCAAGAAATGGGGTTCCCCCTTTCCTTTCCCTCATTAACATGACTGAACTCTTTCTATTTTCCCCAAACCCTTGGTCTTTCTCGAGTCTCTCACTGCTTTTCTGCATCCTATACAATGCTGCCAAAGTTATTTTCCTGAAGGACAGATCTGACATATTTCCTCGTAGCTCAATAATGAAATATTTCATCATTATCTAACCCTTTTTAAAATTTTTCTATTATTTAAAAATTGTTTAAGTTATATAACAATTAGTACTATAGAGACAGGAAGTAGGTCTGTGATTTCCTGGTTACAGAACTCCCGAGTGAGGAAACACCCTGTACTGATGTAGTTGGCCCTTTTCTGTAATTCACAGGCTTATTCATGGTTGCCTGGAGCAGTGAGAGGTACTGGGATATTAGCGGCGGGTCCTTCTGCCCTCGAGGTTGACTCTCCCATACACTTTGCCACGCAGACTCTAGTTTTACAAAGTTTATAAATAAATATAGTTTATGAATAAATAAATACAAACACATGAGGGGGGCGTCCTAAAATTTCCTACTGAGCATTCTTAGGATCAAAAAAGTTTGGAGATGAAGGCTTTAGAGAATAAAAACAAAACAAAACCGGTAATTCTACTTAGAAATCGCGCATCAGCTAACTTTGAGCAGTACCGCACACCGTCTAGTCATCAACCGCAGGCTCCGCCCAACCTCCGCTCACTGATTGGAGCATCGGTTCCGGATACCCCGTTGCCGGAAAGAAGACGGTAGTAGATTCCATTCTTGAAAAGGCCTAGGGAAGGCTCCGCCGGGGTGGTACCCTACCGGAAGGAAAATGGTGAGTTGCCGCCCGGGAAGCGGGGCGGAGGCAAAGGACTAGGCTAGCCGATAGGGCTTTCTCTAGCCTGCGGGGTCCGACTGTGAAGTGTAGGGCCGCCCTGAAATTGCGAGAGATCCTCCTCTGCCTCATTAGGCCTTGGCTCTGCTCAAGTGCACCCGGGTTATTTCCCTGTGGCTAACGGCTGCAGCAGTCTCAAGTTTGCGAAATGATAGGCCCCGAGGCTTTGGTTTCCCGGTTCTTAATAGATGTTGTCTTGCGCCACATCTTCCGACTCTTCGGCCCCGAGCCGTCGCGGGCTCCTTGGCGCCTCCATGGGATGGAAATGGAGAAAGGAATCCGGGACTGCGAGTGGCGAGAGAGGGGGGAAGAGCCTGGGGGGAGAGATCGAGTGCTCTCTGCTTCTCCCAGCCCCGCCTTGCTCGGCGGTGCCTCCGCCCATCCTCTCCAGATCTCTCCTGTTCTTAGGTACCGGTCTAGAGCCACCGAAGCCAAAGGAGCGCCTGAAAAGTGGTAGCAAAAACTGCCCTGTGGGCTCCGGTGACTTCGTCCTCGTGTTCTTTAATCCGGTTCTTTCTCTCCCCGAGAAAGAAAGAAATTGGGGTGTTGTCGTGACACCTCAAGTCCATGTGTCCCTCCAGTCATGATCATCTGGGTATTTTGGTTTTAATTATCTTAGGAAATTGCATTGACTCCTTAACTCGTTTTAGGTTTTCTTTAGGTTTAATTTAGGCTACGGAAGTCATTTTAGATGTTTTGGAAAGGGTAATAGGATTGCTAGTTAGTATTTAAATAACTTTAAAGCATTTTATCCTCATAACAACCATATTTAGTCCCATTCTGTGGATGAGGAAACTGAGGCAAAAAGTTGACTTTCCTCAGCTTCCTCCTGGCCAACTTTTCCAGTATCTTTGCCAAGAAAATCTCAGAGTCAGGAACTGAACAATTAGAATAAGAGTAAGAGGCAGAAGTGGGATTTTAACCAGTCTTCTCTAATAACAGAACCAATGCCTTTTTATCTCACCTCTCTCCTCACACCCCTCTACCTAAATCTTTGCACACTAGATATTTAAACGTTTTTAATTTTACTCTTAGAGATGGTATGGTTCAGTGATGTGAAAGTTGAGCACGGAGCCAGTGAAACTTCAGGTCCAATCTTTATCCCTATCTAACTTAATATAATTCCCTTGTGGCATTTAGAAGGGAGAAATGGATTAGAGAGGAAGGCATATCTTAATTTTTTTACTATGAAGAAGAGAAATTGAAACATTGATTTTCCTTGAGCACCTATTGTGTTCAATCTAGTTTTGAAAGGTGATAATCTCTAAAAATTTTTGCCCAGAGGTAGTACTTCCATTTTAACTGGCTAGCTCTCTAGTGAATTTATGATTAAAACTTTAATAATAGTTACCATCTCAGGGAGGAAGAAATAATGACTTAATCTATATTTTTCAAAGACTGCCCCTCCTACACACATACACAATATCTATGAAAGAAAGGGAAATAAAATTGGGGGAACTGGAGAATGAGTCCTCTTGTCAGTTTCAGGAAGTGACAGAAGACTTCTTAAGATCTTCCTGCTTCCATCACAGAAGTTCTGACATATCATCTCCCCCTTTTCTGTCTTTTTGAGAGAGAAAATTCTGAGGACACATCAGTAGTTGATATGGTATATCACCTTACAAATATGTCGAGTTGATGGTATAATTTAATCTTAAATGACAAAAGTTATGATTTTTAAATTTTTGTTTAATAGTAAAGTTAAAGATGGAGATAAGGTTGGGCACTGGGGCCCCGATCTGCCACTGACAAAAAAATGAAGTAGGGGCTAAAATAATAATAATATCTAACATTTATATAGTACCTACAGTGTTCCAGGTACCATGCTAAATTTTTACATATATTTTCTCATTTGATCTTTACAACAATCTTGAGAGATAAGTTGATATTTTAAAATCATTAAAGCCTGCTCAGCAACATGAGGAATAATGATATATTTTATAAATATATATTTTTAAACAGACATCTTTAAAATAAAATATGCCGTTGTAATCATAGAAATATTATTGAAAAGCAAAATATGAATTAAAAAGCATTTATTAAACACAATATGCTATGCATTAGCATACAAATTCGAAAGCTAAGATTTCCTCTGCCCATAAAGTATTTACATTCTCATAGGGAGACAATATGAATTAAGGAGTTAATTGTGTATAGGAAGGAACTCGGAAAGTTACTGAATAGGTGAGTAAGACCATACGGGAACATTTTGACATATCCCTAACAGGCGTAATGGGAAAATTGATCTGATCATTTCAGAACTGGACAAGTAAAGATGGGGTAAGGAAGATATCTGTGCTAAGGCAAAATGCATGTGGTGAGGACATGGCTGTGGAGTAGGGCATTAAGTGAAATGGCTTTCATTTCATTTCCTGAGATTGTAGGCTAGAAGGGATAGGTAACAATCAAAGAAAGCATCAAGGTCCCAGCATTCCAAAAATGAAAGGTTTAAACATTCTATTTAGTTTCTCATCTTGGTAGCAAAGCATTTGGGGAGTAGGAAGTAAATGTAATATATGGAGAATGTATTTATCTGCTAAGCAGGAAGATGATTCCAAGCCTCTGAGACATACAACATATGCTGCCTGTGTGACCCTAGGCAAGGTATTTAACTTTAACTCTATAAGACCAGATTATAGAGCAGTTGAGTTCTAATTGATAGAGGGGTTTCCTCACCAAAAATTCCCTGCTACAAGTAAATTGACAAATTGACTCCTCCAAAAATGTTACAATTAAAATTAAGCAACTGTACTGTCAGAGTTGTTTTAACTTAGTAACTTTCAGAAAGTATATAGGTCTACCTTAAGTGCTGCTAAAATCACTAAATTCTATATTATTTAGCATAGCCCAATTCTTAATAGTATTCTTGGTTTTTCAAAATGAATTACTACCTCCTACCTTTTTCATTATACCTTTTTCTAATATGTTTTCCTATCTCTTCTCAATTTTTTTATATTATTGCTATTCATTTGGAGCCTTCAGTAGTGACAGCACTTGATGGGAGGTACATTTTATATTTATTTGTATGACTCATTAAATGTGGATAGAGTATATGATAAGTAGCACAGGAAGCAGGTAACAGTTCTGTTAGGAGTATTCCTGAAATAGGCCAATATCCTGTTGGTTTAGATTTGATGTTGAAATGAAATGAGGCATTCATCATTATTGGACAAAATGAGATTTACTTAGCCATAATACAAGAAATGTATTATTCAACAAGGATTGGCTTGAAGAGACATAACTCAATATACTGCACCCCTCTCTGCCCTCTGAAACATGGGTTTGGGAACCAAGGCTGATGAATCCTGACCCTTTATAGGTGAGCCCTTTTTGCTTTTTGGTGTTAAGAAAAGTGTATCATTGGAGGCACAGCTTGAGATGTAGCCCTCTGGGCCAGTCAAGACCTAGGAATAGCCTTGTCATCTTTCACAGAAATGCCAACTTCTTAACTCATGTGACCAGGCAGATAGTGACCCTAGTAGAAAATGATTCTGTCACAGGTTCCTTTTTAAAATATCTTTTAAATTTTTTTAATGGGTGGTTATCTACAAACAGGTCAAAGAAATTTTTGGATTTTTAAAGTTACTTTGGCAAATACTAAGCCATTTTAGATAATAAATCAGAATTTCACAAGTATTTTGTAATGCCTATTAAAAGTTATTGGAGGGAATGGGGGAAATGGAGGGAGGGAGATGGGGATGGTTGGTTGGTGTAGCGGATAGAGCACCAGCCCTGAAGTCCGGAGGACTTGAGTTCAAATTTGGCCTCAGATACTTAACACTTCAATAAGTGTTGTGTGATCATCCTGGGCAAGTCACTAGAACCCAATTTAGGAAGGAAGAAAGGGAAGGAGAGAGGGAAGGGAAAAGAAAAAGAAAATTACTGAATTGAGTGGATTATTGAGATGAGGTTATACCTCACAAAAATGAAAGTAAATTTCAATTTACTTTTTATAATGGCATATTTTCTATTATAATTATTAGTGCTCAATGCTTGTTTGGAAACTTAAGAAGTGATGTTTTATTTGGAAGTTATTAAGATCATAGGTTAAGCATATTAAAATAATTGAGCATTTTAAACTTCTGAATTCAGCTGTTAGAATAGTAGTGGGGAAAGTACTCATTTTGGAGTCACAAGACCTACATTCAAAGCCTGCTTACTACTTGTGTGATCTGATAAAAGTCACTTAATCTTGCTAGACATTAGTTTCGTCTTCTATAAAATAAGGGAGCTCAATTGCATGATCTTTGAAGTTCCTTTCAGTTTTAGATTTAAATTGATCTAGCTAATTATATTAATGATTAAGTTCATTTAACTTTCTTTTATGAGCACACATAATGGACATAGTCTTATTAGCTTTCAAAGGTTCAGAATGTGTGATTCCTGTCTTTGACTGGTATTTGTAATCTTCAAAACAGTTTAATTCATTCATCAATTTTAGAGCACAATCCAGGTTTCTTTATGGAGAGTAAATATTAAGAGTTGAGAAATTTATATGTTTGTATTTGAAATAAAGACATATATCTAACTGTTCCAAAAAAAAACCCAAAAAAATAAACTTTAGGGATAGTTCTTTAGTGCTTCAATGAACAAATTATTTCATCCACACGGTTATTCTCTTTAGTAGTACAAATCACACAACCCCTATTCATCTACTCATTTTGTATCTTTTATCTGTATTCTCCCACTAATCTTCCAACATTCCAAGTTGCCTTCTGGATTTCCTCATTGTATGTAAGTTATCTGCGAAGTAATTATATTACCTATCTTTATTCTTTCCACCTGACTGATTAATATTATTTTCTGGTTATTTCATGCTATTTATATCCACTGGATGACCTGTGATTTTAAAATTTTTATTTTATTGGTGTATACAACACATACAAGAATCTGTCAGTTCCCAATAACTAGTTCCCTAACTGACATTAACCATAAGATTGTGCCACACTTATAGACTATCACAGAAAATAAGAAGGTAATCATTTTCCACTCTCTAGATTCAAGATTGGTCATTTCATTGATGTGTTATATTTCTTTACATTATTGTGGTTATTTTGTATATTTTCTTGATTCTGCTTTATTCTGTATTAGTTTAGGATTAATTTCTAATTAATGTATGCCTCCTTTGTTTTCATTTTTTTTTTGCTACTGTTATTTCCTTTTGTCTTGATTTTTTTCAGGTATTCACACACTAATATGTTTAACTTAAATTCATTAGAGACTGTGGTATCCTGTAATTCCTAGCTATACATCATCCTTAAAAGACTATTGGTATTTAAAAAAAGAGGTTCTTTGTAATAGTGGAGGGGTTTAATTTGCTTTTAGCATAAATGTGCTCAATTAAGTAGATTGATAGATTATATAGTTTTAACTAGTCCAAACAAAATGTATGTGTAGTTTCAAAAAGATTCCTGCAAAGAAATCCCAGATTGAAAATACTACTAATAATGCAAACAAGTGATCAAGAAAATGCCTACTCCTTGTAATAACTGTCAGCCACCTAGGATCTGACAAGTTGCCACCTCTTCCTCCCCTCCTCCAGTGAAATTAGAAAAAGATAACCTTTAAAATGTGTTTAATCAACATAGATAATAATGCATTTCTTCATTGTTGGGTTACATGAGCTACATTATTTAGCCATGATAGTGATTAAAACAGTTATTAAAATCAAATGAATTTACAATAGATAAAAAATTCTGTGTCACAAAGTGTTAAGCCAAGGTCTTTAAAAATAACGAAGTATATTTAAACACAATGATCTTAAAAACTATTATATTAGTAAAATATTTTAATGAGGATAAAAGGTTTTTGTGCTTAGAAATAAAATTGTTTAAATTTTTCTATTTTCTATGTGTTTTGTTATGTATATAATATACTGGAGTGATGATTGTATATGATTTATGAATAACATATTGGGGGTATCAAAAATTTCTTACTGATCAGAAAAAAAAAGATCAAAGTCTTTATATGATTAAAAATATTGGAGATGTTTGGCCAAGACAAGAGACCTTCTTTATTCACTTTTTTCCCCCTTGTAGGTAGTTAGTCCCAAGTCTTTAGAGTGATTATGAATCATCATATTTAGGAGATTGGACAGTGTTCTAGTTCTTCATATGATTAGCACAATTTGATCTACAAAGAAGAACATGTGAAAGACCTCATCATCTTTTTTCTAGGTATATGAGTTGAGTGATTCTAGCGTCCTGTAGTCTCTCGATTGTAATCCTTCTCTGGAAGGAGGTTTCTTTTCTGTAAATCCTTTTTTCTGTGAGCAGGTCTCTTGAGAGGCTTCTGGAGCCTCCAGCCAGAGCGAAGGTAGAATCTCAAATCCTCTTCTTCCTGAATCCTGGCTCTGAATCTCCTCCACCTTCCCTGAAGTTCTCTCAGGAAGTCTTATCCTCCCCCAATCCCAACTGCTTCCTTCTGGACTGCCCTCCTCTTTTATCCTCCCAGAGAATGGGCTTGTGGGAACTACTTATAACCAATGAACTTGCTCCTTTTAAAGGTGTGAACTAAAGGCGTGAACCCTGAGGTAGAGAATTGTTAAGTACTGACTTAGCATCTAGTAAGAACCTAATAAGTGACCTCTAAGGTTTATGATTCAGTGATCTTTCATTTGAACTCCATACAGAACATCTTCCATAAAATCATCTTTGGTGAGAATATCTTTTATATAGTGTTTGATATTCATAATCAGAGGGTATCCAAATTACCCCTTATATCTTTTCTCTTATGAGGTAAAATTCAACACAGGGATAGGAGTTACCTTATTGGAAAAGAGTTTTTAAAGGTTTTTTTGTTGTTTTTTAAGTTTTTATGGCATTTTGCTCTATTGAGTCAAATCAGCAAAAAATAAGCACAGCATAATTATAGATTCTTTGCATCTTTCAGTAAATTATATTTGATTAAAAATTAGGTCTGCTTTAGAACATTTGTGAAAGCCTAGCTTTCCTTGAAAGATATCCTGGGGAGTTGTAGATAATTCTAAAGATTTTCTGAAGATGTAATGGTAACTAACTAGATAACTACTGTTATTTTCTTGATTGATTTTATTTAAAAGGAAAAAAAAATAATCATGATTTTGTCCAATTGTTGATATCGTCCTGTCATTCAGATAGCTCAACAACTGATCTCTTAATGCTCACCAAATTGTGTCACATTCTGAAGAAATCTTCTCTCTTACTCTTAGTCTTGTCCCAGCTACTCTTTCTCTACTTATTTTCTTAATACTTTTTCTACAGCACAGTAGAAACTGTGACATAATCCAGATGTGGTGGCTGTAGAATCATCCATGTCATAGATGGAAGAATAAACTTTTGTTGGAAATCTTTTCCATTTTTTCAACTTTTTGAGGGGATAATTCTTCTGGTTTCATTCTTAATTTTCTCAAAATAACTAGTCTTACTGGGATATCTCATCACATTTTCTGAAGACTCAAATTTTTTTCTCTCGTCACTATTAGTTTTATGTCATGATATCGCATGTAATGTTTTACCATCTTTCTATGAAGGATTTTTTTTTAATTTTTAATTTTTTAGTAATTTGTAGTATAAATCAGTATTGCTTTTGGTTACAGTGATTTTCCCCTTCAAAGCAACAAATATTTTCTTGCTGAGGTAATTTTTAAACTCTCTTGGCCATTTCATTATAGTGATTGGTTTATCATTAATAATCTGTGTTGATATCTATCTTTTATCCATTTCCTATTTTTCACCATTAATAGTTTGTATAAATATGATAGGTTAGAGCTATTTTAACTACACTATGTCTTCTAAACCTGATATTGATTTTAATCTTCATAGAGCTATTTCATTTTTAACTTTAACTAGTTTTTGTGGTTTAGTTAATTTCATTTTTTAATGTTATTTGTTGTTAATTTTGGTATTCATTATATATATGTGTGAGAAAATCTGTGTACATTTCTTAATTGTGAATACATTTTCTGTTATCTGTTTATTAATTTGCTTATTTTGATGTTTTTTCCTCGTACCTATTTTTGCATTTAAATTAGCAAGTACTAAAATGTATTTCAGTTCAATTTGGAAGCTCTTATTGGGTTTCTTCTATACTTTATTATCTTAATTAGAATCTGGCGCACAAACTGCAGGTATTTTCGTGGTCTTTTTGCAAATATACCAAGAAATACAAGATGCCCAAGTGTTTTTTTTTTTAAATGTTTCTTATTTTCTTTTGTATTCGAAATAAAACAAACTCTGTCCATTGAATTATTCATTTTATAGTGAAACTGTCAATGTTCTTAAGATTCATTTCTTCCAATAATAAGTTAGCTAATTGGTCCCTAGACAAGGATTTCATATTTACAGTACCAACAGTTAAATTAATGTTAACATATAGTTAAAAACTAATTGATAATTCTCTGCCTCCTTTTCTTAATTCTTGTTCCTATAATCTCAGGAAGGAGGCACAGAGTTAGCAAGCCAGGAAGAACTAACTTTAAATCTAGCTTTAAGACACATCCTAGATCGAATGGCACAATGATAGAATACTAGATGGAGCACCAGCCCTGGAGTCAGAAGAATGGGAGTTCAAATTTGACCTTAATGTGTCTTTGGGCACTTAACCTCATTTATCTCTCAAAAAAAAAAAAAATATGCTGTGTGACTTTTTGAAGCTCACATAATTTTTGTCTGCTTCATTTCCTTGATCTGTTAAAATAAAGATAATAACACCTCTTATGGTTGTGATGAGGATAAAATGAGATAATTATAAAGTGCTTCATAAACTCTAAGTGCAATAGAAGAGCTATTATTATTATTGCCATATAGGACTGGCAATTTGTATAGTTCTTTGTTACATGAATTGCCATAGCCATAGAATTCATTATCTAATGACTGGTTGGTGTACTGGTAATTAACCTATCCATACTTAGTCTGTTACTAAGACCCAAATTGGATCCTTTCCAGGATGGTAGAACCAAGGCAGAGCTTACATTCCATTAATAGAGCCTTTGAGAGTTACCTTCACATTTCAGTGAAGCATCTTGAAGAGAAACAAAAAGCAATAAACATATCCCTTTAATCTAGAACAATTTAACCCTTTTAGTTTTTCTAATAATAGTTTAAAATATTTTTCTTTATTGGTTCTGTCATAAAACTGCATTTTTTTTTTTTTATTTTTTTTTTTTGAGGCTGGGGTTAAGTGACTTGCCTAGGGTCACACAGCTAGGAAGTGTTAAGTGTCTGAGACCAGATTTGAACTCGGGTCCTCCTGAATTCAAGGCTGGTGCTCTATCCACTGCGCCACCTAGCTGCCCCCTATAAGCTGCATTTCTTTTGTTAAAATATACTTATTTTTTTTTCAAAATACATGCAAAGATAGTTTCAACATTCACCCCTGCAAAACCTTATGTTTCACATTTTTCTCCCTCCCTTCCCACCTCCATCCTCCCCTAGACAACAAACAACCCAATATAGGTTAAACATGTGTAGTTCTGTTAAACATATTTCCACATTTATCATGCTGCACAAGAAAAATCAGATAAAAATGAGAAAGAAAAAAACTAGCAAACAATAAAGATGAAAATATTATGTTGTGATCCACATTCAGTCCCCATAGTCCCCTCTCTGAATGCAGATGGCTCTCTCCATCACAAGACTATTGGAATTGTCCTGAATCACCTCATTGTTGAAAAGAGCCAATTCCATCACAGTAGATCATCACATTATCTTCTTATTTCTGTTTACAATGTTTTCTTGGTTCTACTCACTTCACTTAGTTCATATTAGTCTTTCCAAGCCTTTTATCCTGCTGATCGTTTCTTATAGAACAATAATATTCCATTGCATTCATATACCATAACTATAGCCATTCCCCCACTGATGGGCATCCACTCAAGTTCCTTGCCACTACAAAAAGGGCTGCTATAAACATTTTTTGCACATGTGGGTCTTTTTCCCTTGTTTACGATCTCTTTGGGATACAGGCCCCATAGAGACATTGCTGGATCAAAGAGTATATACCATTTGATAACGCCTTGGGCATATTTCCATATTGTTCTCCAGAATAGATGGATCACTCCACTAACAATGTATTAGTGTCCCAGTTTTCCCATATGCCCTACAACAATTTTCATCTTTTCCTGTCTTCTTAGCCATTCTGCCTGAGTTGTCTTAACTTGCATTTCTCTAATCAATAGTGAATTAGAGCATTTTTTTCATATGACTAGAAATGGCTTTAATTTTTTCATCCGAAAATTGTCCTTTGAACATTTATGAACTGGTGAATAACTTATTCTTATGTAACATATTCTTATACATTTGAATCAATTCTCTATATATTTTAGAAATGAGGCCTTTATTAGAAACCTTGGATTATAAAATTTTTCCCCCAATTTTCTGCTTCCCTTATAATCTTGTTTTTGTTTGCACAAAAACTTTTAAATTTAAATGATCAAAATTGAAAACTGCTTTTCAGTTGTTCTGAAATAATAGTTGTTGACTACTTCCTCAAGAATTTCTGGTAAAGAAAATTCTATGACTTTCCTTGATAATTATTCTTGGTATAGTTTTAGTCAAGAAATAAGCTCTTTGTGATATCCTATTAAATCCCTTCAATCGAAATTTAAATTCTCTTTCCACTTCCACTCCCAATTTTTTCCCTCTTCATTGCAGAGAATAAATTTTTTAGTTTTCAGACTGTCTAAGAAGTATTCTGATATGTTGGAAAGCTTCAGTCTTAGGGGACATGGATTCTCTTGACTCTGCTCTTAACTATTTGAGTGACCTTGTGCAAATCGCTTAGGTCTCAGTTTCCTCCTCTGAAAAATGAGGGACTCATTTCTAAGGTTCACTTCCAACATTAAATGGACTTATAATAGCTCCAAATTTCCCCCCTCTTCAGACTATATTAACTCTTTTTAGTCTTTTCTAATGTGGTCTAATTTCCAAATCTTTAATAGTCATTGATATTTTCAAAGACCCTTTTTGAATTTTTCTGCACTATATAACTATAAATTATTTTTTATGTCTATGGGCTTTTGTGTATATTCTGAAATTTTTTTTTTTAATCCCAAATATTGCCACCTCACTTAAACCCTTGTCCTTTTACTATAGGGAAACTTTCTAATGAAGTCTTATGTTTATGGAATTTTTTTTCCCATATAGAAAATATCCAATATTTGTCATCCACCTTGATCATGGCAAGGAGAATTAAGTAATCCTATCCATCTCCACTTAGTTTGCCATATCGGGTAGAAAAAAGATTTGTGTGGTCAAGTTATTAACAGTTAAAATTATGAACAATTAAAAACTCCTCTTCAGCTATTTCACTTATATATTTGATATTTGTGTTCATTGACTGCTAATGTCTAGCCATGCATATATTGCTTATTTACATGTATGATTTTTAAAATTACATATTGAAACTATTTCATTTGTGTGTGTGTGTGTGTGTGTTTTTTTTTTTCCCAGAGTGAATCTCTGGTGGTTTGTGATGTTGCTGAAGATCTAGTGGAGAAACTGAGAAAGTTTCGTTTTCGCAAAGAAACTAACAATGCTGCTATTATAAGTAAGCTCAACTATTGTCAGCAAAGTTATAGTCTTATACTTGTTTAATCCTTCCCTAAATTTTTCTAAAGTAATTTCCCTTCCCAATTTTTATTCTTTTCATTTTATTTTTCACAGGAAAACAACTAAAACTCACAAAATGGGAAGAATGATACTCCAAAATTGTAACAACTCATAGTAAAAACTAGTTTATGTTCATTCCAAATGGCTTTTGGCTTCCCTTCTATTTAAGACTTAAATGTTATAATATAAAAAATATATGCCTATCTCAAATACTTTTAAATGTTTTTTTTCTCCAAGATTGGAGGAGATGTGGTCTAACTTTAGGTATCTGGAAGCATGTTTACTTTTTTTCAGAAGTAATACTAGCTACTATTTAACAATAAATAATTTCTTCCTAAATCTACCAAAAATGGTAATAATAGTTTATGCTTTGCTTCCTCCATTTCTCATCAACAGTGAATTTGACTTTTAAGACTCGTCTTCATTGGTAACATGAGAGTCTGAAATTATACTATTTGGTAATGATGAAAAAGACTATGTCGAAGAAGGAGGGGAATTTAAATTCTATGGTTTGTGCTTAACTAAAATGCATGTTGCAAACTAAAGCAAATTTATAGTAATAACTTTGTAACTATATTTATGCTACAAATTAAAAATTCTAAGCCAGTATAAGCACACAATAGGGAAAAATGAAACTGTACTTTTTTTTTGCTATAATAAAATCAGTTTTTACCCCCAAAAGGGAAGCTATTCCAAATCTTTTTGATCTATAGTGTCTATTTGAAACATTTTCCAAGAGAAATTTACTTCAAATAAAGTAAAGGCTTGACATGTCACTTGCTCAAATAAAGTAGTAGATTTTTTTCCCTCATTTCCTTAACATTTGTTTGCACCAAAGGAGGCGAACAGTATATTTAAGAAATTGTATGTATTTGACTTTAGAATGTATATCGGTCCCAATATTTGAATGTAGACATCTGATGCTTGGGGAAATTCATGTCAAATAAAATAAAGAGGTGATATTAATGTTCTAATTCAGGAAGACCGAGTAAGCCATCCTTTTTTTCCACATTGTCCAATTTTCTTTTGTCTCCTGCTCATTCATTCTGTGCTGGGTATGGATCATTCCCCCTGCTGCAAAGTTTGGCCCTTTTCAGATTTTCCCAAGATTAGGGTGAAAAATTATTTGTATTTTAAAATATATTGAGGTGGCTAAGACAGCAGTATTAAATAAACAGATTAAGTACCGCTGGTTCATAAAATAAGCCCACTTACAGATACTACCAATAAACTTGATTATTTGTGAGATTTCTTGCTTTCGTGATTTGACTGTATTAAAAATATAAACTGTCCCAGAGAACAGTTATTAGATTACTATGTCATCAGTGAGTTTTATTCATGTTTCTTGATCAATTTCCATTTTAAATTCTAAAAAAAATAAGTCCAAGAGATGGGAAAGTTAAATGTATGTTAGGTATGCACAAATTCATAATATTGTGTTTTTATTATAGTGAAGATTGACAAGGATAAACGGCTGGTAGTACTGGATGAAGAGCATGAGGTTTGTCAAATTAACTAGAGAGAATCTTTCATTATATTATCTTTTGAAAATGTCATCTTCATTATATGTAATTTCCCATATAAAATTTAGTTGTCTTTTTCAGAGGTGTGGTAACTACATGAAAAAAATTGTAATAATTACATTGTTTTGCCAACTAAAGAAAATTATCTTATTTTAAATGTTAAGAAAATCCCCTCTAATAAACATAATCAAGAAAGCAGTCTTTTATCAAATGAGGTGTTAACAAGCCCTTAAGATAAGTTTTGTTGAGCTGCTCAGCCAGTATAAATTGACTTTCTGTAAATTATAGGTAGGGATTGTGCCTGGAATTTTGTTCAAAATCAGTTTATGAATTCAAATCACCATCTGCTTAGCAATTTAGAATCTTAAAGAGTTGCCTAGAGCACTTAGGTATAGTGACAATTACTACTAAGCTAGAATTTGTCAAGTGGCAGATTAAACTCAATTGGGTATTCCTGATTCCAAGGCCAAATTTCATTGCCCTTTTATGAATTAAGTTTAGCATATAAATTTTTTAAAATTTCATTTTGATTTGACTTTTTCAAAAAGAATCAATTTAGTGAAGTGAAACTTTCAAGTTATTTGAAGAAGAAAAAATATTCATTCATTCAGCAATAAGGTCTTGAAATTAAAGACCTAGCAGAGTTTATATTTGTGTATCAGCTTGTCATTTAGTCAGAATAGTTGAGATTAGAATATATTGTGATTAGAATAGATGCTTGGCTAGATAGAATAAATAAGGTTAAAATGGATTTCTTTACTAACCTAGAAATTATTAGTTCTTACTGTAGATGTTCAATTTAGTCAAGTTTTGCTTTACCCCTAATGGTTGTAAGTCTATAATTTATATTGTTACATTTTATTTTGCTAATTACTTATGTGTAAGAACATTCTTGAACTCTGCTTTTTGTTAATTTGCCAGGGTATTTCACCAGATGAACTTAAAGATGAACTACCTGAACGACAACCTCGATATCCTTATCGTTTTTCTTTTTAAAAGTTTTTTTTCTTCAGGGAGAAAATTTTTCCATGTTTGGGTGTATACATATATGTTTTTTATTTGTTCTGTACTTTCAAAAAATATATATTATTCTATATTTCTGTTGTACCGTAATTTTATTTTGCAGTATTCATTTTTAAAGTTACTATTTTATAATATCATGGAAGAATGTAAAATGATGTAGGTTAGGGACCTAGTTTAAATTGATTTAAAAGGAGTCCAATTTTTCTAATCTAGTGTTCTTTTTAAAAAAGATTCTTAAGTACTAGAATAGTTGTTTTCTTTAATTTCCTTAACTTAAGAAAAACCTTCATTGTATATAGTTATAAATATCTACATGATGATGGAAGAGTTTCATACCCTCTATGCTTTATATTTTCTAGTCCTGTTGGTAAGTATGATTGTCATATAATGTATATATGTATGTAAAGAAATCCATTCTAGTAAAGGTGAGTTATATTGAGTAATATATAGAAAATGAAATGTGAATAATTTCTTAAATTTGTCATGTTGTGTATATGATATAAATAACAGAGTTTTCTTTACGGTCAGCCTATTTTGAAATTCATCCAAGGGGATCATTAATGAAGCATATGGCATAGACTTTGAATAACACATATGCTAAATGAGATATGTACTGTAGAATTTGAGCTTTTTCCAAGTAGAAAAGTTTGAACTTTAAACTACATTCTTATTTGTTTTAATTGTTAAAATTATTGAGTTATGAATTTTTCTCTTGAGTTCAAGATCAGTTACTGTAAGTTTTAAATTTGTTCTCAGATTCAGAGGATTTTTCAAAAAATTAAAATAATCAAAACTAATTTCTCAAAACTTTTCTCTGTACATAAGTTTTGTTTGCTAATTCACAGATTGACCAATCCATTTGCAAATATCCTATTTCATATACTGGCCTACTTGAGTTCAAAGTAATTTTTAATCTGTAGGATTAGAAAGGATAATGTATAATTGTATTACAAGTAGCACCTTTCAAAATACTGAATTAGTATTTTTGTCTTAACCTGAAATTTTGAGTCTGTTTGTGGCATTTTGTATATGTAACAAATATAGAAGTATTATTGGTAAGGTGTTTTTTTAAGTGTATTATGTACAATAAATTGAAATTTGATGAAAGTGGTTGTTTTTCAAATAAATATATTCATAGTTTTTAAAAGTTTTTCCTACAAAAATATTATTTTAAAGGAAGTGTATATACTATATAAATACACAGTTAAAATATACATTTACTTTAAATATTTTTAAATGAAACAATTGTTACTAAAATGAAGTATTTATTGAAAGCATATTCTAGATTTTTTTCCTTTACAATTCAATTTTTAAATGTATGTCTCTGATTTAAAATAAATCAAAATATGCTAATTCCACATCAGTAATACAAAGAGCTAATGATTTTGTTTTGTCATTCATTTCCTGTTAATTTGGTTAGTTTAATCTAGCTTTTGATGGTATATGTTCCTTCAAATGAATATTTTATGTACCAACTAGGTATTTCTACTAGGTAAAGGAAAAGGGACACCCTAAAGAGACTATTAGAGAATGTTCTTTATTTTATTTATTATATTTATAATGCTACAGATTTCCAAGTTTTTTCTAGACTGGGGAATGGTGTAGTATTTTGCCATATTGGAATCATGTGACAGCTTTAAAATGACTCACCAGTTTTATTTTATTTATTTATTTATTTTTTGGCTATGCAATTGGAGTTAAGTGACTTGCCCAGGATCACATAGCTAGGAAGTGTTAAGTATCTAAGACTATATTTTTAAATTCAGGACCTCCTGAAGGGCTAGTGCTTTATCCACTGCATCCCCTAGCTGTTCCTGCTTTTGATTTTTTTAAAAAGGAAAAGTCCCATTTCTGACATGTTAAAAATGGTCCCCTCTTTGGAGGTATTCCAGCTTTGTGGTTAATAGGGGAGAAATTTATCATCTGCTATCTGTGCTTCTAGATCTATTCTTAGAGAGTTGGTTGAGGAAGGTGAGAGTATTGAGACTGCAGTGTTCTCTTATTTACTCAAAATTAACTAATATGGAGTGTACGGGAGGTAGTTTGGCATATGTTATGCCAGGCACATAGCCCTTTGATGGGATGGACATTTCTATAATATATTATTGGGACAGGAGGGGATGATTTTAGTTGTGAAAATAAAAAGAGACAGTTAACACTTACTGAATATATGTCATTGATATGGGCAGAACCGAAAAAAAACATTTATTTGGAAAGGCCTTGGATTATTCTTTCAAGTAATGAGCCATAGAATTTAAAGATATGTTTATGGTTTTCCCCTTGGGATTCAAATTATAACATGCTAACTCAGATCTATAGGGAAATAAATTTTCAGCATGCAAAGACCTCAACAAGGAGAATAAAAGTTCTTAATATAGACTTTAGGATTTATCTCAATATCAAGAGGTTAAATGACTTGTCAGTGGGTCATACTGCCACTAAGTATGAGAGGCAGAGTTTGAATTCAAGTACTTATGGCTCCTAGGCCAGTTTTCTATGCCTTATACCATGCTGCTTCTCTATGTACCTTAGATATTAGAAAGGCAGATTTCAAAAAGTACAGGAGAATAGATTGAATCCTATGGAATAAAATGTTATAGAGGAAGTCAACCTTGCAGGGCAAGTCTGAAGGAAATACTTGAAAAATGAAATTCTGAAGATACTAAAAAAGTTGTGGGAAGAAAGAAAAAGCTGTAGCTATATGAATACACAGGAAATTCAGTTTCCACAGGGCTATAAGGATCAAATGAAGATATTTGTAAAGGCTTTATAAATTTAGTGCTAAAAATAACAGCACTTGTTATCTCTTGTTATCTTACTCCTACAGTGTAACAGTGATACAACTTTTCTTTTATTCCTTGCTCCTCATTCTCACTATACAACCAGTTTCTGATGACAACATATCTTTTTATATCATCTCATGTGTGCACTTTAATGAAAATTTCAAAATATAGAACTTGTGAATTTAATTTTTCTTAATATCAAAAATTTTATATCTCTGTAACTAAATTAAATGTAAGTAAAAATGTCAGTTCTTCACTTTTTATTTCTTAAATTCTCATACTTCATGCTTACCCATTTTCTGAACTACAGGATGTAAGCCTGAACAACAGATGATGTATGCTGGGAGTAAGAATAAACTAGTTCAAACAGCTGAATTAACCAAGGTATCGTTTTAGTATTTGACTTGTTTGTTGAGAATATGCCAACTAAAGTCAAGTCATTATAGAAGATTAGGAAATTTATTATTGATATTGAAATGAATCCAGTTCAATGAGTAAACTACTATTCAATTAAATGTACCTAAAACTATATAGTTTCTTAGAATCCAAGATTAACTAAAATTATTAATGATTTTTTAAAATGACACACTATTTTTCTTATACTAGGAAATTAATATAAGATTTAATAACTACTGTCTTATTGAAGACTAAAATAAAATATTTATTTCTCAATCTCAATTTCCTATATCAGTTTTTAGTTGATAGTTTTTTTATTCTTGTTATCTTAATAAAAATGGATTAACTAGAAAAAATTGTTTTTTTAATATAGTAGCAGTGATCTTTCCTACCTCTTCTCTTTTTCTGCTCGCTCTCATTCCCCTTTGAGGCTTACTAACATTACTTTTCATTTATGCCATTTATGACACTTTTTCCCTATTTTATTTTTTATTCTCACTTTTTTACCTTGAAGCAGCATTTGTGGTTCTGAGTAAATTTTTGACCAAGGGTAGAGTAGATAGACCCAGCTAATGGACATATCTGACTGACACCTCTTTCTTTCACCTCTTTTAATTTTCCCAAACATAAAATATCAGTAATTGAACATTACAAAAGAGACCCAATTTGCTATTCACAGAGGTCAGATTAGGAAAATGAAACTAAAGTTTGATATAAATAATGTACTATTTCATTTCTTCTGAGTTTTAAATTTTAACTTGAAGTTTTTATCTTTCGAGGTATTTGAAATAAGAAATACTGAAGACCTAACTGAAGAATGGTTATGTGAAAAACTTGGATTTTTCCACTGAAGTGGTATTTATATACTAACCTGATTATACTGGAACCAGACATAAATACTTATTTATGCCTAAAAATGCACTGTTATTTACAATTTTGTTTCCTGCAGTAAATAAAAAAACCTTCAGTTATAAAGTTTGTACAAAGGAGGAGATTCTTCTTATAGTAATGAAAATTTTAAAAGTGTTTCCTCATATTTTGTAATTGTTTAGTGAAATACTTCTGCAGGGAATTTTTGCACTCTTTGTGACTAATTTCTATAACTTCTGGTTCAGAATTTGTTACTATTTTCAGAAATCATTGGAAAGTAGTTATTTTGCTTGTGATGAGCAATCATTGCCTTCTTTTGATAAATACTGGATATTAACATATTGTTACTTGGCAAATATGTGAAATACATTAAAAGGCTTGAATGACTCTTTTTTTCTTTTTTTCAAGGATTTGCCCAGGGTAAAAGGTCTGAGGCCAAATTTAAACTCATGTCCTCCTGATTCCAAGGTTTAGAATGACTCAAATTTGAGCCTATAAATAATAAGATTTTAGAACATCATGTGTTCTAAATCCTTTTTCATTAATTCTGGAACTTGTTTAGTTTACTACATTTTTATTCCATAACTTCTAATATACATAACTATCAAACAATAAATATTAAGTCCTATGGAGTTATAAACTTGAGTATTATTTCCTGATGTCATATGAGTGTTAGTCATTTTAAACCTATTAATACTGTGCCTTTGATTTGTTAGCTTTAAAATTAATCTTGAGAGTTTTACCCCACCAGTAATCCAGATTTGGTGAAATTAATACTTTTGTAAAGGTCCAAGTAAAATGTTTTGTAATGTCTAATTCTATAACTAAAATTTCTATTAAAACCAACTTCATTTCTGTAAATTCCAGCTATTTCCTTGCATTGGTGAATGCCTGGAAGTTGAAAGTTAGAGTTTTGTATGTGTCTGATTTAGATTTGTACCATTCAGAAGTAGTATTGACCTTAAACTTTGGTTGTAGGCAACAAAAGTAATATGTCAATCAAATTCATATTGATGTTATAATATTTTAGTTATCAGAATGTCATTGTAGGCTAAATGAATATTTGAATAATTGAGCTAATCTTCATAAATGTCATCAGCATAAATCCTATTATGAAGTATACTTTTAAAGCAATAAAATTGCTTTAAAACTTTGAAAACTGAACATTTTACGAAGACTTGCCAATATGTCCTCAGTCCAGTGGTACAACCAAGTAAAATGATTCATCTTGTGTCTCAGTAATTTTCTAAAAAAAATAAGCAAAAGCTATTTTGCAGTGGATTCTATTTAATAATTTCTGTCTTTCAAATGTATGTGCCAACTACATTTAGAGATTAACATTAATTAAGATTTCTTCTATGTGTCTTCCTTAATAGGAAAGCAAGAAATTAAAGGAAACAGGATATAAAACAGATGGAAAAAGGAGAAGAGAGTTTTGTTGTGGTTGTATAAGAGTTAGAAAAGATTCTTTATTTCTTCCAGATAAAATATTTCAGATAAACTTAAGAATTTTATAAATTTTTATTTAGAAGCACAGTTTTTGCTCTTTGGGATTCTTCAGAAATGAAATATTTAAATTCATAGGATCATGGATCTAGACCTAGAAGGGATTTTACAGGTCATCTTGTCCAACCTCTTCATTTTATAGATGAGAAACGTAAAGCTGAGAAGTTCAGGTGATTCAAGTCACAACCTAGATTCCAGAATCAGCAGGAGTTTTACCTTCCATGCTAATATTAGTTGCAAGCATACTTTTGACTGAAGAAGTAATAGTCTTGTCTCAGGTCCCAGCAATAAAAGGAAATAATGCTGTCAAAGAATGTAATTACTTAACCTGCTATGAGCTTAAAACATAGGACATTTTTGTCTTTTGTACTAAGATCCTTTAAGCTTATTGACCTACTATCAGTGAAATTGTTGCTTTCATTTTTTAATCTAGTTGTGGCACTGGATTATAAACAATCCAGGTTCTTTAACTTGATTTTCCCTTTGTGACCAACAGCTAGTTCTAGTAATGAATGAAAGTGATGTTTTTTTTTCTTCTATGATATTAACTTTCATAAGTGGTCATTAAATCTGTGACCTTTGAGTTAAAATGTTTTTAGAATTTGGGCCAGATTCCCCTTTGTCATTTCATTATTTTATGCTTCCCTTTTTCCAGATATAGAACTAGTTGTAAAGGAACTTAAAAAAAAAAAAAAAAAAAAACTATAATCCTCATGGATTTACAGGGGAAATCTATCAAAATTTTAAGGAACAATTAATACCAATACTAAACAAATTAATGTCAGATTTTGACAGTGAAAACGCTTTTTAGTCCTAATAAACTTTTAAGTTTCTTTCAAAATAATTTTCATAGCATCTTTATGAAATTTCTGAAA
The DNA here is from genome assembly GCF_048593235.1 of Sminthopsis crassicaudata. Classification (NCBI taxonomy): domain Eukaryota; kingdom Metazoa; phylum Chordata; class Mammalia; order Dasyuromorphia; family Dasyuridae; genus Sminthopsis; species Sminthopsis crassicaudata. The sequence goes on along the minus strand of NC_133618.1, from coordinate 338,194,296 downwards.
AAATCAAAGGAGGTGGTATGTATGAAAAACTTTGCAAACCTTAAGCCTCTGTAAATCTTAGCTATTATCATTATTATCATAATTCTTTTTTTTTCTTCCTCAAAGAGTGACCACAGAATTCATTATTCCATTTATTCCATTCCACTTTAAAATATTTCCCACCTTCCAAATATAAACTGATCCCATCTGTTTCATAATCTAATCTTTATACATAATAGTTCCTAAAATATCCCTCATCTGGTATTACTTGAGACTATTGGGAATAATACTGATCACACTTCTAAGAAATAATTGTCTCACAAGCATGACTTATTTGCTATCTAAGTTAGCATTTATTTTGCAATAGTAATAGCAATTCATTTTGCCTTACTTTTTGCATTATTACAGGAAGAATTACATTTTGTAAAGATAGGACAAATTAATCATCTACTATATTTAGTTTATGTGAGAAAGTCATCTACCTTTAAATATTCTACAGTTTAGCATCTTAATGCTTAATAAATGATTGACATTTGATTAATTGATTACTGCATTGTAATCAATTGTAATGTCAAAATGTTCTCCAAGGATTGGGTATCATTCTTTTTCTGATATTGGAGCAAATCTAAGAAAGAGTTTGTCGCTAATTTATTATACTTAATATCAGAGGTTTTTTTTTTTTAAGACATGAGTTTTGTCTTATTGTTTTTGGAAATGAATATATGCTTAATACAGTTAAGTACCCCCTTATACTTAAGCAAGGTTGATGCAATTACAAATATTTTTATAGTAATATTAATAATAACCTTTGTAGAAAAGATCTGACAACACTTTTTCTCCCTACTAAAAACTCCTATTTTCAGGAGTCAGACAGCCATAAAAAATTGGTGTGCTCAGGTCTGAATCTTGAATAAAATCTCTAATATTGGGAGTTCATTACCAAGTTTGATTTTACTATTTAAAAATTCATTGAGTAAATAAGTAAAGTTTGTGGGGGTTTTTTAAGCGTTTACTAATAAAAAATGGCTAGATTAATTTTCAGACAAGCATAATTGTAAATCATCAACCCATAAAGTTGAACTAGTGATTTTGGATATTTTCATAAAAGTTCAAATGGTAGTATTTGGTGGAAATAGAGTATAATTCATGTTTTGTGATTACTGCCTTAGTACTATGTGTTATCTCTGTTAATTCAATAGATTAGATTGACCATACTGGAATCCGGGATTTGAGCCTTCACAACTTATATAAAGGTGAATCTCAAAATCCTCTGGTCAAATTGTATTTTACATTTGAGGGGGGAAAATTAACCTTTTATCTAGTAACAAAGGGTCCTAAGTAGAATGTATGTAAACAAAACAAGGTTGTTTCCTCTTATGCCTTCATACATATAAAAATAATTAGATATATGCAATGTTTAGATTTAAAGGATTGAATTGTTTTCATTAAAACTATAAGTTTCTATAGCCACAAAGGTTACTTGAACATTCTAAGAATTCTGATATGCTAGGGTATGCTTACAGTGATAGAAATGTTTTAAATACAACCTTATTAAGGAAGCTTGAAACATTAAGGTGAGACTCACGTGTCTTAAGAGTTGTCATGTAGTTGTTTAACAATAACAACTGGCTCAACCTTCTTACATTATGTCAGTCTTCTCTATTTCATATCGCATGTTTATTTTAAATGGTTTCTAGCTAAGCATGATGTATGTATTGATTTAAATAAAATGTTAACATGAAAGAACTTAATGTTTCATCTTTTTTTTTTCCTCCACCACTTGAAATCGTTAGTAACTTATCTAGGACTGTTGTAATTGGATACCACAAGCTTCTTTTGTAAGTAACTTGAGGTGAAAAGGAGAATTGTGTAGAGTAATGAGAAAGTAGAAAAAAAAAATTTGTTTAAGTTGTAAAAAGGTTTATAAATTTTCCCCAGATGTCAAAATCATTCATTTATATAATACACTACCTAGAAACTGTTAGCCTAGAAATTAAAAGTTTATCTGTAAATAGAGCCAGAATAGAATATTGGTCAAGAGATTTGACCTTTTGTTGTAAAGAGGTAAGGAATCAAAAGGCACAGAATACCCCAGAAAAAAAAAATCTAGGATTGTCCAGTCAATTTGAATAGTAGTTATTTCTTTGAGGGCCATTATTACAGAGTATTGAACCAACTGTTGTAACAAGTAGAAGACTTTCTAATTTCAAAGACAAGATTTTATAACTGGGTTATTTAGCAAATGTGAAATAAAATGAGGTTATGTTAATTCTTTATAGATGTATCATTTAGCTCTTAAAATTATACTTTGAATAAAACCAATTCCTCTCTTCAATTGTTGTACAATTTGTAGGCTGAGATTTGACAAGGGTCACATAACAAGCGAGAATTAGGCCAACTTCTATTGTTCCCATGTTATTTCCTTCTCTCTCTTGTGCACGTGCACACACACACACTTATATGTGTGTGTATATAGATATAGACAGATTTATATATACACATGTATGAATGTATGAAAGGGATATTTCACTAATATATATAGATATACATATAAATATATATATATATAATGTGATATCAATATTTTTTGTTTTTATGGATAACCAAATGCTAGCACCTCTCCTATTACTGTGAATATTAACTCTGTATATATGAAAATTATGGCCTCTTATTGCTCCATGAAAAGTGTTTGTAGGTTTTTAATATTTTAAATACTTTAAATAAAACCTTAGATATGTAATCTAAAGGCAAAAGCTTGCAAGTCATTTCCATAAATATGTCATAGACTAAATATGCTGCAACCTTCAAAAATATTAATAGTTTTCTTTTCATTTGCCTTTTTCTCAAAATTAAAGAATGCAGTATATAATATGGCATAAATATCTCTGTAAAAATAAATTACTGAATCAAAGGCTGAATGAATCAGTCTTCTCCCAAATTTTTTTACTCAATAAAATTAGTGGCTGACCTTACCTATAATTTGAATTATTGTAGCAGTGAAAATATCCAAAATCAGTAACTTCACTGACAAGTTCAGTTCTGAAATATAGAAAAGTGGACTTTTTTTATCTCTGTATATGTTTAGCTTCAATAAAATCCAACTAAATTAAAAAACCTTTTTAAAAAATGAAATCATTGGTTGGGGTACCTTTTTTTACAGTAATAGGCATATTTGAATGTAGAGAACTTTCTTTGACCTCAGGCCCTGTATCTCCTGTGCCAATCTTTTTAGAAAAGGGAAAGAGGAAGAGGAATGTCAGTGGAAAGTGGGACTAATACTGTGCAGATTCACTTCCTGCTGTGCTGTTTTTCTGTTTAATTAATCAAGCTTCAGAAAGAAGAATAGTAAAACCAGACCTCATATCTGACCAATTGATTATGTGCTTTACATCTCATGCTTTACTGGTTGTCAGCACACAATCTCCAGCCACCTTTGGGAAAAGGAATGTTACCTTTTTCTTACTGATATTCTCATACCTAATCATACTCTTACACATCCCAGTGATTATCAATCTCTCATCATTAAAATCCCATCCCCATTATCACCCAACTCCTTACTCCTATCCCAAAGTTCCACTCAAACTTAAACTTAATAAAACTCAAGACATCTAAAAGTTCCACTCAATAACTTAATGAAATTCATGACATCTGATAAAAATTAAAATGCTATTCCCTGTACTATTGCACTTTATAGTATTTGGATTTTATTTCCTCATTGTAGTTGAGGTTTTTCTAACACATATATATGTACATGCATTTGTGTCTATAATATGCATATAAATGGACATACTTTACATTGTATAGACAGCAAATTTCCCCTTGTCCCAAATCTTTTCCTGTCCTTCCATTTTCTAATACTGAACCCTCGTATTTCTCTGATAACAGCTCCTCTTGGCTTATTAGTCATGGCAGACAAGTTGGAATTCTCACTCCTCATTGTCACTTCTGGGTTTTTTCCCTGCCTCCATCATTTAGTATCTCTTCTCTTTTTAGATTCATGCATTTCATCTCAGTCAAATCCTGATAGCTGTTGTCTATAGACATCCGAGTCACTCTCAGTGGATTTGGTACATGACTCAAGATATTTCTTTCTTAATTCCTACCTTCATATTAGGGCAATGCATATTGGCTCTCCCTCAAACCCTAACCTCCCTAACCCACCCAGTTCTTCAAACTATTTACTTCCTATTACCATCCTGTACATATGAAGATGGTCATACCCACAGTCTTGCCATCATCCTTGTTCAAATATGCCACTTCCTTGTTCAAGAATTCTGAAGTCTTATCTAACTATAATCTATTGGCTTTCCATTTCTCTCTCTGCTTTTTTTTACAAACTACTACTTTTCATCTACCCTGTGATCTAATTTTACAACCCTTCAGTCCTTGCCCAAGCCATCTCCCCTGCAATATCCAATTTCCTTTTCCATTTTGAGCTTTTGGTGAGTCAATTCAATTCTATATTCTCTAGTGCCTGAAACTCCTTATTTCAGTAATTGGACTATGCCAAGGCCTTGGTTGACTCCTACTATCTGCCTCTCCTAATACATGCCCTGCTGAGCAAAGGTAGAGAAAATCATGCAACCATTCTAATTGAGTTCATGACAAATCTGTTAGACCACTTCAGCTAGGTCTTCACTGCCTTATAGGCAATTTTGTTACTGGTTTACTAGTTAGAAGAAAAGGTAGAAAACCAATCTTTGACCATCTTTGTGTGTGGCCTCCCTTATGAATCGACTATCCACAGCAGCTCTTCAGAATCTTTTTATCTATCAAACTTATCATTGCTCTCATTTCTCCCAGCCTTGCCTCATATTTTATGAAAAATAAATTATACTATTCATTGAAAATTGCCTCTCCTCCGCTCTTCCTTATTTCAATATCATAAACCTAATTCTCTCCTTTACCTGTTTCCTGTGATGAAGTATTCTTACTGCTTCCCAGCACCAACTCCTCTACTTTTTCAAGCAATTTCATTTCATGCTATCTCCAACAGTTTTCCTTCTATCATTCTCATGTTAACTTATTTTCAATCTTTTCCTTTTTATTGCATCATTCCCTCTTGCCTACAAACATGCCCTCAAAACACACTTCACGTAATCCAACCATTCTGGAGAGCAATTTGGAACTATGCCCAAAAAGTTATCAAACTGTGCATACCCTTTGATCCAGCATTGCTGCTATTGGGCTTATATCCCAAAGAAATACTGAGGAGGGGAAAGGGACCTGTATGTGCCAAAATGTTTGTGGCAGCTCTTTTCATAGTGCTAGAAACTGGAAGATGAATGGATGTCCATCAATTGGAGAATGGTTGGGTAAATTATGGTATATGAAGGTTATGGAATATTATTGCTCTGTAAGAAATGACCAGCAGGAGGAATACAGAGAGGCTTGGAGAGACATCAACTGATGCTGAGTGAAATGAATAGAACCAGAAGATCACTGTACACTTCAATGTTGTATGAAGATGTATTCTGATGGAAGTGGATATCTTCAACATAAAGAAGATCCAACTCACTTTCAGTTGATCAATGATGGACAGAAACAACTACACCCAGAGAAGGAACACTGGGAAGTGAATGTAAATTGTTAGCACTGTCTATCTACCCAGGTTACTTACCTTCGGAATCTAATACTTAATGTGCAACAAGAAAATGGTATTTACACACATATATTGTATCTAGGTTATATTGTAACACATGTAAAATGTATGGGATTGCCTGTCATCAAGGGGAGGGAGTAGAGGGAGGGAGGGGATAATTTGGAAAAATGAATACAAGGGATAATGTTATAAAAAAAAATTACTCATGCATATATACTGTCAAAAAATTATAAATAAAATTTAAAAAAAAAAAAACAACAACACACACTTCACTTTATCCTTCCATCCCCACTATCGTCTGGTATATCTTTTGTTGTTTGTGTTAAAGGCCACAGACAGAAAAGAGTACAGTAAATGCATCCAATCCTCATATATCCATCAAAACTTTCTCCAAAGCTATCCATGATATCTTTTTTTATTATTATTATACAAGTACATTGGTATTTTTTTTTTTACATATTTCCAGAACAAAAAGGGAAAACGATGAGGGAAAAAAAAAAAAAAGGTAAAAAAGTGAACATAGCATGTGATGATTTATATTCAGTCTCCACAGTTCTCTCTGGATGGCTTTTTCCATCCAAAATTTATTGGGATTGTCTTGGATCACTGAATTGCTAAAAGAACTATGTGTATCATAGTTGACCATCATACAGTCTTGCTGCTGCTGTGTACAATGTTTTTTGATTCTGCTTGTTTCAATTAACATCAGTTCATGGAAATTTTTCCAGACCTTTCTAAAATCAGCCTGTCCATTTTTATAGAATAATATTCCATTCTATTCATATTCCATAACTTATTCAGCTATTCCCCAATTGATGGGCACCCACTCCTTTTCCAATAATTTGCTACCACAAAAAAAGATGCTACAAACATTTTTGTATATATGGATCCATACTCCTCTTATGATCTCTTTGCGATAGAAAACCAGTAGAGGCACTGCTGGATCAACAGGTATTGCACACTTTAATAGCCTTTTGGGCATAATTCCAAATTGCTCTTCAGAATGGCTAGATCATTTCACAATGCTATCAACAGTTCATTAGTGTCCTAGTTTCCCAAAATCCTCTTAAACATTAATCATTATCTTTTCCTATCATCTTAGGCAATCTAAGAGATATGAGACTGTACTTTGGAATTGTTTTAATTTGCATTTCTCTAATGTGATTTAGAGCATTATTTTCAAATGACTAGAAATGGCTTCAATTTTTTCATTATTCATATCCTTTTAACTATTTCTCAATTGGAGAATGACTTGAATTCTTTTTTTTTTTTTTTAGAATTTTTTCCCACAGTATATGCGCATGAGTAATTTTTTTTATGACTATCCCTTGTATTCATTTTTTCCAAATTATCCCCCCCCCTCCACTCCCCCAGATGACAGGCAATCCCATACATTTTACATGTGTTACAATATAACCTAGATACAATATATGTGTGTAAATATCATTTTCTTGTTGCACATTAATGACTTGCATTCTTAATAAATTTGATTTAGTTCTTTCAGAAATGGGGCCTTTATCAGAAACACTGGCTATAAAAAAAATTTTCCCTAGCTTTGTTTTCCTTCTAATCTTGGCTGCATTGCTTGTGCAAAAAGTTTTTAATTTATTGTAATCAAAGTTGTCCATTTTGCATTTCACAATGTTATCTAATTTTTTGGCCATAAATTCCTTCTTTCTCCAAAGATCTGATAGGTAAACTATCCCTTGCTCTCCTAATTTGCTTATGGTATCATCCTTAACATCCTAAAGCATGTACCCATTTTGACCTTATTTTGGCATGGAATATGAGATGTAGGTCTATGTCAAGTTTCTGACATATTTTCCATCTTTCTCAACAATTTTTGTGAAATAGTGAGAACTTATCCCAGAAGCTAGAATTTTGAACACTAGATTATCATCATTAATTATTGTGTCATGTTTATCTAACCTATTCCACTGATCCACCATTCTTGTTTCTTAGCCAGTACCATATGATTTTGATAACTGCTGCTTTACCCATGATATCTTAATGCCAAATCCAGTGACCTTTCTCAGTCTTCTTTCTCCCTGACCTTTAGGAAAACTGGAACAATCATCATCTCCTTGGTATTCGCTTCTCACTAGGTTTTCAAGACATGATTCCCTCCTGGGAATTTCCCATCTATATGACTACTATTCAATATCTTTCCCTGAATTTTCATCCAGATCATTCCCTATAAATTGTAGGTGTTCCATCTTGGGTTCTCTATATTACATCACTTGGTGATCTCACCAGTCCTATAAATTTAATTGCCAAGTTTATGCTGATGAATCTCAAATCAACCTATCTTGATTGACCTCCAGTTTCACCTCTCCAACTGCTTTCTCAGACATCTCAAAATTGAATGTCTACTGGCAGCCCTTTTCATAGTGGCTAGAAATTGGAAATTGAACAGATGCCCATCAATTGGAGAATGACTGAGTAAAATGATGGTATATGAATGTTATGGAATATTATTGTTCCTTTTTTTTTTTAATTACAACTTTTTGTCGACAGAACATATGCATGGGTAATTTTTTACAACATTATCCTCTGCACTCACTTCTGTTCCGATTTTTCCCTTCCCTCCCTCCACCCCCTCCCCTAGATGGCAGACAGTCTTATACATGTTAAATATGTTATAGTATATCCTAGATACAATATATGTGTGCAGAACCGAACAGTTCTCTTGTTGCACAGGAAGAATTGGATTCAGAATGTAAAAATAATCTGGGAGGAAAAACAAAAATGCAAGCAATTTACACTCACTTCCCAGTGTTCCTTCTCTGGGTGTAGCTGATTCTATCTATCATTGATCATTTGGAACTGAATCAGATCTCTCTATGTTGAAGATATCCACTTCCATCAGAATACATCCTCATACAGTATTGTTGTTGAAGTATATAATGATCTCCTGGTTCTGCTCATTTCACTCTCTGTAAGAAATGGTAAGCAGGATGAATACAGAGAGGCTTGGAGAGACTTACATGAACTGATGCTAAGTGAAATGAGCAGAACCAGATCATTATATACTTCAACAACAATACTATATAATAATCAAGTCTGATGGACGTGACTATCTTCAGCAATGAGAAGATCCAATTCAGTTCCAGTTATCAGTGATGAACAGAACCAGCTACACCCAGCAAAAGAACACGAAAATGAATGTGGATTGCTTGCATTTTTGTTTTTCTTCCCAAGTTATTTTAACCTTTTTAAATCTGATTTTCCTTGTGCAATAAAAAGAACTGTATAAATATGTACACATATATTGTATTTAAGATATACTTTAACTTGTTTAACATATATGAGACTACCTGCCATCTAGGGTAGAGGGAAGGAAGGGAAAATTGGAACATAAGCTATAATAATAATAATAATAATAATAATAATGTCAGAATAAAAGAAAAGAAAATTAAAAATGGAAAAAAAATTTGAGTAGACCACCCAACCCAAATCCTTCCATCAAGGTAGCCCATTCTACTTTTGAATAGCTGTGCATTTTTGTCATTTTTCCTGTTATATTTGAATTAAATGTACCTTTTTGAAACTTGTACCTATTGTCCCTAGATATATCTTCTGACAGAAGTTAATATGTTAACAAAATTTGCCTATGATTAAATCTCTGGAGATTTTGCTGTAAGCCTCCCCCCCAAAAAAAATTGCATATCTGCTACATGTATTCAACTATTCAACTCAACATATCCAAAAACAACTTCATTGTCTTTTTTTCCTAAACTCTCCCCTCCTACTTTTCTTATTATTACAGAGGGCAACACCATCCTCCCAATTCCTCAGGCTCATAACTTACAAGTCATCCTGGAAGCCTCACTATCTCTCATCTCCATACACAAACTGTTATACACAAACTGTTACAAAGCTTGTAGATTTCACCTTTGTAGCATCTCTCAAATAAGTTTCTTTCTTTCTTCTGATACTGACACCATCACTGCCCTTATCACTTCGCATCTGGAATATTGCAACAGCCTGCTAGTGTGTCAGCCTTCTTCAAGTTTTCCCCCACTCCAACTCATTCTCGATTTTCCTGAAGCACAAGTCCAATCATGTCACCTCCCTATTCAATAAGGTCCAGTATTCAATAAACGTCAAGGAGCAAATAGAAAATACTCAGTTTTGCATTCAAAACCCTTTACAACCTTCATCTTTTTTTTACCTGTTCATCTCTGTAAGAGCCAGGTCAAGCTCTTGGAAGCAGCTCTTGAGTGGCCACTGTGCTTTAGTATATGCACATTCTGGATTCATTCAATCACCGGGTCATGCCACATTGAGTCCTGACCAGCATGTATCCTTATGGCCTATATCCCCTCAAATTCATTGGCAATCCACAAAAAGTGCTTAAATATTACTGAACATCTATTTAACATTTTCTTTAAAAAAAAAAAAAAGTAAGTGTGTATGTGTGTGTGTGTGTGTGTGTGTGTATGTATGTGCGTGTTTACAGGTATAGGATTTCTCTCAATGAGGGAGTGAACCTATAAAGCACACTGAACATGAGAGTTGTTTTTTTTTTTTTTTATGTAAAAAGTCTTAAGGAACATTTTTCTTCTTTATACTAGCCCTAAAAATTTGGATGGCTTTACTAATCAATCCATCAATAAACATTTATTAAGTGCCTGCTATTTGCCAAGAAATGTGCTAAGTGCTGGGGATTCAAAAAAGAGGCAATATAGAGTTCTTGCCCTCTGGGAGCTTACAATCTAATCAGGGAAACAACATGCAAATAAATATATACAAAATAAGCTATATCAATCAATAAACCTTACTAAGTGCCTACTATGTGCCAGGCACTGTTACAAATAGGAAATAATTAGAAGACTAGAATTAAGAGGGTATAGGAAAGGCTTCCTGTAAAAGATGAGACTTAAAAGCTAGGGAAGCCAGTAGTCAGAGATGAGGAAGAAGAGCATTCAAGCATGGGGGACAGCCAGAGAAAATGCCCTGTCCCCAGAGATGAACATCAACAGCCAGGAGACCAGTATCACCAAATCAAAGAATATATTAGGAAGTAAAGTATAAGAAACCTGGAAAGGTAGAAGGAAGTAGGATTTGAAGGGCTTTGAATGACAAACTGAGTATTTTGTATTTGTTCCTAGAAGAGAGTCACTGGAGTTTATTGAATAGGGAGGTAACAAGGTTGGATTTGTGCTTTAGGAAAATTGATTTGGTGAAATAGGTTGGGAAAAGACTTAAAGAAGACTGTCCAATTAATACATTGTTGGTGGAAATGTGAATACATCCAACCATGCTGGAGAGCAATTTGAAACTATGTTCAAAAAGTTATCAAACTGTGCTATACCCTTTTTTTTTTTTTTAATTTTTATTTTATTTTATAATTATAACATTTTTGACAGTACATATGCATGGGTAATTTTTTACAACATTATCCCTTGCACTTACTTCTATTCAGATTTTTTCCCTTCCTCCCCCAACCCCCTCCCCCAAATGGCAAGCAGTCTTATATATGTTAAATATATTACAGTATATTCTAGATACAATATATGTGTGTAGAACCGAATTTTTTGTTGCACAGGAAGAATTAGATTCAGAAGGTAAAAATAACAGTTTACATTCATTTCCCAGTGTTCCTTTTCTGGATGTAGCTGGTTCTGTCCATCATTAATCAATTGGAATTGGATTAGCTCTTCTCTATGTTGAAGAAATCCACTTCCATCAGCATACATCCTCATACAGTATCATTGTTGAAGTGTATAATGATCTTCTGGTTCTGCTCGTTTCACTCAGCATCAGTTGATGTAAGTCTCTCCAAGCCTCTCTGTATTTCTCCTGTTGGTCATTTCTTATAGAACAATAATATTCCATAACATTCATATACCATAGTTTACCCAACCATTCTCCAATTGATGGACATCCATTCATCTTCCAGCTTCTAGCCACTATGAAAAGGGCTGCCACAAACATTTTGGCACATACAGGTCCCTTTCCCTTCTTTAGTAGTCCTTTGGGGTATAAGCCCAGTAGTAGTATGGCTGGGTCAAAGGGTATGCACATTTTGATAACTTTTTGGGCATAATTCCAGATTGCTCTCCAGAATGGTTGGATTCTTTCACAACTCCACCAACAATGCATCAGTGTCCCAGTTTTCCCACAGCCCCTCCAACATTCATCGTTATTTGTTCCTGTCATCTTAGCCAATCTGACAGGTGTGTAATGATACCTCAGAGTTGTCTTAATTTGCATTTCTCTGATCAATAGTGATTTGGAACACTCTTTCATATGAGTGGAAATAGTTTTAATTTCATCATCTGAAAATTGTCTGTTCATATCCTTTGACCATTTATCAATTGGAGAATGGCTTGATTTCTTATAAATTAAAGTCAATTCTGTATATATTTTGGAGATGAGGCCTTTATCAGAACCTTTAACTGTAAAAATGTTTTCCCAATTTGTTACTTCCCTTCTAATCTTGTTTGCATTAGTTTTGTTTGTTGTGCTATACCCTTTGATCCAGCAGTGTTACTACTGAGCTTATAGCCGAAAGAGATCTTAAAGAAGGGAAAGGGACCCGTATGTGCAAAAATGTTTGTAGCAGCCCTTTTTGTAATGTCTAGAAACTGGAAATTGAATGGCTGAATAAATTGTGTTATATGAATATGATGGAATATTATTGTTCTGTAAGAAATGACCAGCAAGATGATTTCAGAAAGGTCTGGAGAGACTGATGCTAAGTGAAATGACCAGAACCAGGAGATCATTATATACTTCAACAACAATACTATATGATGATAAATTCTGATGGATGTGGCCCTCTTCAACAATGAGATGAACCAAATCAGTTCAGTAATGAAGAGAACCAGCTACACCCAGTGAAAGAACTATGGGAAATGAATGTGGACCACAACATAACATTTCCTCTCCTTCTGTTATTGTCCGCTTGCATTTTTGTTTTCCTTCTCAGGTTATTTTTACTTTCTTTCTGAATCTGATTTGTCTTGTGCAGCAAGATAACTGTATAAATATATATACCTATATTGCATTTAACATATACTTTAACATATTTAATATGTATTGGTCTACCTGCCATCTAGGAGAGGGGGTGGGGGGAAGGAAGAGAAAAGTGGGACAGGTTTTGCAAGGGTCAATGCTGAAAAATTATCCATGCATATGTCTTGTAAATAGATAGCTATAATAAAAAAAATAGTTATCAAACTGTGCATACCCTTTAATCCAGCAGTGCTACTATTGGGCTTATATCCCAAAGAAATACTAAAGAAAGGAAAGGGACCTGTATGTGCCAAAATGTTTGTAGCAGCTCTTTTCGTAGTGGCTAGAAACTGGAAAATGAATGGATGTCCATCAATTGGAGAATGGTTGAGTAAATTATGGTATATGAAGGTTATGGAATATTATTGCTCTGTAAGAAATGACCAGCAGGATGAATTCAGAAAGGCTTGGAGAGACTTGCATGAATTGATGCTGAGTGAAATGAGCAGAACCAGAAGACCACTATACACTTCAACAACAATACTGTATGAAGATGTATTCTGATGGAAGTGGATATCTTCAACATAAAGAAGATCCAACTCACTTCCAGCTGATCAATGATGGACAAAAACAACTACACCCAGAGAAGGAACACTGGGAATTGAATGTAAAATATTAGCACTACTGTCTATCTACCCAGGTTACTTATACCTTCGGAATCCAATACTTAACTTGCAACAAGAAAATTGGATTTACACACATATATTATATCTAGGTTATACTATAACACATGTAAAATGTATGGGATTGCTTGTCATCTAGGGGAGAGAGTAGAGGGAGGGAGGGAAAAATCTGGAAAAATGAATACAAGGGTTAATGTTATAAAAAAATTACTCATGCATATATACTGTCAAAAATTTATAATTATAAAATTAATTTTAAAATAATATAATAAAAATATTTGGAGAAAAAAAAAGAAAATAAAAAGCTTTAGTTAAATTTAAAAAAAAAAGACTAGGCTATTGCAATAGTGTGAAATGATGTGATGGTGATGGTGGCAGTGTCAGAAGAGAGATATTGCAAAGGTGAAATCTACAAGCTTTACAACAGTTTGGATAAAGAAGCTGAGACATAATAAGAAAACAAAATGATTTCTAGATTGTAAGCCTAAGTGACAGAGAGGATGGTACTGTCTTCTCCGGTAACAGAGAAGATGATGTGGGAGGAGGATTTGGGGGAAAGTTTTATTTTAGACTTACTGAATTTAAAATGTCTACTGGACATCCAGTTTGAGATGACTGAAAGGCAGTTGGAGATATGAGAAGTAGGTCAATAGAGAGATTGGTTCATGAAAGGTAGATTTGAGAATCATCAGCATAGAGATGGTAATTAAATCCATAGGAGCTGATGAGATCACCTAAAGAAGTAATATGGAAGGAGAAGAGAAGAGGGCCCAAGACCAAAGAAGCCTCTAGGACATATATGGGTAGAGTGTGATCTGGAGAAAGATCCAGCAAATGAGAAGGTATTTTATTTGTTTAAGTTTGGGGCGTTATATTGTACTCCTTCAGTGATTCTTTGAGAGAAGGGTAATTGAGGCTTCAGTAGACCTGAGAGGATGATAAATTATAAACTGGAAGGGTAAAAGGTTCTCCTATAATTCTATGGTTTGGAATTTATTATCTGGAGTGAAAAATGCAGTAATTGGTGATCAAAGAAATAATGTGGAATATGTACACACATGAGTATGACATTAGACAAGTCACTTAACCTTGGAAAGGATGGGGGTGGGAGAGAAGAGGAAAGAGGAAGGGGAGAGAGAGATGAAAACTGCAAACTAGATATCTTCCTTTGACCTGAACATTTTTTGCACTTGATGGGTCCCAAGTAGGCATTTTTCTATGGTCAAAGGCAGATTATATTGTGAATTCCCCTTTCTTCCACTAAAATAAGTCATGTGAACTACTCTTTTTTTTCCGTTCTTCCCCTACATGGCTTAGTACGTAGATAGACTCACAACAGCCCCAGACAATAATACTACAAGTGTTTAGACGTGCTTTCTCCAGACCTCCGCAAACTCTGGCCGCCAGAGGGCGCAGCTAGAGGGCTAGCTCACGAGGCCACGCCTAGGGTCGTGTTCGGTGGCGCAGACGCAGTACAGCGGGACTGCGAGGGCCGCGGCGGAGGTGGCGGCCTGGAGGGAAGTGAATGGTTTTACCCAGCGGGCCCTGCGTCGGCCCTCGTCTAGGTCGCAGTACGCGCGGCCGTTTTCCTCTTTCCGCTGGGCCATGGCGTTCACATTCGCTGCTTTTTGCTACATGTTGGCGCTGCTGCTCACCGCAGCACTCATCTTCTTCGCCATCTGGCACGTGAGTAGCGAGCTGGGGAGGGGCTGAGGGAGAGAGAAAGAAGAAGGAGGCGGCTTTCTGCGCTCTCGATCCGCCATTGGGACTCAGTCATCGGCTCCCCTTGGGGAATCGGCCCTGAGGGAATCCCGGGTGCGGCGAGGGAGGAGCCACCGCCTGCGTATTGAACTTCACGCCTCCCGCGCCCTCCCCGTCAGCCCTCTGACATACCTGGCCCCCAAACTCAGTATGCAGCCCTAGGTCCAGTGCAAGCCGCTCTCTTACCTCCTCACCTCCCCCGCTTGCCCAGTTTTAGGGCTTATGTTTTTGGTCCCTGCGCCCACGACTTGAGTTAGCTTTTTTTTTTTTTTTTTAATTAACCCTTTCCTTTCCGACTTAAAGGGAGCTTTTTGCCCGCTGATGCCTGGGAAATCTGTGTCTATTTAGAGATGAGGAAGTGAGGGGGAGGTTTTCCAAGCTCGTAATTTGCCGGTTGGCAGCCCTTCCTTTTGGAAGACCAGGATATGGAGCAGCAATTTACATTTTGGACCTTTTATAAGCTTTATTGTGAGTTTCCTTGAGGGCTCGGGTGGTTTTCCTAAGCACCCCGAGTTAATGCTGTCTTCCTTGTATTTTCTTACCTGAGTACTTCTATCTATCTAGTAGATCTCTATCACTCTGAGGATGAGAATGCTCAGTTCTTTGAGGGGCGTGGCTAATTTTGTTTTTGTAGTTTCCTAGTAGTAGCTTGTACTTTGAGTACTTAATAAATATGAATTGAATTTCAAATACTTGTGAGCATTTAAAGTAAAATTAATAGATTTAACATGCTACTTGGTTTTACAACTTTTGTGAATATTGTTTTTGCTACGGTTTAGTTCTGAACAATTTTAAAAAATAGTGTTTTGAGAAGGCATTCCAGAGTATATATAAGGGATCTTTTAATAATGACATACTATCCATTCTTTCTTATATAGCATTCTTATCCTTATTATCGATCCTCCAAATAAGATCCATCCTAAGTGCCTGGCCTTCCTTAGTTTTCTTTATAGTTATCAGTAATTAGTCAGTTCCATTTTCAGGCCATTCAGCTATTTTCCTTTGATACAATTATATCATGGACCTACCCTCTTTGCCAGTGTAAACTCAATAAATTGGCTGCCCAATTGCATGTTATAATTTAACAATAAACATACTTAATTCATTTAGTTTTCTACTGTGACTTGTTAGGTTCATTGTTATCTTTTGATCAAAAAATGCCCTATAATATTCTAAGGTTTGATCCAGTCTCAAAAAGAAGCAGGTGGTTCCTCTCAAATACCTACATCTCCCTACTTTTTTATGCAACTCTCTGGTTGAATTTATTCAGGACTCACATTTGTATGATAAACTCCTTGTAAGAGAACAATTGCTGATACTATGGTTTACTCAACCAAAATATTTTTTTTTTCTTAAAATAAGATGCCTATGTCAGTTGTATGACTGTAAAGGTGTGGTTTGCTGTAGAGAATTGTTTGTGCTTTATTTATCCCTTCACGTATTTTAATCAAGGATAAACAAAAAAGTCATGATCATAATTTTATGGAGATAAAAAGCGGACACATGGGTCAGTAGTTACTAGTGTTTTCATGATTTCCTACTCCTGCTCCCACATTTTTTGATGTATTTTCTTCTCTTTGAAGTCAGTTCCTTCCTTTCATGATTGTAACTTTGAGCAGTTTTCCATGCTGTATGGTCTGGTTCAGTCCCTCCTCCTAATTCTGAATCTCAAGTGCTTTTTCAGCTCCCTCATGTAACTCTACAGAGACTTGTTCCTTTGTCACTGATTATGAAAATACATTGTTATAGAAATGTTGGAAATTTGGCTTATTTTCTGACAGTCCTTTTTCCTCTCAATTTTATTTTATTGGCATAATGGGACCATCCTCCAAAGATTTTTTTGTACATTTTTTTTTTTTAATATGCTTATTTAGTAACTAAACAACTAAAACCATCTGATAGTGATCTGCTTTAGTGGTATTCATTCTGTCTCTTGTGAACATAAAGGTGTGCCTCATCTCCTTAGAATTTTTTTTAATGACTCAGATTTCAGCTTACTTTTTTATATTGTTTCATTTTACTTTATTTAGCATATGTTTTGCCATATTTCTTTGTGTTTCTTCTGTTCATCATTAATTACATTCAGTCAGCAATCATTTATTAAGTGACTTCTTTATGCCAGGCTCTCTCATAAACTGTTTTCTTACTGTTTTTTAGGACAACACAAATCTTGTTTATGTGCACCCAGAGTGTATCGCATTTGTGGGTTTTAACTCATTCTCCTTTATGCAAATAGCCTTACTTTATTCTTCTCTGGGGACACTACTGTCTCCAACCTTTTTCATTGGTCATCCCACTTTTTTGCCTTCCCTTCTTCAGTTTCTTTCTTCATAAAGGATTCAGTACTAGAATCATCTTTTGTCTGATTCCCCATCAAACCACATCATAAGCATTTATTAAGTACCTACAGTCCTATGTATTAGGCAGGGCTGGGGAACTTTTCTGCCAAGGCCATTTGGACATCATTATCAGGTAATGGAATTCAAGCAGTGGAAGATTGTAGTGTCTAGCTTTCAGCTCATCCTTGCCTTCGGTTACTTTAGGCAAATTGGTGTTGCTGGACTTCGTCCGCCCCTGCTCTAGAGATATAAAGGCAAAAAATAGTCCTTGCTCTCTGAGGGTCAGAATATAATGAAGAAGTAAGCAATACCACATTGGTCATACGTGTACAGTTCTAAACATATTTCCATATTCGTTATGCTGTGCAAGAAAAATCAGATCAAAAGGGAAAAACAGAAAGAAAAACAACAGAAAAAGGTTGAAATACTATGCTTTGATGCACATTCAAACCATAGTTCTCTCAAGGCATATGGGTCTTTCCATCACAAGTCTGTTGGGGTTGCTTTGAATCACCTCATTGTTGAAAAGAGCCAACTCCATCATAGTTAATCATCACATAATCTTGTGTTTCTGTATATAATGTTCTCCTGGTTCTGCTAACTTCACTCAGCATCAGTGCATGTAATTCTTTCCAGGCTTTTCTGTAATCAACCTGCTCATTTCTTATAGAATAATTCTAGAAACATTCCATTCTATTCATATGCTGTAACTTAGTCAGCCATTCCATTCATTTCCAGTCCCTTGCCACTACAAAAAGGGCTGCTACAAACATTTTTGCATATGTAGGTCCTTTTCCCTTCTTAATGATCTTTTTGAGTTACAGACTTAGTGGTGAGCTACTGGACCAAAGGGCATGCAGTTTGATAGCCCTTTAGGCATAGTTCCAACTTGCTCTCCAGAGTTGTTGGATCAGTCTACAACAACACTAACAGTACATTAGTTTCACAGTAATTTTTAAAGAAATAAAGGACAGTTTAATAGCTGGAATAGTATTCAGATAGACTTTGCAGTGATACTAATATATGGCAGTACTACCAAAGTTAATTTATATATGCTTTTAATTCCCTACTCATCAAACTTTCAAAAGGATACTTTATGGAACTCAATATAATAACATTCTTTTTTGGAAAAACAAAAACTTCAGCAGTAGCAGTAATAACAGTTTGAAGAACTCTCAACCAATGGTTAGCAAGGAAGTCAGAAAACTGATCAAAAACACATTATAGAGGATTCTTAGCTAGCATTGAGAGCAGTTCTAGTTCTAGTTCTGGATCATAATTCTACTGTAGAAAGCCAAGCTTGAGGGAGCAGGGGCCTAGGTTGCAGTTTCAAGGCTGAGAGGAGCACTGGCACTTTTGGCTATAGAAGATCTATCTGGTCATCAGGGCCAAGAGAAATGCTAAGGAATTTAAGGGGTGTAGGGTCTCTTCCTAGGAAAAGACCAGAAGAGACCACTAAATTACAACACCTTGAAAGCAACAAAAAAACTTGGTGATACCACCTATTCTTCCCAACTAGTTCTAAAAACAAGCAGCACAAAAAAGCCTGAAGCTTGGAGCAGTGCGTCCCCATCCCCAGGTGAGCAGAGTCCAACCTTAATGTAAAGTTCAAACTCAAAAAACAATCTGAAAGAATAAGCAAACTACAAAAAATTAACTTGACCAAAAAAAGATACTGTGTGGCAGGAAAGACCAAGCCATAAACTCATAAAACCACATTGTGAAAACAGCTATAAGCAAAACCTCAAAGAAAATGCTAATTAGACATTGAGCTCAACAACTCCTTAAAGAGTTAAAGAAAAAGATGAATGATAAAGAGAAAATTATGAAAAGAGATTTGACAACTTGGTAAAGTAGTAAATAGAAGCACTCTCCCCCCCCCCCCAAAAAAAAAAAAAACCTGAAAAAAATAGCAACCTTAAAAAATAAAATTGGCTTAATGATAAAAGAAGCACTAAAGTTTGCTGATGAAAAGAAATCCTTTTTTAAAAAGCTGTATTAGCCAAGTGGAAAAAGATTTACAAAAAGCTCAATGAAGAAAGTAATTCCTTAAAAATTAGAATTGACAAAATGGAAGCTAATGATCATGTGAGACCTCGAGAAACAATAGAACAAAGTCAAAAGAATGAAGAAATAGAAGATGTAAAACATCTCATTAGGAAAATAATTTACCTGGAAAATTGATCAAGGAGAAATCATTGAATAATTATTGGACTATGTGAAAACTATGTTCCCAGAAAGACCTTAGACATCATAATTCAAGAGAATATAAAAGAAAACTGCCCTGATAGCTTAGATTCAGAAGGTAAAATGGAAACTGAAAGGCTCCATTGATCATCTTCTGAAAGAAATGACAAAGTAAAAATGTTGATGACTATTATAGCCAAATTCTAGAGCTTTTAGGTCAAGGAGGAAATATTGTAAGTAGATAGAAAGAAATAGTTTAAATATTGTGGAGCCATAGTCAGGATCATAGAAGATTTAGCTAGCTTCTGTGTTAAATGAACAGAGAACTTGGCATATGATATTCCAGAAGACAACATATCTAGGATTAAAACATGAATAACATGCCTAGCAAAACTTCTGGAGGGAAAATGGAATTGTAATTGTAATGAAATAGAATACTTGGATTCAAACACAAGACAAGAGTAATCAAGGGACTCAAAATTAAACTTTATGTTCCTCTATGGGAAGTTAATACACATAATTCCTAAGAACTCTATCATTATTAGGGTAGTTAAAAAGATTTTAATAGACAGAGGGCTGGGTGTGAGTAGATTATGAGGGGATGATCTCCAAAAGAGTAATGGTGAAAAAAAAAAGGAAGGGGTGAGAAAGAAATGTACTAGGAAAGGGAGAGGTGGAATGGGAACATTTTTCTCAGACAAAGAAAGAAGACTTTTTGCAGTAGGAAGAAGACAATGCTTCAACTTCCCTCATCAGTAGTGATTCAAAAAGGGAAGACTATACATTCAGTTGAGTACAGAAATCTACCTTACCTAGTAAGTATATAAAGGATGAGAGATGAGAAAGATGATAAAGAAGGAGGCTTTAATCAGAGGCAAAACAGACAGGGATAGGATAAGAAGAATTAAGAGAAGCATAAACAGAAGAAAATAAGATGAAGGGAAATACATGAATGGGAAAGGAAAAAGCTCACTTATGAAACATAAGTAAATAGCAGAATGGATTAGAAACCAGAGTGCAACAGTATGTTGTTTACAAGAGGCACACTAAACATTTAGAAAGACAAACCTAAAATAACTATAGCAGAAATTATTCATCAGCTGAAATAGTTGGGTGTAGCAGTCATAATGCAGACAAAGCAAGAGCAAAAATAGATCTAATTTAAAAAGCTAATCAGGAAAACTCCGTTTTATTAATGGACAGTGGAGGTATATCAATTTTTTTACAGTAAATTTCTCTGATAAAGGCCTCATTTACCAAATATTTAAGAAACTGTCAAATTTGGAAAAATAAGAGCTATTCCCCATCTTTTAAGTAATCATAGGACATGAACAGACAGTTTTCAGAAGAAGAAATCTAAACAAAAACAGTTCCTTCCCAGAAAGAACTGGGTGCCCACCAAAGGGGAAAATGTCCTGGATGTAAGATGAAAAACATTGAGAGAAATTATACCTCCACTGTTAAGTATTAATCTTCACTCTGGGATAGGCTCTATGTAAGAGGATAATGTCCTCTGAGCTACTTTATTAAGGATAATTTCCCCACCTATAATATACATTGATTGTGCTTGCGGTATCAAATGCACTATGGCCCCATATAGACCTTCTACTTGTCACAAATTCATATCAGGACATTAATTGGAAATTGTCCAAATCACCTTTCACACTACAGGTTTGATTCTTTGTTATTATTTATATTCTGTCATCTTTCTACTTTACATCTTCCAGAGACCCTTTAGCTCTTTTCCCCCTCATGTCTTTGTTTTGGTTGGTTTTTTCCTTTTTCTCTGCACTAAATTTCTCTTATATTGCTGCTTATTACACTTATTACGTGGGAGAACTAGGATTATTGAATGCTTGAGATCAAGACCTTTAGAATATTACCACCAAGGAGTGTTTTATGATAAAAGCAATATCATAAGGCCCTGTAGTTTCGAGTTTCTCCAAAGGGTTTTCTGCATACTCAGAGCTAGTTTTCCCCTAAAAAAATAGAAAAACTATCCTTGAGGTTTGATTGGGCCAAGTGGGCTTGTTGACATGCTTTCACTGCCTTCTGGGTTATAAAAAAAAAGCTACCCTTCAGGAATTAGTGCCTTTCAAGCTTGAGGGATGTTCCACTGGTTTGTGAATCAGCTCACCCTTATCAGATATATTTTCGCGTAGAGCAAAGTGGAGAATAAGGGAAGTTCACCTCTACCTGACTCAGGACTATTTTTGCCAACTATCCTTTCCATGTGGCTTTGTTAATTCCTAGATGATCAGCTAATGGCTTACTTTATTCTAGTCCCAAATCTGAATCCCAGACCAGTCAGAATTAGGTCTACCCTGCCAGAATTTTCCAGAACTTGCTTTCACCCACAGTCTTTGTGTGTAGGACAATTTTGTTTTCTGTATTTTATTTCTAAAATGCAATGTGGCCAGCTGGCTGATGTTCATAAGTAATGAACTAACTTTATTATTCCCTTTACAGGTATGTTCTACATGTTTTAAAATAATAAAATAAAAGTAATTCTTTTTTTTGGCTTCATTTTAGTATCACAAAATGTGTTTGTGTGCATTCTTTTATTTATAAGCCTACTTTTTCACATAGCATCTTTTGAAGTTTTAAGAGCTTTAAATGAAGAAATATTGAATATATTTAATATTGAAAAATATTTTAAAATGTCTTCAAAGGTAATATTACTGATCACATCTGATAGAAAGATGAATACAGGGTAAATTGTAAAGATTATCATAAACTGATGCTTTCATCTTACAGCTGAGGCTTCTCAGAGAGAAACGTTATGATTTCCTTAAAGTCAGGATTTAAATCAGGAAGTTCTGGTAAATCTTTGTCAGGATGATGATGCTGAGAGGTACTATAATCTAGAAAACCTGTTCCTTAATAAAACTAGTTCTATACTTAGGTGCCTTCATTTGCCTCTTTTCTAAGTGTCTGCATCTTGGCTTGTGACATCATTCAACTTAAGCTATTCTCTCCAAAGTTACTAGTGATTGCTTAACTGACAAATCTAATATTCTCTTCCTCAGTCTTTACCCTCATTGAATTTTCTGAACCATTTGACTCTGTTGATTAATTGCCTTCTCTTAGATACTCTCTTCTATTTAGGTTTTCATGTAGCTGTTCTTAGTTATCCTGCACCTTGTCTGATCAATCCTCCTTAGTTGTCTTTGCTAGAGATCTTCATCAGCATCATACCCCATAAATGTGGCTGTCCAACAGTGATCTGTCCTTGGCCCTTTTCTCTTTTCCTTCTATACTTGTGTTTAATGATCATGTGAACTCCTTTTTCTCAGATCCCAATTCTTGCCTGTCTTCTGAGTTCAAATCCCATATTTCCAACTGCCTGTTGGACATTTTGAATTGGATGACCCATAGATAATCTAAAAATTTAGTGTGTTCAAAACAATTCATTATTGCAATAACAGTTCTGTTGCAATTGCCTTCTTATTGGTCTTTCTGTCTCAATACTCAGAAAGATTTTCTTTAAGTATATGTTCCTGTTCTTCATCTCTTTTTCCTCTACCTTATAACACCATTGTATCCTTTAAGACTTAGGTCTAAGTCAAATATCACCTTTTGCAGGAGACCTTTCTATGCCTCCTTATCTGTAAAGGGCTAGAACTGAGCAATGCACTTGGATGATGAAGCACGTGAGACTAATTGCCAATTGGACAGTTCCCTATTAACTTGTTTGAAGGTTGACCCTCCCCAGCTGTTCTGTGCTGACTTGATTGGTGGGACAAAGAGGGGGAAGTGATGTGTGTGGGAGGAGAAAGAGGAAATTGAGACTCGGAAGTTGAGTCAGTCTCTCCTGGCGTATGAGGGAGGAAAGGTGCTTGTGAGATTATTAGACCTGACCTTGACCGTAAAAGATCAAGAATAAAGATGTTTAGTGATCCTGACTCTGGCTGATTTTTTTGGGAAAACAGAGTTCCAGCACTTATCCACCTGAACCTCCCTGTCTAAAGTTACCTTCTTCCTACACTCTTTGTGTCTTATATATGTGTCTATTGGTTTATGTGCAGTCTTCCCCATTAATAGATAGATTTCTTTGCAAGATGGAACAATTTTTATGTTTTTTCCTTATTTTGTATTTCTAGTTTTTAGTATAGTATCTGTCATATGATTAAGTGCTTGCTTGGTTGAAATTAGGAACAAGTTGAGATTATGAAGAAGAATGTAAATGTCAATGTAATGCTGAAATATTGGTAATGGTAACTTAAAAGAAGTATTTATAATCTTGCAAGCCATGTCTAAGTTATTTTTTTAATAGTTTTTATTTATCAGATATATGCATAGGTAATTTTACAACATCGACCAATTGCCAAACCCTTTGTTCCAATTTTTCCCCTCTTCCTCTTCCCCCCCCCCCCATGGCAAGTCGACCAATACATTTTAAATATGTTAGAGTATAAATTAAATACAATATATGTATACATGACCAAACAGTTGTTTTGCTGTACAAAAAGAATCAGACTTTGAAATAGTGTACAATTAGCCTGTGAAGGAAATCCAAAATGCAGGCAGACAAAATTAGAGGGATTGGAAATTCTATGTAGTGGTTCATAATCATCTCCTAGAGTTCTTTTGCTGATTGTAGCTGGTTCAGTTCATTATTGCTCTGTTGGAACTGATTTGGTTCATCTCATTGTTGAAAATGGCCACATCCATCAGAATTGATCATCATGTAATATTGTTGTTGAAGTATACAATGCTCATTTCACTCAGCATCAGTTCATGTAAGTCTCTCCAGGACTTTCTGAAATCATCCTGCTGCTGGTCATTTCTTACAGAACAATAATATTCCATAATATTCGTATACCACAATGTATTCAGCCAATCTCCAATTGATGGGCATCCATGTAGTTTCCAGTTTCTGGCCACCACAAAGAGGGCTGGCACAAACATTCTTGCACATACAGGTCCCTTAACCTTCTTTAAGATTTCTTTGGGATATAAGCCCAGTAGTAACACTGCTGGATCAAAGAGTATGCATAGTTTGACAACTTTTTGAGCATAGTTCCAAATTGCTCCCCAGAATGGCTGGATTCCACCCTGTTTTCCCATATCCCCTCCAACATTCTGCATTACCTTTCCCTGTCATTCTAGGCAATCTAATCTGACAGGTATGTAGTGGTATCTCAGAGTTGTTTTAATTTGCATTTCTCTGATTAATAATGATTTGGAGCATCTTTTCATATGCATGTCTAAGTTATTTTTAGAGGCATTATGGTGAAGAGGACTGCTAGACTTGGAGGCAGGAAGATCTGTGTTTCAATCCTATTTCTGACATTTATTTAGCCACATGAATTTGGACAAGTTCTCCTTGCACTTTAGTTTCTTTATTTGTAAAATGAAGAGATTGGACTAGAGCTATGCTTCTGGGGTTCCTTTTCATCTTTAAATCTTTGATCCCAGAATAATTTTTAAATTACAAAATTAAGTTGGTTACAAAGTATTTATTGGTATATTGATATAGAGTTAAAATACTTTATTGTCTTATTATTTGGAGCTATTAAGTGTATTTTCACTGATGAAAAAAATTCTAATTGTTTTAATTTTATTTTAGATTATAGCATTTGATGAACTGAAGACTGATTACAAGAATCCCATAGACCAATGTAATACACTAAATCCTGTAAGTTACAATATAACAAAGTACTTCTCATTTTTATTTTAAGGTCTTTGCTTTTACATTGATATAATTATAAATGGTCATTTTTAATCTAAGTAGTACTTATATATTTATTTAAATAGGTAGACTTCTTAAAAATTTTTTTTTCCTTTCATGCTTGAATATTCTGACTTATTAATCTGCTGGTGATCTTGTCAGCTGTCATACTAACATTCTCCCAATCTGCTTTTTACATTGTCGGCACAAAGACAGTTGAAAAGGTCAAAAAGATTAAAAGAGTCAAAATTGCATTAAAGGTGTGTACTGCTTTTTAGTTTAATGTTTTAATGCCACCTTCATTTTGTGGGGAGGGTCAGGAACATTGTATTTATGTAAATGTTTTGTATGGTGTGTTCTTTCATGCCTGTTCAGGTGTGTGA
This sequence comes from Sminthopsis crassicaudata, assembly GCF_048593235.1. NCBI lineage: Eukaryota > Metazoa > Chordata > Mammalia > Dasyuromorphia > Dasyuridae > Sminthopsis > Sminthopsis crassicaudata. The sequence continues at coordinate 338,168,725 of NC_133618.1, read as the reverse complement.
TTTCAAATTTTTTCATATTCTGTGAAAATGCTTGCTGATCAAGTGGGGAAAACTGTTACATGCTTATTTATGCACATTATTTTTCTGTGCTATGACTGCAACCATATTTAGATTATTGTATAAATTTCTTTAGTTTTTGATTTAGGGAATTCTAGAGATTTTGGTCCACGTAAAGTAATTAATAATAATAATATCTGAATAATAATAAGATTATGGTCCCATGTAAGTGCATTTTCATGTGCAACAGGCATCTACAATGTAAAATTAACTTCTGTTATATCTTTGAGTTTCCCCTTCCCATCCTTATGAATATCCTGGAATCTTTTGATACTGTTCTTGGTGCCTATGCTGTAATTCAATATATACTATAGGCGTGATGAGAACTTCTTTTGGTATTCCTGATATAGAATCCTTTGTTGAGATTCCTTAACAGATATATCTTAATTGGAACTTTGTTGATGCCAGGAATACTAGTTATATTATTTTTTTAGATAGATTAGTTTGTCACAGGCTTGATTATATCTTATATGTTGATTAATTAGAAACTAAGAAAATACTTATTGGAAATGATATCTCTGGAGTTATGGAGAAAACAGTGCATAGGCTTTCAGGGGAGGAGTACTTTGAAAGGTACTCATCACAATATAGTTTTAAGATATTTACTTTATTATGAATATCTATTTAATTTTTAGCCCCTCTTATTTAAATGAGCAATCTTTTTGCTGGGTCCAAAAATAGAATAGAAGCAAAAAAGACTATATTTAATACTGTAGAGTCTGTCCTTTCTTATGTGTATCATTTTTTTAAAAAGTATTTACATAACAATTCTTGCTTGATATTAAAAGTAATGACAGAATGTCGTTTCTCTTAATAAAAAGAAAAATTTTCAGATTGAAAAAAAAGGTATGTTCTTAGAATATATGCATATTGCAGAGGAAATAAAAGAAGGATTATTTTGATGCACATAGTTTATTTTGCATGGGAAAGTGTATTGATTGTTGACATAATAGTTGTGCATCTGACAGTTTTCCCTATTTAAAATTTGTTTTGAAAGTTACTTCTGCCAAAGTATGGGGGAAGGAAATAATATATCTTTTGCCTTTGTGTAATCTTTTAACAAAGGACAATTTAATGTTTAAATTAAATGTTCTCATTTTTAATCATATTTGCATGAAGTAATTTTGAAGAGTATTCGTTTTCTATTAACTGAAATTCCTAAAGAAATATGATCACAAAAAATGATTTGAAAACTCATTTTTCTAAGAAAGATCTATAAAAATACATTTTAGATTTTTATAGAGAGAACAGATTTTTTGTTAGAATCATAGTTTCCAGTCTATATTATTGTCCTAGTGACTAGATATAAATTTTAAAACATTCAGGATAGGTACTTTTATAGTGTTTTAACCCTTTAAAATAAGAATTCTTAATTTTTTCTTTTTTAACTGGATCTTTAAATTGGACTTCTTATAATTTAGATTTAATTAGTATCACTAATATAGCTTTGAGATATATGTTTGTTTTTAAAATTTTAAATAAAGATACTATGTAGAAGCCTTTGTTTTATCCAAGGAACATTTCTGTGGAGATGCTTGGCTTTTATATTTTTAGATGTCAGATTTAAAAATACATAATTATTCGTGTCTTAGCTTTTAAGTGTTAACTTGAAGATTAGTCTAAATTGAATCATGAAAAGAATTCATAGCAGGATAATAGGCTATTGTTAGCTAGCTTTTATTGTTATTAAAACTTTTTATAACTGTTTTGGGTTAGAGAAACTTTTTGGATTCTTAGAACATGGTCGTCTTAGATATGTGGTATAGCCTTAAAATATTTTTATAGCTAAGGTTATGGCATAATTAATCATCCTTAAACATATTAATTAACTGCTATATGCTAGGGCACAAGGATAAAAAGACAAAAAGTAAAATAATCTCTATACTCTGGAAGCTTACTATTTATTATGGAAGACAGTATATTGATGATATTCAAGATTAAGGCAACATAGGGATATAGGACATTGACAGAATTAAAGATTTTCTATAGAAGATAGTGCTTAAGCAGAGAGGAATTTTATGAGGCAGAAATTAGATTACCTTCCAGGCACAGGAGTTACCTAGGAGGGAAAAAAAGACATAGATGGAGTGTTCTGTGTGAAAGACTGATGGAAGACTAGCCTCACTGAACCATCAAGGTCAATTATACATATATACTCTAGAAAACTCAACTGAAGTCAGGCTTTGAACACCAATAAAAGGAATTTATATTTTAAACTAAAGACATTAGGAAATACCCAGATTTAGAGTAGAGAAGTTGCTTAGTTAAATTCAACTGAATGACTAAAAATTAACCTTAACTAATTTTAAAAAATATTTTCATTTAAAATTATTTGTATGATTAAAATTTTTAATAAAAAATAAAAGTAGTATAAATTTTTTTTTAGTTTATTGTAGTATTTACATAGGTCACTTACATGCATAGATTTTCTATAATGCTTTAAAGTTTACATCATTCATATTTTGATGTGCCAAGTAAAATTTTACTTTCATTTATTTTAATGAAATTTATTAATATTGTCCATGTGTGCTATGCTTTCATTATGCAACTTCTGAGTTGTTACCCAATAAATGAACTTAGCAGTACCAAGAAATGTAATTAATTTCACTGTTTTAATATAATTTCCCTCCTACATTGCAGAAAGTTTGTTTGCATTTGTTCATAGTGATATTCATGACATTGTGCAGAAATTATTGCCTGATCACTACATAGAGAATATAATTTTGAGGTGATTCTGTGGTTTGTAAATATAGCATTTTAAAAATTAAAAGCTTAAAATTCTAACATGCAAAAATCCAGGAAAGCTTTGATTTTGTGAAATATATTCTATTACATTGCATGTGGTCAAATACTTCATTTTTATATTTTATGTCATGTGTAGTTGTGGAAATGGAAATTAGTATACACTAATTGATTTTTAAAAACAATGTAAAAATAATCTAAAAATTTTATCACTTTTGCTACCATCTAATTAGAATTATCTCTTACCCATACCTGAACATCATTATTACATTACAATAATGTAAGATTGTGGACAGAAGGCTAGGCTTGAAGCCCAGAAGCTCTGCAGTCTGACACATTCTGGTTCTGTGACCTTGGAGAAGTCCTTTAACCTCTCCATGTTCTAGGCTGTCTCTCTGTCAGTCAAAGTATTGGTCAAAAGGGTTTCGCCACCCAAGAGTTCCCTATGCCAGTGGACTTGTTCTATCCTTACTGTCCTATTAACTATGAGAAGCAGCGTAATATAATGGATAGAGACATATCCTCCCAGTGAGAGTTTTTTGGATTTTTCCAGCATTGTAAGGGGCTGATCAGCTTTGGAAGAGGAAGTTCCTTACCGTATGTTCCCTGCACAGATGTCGTCATGTGCCTAACAACTTGTAATACCTGAAATCTGGGTGACCTATGAGTAATAAAATGTCTAGATCTCTCCTCAGAGCAGTATAGGCTGTCTTCTGTGTACATAGAAATCCTGCTGTTGGTGGAAAGGTCAGCATAGACATAAAATCCTGAACAGGATTATTCTTGATTCTGAAAAAGCTTTTAATTGAATGAAATTTGTTTTTGACTTTATTCCTAATTAATTTTATATTTGTTTAATATTAACATTAACCTTCTAGACAGGCTGTTTTGATAACTGATTACATATTTTTCTCCCAGCTTGTACTTCCAGAATATCTCATCCACGCTTTCTTCTGTGTCATGTTTCTCTGTGCAGCAGAGTGGCTTACACTGGGTCTCAATATGCCACTCTTGGCATATCATATTTGGAGGTAATATTTGGATAAACTTCTTTTTTTATTATAATTACATTAGGCCAAATTAAAAGTTTATAAATGCTCATTTTAATAATCAAATGGGTGGTCATATAACTTTATTTGTAGCATTTAAAAACCATTTAGAAAACAATGACAAAAAGGAAGGATATCTAGTCATCCAATATTTTATTGCAGTAATCAGAACTGGGATATATGGTAGGGCAATTCTAATTGTTAAAATTTTTCATAGTTTTATCTGGACACCAGAGAAAAACCTGTCTCCAGGTTAGTTATTCACCTTTTTATTGGATTTCTGAAGACATTTGGCACTAGAGATGATTTGTTCAACTCCTTATATTATTTATATTGACTCTTTAAGGTTCAGTTTTACTACTGAAATTATTATCTTTCCTTTTTATTTGTTATATGGAATTAGAAGCTTGTGATTTAGTGCCTCATCTTTCCTGGTTTTGAGAGAAAGAAAACCTCTACAAAAAGGTTTACCTTCCTTTCTGAGTAGGCTAATAAACTATATTTATTACAGGTATATGAGTAGACCAGTGATGAGTGGACCAGGACTCTATGATCCTACAACCATCATGAATGCAGATATTCTAGCATATTGTCAGAAAGAAGGATGGTGCAAATTAGCTTTTTACCTACTATCATTTTTTTACTACCTATATGGGTAAGTTGGCAAAAATATAATGATAAGTAATTTTAGTACCTGAAAATTTGATGACCATTAAGTTTACCACTTTAAATTTTAGCACATAAATAATAAAGAGTGCCTGAATCATAAGATGTAATGGACATGAACATAAAAACATATGTATTTGGTATCTATATGTACATAAACATCTTACACATACATAAAACTGGGAGAAGAACTAGTTTGAAATTTGGAAATTTCTTGGGTAACCTTTACTTTTTTTTTTTTTAATGGTAATGAAAGAATGCTGTTGGATATTAGAGGGGAATAAAGTTTGACTCCTTTATAACCCAGTAGAAACTGATCTCTATAAGGTTTGTTTCTTTTATACCAATTTTGTAAGATAAAAATTAATCATGTTTTGCAAGTTTGAGTAATTGTTAGCTTCTTCTGCCTTTTTTCACCCTATTTCCAGTGGACATCTTTTCATTAGGGCAAGAATTCTTGATCTTTTTATATTGGGAATCCCTTTGGCAGTCTCATGAAGCCTATGAACAAATTATGCTTTAAATGCATAAAATAAAAATACAGATCTCTTTTTTTTTTTTAAAAACAGTTCTCTTTCCAAATTTATTAATGATCTATTTCCAAATTTTATGTCATTTTCTCAATCATCATTCTAATCAACTACTTTGACAATGTAAATCACCTTCTTCTTCTTTCTCCTATTTCTGGATATTGAAATATTTGTAAAATACTTTGCACTTGTATATACTTAGTCTTTCTCTCAAATGATCAAAATTAGCATTATATTGGGCTCAAGAAATTTTGACATGATAGGTACTTAAATGCTTCTTATTTAATATTATTATATTTATTTATTATGATATTGCTCTCTTCTGATTCTCCTCCTGACTGCTTTTTTCTACCCCCTTATTTGGATCTTCATTTCATGCCCACTCTCTGTAAGTGTCCCCCCCCCCCTTCATGTCCACTATCTGTTCTGGCCCCTCTTCTTCTTCTATACCAGTGGTCCTCTAACTTTTTAAATAGGGGGCCAGTTCACTGTCCCTTAGACTTTTGGAGGGCCGGACTAGTAAAAACAAAAACTCACCCTCTGTCTCCGCCCCTCAGCCCATTTGCCCATGGGCCGTGGCTTGAGAACCCCTGCTCTATACCATCACTTGGTGATTACATCAGTTCACATTGATTCAACTATCTTTTTTTTTTTTTTTTTTTAATTTTTACAAACATTTTATACATAGGCAATTTTTTAGCATTGACAATTGCAAAACATTTTGTTCCAACTTTCCCCTCCGTCCCCCTACTCTTTCCCCCAGATAGCATATTGACCCATACATGTTAAATATTCAACTATCATTTTTATGCAGATGTTCCTTAGAACTGTTTGTATATCCCTAAACTCCCTATACTATCTTCCTGACCTCCAGTCTCAGATGTGGAATTGCCTATTGGGCAACTCAAATTAGATGTCCTATGGACATCTTAAATTTAGCATGTCCAAAACTGAATTCGTTATCTTCTCCCCCAAATCCTCCCTGGTTCTTTTTCTTCTTTTTTTTAATAATAATTTTAATTTTTTAAGTTTTGAGTTCCAAATTCTTTTCTTCTCCACTTGTCAAGAAGGTAGGTAATCTGATGTTGGTTATACATGTGAAATAATGCAAAGCATATTTCCACATTAGCCATATGACTTCTTCCTCTCCTCCTGCCCTCTCCCCCAGAATGGGAAAATTATACTTCAATTTACACTCAGAGTTCATCAGTTCTCTCTCTGGGAATGGATAGCATTTTTTTCATCATGAGTCCTTTAGAATTTTCTTGGATCATGGTTATTAATCAGATAAGCCAAGTCTTTCACAATTTATTATCATTACAGCATTGTTGTTACTACTACTCACAATGTTCTTTTGATTCTTCTCACTTCACTTTGTATCAGTTCATAAAAGTCTTCTCAGGATTTTCTGAGACAGCATCCCTCATTATTTTTTATAGCACAGTATCACAGTCATATGCCACAGCTTATTCAACCATTCCTCACTAAGCATCTCCTCTTTCCAATTTTCTGCCACCATAAAAAGAGCTTATATGAATATTTTTGTACATATAGATGCTTTTCCGTTTAAAAAAAAATTTCTTTGGGATATAGAACTAGTAATATTATTATTGCTGGATCCAAAGTATGTACATTTTATCTCCTTCAGCATTTGACGTTTCTAATAGATATAAAGTAGAACCTTAAGAGTTATTGTAATTCGCATTTCTCTAATAGTGATTTTATGATTTTAGATAACTTTGCTTTCTTCTGAAAACTACTTGTTCATATATCCTATGACCATTTGTCAATTGGAGAATGGCATTATTTTTATGAATTTGACTGAATTCTCTATATATTTCAAAAATGAGGTCTTACATCAGAGGAACTTAATATAAAAAATTTTAGGTTGACTTCATTATTTAAGATTACCTTCTAATCAAAATGTAAGTTTCCTTGATTGTTTCCTTTAATTGGGTCTCTTTGTTTTGTCTGAAATCATAATCCCTTTTTTATTTCAGTTGAAACTTACTAGATCCTGCTCTCTTAAGAGTAATTGTGTGAGTGTCTTTGTTTCAAATTTGTCTCTTATAATATATTAAATTGTCGTTTCTGATCCTTCTGTTTTGTGTGTGAGGTCATCCCATTCACATTCAGTTATGATTACTATGTATTTCCTTGTATTCCATTTTCTCCCATTCTTTTTTTTCTTATCTTCTCTTTTGAAAGTCTTATTTTGCTTTTTAACCTCCTTTAGTCAGCCCTCTATTTTATCATTCCCTTCCCCTCCCTTATCTATTTCCCTGTTGAATAAGATAGATTTCTATACTCAACTGAATATGTAAATGCCTATTTTTCCCTCTTTGAACCAGTTCTTTTGAGGGGCAAGCTTTGCCTACCACCACTTTTCTTCCTTCCTTGTAAAAGCTGTTCCTTATGTGCACCCCTTTTATGGGACAAAATTTAAATCCTTCTAGTTCATCCCCTTTTCCTTACCTCTTTATTTTTTTTAGATCATCCCAATATGGTAGACTATGTTATATAAACTATTTTTAACTGTCTTAATAATGACAAAATTTGTTCATTCCTTTGCCTTCTGAAATATATTCCAAGCCATCTGTTCATTTAACGTAGAAGCTACTAAATCTTCTGTGATTCTGACTATGACTCCACAGTATTGAAATTCTTTCTGGCTGCTTGCAATATTTTCTCCTTGACATGGGAGTTCTGGAATTTAGTTATAATATTCTTGGACATTTTCATTTTGAGATCTCTTTTCAGGAGGTGATCAGTGGAGCCTTTCAGTTTTTATTTTCCCTTTGGATCTAAGATATCAGGGCAGTTTTCCTTTATAATCTTTTGAACTATAATTTTTTTTTTTTTTTTTTTTTTTTTTTTTTTTTTTTTTTTTTTTTGCTGAGGCAATTGCAATTAAGTGACATTAGGCCTATTTTTCAAGGTGTTATTTGGGGGGGGGGCTTTCTTTTTTCATAATTTTCTTACATCACTATCATTTCTTTTTCCAATTTCCCCTTTACCCACTCTTTATCTCTTTCAATCCTTCACTAATTCTTATTGGGGCTTAATAACCAATTAGCTTTTTTCTTTGAAGTTTTGGTTGTAAGTTGTTTTCACTTGTCTTCTAATTTTATGTCTTGGTCTTGCTCAGCCAACATAGTACGTATTTTGGTCAAGTTCATTTTTTTATTGTTCGCTCATTTTTCCAATCTATTTCTTGACTTTGAACTTTATGTTAAAGTTGGACTTTTCTCAATTGGGAATGGGGTGGTATTGCCCAAGTTTCTGGCATTTTTTTTGTCCTTATGTTTTGGGATCTTGCTGGGAAAGGGTGGGGGTGGCATATGAAAGTTTTTTGGTGCTTCCAAAGTAATCAAGGGAAAAGTATAGTTACTACTTTATCAAGGAATGACCCCCTGCTTTTCTGTAGCCACAAATGCTCCTCAAGGTCCTTTTCACTTTTGATCAACCTTTCCTCCCTAGAACTCCTTTCCTCCCTAGAACTGCAATCCAGAACTATATATAGACAATAGAGTTGCCGGTCTGTGACAGTTATACCCAGTGCCATCAATGGGTCCCCTGTAACCTCTGATCAATTGTTTGACACACCCCACCTTCCCATCTCTATGCTGAGAGCTCCCAAGGTTGCTGCCAGCTACTTCATATGTATGTTCTGATCAAGCCTCCACCCATCCATGACACAAAAATGTCTCATTTTCACTTCTGCTGGTTCTGCCACTCCAGAATTCAATTAGTAGGGTTTTTTTAATTAAAACTTTTTATTTTCAAAACATATATGCATCATTTTTACCCTCGCAAAAACTTTGTATTCCAAATTTTTTTTCTCTCCTTTTCCCCATCTCCTCCCTTAGATTAATCCAGTATATGTTGAACATGTATAATTTGTCTATACATATTTCCACAATTATCGTACTGCACAAAATCAGATCAAAAAGGGAAAAATGAGAACAAAATGCAAGAAAACGACAACAAAAAAAAAGCAAAAATACTATGTTGTGATCCACACTCAGGCCTCACAGTCCTCTTTGGTGCAGATTGTTCTCTTCATCACAAGATGATTGGAACTGATCTGAATCACGTTATTGTTGAAAAGGTTGTGTGGAGTTCTTTTAAAAAGTCATTTAGAAAGAAATGTTGAGTGAGTTCAGCTGGGTTGCTGCCTCTAATCTGCCATTTAATTTCTAATTATTTTTAAAGAAAATATATTAAAATAAATCCAAATTAAAAAAAAAAAGTTCATGGATTCTTGCTCTAGACAATTATAACAGACATCAGATGGAAAATGCCATCTTGCCATCTAGCAAGAGAAGTATGGACACTGAATGTGGATTGAAACATAGTATTTTCACCTGATTTTTGGTTGGATTTTTCTTGTACAACATAATAAATAAGAAGATATGTTTAAAAGGATCCTACATGTTTAACCTATATCAGGTTACTTGCTATCTTGGGGAGGGGGGATACCAAGGAGAGAGGGAGAAAAAAAAATTGTAACACAATTATCTTACAAAAATGAATATTGAAAACTATCTTTACGTGTGTTTTGAAATATACTAATTAAAAAAAAAAAAAAAACCTTGGTCTAGAGAGGTGGTCAGGGATTGAATATATGGGAAAAGGGGCAGCTAGGTGGTGCAGTGGATAGAGCACCAGCCTTGAATTCAGGAGGACCCGAGTTCAAATATGAACTGACACTTAACACTTCCTAGCTGTGTGACCCTGGGCTAGTCACTTAACCCCAGCCTCAGGAGAAAAAAAAAAAAAAAAGAGTATATGGGAAAGACTACAGAATGGCTGCTATTCAAGCTTGGGAATTGATATATGAAATTAACACATTAGGGTTTTTCTTACCACTTTTATGAGCTTTTTTTCTTTTTTGACTTGATAGTATTTTATTTTCATTCATTTCTGTAAAGTTTTTTGAGTTTTTAATTTTTTTTCTCTCCCCTCCTCAAGACAGCAAGCAATCTAATATGGGTGATGTACAATCATTTTAAACATTTTCCATATTAGTCATGTTGTGAGGGAAAAAGTGAAAATGATATATTTCAATCCGCATTCAAGTCTCCATAGTTCTTTCTCTAGATATAGATGCTTTTTCCATCCCAAGTCTATTGGAATTATCTTAGATCACTGTATTGTTGAGAAGATCTAAGTCTGTCATAGTCGATCATTACACAAATGTTGCTGTTACAATATTTTCCTGATTCTGCTCACTCCACTCAGCATCAGTACATGTAAGTCTTTCCAGGCTTTTTTGAAATCAGACTGCTCATCATTTCTTACAAAATAATAGTATTCCATTACATTCAAATACCACAATTTATTCAGACATTCCCCAATTGATGGATATCCACTCAAATTTCCAATTCCTTGCTACCATAAAAAGAGTTGCTACACATATTTTTGTCCATGTAGGGTCCATTTCCCTCTTTTATGATCTTTTGGGATACAGACCTACCTTGAGCTTTTTTAGTATTTTCCATTATATTGTCATCACACTATTTTAAAAGAGGCTACGATGGTGCCCTTCTATATGCTACCCCAACTCCTTTGCCAACTTTGGTAACTGTGTTGCATAATTATTGAATCTTATAGAGTTAGAGCCTCCAAGGTCATCAAGTCTGACCCCCCCTCACTAGAAGCATAAATCAACAAACTCCCCAATTAAGTAATCATCCAGCCCCAAATCGAAGATTTTCAGTGATGGGGAACTTAACTGCCTTTCAGGGGAAAGCATTTGAATTTTTGAACAGTGTATTAAGAACTTTTACTTCTCCATTGACAGGAGTCCATTAGTCCTTCTATTACTTCTGGAATCAAAACAAGTCAAATCTTCCTAAAGCACAGAAGTTTATCAGATTATTTGGTACAGAAGAGCAAGCATTGGCTTTAGAATCATAGGACCTTGGTTCAAATTTTGCCTTTGATACTATCTCTATAACTTTGAGCAGGTCACTTACCTGGATTTTAGTTGCCTTATTTGTAAGATGTGGGGTTCCATTAAATGACTTCTAATTCTAGTTAGCTCTATAATTAATTATTGAAGATGGCTTTCTTGTCCTCTAGTCTCCTAGTTTAAAACATCTTTAGTTCCTTCTGCTAACTCTTCTGGACCAGGATTTCAAATTATTTTACCATTCTGTTTTTTTATTTTGAACATTTTTCTTAAGATGCAGCATTTAGCGCTATAGAGTACTCTAGATATAATCTAAGAATAAAGTTGGACTGTTCCTCATGTTGAATATTATGCTTCTGTCAATTTGACCTAGTATTGACTTTGGTTTTGCTGTCATATTGCACTGCTTAGTCCAAAAGTATTTATGTGATATGCCAGATGTCATAGTCTAGATGTTAAGAATAAAAATTAGTACATATATGTGTAGTGTAAGTGCTAAAATACTAAAGTCCAATATTAGGCATTAATAGTTAACGTATATATAACACTTTCCAGATGTCAGGCATTGTGCTAAATGCTTTACAATTAGTATTTCATTTGATCCTCAGTATAGCCCTGAGAGGTAGGTATTATCCTGTTTTTACAGATGAGATACTGAAGTAGACAAGCTAAGTGAGTTGCTCAGCTAATATGTGAAATATTTGAACTTAAGAATTGGTCATGTACATGGAGGGGAAGAACTTCACGGCCAGTGGTTTTAATTTTCATAGCAGAGTAAGAAGGAAGGTCATAAGATGAGGATAGTGTAAGGTATTGAGTCTTGAAGTGACATGAAATATTTCTGAGGGGAGGTGAGGAATCAATTGACATCTATTGTTGACTCTTACCACCTTGAATTTTCACTAAAACCTGCAGCTCTTTGAAATATTTTTTTGTAACTTTGAACTTAACACCAACAGAAATGACCTTTTTCTTATGTACTAAAAAAAAAAAAAAAAAAAAGGAATGTATATAAAATTATAAATCCTATTATAGTTTAATAAACATATGGTGCTTTCAAGCATGTTATTTCCAAAATGGTTCTGCTTGTCTGTTTCCCTTTAACCCTCCTTCAATTGTACTTGTGATTTGCCCAGGGTCATGTAGCTAGGAAGTTTTAAGTGTCTAAGGCCAAATTTGAACTTGGGTCCTCTTGACTTTAGGGCTAATGTTCTATGTACTGCATTACCTAGCTGCCCCTGTCATGTGTACTTTTAATATCATTCTTTTCTTCCTCCAGATCTTTTTATATATGAATTGCTGTCTAGCCCCCATCATTTCCTTGTGTAGTTGAACCTAAGTATAAGAGTTTACCTATGGTAGATTTGATCTTATTAGACGTGGCCCATTATTCCAGCCTATTTCACAGTTCTTTCATCTGACATGTTGACTATCCATGCCAGCTTTCTACTAAAGTGAATACAAATCCGTTCATTAATCAACATTTTTTCAGTGGTCTTTCAAACAGCTGAACCAAACAGTGTTCTGAATTAGCTTTTTGAAATAGTCTAGAGCTACATATATTTGTGGTAGTTCTTTGATTATGGAATTACAGATTTAAAGCTGAAATCTCTCTCAAAGGCAGTCTAGCTTAATGCTAGATAATATATAGATAAGAAAGCTGAGATCTGAGAGATTAGGTGATTTCCTCAAAATCCCACAATGGGGAAACCTCAGAGATAGGATTTGAACTCCAGATATTCTTATCTGACTTCGACACTTTGCAGATATGTTTCCAATGAACTGAAGCAGACTTGTCGTAATTGTTTTTATTACCAAGTGTTCAAAAATCTGTCTTCCTATTAGTAAATTGTAATTTTTTTTCCAAGAAATTAACATCTTGACCTTTAGTTTTCAAAATATCAATGTATCAGTACTTGGGATGTAATTATTTTGCTTTTTCTAACAAAAGTATTTGAGGATTTATCATCTCAACTACCTTAGGTTTCAGTTTCCTATCAAATCACTGAAGATTATTCTGAAAATTAATTTCCTTGCCTGTAGCAAAAAGGAATAGTTTTGCTTTCTCTCCATATAAGAACAATTATTAAGACTTTGGAGGTTCTATCCATCTGATACCTTGATAATCCTTGTCAATCCCAGGGTCAAACATGAACAATTCCTGTATTGAGAAAGAAAAAGCTACTGCCCTATCAAAGCCAAAATCCCCACTTTGCCTGAGCCCCTTTAAGTTTATGATAGAGCTCCTCCTGATCCATACGTTAAAAAAGTTGACAGTTGTTCAACAAGATTCCGTAGATGAGTCTGGATGCTTTTTATATAGTCAAAAGCAGGAAACCCTGACCTTGACTTTCTGATCTTTCTTTCTGGTTCTGATCTTGCTTACTGATGCAAGATGGTATTTAGAAGAACATGGGTTCTAATTGTGACCATACTACTAGTGTGATGTTTAAATAAACCACTTAACTTTGCCGGGCCTTAGTTTCCTTATATATAAAATAGAGAGTTGGACTTAATGACTTCTGAGGCCCTTTCTAATTCAAAGTCAATCTTTAATCAGTTATAGCTTTAGCAAACCTTTTCTTTTTTTTTTTGTTTTCTGTAGTATTTATTGAAAGCCTTAATTCACACTGGATTTAGTCGTCAAGAAGAATAAATAAATATGGCTGCACAGGAAGCATTAACAAGCTCAGATTTGATTTATAAATTTATATTTTATTACATCACTTTCATTTCAGAATATATCTACTTTCTACTCTCCCCAGCCTTTCACATCTTTGTTTCCATTTTTTCCTACTACAAAAATGCCGTTGCATATATTTTGATATGAGATTTTGTTTTTTTTTTTAATCATTGGCCTTCTTTGGCTATGTGCTTAGATGTGGAAACTGCGTCAAAAGATATGCTTTTAAGTCATTTTCTTAGCAGTTTACAAATTCAAACTTTTAAGGCCATGTATGAAAGATGGAAGTACACAAAATACAAATAAAAGAGAAGTACAGTGTTTTAAAATCATCAGGTACTTTTAGATATATAATCTTATCTGTATTGATGTTCCTCTTACTGATGCAAATCACAGCCTATCCAGGCCTGCCCATCCACCTCTTGTACATGGCTTTTAAAAATCTGTAGTTGTTAATGAGTTTCTTGTATATAGCCACAGTGGTCTTTATTTCCTTAATATTTATTTCACATAGACATCAGCATATTCTTTAGTCAGGAGTTTTAAATCTTGCATAACTCTTATTTTGAGAAATTATCTCTCAAAGTTAATGAACATGACTGGTTTTTCCATTAATTTTCCAATTCTGATAAGACTTTTTTTCTTATGAAAGCTTTTTATTTTCAAAACATATTCATGGATGATTATAAAGCACTTTTTGTAAGTAAAGCACCAAACTAGACCCTTGAAATATTAAAAAAAAAAAAAAAGAAAAGAAAGAAAGAAAGAAAAGAAAGAAAGAAAACTTACTTACCAATATGTAATGACAGAATTTCTTTAATCCTTGGAGAGTCTTCCATTCTTCAGCCAACTTTTAGTCTTAAGCTAATGGGAGCCTTTCAGTTTTACTTTGATTTACCAGATTTGATTTTTTCCTTTGATTTACCAGATCAAAACATCGCTCCCTATAGATTGTCTCCACTTGAATGCATTTGGTTTTTTGTTTTGTTTTTTTAATAATATAAAAATTTTTTGAGGGCAGAGTCCATCTCTTTAACATTTGTCTCCCCAGTACTTATACTTAGTTACTATAGCTAAGTATCATGCTATCTTGTTGTCCTCTTGCTTGCTCTATGTGTATACACACACACACACACACACACACACAGATACATAAGTGTTCATGATACATCACTTATCATTTCTACTTGAGCAATAATTTCTTCCTTATTTATCAGAATTGGATCCATGATAGCACTTTCACCTCCTTTGTAAAAGCTGATATTACCAACAAGATTAATGCACTTCTTTAACAGAATAGGATCTTAAGTAGGTATATTAAGTAGAAATTGCCCTAACAAAACTATCTCTCCCTCAATCCAGCTTTATGGCTATAGATTTTTTAATCCCTTTAAAAAAAACTTGCCTAAATGTTTTATACCATATTTTGCTGCTCAGCTTAATAGATTTCCATAGTTGTCTATATTCTTGCAATGTACTATTCTACTGCCATTCTATTCATTCCTTTTGGGGAAAATAAAAGTGTATCCTTAGGCTATAGTCTTCCAGATTGTTATATAAATAAGTCCATGTCTATCCTAAAGTGCTGTTATAACAGTTGAAATTTGAGGACATAGAGGACCACTATGAAAATGAACTATTTTACCTTCTTAGTTTGCTGTTCAGGAAGGAATACATCACCAATAATACTCATGATTGGGAAGAAATTGCTTTAAATTAACGATGTTTTTCTTCTTCTTTTCAGCATGATTTATGTTTTGGTGAGCTCTTAAGATGATATACAACAGACTCAGTCCTGTTAAGTGCATGCAAAAGCCACAAAATGAAAGGATTCTACCCAACAAGAACCTGTTTGCAAGATTAGCTTTTGGAATATGATGTTACTTTAAAAAAACAAAAAACAAAAAAAAACTTATTTTTCAAATGTTTCCACTTTTTTTTTGTGGAAAGACTGTTTTCATATGTTATGCATTAGACAAATTAAATGGAATTACGTATAAATGAATATAAAAAGATTACCTCTGGTATTGACAGGTTTGAATTTGTACTCCCTAGGAACAGCCATAATTTTCTGAATAATTGTATTAATTACTGACTGTCCTTAGTCTGGAACTTTTTGTTTACAGGAGCCTATAGTAGCTTATTTTGGTTTTATTGAAATGATGATTATAGCTATTGGAGATCAAGTGCTTTTGAAGGACTGAAAACTTTGTATATGTGTGACCTTGTAGGAAGCCTCATAAGTTTCTTCATATATCATGTAGAAGATTACATGGATATATTTGCAGAAGTAATGATGGTGGGATTTTTTTTGAATATTAGCCCTGTGTATTGCATGATCTAGAAATTTCCCATAATAGCTCATTAAAATTCATATACTTTAATTCTTAAAAATAAGTAAATTTATTGAGAATATATACTAAATTATCTTGGAATGCATTTAAAGTTATTTTAAATGTTTTCATTTGTAGCAGTCACTTAGTAAGAAATTCGGTATTCAAATTACTGTTACAATCTAGTTATAAAAGATATTCTTAAGGACTTGAAACTTATACCTTAGATGTTCAGAACAGAAAATGAAAGAGAACATTGTGTAACTATCCTGCTGTTCTTTAGTGCAATACAATAAAAGTCTAAAATTAAGACTTCTTTTCAGTGCATTGTTTTAAAGATTGCAGATAGCTACTTAAAATTGCTTAATCTACGACTACAATAAATTCATATTAGATACATTTTTAAACCAGTATTGTTATGGGTTTTTTTTTCCACTACTGACTCCAAAAGGAACATTTAAAATTTCTAGGCATAGTAATCCTTTATTTTCTTTTGGCATTTTAGTGATATGTGTTTTGACAAATTTATAAAGTTGGTTTCTCCTGTTTTTTGAGGATTAAAAGGCACTTTTAAATTTTTTTATTTTAATAAACTGATTACTGGTAAAATTATTTTATCCTAGACTGTTGCCTTCTCATCTATAATGATTTTTATAAATCATAGTTTCAAGTTTTAGTAAATAATATTATGATTTAACTGGCATCAGAAAGTTCAGGCAAATGTGTCTTAAATAGCC
This sequence comes from Sminthopsis crassicaudata, assembly GCF_048593235.1. Lineage (NCBI taxonomy): Eukaryota > Metazoa > Chordata > Mammalia > Dasyuromorphia > Dasyuridae > Sminthopsis > Sminthopsis crassicaudata. The sequence continues at coordinate 338,152,011 of NC_133618.1, read as the reverse complement.
TAAGTTATTTGAACCCATTAAAATAAACACAACTTTACTTTTTCATAAACTGATAAAAGTGAATTTTTTTTGTCATTTGTAAAAATTGTTATAAAATTTAACTAAAGCAGCTGCTACTTCTATATAGTTAAAAGTGAATAATGTTTTAAAACTCTATCATACCCATTTGGGATAGGTTCGAATACTCAGTTTTGTTTTTCTACTTGCATGCAGTATTCATTTGGTATTTTCCTTCTCCCCAATCTCTTCCAGTAGAAAACAAGTGACAATTTTGGAGCTATAGAAAAATACATTGACTTTTACAATTCAATAAAAAATTTTAAGCTGCTGCTTCATTGGGTTTAAAGTATTTCAGGTGCTTTTTCTGTTATTCTTTGATTCATCCAATATTTTTTTAGAAAATTAGATTCTGTGGCACACGCGCACACACCACCCCCCCCCACCCCCCCAAAGATGTACTTTTAAGCTTTAGTAGTTTAGATAGCTTTAAGCTGTACTAAGAATTATGGCACATCTTATATTAATGTTATTTTTACTAGTGATATTTTCTTGATGCAGATAGAACATTATGTTGAACTAGATAGTCTTGAAAAACATTTAATAAAAATGTCCTTTGGCAAAGTATATTTATGTATATATGCTAAGAAATTTTACACACAAAATAGGATTCCTCTCCCCCACCTCCCAACATGTTATCTTGACCTGGGGATAGTTTTCTGGTTTTTTGGCCAGGGGGCAGCATTGGGTGGGTTGGGATGGAGTAGGAGGCAAAAAGGATTAAGTTTGCTTTCTGACTATAATGTTAAAATGCCAAACAGTATGAACGCTTTGAAGAAGGGAAAGGAAACATGAGGATGGTCATACATTACTTGTGTCATTTACCAATTGGTTTCCAGGAAATTCTGAGTTAAGCACAAGGGCTACTAGTTAAACATAAATTTTCAAGCGTAGTCCAAAAAATACGGTCACAGATACATAAAGAAGCTGAAAGCCATAATTCATCAGTAGCATGTTTTAACTGAAACTTTTCTGCACAGTCCTTTCAGTGTTAATCATTTCTCTATTTTTTAGAACTTATTAATGGTTTTGCAATTCCTGTATGAAATAATTTCTTTACCATTGGTTTCCCCACCCCAAAATCAACACCACCTTTTATAAAAAGTCAGATTTTTAATGTTTCAATCAAATAACAATTAAGTTGAAATACAGATATAGAAATGTAATACCTAAAATGCTGTTGATTTGGAATTAACAAAATAGCATCCCTTTCCCTTGGTTTATCCACAAATGTAGTGTTTCTTGAACATCAGTTTTTACATAAATTAACATTAATCCTAGAATAGCCTATATATAGTGGCAGATTTTCAGTTGCTTTGAACATTTTGTATCAAGAAATTTTATCAAAATTGCAAATGCATTTGTATCGTATCTAACTGCATCTGGCAAGAAATCATAACAGAACTGACTGCAAGTTATTCAGCAGCACTGATGAATAAGAACTATGGTTTGACATAGCAATAATCATTTCACTAGGGAAGAAAATCTTGATAACTCTCCCAACACTATTATAATATATTCATCCTTAAATTTTTTGCAACTTTTTACACTAGTTAGTATTTTGCTAGGAAGAAGCTCTTTAATATTAGTATTATACTGTGCAAAGACTATTTTAATGTTAATAAATCCCATTGAATTATCTGTATGGAAGAAAAAGTGGTTCTGCTTTTACAGCTATTACCGTTTGAGGTGACTTCTCTGTACTTATAAAAGATGTTGTTCTAGTTAGACTAAGGATATAACTTTAATCACCAGATTTTAACTCTGGCATTTGGTTTGTTGGGAATTGGGAAATAATTATATGGTGCTCCTACAATGTAATAATGGTGTCACTTCAGAAGCAGTAATAGTTTCAATAGTATTCACTGTGTAACTATGTACATTTAGAAAGCATCTTGATGTATTTCAGAATTGGCATTTGAGATTTTAAGTTTAAACTGTCAAGTTTTTTTTTATATATAATATACTTTTCCTGGGTTACAATTTTCTTGTCTTCTCTCCTGAAAGTAATGGTGCAAATAAGTAATAAATTTGAACAAGACGTAAATCTGGAGACTGACAAAACAAATTATAGTTTATTTTAGCATATTTTTTATAAAAAGTACATTATTACATAAAGCAAATTATCAAGTTTTAAGCTTACAAGGTTTTATATATGACCAAAGAAAATGCACTTAAAATTGGTCCTTATAGCTCAATGAATTTATTCTGCATTTGTATATTTAATAAAAACTGTCAAAGTATTTGTAGTTTGTGTGGTTTATGTTAATGGCACCACATATTTAAAATGCAGTTACTTATTTGGCTTGTGGATTATAAATTTTTCAGATTATTTTTTATTCTCTCCCTGCTCCCATTTTGGTTGTGTCTTCCATGTTATCCAGCTACAGTTAACCAGCTATCATCATACACTAACTCCAAACACTTGCAATATGTGGAGTGCTAAGTTTCTGGTCTTGCGTTCTATTATACATAAAGTTACATTTGCTTGCTGTTTGGATTCTACATGTTAATATAAAAATGACATTTAAGTGGAAACAGATATAAAAATAAGTATGTAGTTGAGCTTATAGTTAACCAATGGCATTATATTTATTATCCTGAATAGTAGAGTGGCAGCATAATTTATACTACATGAAAACAAAATCAAGATTCAAAGCTGTTTACTGTCAAGTTTAGGTTGTACTTTTGTTAAAAATGCAGAATGTAATTCCTTAGGAAATCTCTGCAATGAAATTTCCGTTGTACTTTTCACTGTTCAAAAATGCCCTTGCTTTTTGGTAATATATGGTTTGAGAGAATAATTTTAAGTTCTTAGGACTTTCACTTGGATATCAATAGGATATGTAATTTTTTAATATGTTCCTTAGTACAACTATGAATTAACTTTATAATTAAAATACATTAATGTAGTGAGTTTTGTTCATGGAACAGGTTTTGTGGTTTATGGTTCTTGAAAACATAATTATTTTGAGACACTTCCTAAAGAACTACAATTATCCAGTAGCAAGATGTGCTTTAGTTGTTAGACTATTTGATTGATTTCCTTTGGAGTTTCTAGATGTTAAAGTACAGTGTAAACAAATTATACTTTAGAGACACATCAATACCCTATAGAATATGATATTACTACCTATAGCCAATTAATATTATGTAATACAAACTAAAAATTATGTTGTCTTCCATGTCTAAAGTTCATTTGAGAGTTTGGGAAGCATAATTTAAAACGGGACACTTAAATTGCTTTAAGAAGGAATGTTGAATTCGGTTACATTTTCTTAATTTAGTTATCTAATGCATGAGATTCAATCTGGGTTGGTTAAAATGAGCAATAAGCAAACTTTAAAGAAAGGTAATATTCATATAATTTTAAAGTTCAAAAATAGAAAAGTGAACAGGATTCTGATGAGAGGGAAAAAAGGACATTATTACATAAAGCATACAAACTATTAAAAGCAAGTAAACCAGGATCAAGAAAGATCAAGAACCAAGATACCGAGGAGGAATTTCCAGTCTTCTACTCAGGACCAGGGTTTGTATTCTTATTAATTAGCACTACATAAGGGAGCATGACAAGTATCTAAATGATGCTGAATACAATCATACAGTAATATAAAACAAAGATTTTTATGCATCAAATATCCCTAAATAAGAACACAAAATGACAACTCAAAAAACTTTAGGAATATATCTGTACAGGTATGTTTTCATTTGAATTGGTTACACTAATAAATTTCTGATGACTACATAAAATTTCAGAAAGGATCTTATTTTTGTGTGATAAATTGATATTGTTCTTTATCTAGATACAGATCTTGACACTGAGTCTCTTGTTGACAGATGTGCAGCCAGTTTGTCTCGGAAATCATGAAGATAGTTATATTGCTGGAAAAATTAGAATTATTACTTTGAAATACCTTTCACAAAGGCAGTTAAAAAAAACGACCCTACTAGAAGGAATCAAGAATTGAGATCACATTGTATTAAGAGGTAGCCTCAATCTCCAAAGAAGGGTAGCAGAAGACAAATAATACTTATCATAAATAATCCAAGCCTAATAGCTCTTTTGGCCCCTCCCCAACCTTACTGAACTTGCTGAAGAAAGGAGAAAAAGCAGCTTTCATCAGCAAATAAAATAAAATTTGACATGCTCCTCTCCAAGATGAATGATGTCAATTACAAGGCTCTCATAGCTTGTTGAAAGAATTGTAGACAGACTAGAAAATGCAGAGTAATTATCATTATTGCTTTTAAATATTGATAAAGCCGCCTATTATACTGACATAAATAGTATCTTTTTAGGTCATTAGGAACTAGAAAAGACATTTAAAGAAAAACTGCTCCAAGTTTTTAAAGGCTTAGTACTTTATAACAATCTAAAAGGAGAAATAATCCAATCCAAGAATGGGAAGCCTTGAAGAACAGCAAAAGAACTAAAAATTTCCTACTTTTAATTCTTTTATGAGAAATTTTATGATTCCTTGAAACATTAATAGTATATTTAAGTGTAAGTTTAATTTTAAATATGACTTATCTGATTTTGAAAGCACCATTATCATTAGGCCTCTATTACATTTTTAATAATCCTATCTAAAATATTAAAAAAGAATAAAATAGAATTACCTTTATGGTCTGTATGGCCCCAGATCCTCTTAAGTCTCGAAGGCTGTCAATTGCTTGTTGTGGTGATACTGTATCAGATAAGTACAGCAGGAGGCAAGCTGCTACTATTTTAAAATAAGTCAAAAATTTAAACAATAGTGTTACTGGATATACAATAGAGAACATTTAGATTATTTCATGTAACACCACTTTGTTAAAACAGTTATCGAATTTATTTGTTTCTATTATTTAAATTCTGAAACCATTTAGAAAATGTGAAAAACGGATTTTTGACAAATTAATTCATCTTAACATGTACACTTCTTTTTAAAAGGATTGTTTTATAATTAAATATATTAAACTTGTAGTTTCTTAAGCTTTTTTTCATGACATTTCTGTTTTGTCCAAAGGAACTAAGAATTTCTAGATTTGTATTAAAAATCTTTTATATAATAAGCTTACATCTTTGCTATATAGGAATGGAGAAGTATATATTGTATATTTTAAATATCTGAAGGATATGTGAATTCCACACTTCCCAATGTGGGAATTCTACTTGATAGCTCACACCCACTATGACTTGGGAGTTAAATGTTACTAAGTCTTTCTAAGAGTCATACTGTTAAAGGTAGAATTTGTATCCAATTCATTGTGACTTCAAGCCTGTTATTCTATCTAGCAGCCAAATTCCTGTGTGTATTTATGTATATGAAAGGATATTACAAAGCATGTAGTGTAAAACATGGTGGTGCATGCCTGTTTGTATGGAATTTTCCATGCTTCGAAGGTGTTATAAATTCAGGAATTAAATAAGTACTTTCAGACTTAAACCAAGTTTTGGTTTTATTTTGGCACAGTATCAAACATAGCTTAGAAACAGTAATTTGGCTACTTTACTCAATATAAACAATTGTATTTAATGTGGACAGAGAAAATTTTTCCTTACCAAGACAAGATCTCCCAAGTCCTCCATAACAACTGAAAAGGAAATAAAATTTAGGAGTTTGTACCAGTTGTGGGTGATATTTAATTGTATCTAAAGTAAAGACAGATAATGGAGAGGTTGGGTTGGGGGGGGGGTTGGCTCTTTTTAGCATTTTTTTAATACCAGCAAAGACTTGAATTATCAGCTTATACAATATTTACACAGTTTCAGGGCTGAAAAGGAATTTAGTAATAATCTAAACCTTTCTTTTCAGAAATCCCAGATTTGTTGTGTCTTGCCCAAAGTTATGTTGCTACTGACAGACCCAGTTATTCTAAATTCTAAACCAGCCCTTTCCAGGATAAGAAGTTGTCTTCAAGGTGGAAAAGTATAGAACTCCTAAATTCTATAGGGATTACAGGACAGGGAAGTTATATTTTCCTGCCTTCTTCAGACTCCAATGGTATGGATCAAAAAGAAGCAGTACACAGTAAAAACATTAGAGTCAGAAAGGAACTTAGGATCAATTATGGCCTGATGTTTACTAGCTCTAAACTGTAAGCAAAAACATTAAATAGTTCTGACCTAAAAAGATACTATTTAATATTCTAAACACTATTAATTATTAAGAATACAAATTACTTGTACTCCAGTTGTAGTAGTGAATGGGAGATGGTATTGAGCAGAGGAAAAGGACTGCCCTGGAATCTGATTTCTTGAACAAGTCTCTTAATTTCTTGAACTTAAGTCTCTTAATTGTTTTGTAATCTGCCTTCTCCTCATGAAGATGGAATGTAGAATGTACACTTATTTTGCAAAATGTTTTGTTTCCCAGTTTATGAGGACAGCTAATACTACCATTATTATGTTGTAATGCACAGCCAGGTCAATTGCATTTGGCAGTGTTTTGAGTTGAGAGATAAGGCTGCCTAGCTAAATGATTTTGCATACTGAGTACTATTAGGTTTTTGTTTGTTTTTAATAGCTTTTTATTTACAAGATATATGCATGGGTAATTTTTCAGCATTGACAATTGCAAAACCTTCTGTTCCAACTTTTCCCCTCCTTCCCCCTCTCCCCTCCCCAGATGGCAGGTAGACCAATACATATTAAATATAACACGTTACTGAATAATAGAAATCTTAGAGATGGAAAAGATTTTAGAGATAAAGCCCCCATCTTTTCACCTGTAGATTTAATAAACAGGCCCAGACTCAGTAACAAACATGCCCAAGGATGCACACCTAGTTGGTATGAAACTACTCCAGACTGTCAATGCAGTCCTACATACTTTTGGGTCTTTTCAAATAACATGGGCCAGAGACAGGGTTAATGCATATGTTGCCACTACACTGTCAAGAACTGAAGGACTACCATGAAGTTTATTTCATGTGACACATACTATTCTGAGATGGGTAGCACTTAGTTTCTATTCTGCTGCCATTTCTTATTACCATAAGAGTCAGTCATTCATTCACTCTCTCACATATCCCTTTCTTTATTTCCCATTACCAGCTCTCAACTTTCCTGACTTTTAGAACTACAGCTTGATCCATTATCAAGCAATAGGAGGATTCCTTTTCTTATGGGTCAGTGAAACAACCAATCACATCCTGTCATGTACACTTCTGCTATTATCATCATTGACTACATGAGTATTATTCTTTTGATGCCAGAGATGTTTATTTCTTTTTAACTTACAAGTCTATCATTTTGGAATATGTGTCACTGGAATGAGGCTAGCCAGATGAGATGTTTATTTTTATGTGTGTGTGTGTGTGTGTGTGTATAAAAGATGAAGAATGCCCTATCCTTTAACACATTTGTAATTTTCACCTACAGTCAAAAGCAGAGTGAAGGATTAAAGAAAGGGAAATTCTAAAGCTTTTGCAAATCTACCCATTTTCTTTACTCTTCAAAAACAGAAGAAAACTACGACTGGTTGGATTTTAACCTAGCACAGGTCAAAGCATATCATCCCTCCCATTCAATAAATTTTAATGGCTATCACCTCTAACATGAAATACAAAATGTGGTTTGCCTCTTCAAAAACCACTCTATTTCTCTTCTCCCTTTTCCCGTCTCTCATATCTTTTAGTCCCCTTCCCACTCCACATACTCTTCAATCCAATGACATGGAGTCCTTTACTCTATCTTGAAATACACTCCATCTCTAAGCTCTGGACAAAGACATTTTCTCTGTCCCTCATGTTTAGACTCCTTTCCTCCTCAACTCTTCTTACCAACTTACCTGGTTTCTTTCAAGTCTCAAACAAAGCTAAAAATCTCACCTTCTTACTCTCTTAATTCTAGTGCCTCCCTTCTGTGGATTTTTTTCCCTATTAATCCTGTATATAGATTAAATGTTGTCTAAATTTTGTCTCTCTCATTAGTCTGTGAGCTCCATGAGAACAGGGACTATCTTTGGTCTTTCTTTGTATCCTTAGCAAAATACATCTGTAGGTAATAGATAGGATACCCCAGGTAGAGGGAAGGAAACAAAGGAAGGAGGAAGGGAAGAGGGAGTTTCTTCTTAAGGACTTAACCTTAAATCAAAACTACAGGCTTATGAGATCTGGCCTACAATAGATCCCAGACCAAGTCCCATCTGGTCATTATTTGGATCCTGACTGATATTTGGTTCTCCTCCTCCTAGATTTTTTTTTTTTTTTTTACTAGATGAGAGAGATGAGTTGCCTAAATAACTGAATGAGTGTTGCCACAGTGAAACTAAGACCAGTTAAAGAACTTAAAAAGGAGCAGGACCAGGAGATCATTATATACTTCAACAACAATACTATGATGTTCAATTCTGAGACGTGGCTCTCTTCAATAATGAGATGAACCAAATCAGTTCCATTTGTTCAATAATGAGTAGAACCAGCTACACCCAGCGAAAGAACTCTGGGAAATGAGAATGAACCACTACATAGCATTTCCAATCCCTCTGTTTTTACCTGCTTGCATTTTTAATTTCCTTCTCAGGTTAATTTTATCTTATTTCAAAGTCCAATTCTTTTTGTACAGCAAAATAACTATGGATATGGATACATATATTGTATTTAATATGCTTAAACATATTTAACATGTATTGGTCTACTTGCCATCTGGGAGAGGGGATGGGGAAAGGAGGGAAAAAGTTGGAACAGAAGGTTTTGCAAGGGTCAATGCTGAAAAATTACCCATGCATATATCTTGTAAATAAAAAGCTATAATTTAAAAAAAAAAAAAAAAAAAAAAAAAAAAAAAAGGAACTTAAAAAGGCCAAGGTCCCCCAATGCAACCAGGGTCACCTGATCCTGATCTATATCTGGCCACTGGATCCAGTAGTTCTGGAGGAGACAGTGAGGCAGGTGACCTTGCACAGCCCTCCCTCACTTCAATCCATTTGCATGTCATGGTCCTCTTCCAGAATGAAGGACAAATAACAATAGTACAACAGTACTTGGTAAGTAGTAGACACTTAATAAATGCTTACTGACTGACGTAGGGTAAATTTATTTTGCCCAGAAGCAGTTTAAAGAAAGGTAGAACATACTGTATTAAGGTTTTCCTATTATTTTCAAGACAAACTGCAAGCTCTTGCAGGATTCCACAGCATCGATCTATGTCAGGGGTGTCTCCATCTGGGATGGGATGGTGGTGAATGATGATTCCATGCTGCTGATAGAAGTCTAAAAGGTTTGGTACCCGATATTTTGACAGTTCTCCTCTGGTACAGAATACAAATATATCTTGTATGCCATAGTTCTTTAGTTCTTCTGCCAATAGACCACAAACATAAAAGACTAATATTAAATGTTGAATAAAGGGAAGACAGACAAGACAAATTCCAAATGACTAAAATTAGGAAAAAGAAAGGCAAAAAATTCTTCTCAATGAATTCACATTCTAATGGTAAAAAAGTAAGTACCTAGATATATACCAGATACATAAGGAGTAGATGAAAGGTAATCTCAGTGGGGAAGACATTGGAGACCAGGGTGGAGAGTGGGGGGAGATATAGGAAAGCCAAAATTATAAGTATGGGACAACCAGTTTACAAACTGGAGCAAAAGACTAGTTTTAAGTGGAATACATAAGTGTGAAAACAGATATTAGTCTTTTTTTGCCCACCCCACCCCACCCTACCCCTGTATTTTGTACAATGCCTGACATATAGTAATTGTTTCATAATGTTTGCTGAATCAGGCTTCCCACAGCTAGACACCTCTGGACACTTCTAACTTAAAACAGATATCCTGTGTTTCATATTTAATTCTTCATTTCTGCTATATCACAATGTCTATGAAAAATAGTGTTCATGTTCAAAAACATGGAAAATAAAGTTTTTTCTTTATTCTATTTTAATACATTTTACTATGAAGAGTAGTTTTACATAATGTTAATAAAAAGAACTAGCACATGAAATAAAAGGAACTATGCCTGAGTACATGCACAATGTTAAATTTTTGATATGTTTTAAAATTTTTTAGCTTTGATATATCCTTCCCTAAATGTCAATTTATTTGATTCTTCATAAAAATCTTAACAGCTGCCATTAAAGAAATTACTACATCATTTATGGAAAGATAAGAAAACAATGTTATAATTTTTCTTCTGTATGTGAAATGGATTATATCAGGTAACACTTACCCACATCCTTTTGGAGATTTCTCCTAACATCTTTAAACTTACAGCCTATAATAGGAAGAAGGAAATAAATGGACGAAAGTGAGTTACAGTGATCATGGACAAACTTGGTTTAAAAACCAAGACTTAAATCAACACATAAAATCTTAACTATTTAGCACTGCTCATTTTGAAAGGTCTGTCTGTCTACCTATCTATCTACCTATCTATATATATAAAGTTAACGAAGGGGAACAATGCCTAAAAGATTACTTTCAATAGGTTTGATCCATGTCACTCTAAATAACTGCATAGAGCTTTGAGCTGGAAATAGCACTCTTTCATATACAGGCATTTGGGAATGGAATAATGGGACTGACTTCAGTGGATGTTTCAAAATAGGCAACTAAGGAAAGATATGGGAGAATTTGGGGCAAAGACAACATAATACCATATACATATAGTGCATTAAAGTTTACAAAGCACTATTAGATCCTACCAAGTGTAGGAAAAGCAAATCTGAGAGAGAAAGAGCTTGAGTACTTTACAATCTGAAGTACAGCAGCAAGGAAAAAGCAGATAGTAATCAAGGATTGGAGAAATTTGCTCAGGGAAGCTTGACAGAAGCTTGAGAAAACAAGAAAAGCTTGTATGGTGATGAGGGCAATCTTAGAATACAGGAAAATTAATGAATCTGAGCCAGAATGCTCAGTAGTTAGATCATTTGTCTCCAAACTGATTATTCCACAATCTCAATGATATAATTCAAGGGCTAATCAATTAAGGATAGGAAAACTGGGCTACATTATACCCACTTTGTAAAATTCAAACTCAGGGTTTGCCTACAATACAAAAATACTGCTTCCTCTTTTACCTATTATCATGCAAATTACCTCAATTTACTTTCTTCTACCAGTGATAAAATTTTGATCTGGGTACCTGAAGCTCTGAAAAAACCCTCCCTTCTTCACTGTAGCATCTTCTTATACTACTTCTCTCTCCATCTTATATCCAATTCACAAAATTATTTTTTAAAACATAGGATGGCCATGTCATCCCAATTCAATAAATTCCAGTGGCTATCACTTCCAGGATAAAACCTAAAATCTTGTTTGTCTTATCTGGTCCCTTCATACATTTCCAGTTTTTTACACTATATTCTCCCCATCCTTGGACTCTATAATCTAGTGACATTGCTTGCTGCTATTCCTCAAACATGACATTCCATATGCCAACTTTTTCACTAGCTGTCTACCTTAATTGCAATATTCTCTTTCCTCATCACCTGGTTTCTCTGGCTCTCTTCAAGTCTCAAATCCCAACTTCTGAAAGAGGCTTTTTCATGGTTCCCCTTCAATGCTAATGCCTTTCTTTTTAAAATAACCTCCAATTTTCCAGTTGTATATCTACTGTACATAGTTATTTGCAGATCACTTTTTCCATTATAATGTGAACTCCTAGAGCCCTGGGGACTTTCTATCTCATCTATCATCAGGACCACACAATATCTGGTACATACTTCTACTTCTCAAATTAGAATTTTCAAAAATAACAAAGCTTATTCAATCACAATTGCTTTTACCAAAAATACCATTATTGATAATATTTTAAGAAAAGCAAAAACTTTTTGGGCAAATATTTTCAATATTATTCAATTATTATTATTTCAATATTTTCATTATTATGTCATCTTCATGTCATTCTATTATAGCTATTTTATAAACTATACAATTAATATATTATTGTAACATGTATAGAATTACATATACATTTGGGAATCATGCTCAAAAAAAAATTTTTGATAGGATTTTGTGTCCCCAAACTTGAAGAGAACTTATCTACATGAAAGGGAAAATGTATTGATTTAAGACCAAAGGAAATTAAAAACCATGTAGGAGGCAGTATTGAGGCAGTAAGAGACATAAAAAGTAATGGTCATAAGTTTCAGAGTTCAGAGGAATCTTAAAAATCAGATTGTCTAACAACTTTATTTAATATCTAATTTAAGTAAGGTTCAAATCACTATTGATCAGAGAAATGCAAATTAAGACAACTCTGAGATACCTCTACACACCTGTCAGATTGGCTAACATGACAGGAACAAATAATGATGAATGTTTGAGGGGATGTGGGAAAACTGGGACACTGATGCATTGTTGGTGGAGTTGTGAAAGAATCCAACCATTCTGGAGAGCAATCTGGAATTATGCCCAAAAAGTGATCAAACTGTGCATATCCTTTGATCCAGCAGTGCTACTACTGGGCTTATATCCCAAGGAAATACTAAAGAAGGGAAAGGGACTTGTATGTGCCAAAATGTTTGTGGCAGCCCTTTTTGTAGTGGCTAGAAACTGGAAAATGAATGGATGCCCATCAATTGGAGAATGGTTGGGTAAATTATGGTATATGAATGTTATGGAATATTATTGTTCTGTAAGAAATGACCAACAGGATGAATACAGAGAGGCTTGGAGAGACTTACATCAACTGATGCTGAATGAAATGAGCAGAACTAGGAGATCATTATACACTTCAACAACAATACTATATGAAGATATATTCTGATGAAAGTGGATATCTTCAATATAGAGAAAAGCTAATCCAATTCCAATTGATCAATGATGGACAGAATCAGCTACACCCAGAGAAGGAACACTGGGAAATGAGTGTAAGCTGTTAGCATTATTTTTGTTTTTCTCCCCAGGTTATTTTTACCTTCCAAATCCAATTCTTCCTTTGCAACAACAACAACAACAACAACAACAACAAAATTCAGTTCTGCACATATATATTGTACCTAGGATATACTATAACATATTTAATATGTATGGGAATGCTTGCCATCTAGGGGAGGAGGTAGAGGAAAAGAGGGGAAAAATTCGGAACAGAAGGAGTACAAGGGATAATGTTGTAAAAAATTACCTATACATATGTACTGTCAAAAAATGTTATAATTATAAAATTAATTTTAAAAATTTAACTTAGGTTGTAAGAAGTCCAAAGTTACATAAATAGAAAATAGCAGATCTAGGATTCTAATCCAAATCTCCTCTAAATCCAAAGTTCTCTGTTATACCAAAGAAGGTTGTGAAAGAAGGGATGGAAAGAGCTTAGAGGAAATCAGTAGAAGGCAATGATTCATATTTTGGTTTACAGTTGAATTAACATTTAACATAACACAACTCTACTGGAGATTTACCTTTCATATCAGTCATAGGCTTTCTTATAGTTCTTTTAATTCTGTGTAGTTTGAATTAAAAAAATAAAATCCAAGAGCATCTTTTGAAAACCTAATTTTTCAGGGTTAAAATAATCTAATATAATCTATTAAACTCTGAGAGTTCTCTAATAATCCTTATAAATGGCAATTTCCATAAACTTTGTCTAGATTTCTCTATTATTCCATAAACTCCTTGAGGTTAAGACAAACATAGCTCCATATTCTTAAATATAAGGACCACAAATGGCTTGCTCAGGGTCTTCATCCCAGTCTGGAAAGAATATCAACTTTGTATTCCTGTGTACTATGTGGCATAATGTACTCCTGATTCAATCAAGATAACATCTTCCTGCCTTTTGTTGTTGTTGTTGTTTAAATCAACTTCTGCAACTTTATAGAGCTGTAATTCTGGAACTGGGGAGGATCTGCAGGATACATGTTTACAAAGTTTTTCATTAACCCCTATCACTAAGATTCCTTAAAATAAACATGCTTATATAACGGCATATTTGTAATATATAAAATTCTTCCAGTGTTTGATATGATGAATAATCAAGAGAAATTAACTAACAATACAAAATTGTTTTAATGGTATCAAAAGAAATCAGTGTTACCTACCTGGGAGAGAACATAAACCTAGAAACTGAGAACAATTCACAAGGGATAAGGGTAGCCTAAAAAGAAATAAAAATTGTTGGTTGTTATTGTTGGAAATATTTAGAATTTAAAATTTTATGTTAGAGCATCCAGATAATAATATAAATAATCCTTGTGTAAGTCATATCCAAATTCTAGAGTGATTAAGTGCTTTATACTTTTTGAAGCATTTAAAAAAATAAGTCTTATGACTTTAATAATTTATACCATTTATAATTGACACAAAATATGTAAATGTACAGCAAACAGTTGTCAATTTACTTATTTTTAATATCTGAAAATTCTGCTCTCCTTGGTGTGTGGGGCATAGGCAAACAGTTATCATTAGTAACTGTGTAGCCTGTCCACAGCAAATTACCAAGAAAAACTGAAGACCACAGGGAAAATGGAAGATCTAATATACCAAACTCTTCTCAGCTCCTGGATTTAGGGGGATACTTTGGACATATTTAGGTAGTTAGGATGTTTGAAGATGGTATTTGAAAATAAGTCAAAAGAAGATCAACATTTTGTACATCTTTGTCTACAAGGTAAAAAGCACACCATACTAGCCATGGTGCTTTCACAAGTGAAGTAAGGAATGTGCAAAGAGACTAAAAAATGTCTGAGAGGATCGATGTTTATAGAGAACTAACTGTAACAATATCATATCGCTATTAGTAAAAAAATTTTTTTTTAATTTAAGTTTCCTTTTTGAAGTTTTTTGGGCAAAATTACTACAGCAGTTTACCATTTCCTTTCCAGCTCATATTTTATAGATGAAGAAACTGAGGTAAAGAGGGTTAAATGACTTGTCCAGGGTCACACAGCTAGTAAGTTGTTTAAGGATAGATTTTCACTCAAGTTTCCTGACTCCAAGCTCAACATTTTATCCACTGTACCACTTAGCTACTCTACAAAGGCTTTACAATATACCATAAAGATCTATGTCATCTTATTGCTAACAGATCCAAAGAAAATCCAAGACGTGGCATGTTTGCTCCATAAATCTAATACGAAAAATATGTTCAACAAAAAGCATTTATTAAGCACTTGTTATGTATCAAATACTTTTTTTAGGTTCTGAAGAGTTGAGGAAAGAGTGAATCCCCAGGCATATATACATAGCCAATGATAGATAGAAGATGAAGTGTTATATGTTGAAAATCCTGAAAGGTGGCTGGTTTGGAGAGGGAAAATGTCCGATGAGTGTGAAAAGGACAGATTAGGGTTAATTTATGAAGATCTTTAAAAGCTAAACCGTAGTTTACATTTTACTTCAGAAACAATAGGGCACCCCAAGAAATGACTGAGTAGGAAAGTGCATTGGTCAGATCTAGACTTAAGAAAAATTATTTAATACTAATGTATAGGATGTGCTACAGCAGGGAAGCTATTCTAGACAGGAAGTTCAATTAGAAGGCAGTGAAGGGGCCTGAAATATGGTGCAAGCTTTGTAAATGGAGACAAAGGTTTGATTATAGAGTTGTATAATTAAAACGGCAAGATTTGGCATTTGTGAGGGAAAGTAAGAAGTCTAGGATAATGCCATGGATAAGTACCTGGGAGATTGTAAGAATGTCTGTGCCTTCAATAAAAAAAAAGTTTATAAGAAGGGGGGGATTTGAGAGGAAAAATGATTCACCTACATAGATATAGAAAAATTTAGGTACACACATACATACACAGTTAGGAAGTGTGATAATGATAATGAAACAGCAAAGGAGACCAAATAGGAGCTTTCAGAGAAACAAGAGACAGAGTGGTGGTGTGAAACCCCGAAGTTCAAAAAGGGTATCAGGGATAAAACAAAAGATGGCAAACAAGGTCAGATGCAACAGAAAAGTCAAAGAGGAATTAGGCCTGAAAAAGATCATTAGCTTTGGCAACTGAGAGATCACTAGAAACTTTAGAGACTGTTTCAGTGGAATGATGAAGTTAGAAGCTAAGTTGCAAAATGTTGTTGAAGAGGGAGAGAAGAGAAAATGTACAGCCTACTCAAATAGTTTAGCTGATAAAGGGAGAAGACACATAGGATGACAGCATGAGGTTTTTAAGAACAATGAGTACAGCCTTCTCAAATAGTTTAGCTGATAAAGGGAGAAGAAACATAGGATGATAGCATTGGGTTTTTAAGAACAATGAGTACAGCCTCCTCAAAGAGTGTAGCTGATAAAGGGAGAAGAGATATAGGATGATAGTATGGGGTTTTTAAGAACTGGCAAGATTTGGAATATGTTTGAATGTATCAGAGAAAGAACCAATCAAAAGGGAAAAGTTGAAATACAAAGAGACGCTAAAAGAGATTGCAATATCCCAAAGAAGAGAACCAATTCAAATATATGCATAATCCTTGACAAGAAAGATTTTTTGTTTGTTTGTTTGTTGGGGGGGGGGTCAAACACTAGGGAAAAGAAGGTGAGGGTTGGTATCAAGTGTTTCTGAAATGAAGAGAATAGCCTCAAATGTTTCAATCAAAGAATAGTCTGAGTTCTTCAGATCATAGAGTAGGGAGAGAGGAAGGTGGAGGCAGCTTAAAGAAGGAAAAGGTACTATGTGGGGAAAATGATGAATTAGGATGAAATAAAAGATCAGCCTTATTATACTGAAGACTGTTAAAATTGGACAACAAATTTACAACACATAATTTGTCATACACAATTAGTACAATTATGAGTTTTCCGTCATTTCATTCAGCAGCCTCTTGTGTGATTCGACTTTACATAAAGGGTCTTTCACAAAAAATAAATACCTCATATGCTACAGAGAGAATTTTCTGGCAATTCTCACCCTTGCCAACCACCAGTTCTGGTTAAGGTTCTGTAAGGTTCTGAGTAATGCATAAAATATGGATGAACTGAAAGAGCTAGAATTTGATGTAAAATACATTATTTTTCTCCAAAGCAGAGCACAAGCCTGCCTATGTAGTGCTGTGGTATTTGCTCCACCAACAGCAATAGTCCAGTCTATTGCTGGGCTTCTGCTTAAATTTTCCAGCATAGTTTGGAATCTGCTAGAGTTTATTTCAACTGGCATAATTCTGAAAAACCCAGGCTTCTATCCCAGATTAAAGCATCATAATGGGATAGGTTGTAATGATCAATTGGCAAATTTCAGGTTCCTCTATTTCAGCCAAAATCTTTCACAGCTGAATAATCAAGACATCTGCATACCAAGATAAGAATAATTAAAGAGTTTTTTGCCTCTGCTCCAAATCTATGTGCTTCAACTTTCAATTTTTTCTAAATTATAAAACAGGAAGGATTTTTTTTTCCTCAGAAGCAGTGCATATACTTCCAAAGTACTGTTTAATATAATTTATTTGGAGAGCAACTGTTTGGACATGTATACATATATTGTACTTGATTTATATTTTAACATATTTAACATGTATTGGTCAACTTGCCATGGGAGGGAGGGAGAAGAAGGGGGAAAATTGGAACAAAAGGTTTGGCAATTGTCAATGCTGAAAAATTACCTATGCATATATCTGGTAAATAAAAACTATTAAAAATATGTACATATAATTTTGCTGGTATTTTTAAGGATTGCAAAGTATTTAAAATATTCTCATTTGATCCTCAGAAGAGTCCTGAGAACAAGTATTGTATAATTTTTGGATAAATAAATTAAGCTCAAAGAGGTTAAATGATTACTGCCCATGGTCAGAAGCAGGATTTAAACCAAGCCTCTCTTGATTCCATGTTCTGCATTCTTTCTACAATGTGGCAAAGTCACAAGTCAAAATCTTAACATGATGTTTTTAACAAAATAGAGGCAAAAGCCTGTACTTTAATCAAGTATTACAACTTACCATGATACCTGAAATGGAGTCTGTTCATTTTCAACTGGCTCTTCATCTGATGAGTCAAACTCACTCGTCTGCATTGTACTGGGCTTCAAAAGAAAGTAGTAATACCAAGTGATTAAGTGTTATAAGCGTTTACAAAAAAGGACCACACTGTAGCAAGAGCTTGCTTCCAACATAAAAATTATTGCTCAGATGTCCTTAAAAGTAACAAACTGAGAAGACGACAACTCTATCTGCGGTAGATATTCTGGGCATGTACTTAGGAAAGGAGCTGAGCATCTTCAGAGATGCTCACAGGACACTATCGTACTACAGATATCACTAATGGCTGTTAACTGAGTCCTCAAGAAGTGGAGACATTCGGGCTGCCTGAACTCCTACCCCCTTTTCACTGACGCTGAGCAAGTTCGATTCTGCAAATTGTTCCAGGATAGGATTTCTCAAAGATAACTTTAAAAGGGCTATTCCTTGAAACAGATATTCTACAGCAAAAAGTCAAATCTCAGCCCGTCAAACCTGAAGGTGGGAGGCGGGGAAGAGTGGTTTCGCCCTCTCCCGAGCCCCGCCCCTCGAGTGGCTGCCCTACTCCCAACTTTTACCCACCAAAGGAGCCCCACCCCCTTCCTAGCCCTCCGCCTCTCCGCCAGAGGCAAGCACCCTCGGGAATCCGAGGGATACCCCGCACAGCCGGGGCTCTGTTCGCGGTCACGCAGTCTGCGGGGTGAGCCGACAGTTAGCTTGATGTGAAGCCGGAGGCAGAGCGGTGGGCCAAGGGCCTTCCCCTGCCTACCCCCAGGCCCCGAGGGTGAGGGAGAGACTCCACGACCAGGTACCCGGACCTGAAAAGCGCCCCAGCGGCCAATCAACCAAGCAGTTTGTAGTTCGTTTCTCCGGATCCCCGCCCCGTAGCTACCAGACTCACCACCTTCATCACCTTCACAGCTAGGCTGCCGGGAGCCCGACGTCTGGCACGTAGTTTCAGCTCCTTTCCCTTGAAGGATCCACCTTCTCCCACTTTCCCAGAGTTCATTGGTACCTTCCTTCTGTGAGGCGGGGAAAGGGCATATCCCGGCAACCAATCAGACGCCCTTGCTTTATTTTACCTCCCCACTCTCACATTAGGCGGAGCCTTCAACTCCTCATTGGTTCCTACTCAGCCTTTGAAAGACGCGCGGGAGTAGTTGTTGCCAGAGCGCCAATTGGCTAAATATGAAATGCTCCAGGAGGGTCAAAGTGCCGATTGCAGCTTGGGGTCTTTTCTTGTGGGAGGGTAGTTTTTTGCCTTACGCAATAGATTGAAAGCAATTTCGTCCGTCTTCACGTTCTAATCCAACATTATAACCTTCTTCAATCTCTGTTTTGCAAATAGTTGCCAAAGAGGAAACCAACTCCTCTCCACCCTTTCCTCCAACTTATTCCCATCGAATCTGGTCCTGCCAAATACCGCTCCTTGCCCAGCCTGCTCTTTCCACTGGGTAACTTAGATTCCATAGTTAACAAGCTTCCCTTCCATCAACCTTCATTCATAACAAACTTCCCTTTTATCTACCCTCATTCACAGAAATCTGTTCTCTATAACACTGCCTCCCCACCACTCTTTCCAGTAATTGCATGTTCCCTCCCTCAATCCCAACTAACCGTTCCGTATAACTAACACAGGGAGAGGTTCACAGTACTTAATACTTTACTGCCACTTCCAGATGTTTCCGCCCCGAATCACTTTAGCATCATCCACATTTCTATTTCCATGATTAGGAAATCTGAAATTCCTTTCTCCGACCACATACTCAATTATCCATTCTCTCCCTATTCCAAACTCCCAAATCTTTCTTCTCAGGATGACCTTCAAACTTTCCATCACCTTTAGTATTTTTCCAGGCATTTATCCATGTAATGTCTACATTCCGTTTTCAGGCTCACCCCATAGTGAGTCAACTCCAACTCCATACTATCTTCTGCTGTCTAATTTTCTGCTCTCTTGTCCAGTCTCACCATTCACATCTTACCAAACCCAAAACCCAGTGGAGCAACATCTGCTGCTTCGTTGTCTACTCGCATGCTACTCAATGAATGGAGGGATTCATCCGACCAAGCCAATTGGGTTCGTTACAAATGTATGCAATCTAATGTCGAACGGATCTTCAATTCAGCAAGACATCGTTTTACTTTTTCTTAATTGAGTTTCTACCTCCTTCTCTACAGAGGATATGCCAAACCTTTTCTCTCCTCAAGCCCCACTCCCTCTCCTTACGATATAGGACTTTGGTTGATATTTAAATGAGAAAAAAAAAAAAGGTCATTTTTTCCTTCTCTCTAACTCAAGAAATCCTCAACACCATTCCCTCATTCTTTGCTTGCTGATAAAACGGCCTTTCTCACCAAAGCCAACCATTCTACATATAACTTCATCCTCTCCTCTCCAATCAATCTCCTCTTCTATCAATCCTTGTTAGCTGACTTCTTCCCTGGTGTCTATAAACATGTGCAAGTTTTCTAATATTTTCTAATATTTATATTAGCCAAAATTTTCTTTAAATTTTTTTCTATACCCACTGCCCCTACTACATCTATTACTCACTTACCAACTTTTTGCAAATGGTCTTCTAACCTCATTTTACTGTCTTCCTTAGTTCTGCCCGACTGCCTTCTCTGGCTCCTGAATCTCCTGCACTGCCTTTTCTGGCTTCTGAATATGCTGGACTGAATCCTGGTTGAGGCTCTTAGTTTATATATGCTTTCTTAAAGGTGTGAATCTTATGGAATTATAGTTAAGTACTAAATACCTCTAGAGAACTGTTAAGCACCCTGCTAAACAACCATTGTTTTTATCAATTTGTGAGGGATGTAGAAGACCCTTACCCAAAATGACTACTCAGAGATCACTTAGTAAAAAGCAGAAAAGTTGTTTATTGAAAACCTCCAGAGGATGAGCTATCCTATCACCAGATAAGAAAGAGAAAGCTCGTGGTAGGAAGGCTAAAGAAGTAGTAAAGACATACAGCTTTTATACAAGCAATTACATCACAAGTAAGAGAGCACTGAGAAGGGGAGGGGGAGGCATCTAATTGGTTGTTGTTATTTAGAGAGATTAGAATGGAAAGTTTCTGTTTCCCTGAAATCTCCTGATTTCTAGGAAACAGAAAATCAAGCCTTCAGGTTTAATCAAGCAGATAGTGGTCAAACTAATAGACTAAATATCGATAAATGTCATCAGCTCAGGTTAAGCCAATATGTTTATAGCTGGCCAAGGCTCAAGTAAATATGAGCCTGCACATATTATACAGGTCATAGAGGAAACACAGAAATAATAAAATAAAATACAGAAAAAGAATTCATACATTCTTGTAAGTTCTTCACCTTATCTCTCTCTATTCCATACAAATTCCACTGACTTAGCACCTTTTTTCAAGTTCTGGCCCATAACAGGTTATATAAATATATATATATATATATATATATATATATATATATATATATAAAACTAGCAAGGAAAGAAATTTTAATAGTTAACAAGGGGGAAGACAAATTCCCTAATGAAACTCACAATTAACTCACAATTAGGAGAAAGTGAATAATCCATGAGATACAAGTATACTGTTGATTGGCAAGCTAAATCCTAAAAGAAATTTAGCACCCTAAAAAACTTAGTTACCTATAACAAGGAGAAAGATACCATGAGACATAGGGGAAGGGAAAGAAAAAAGATGCTACTAGGCAGAATGCTGTGGCAGGCTAACCCAAAAGGGATTCAGAAAAGATAAGCTACAGACAGATTTATATAGGATATTTAACCTCTGGGGTTTGACATCATAACTTGGCTTTCTGATTGAATACAGTGAAGTAAGATTACCCAAGACTTCCATAGAGAGTAGAACTACAAGACTGAGTTGATCCCTATCAGTGACCTTCCCTGCTTATCTCAGGGAATAACATAGTTTCATCAGTACTTCAGACTTTCTCTATCAACCCCTCTTACCCAGGACTTCATCATTAAGGAAGTCTTTTTGTTTATTGAAATACATTTTATTGATATTTTATTTACCTAAACATTCTCACCCTGGGAGGGAAGGAAAGAGAAGAAAAAAAAAAAAAAAAAAACAGAAAAACTAAATTAGAAAAAAATACAACATATGTAATGTTCCACAACCACAGATTCCTTCCCATCTCTGCAAAAGAGAAGGGAGATATATATTCTCATATCTCTTCTTTGGAGCCCACCTTGTTTTTTGCAATATTAAAGCATTCATTTTCAATTGTTATTTAGTTGTTCTTACCTTTTATATTGTTGTTGTCATCTTGAATTGTTTTCATGGCTCTATTTACTTCACTTTGCATCAGTTTATACCTTTCACTGCTCTTCTCTAGTCATTATGATATTCCATGATATCAGTGTAACACAGTTTGTTTGGCTAGATAATTCATAGGCATTAACTGTATTTCCAGACCAATGATATAATTGCTAAATATGATGTCCTTTTTTCAAATCTTATTCTTTTTTATCTTTCTGCAGTATTTGACCATATTGTTAAATATCTTCTCCTGAATAATCTTTATCCCATAGGATATTGTAGTAGCTCAGGGAAGAGTTGATAAGGCTAGTTTAAGGAACTAGTTTGAGGAAAGTGAGGTTTCAAAAAAACATAAAAATGAGGTTGCAAATCTAGTGTTTGACAAACCCAAAGATCCCAACCTTTGGGATAAGAATTCATTATTTGACAAAAACTTCTGGGAAAACTGGAAATTAGTATGGCAGAAACTAGGCATGGACCCACACTTAACACTACATACTAAGATAAGATAAAAATGGGTGCATGATTTAGGCATAAAGAACAAGATCATAAATAAATTAGAGGAACATAGGATAGTTTCCCTCTCAGACTTGTGGAGGAGGAAGGAATTTGTGACCAAAGAAAAACTAGAGATCATTATTGATCACAAAATAGAAAATTTTGATTACAACAAATTAAAAAGCTTTTGTATAAACAAAACTAATGCAAACAAGATTAGAAGGGAAGTAACAAATTGGGAAAACATTTTTACAGTTAAAGGTTTTGATAAAGGCCTCACCTCCAAAATATACAGAGAATTGACTCTAATTTATAAGAAATCAACCCATTCTCCGATTGATAAATGGTCAAAGGATATGAACAGACAATTTTCAGATGTTGAAATTGAAACTATTTCCACTCATATGAAAGAGTGAAGAAATAACCAGCAGGATGGATACAGAAAGGCTTGGAGAGACTTACATGAACTGATGCTGAGTGAAATGAGCAGAACTAGGAGATCATTATACACTTCAACAATGATACTGTATGAGGATATATTCTGATGGAAGTGGATATCTTCAACAAAGAGAAGATCTAACTCAGATCCAATTGATCAATGATGGACAGAATCAGCTATACCCAGAAAAGGAACACTGCGAAATGAGTGTAAACTGTTAGCATTTTTTGTTTTTCTCCCCAGATTATTTTTACCTTCCAAATCCAACTCTTCTTTGCAACAACAACAACAACAAAATTTGGTTCTGCACATATATATTGTACCTAAGATATACTATAACATATCTAATATGTATGGGAATTGCCAGCTAGGGGAGGGAGTGGAGGGAAGGAGGGGAAAATCCGGAACAGAAGGAAGTACAAGGGATAATGTAAAAAATTAGCTGTGCATATGTACTGTCAAAAAAAAGTTATAATTATAAAATTAATTTAAAATTTTTTTAAAAAATACAATATGAAGATGTATTCTGATGGAAGTGGATATCTTCAACATAGAGAAGAATTAATCCAATTCCAATTGATCAATGATGGACAGAATCAGCTACACCCAGAGAAGGAACACTGGGAAATGAGTGTAAACTGTTAGCATTTTTTGTTTTTCTCCCCAGATTATTTTTAACTTCCAAATCCAATTCTTCCTTTGCAATAACAACAACAAAATTCGGTTCTGCACATATATATTATATCTAGGATATACTATAACATATTTAATATGTATGGGTATGCCTGCCATCTAGGGGAGGGGGTGGAGGAAAGGAGAGGAAAATTCGGAACAGAAGGGAGTACAAGGGATAATGTTGTAAAAAATTACCTATGCATATGTACTGTCAAAAAATGTTATAATTATAAAATTAATAAAAAAATGAGGTTGCAAAACTGGATGAATGGAAGAATGGCAATGTCCTCAATATAAATTAGGAATTTGAGAAGTAGGGGTGAATCAGAAGGAAAAATAATAAGTTCCATTGTGGACATGTTCATATTGAGAGGCCATTCTGTTTACAATAACCACTAGGCAGCTAGAAATGAATGATTAGATAAGAAGAAAATAGGGCTGTACAGATAGATTTGGATTTATCAGCAAAGTCCATGGAAGCTGATGAGTTCACCAAGAAAGTGGAAGAGAGTAGAAAGTGAATAAATAAAGAATCTACTATAGAGCCTTAGTGGTATGCCCAAACATAAGGAGGATGAAGTAAAATTTAAATCAGCAATAAAGACTGAAAAGGAAATACCTAACAGGAAGGGGAATAACCAAGAAAAATTAGATTCCAAATACCTGACCTAGTTCTAGCTATCTTAAAGGAGGTACTTTCTTGTAATTACAATATTTCTAGGAAGAGAAAGTAACCACTGACAGGATCTTTGATCAGAAGATCTGAACTTCAGGAAGTGCTCAGACAGGATGAATCTAAGGTTGTTTGGTTGGTTGGTTGGTTGACTGTTGTCCTTCATTCTTGAAGAGGACCATGACATCATTACATTAGAGTCAAGTTACAGTGTATCTGACTATAACTGATTAGACCAATATGAACTTGGAATATTCTACCACAGATCAGATACAAATATAAACATTTGGAATGGACTCTAACTTTGCACATCTTGCATTTCTTCTGAACTACTTAAATTCTGCTTTGCTCATAGAACACAGTACCTTCTCTGGCCATGTAGGGAAGTCCAGTGCCAGTGATTTGTATGTCATAGAAACTGTTCTAAAGTTCTTAAGAGAAACCTTGAGAGTGTCCTTGTATCACTTTTTATGACCACTTTGTGAGTGCTTGCCCTGTGAGTTCTCCATAAAATATCTTTTTGGCAAGTGTACATTTGGCATTCCAACAATGTAGCCCACCCAATAAAAGTTGTGCTCTCTGCAGTAGAGTTGGAATTCTTGGCAATTTAGTTCCAAAAAGGACTTCAGTGTCAGGTATCTTTTTTTTTTTTTTTTTTTCCCCTGAGGCTGGGATTAAGTGACTTGCCCAGGGTCACACAGCTAGGAAGTGTTAAGTATCTGAGACAGATTTGAACTCCGATCCTCCTGAATTCAGGGCTGGCGCTCTATCCACTGTGCCACCTAGCTGCTCCTGTGTCAGGTATCTTAACCTTAATCTTCAGCAGAGGTCGCAAACATGACAGCTTTATGCCTGCTATGTCAAAGGATTTCTGCCTACTGGAACTCTGGTTCAGGTGCCTTTTATCTCTACATTCAACTTTACTAACTAGACTTTACTTCCAAACCCCATAATAAACCTGTTTTATCAATCTAAAAAAACAAAAATAAAACAACAAAAAAAACCCCTTAATCTTCATAATCTTCCTAAGACAATTCAAATGGAAGCAATCAGTGATATACTGTCCAGGTTTCACAGGCATGCAACAATGAGGTCAGCACAATAGTGCTGTAGACCTTCAATTTGGTGGTCAGTCTAATAATACCTTTCTTCTCCCACACTTTCCTTTGGAGTCTTCTAAACACTGAGCTTATTATCTTATTATCAATATGGACATCCCTGGAAAGTATACTGCCAAGGTAAGGGAACTTATCCACAGCATTCAAAACTTCACCATTTGCTGCAACTGATGGTTCCATATATGGATGGTATGGTGCTGGCTGATGGAACAGTTGTGTTTTTCTTGGTGTTAATTTTTAGTCCAAAATTGGCTCAAGCAGCAAAGAATTGACCCATACTTTATTGCATCTCAGCTTTAGAGACTGCATTGAGTGCACAATCATCTACCAAAAAAAAAAAAAAAATCATGCATTAACATTCCTTCCACTTTAGTTTTGGCTTGTAGACTTTTCAAGTTGAAGTATTTCCCATCAGAATTAGTGACTTTGATTCCATGTTTGTCCTCATTGAAGACATTTGACAACATGTCTGAAGACATTCACGTTTCACTCCATTGGCGACTGGGAAAATTTGAGAACATTGTCCATGGTCCAGAACCTGGGCAAGCATGCCATCATGAAATTGATATATTATACTGATGAACTTTTCTGGACAACCAAATTTTGATATAATTTTCCACAAGCCATCACAACTGACAGTGTCCAAAGGCCTTGTTAGATTTACAAATGTTGTATATAGACCTTTGTTCTGCTCCTGGCATTTTTCCTGGAGTTGTCAGGCATATCAGCTGTTCCTCTGCCCCTTCTAAAGCCACTCTGGGTCTCAGGTAAATGATCTTTTTCCAGGTGTAAAGTCAGCCTATTAATGAGGACTCTGGCAAGAATCTTACCAGCAATTTCTAAAAGAGAGATACCCCTGTAATTGTCATGGGATAATCTATCTCCTTTACCTTTATAAAGATGCATAATGGAGGCATCCTTGACCTCCTGGGGCATAACTTTCTCTTGTCATATAATTTGGAAAATTTCAGTCATTATTTGTATGAACAATGGATACATCTTGTAAATCTCAACTGCAAAAGACGCAGCATCCAACACTTTAGCACATGAAAGTAGCCAACTGGAATTCAAAACCTCTTCTTCAGTTGGAATTTTAGCTAGGGAGTGGTTGATTTCAACTTGAGGTAAACGGTCAATAATTTCAGCATTAATTAATGATAATTTGTTAAGAATATTATAAAAATTTGCAGCCTGCCTTTCTAGGATCATGTTATCACTAATCAGTGTGGCACCATCAGTACTGAGTAGTTGAGATGCCCCAT
Organism: Sminthopsis crassicaudata; assembly: GCF_048593235.1. Classification (NCBI taxonomy): domain Eukaryota; kingdom Metazoa; phylum Chordata; class Mammalia; order Dasyuromorphia; family Dasyuridae; genus Sminthopsis; species Sminthopsis crassicaudata. The sequence goes on along the minus strand of NC_133618.1, from coordinate 338,125,195 downwards.
AGATCTTTGGCCCATAAAGAGCCTTCACTGCTTCCTAAAAATGCTTTGGCTTTTTACTGTCAGCATAACATTGAATTTCCTCTGCCTTCTTACTCAGCCCACAATATCTCTAAGTTTCTATTGTACTTTATTTTTGCCAGAATTGCATCTTTAAGATGGATGAACTATCTGCTGATTCACCCTGTAGAGTTCTTGTTTTTCATTTAGCAGCATCTAAATTTCCCCATCATTTTCATTAAACCAGTCTTGATGGGGTTCTGAACTAGATGATCAAATGCAATTCTGTACACCAAATCTCTGAAAACTTTTCTGGTTCTCTGCTGTCAACTGTGTGTTGGGTCACCTTACATTCCAAGTTGGCAACAACTGTTTCCTTTCAGAGAAGCACTTTAATCTCTTGACATTAATTCTTCTAAAGTTCTTTTTGCCTTAACGCTGCCACTTTTGTCGAATGTAAATATTCATCTTGGAGAGGTTAAGTCTGTGATGAGTCCAGCAACTCTGCACCATACATTGCTTTTGTCACTCACATCCTGCTGCCTCTCTTCTTGCAATCACATAGTCTATTAAATGCCAAAGTTTGCTGCAAAAGTATATCCATAAAGTTTTGTTGCATTTAGGTGTGAAGGGTTGAAACTCTGAGTTGATGCACTGGGATCAGACAACCAAGCACTTAAGGCTAATTACCCATAGGTCAATACTCTATTAGCTTATGCTTGGAAAATGGCCCTTCCCACTATTCTGTGCTGGCTTGATCTTTTGGTGTAGTTATTAATTATGTCTATGATTTGCTGTTTTACCCAATCTTTCTTTACCCAAGAAAATGACAATAATGAGACATCATACCAAAATGTGTGGGATACAGCCAAAGCAGTAATAAAGGGAAAATTTATATCTCTAGAGGCCTACTTGCATAAAATAGAGAAAGAGAGGGTCAACGAATTGGGCTTACAACTAAAATTGCTAGAAAAGGAACAAATTAAAACCTCCCAGACAAACACAAAACTTGAAATTCTAAAAATAAAAGGTAAGATTAATAAAATTAAAAGGTATGAGTAACCTAGGGAACTGTATTTCCGTATAGGAACAAACACTTAGAAAAAAAATCACATTAGTTTGACCAAGTTATTTGTATAAAAACAAAATACTGAGTCACTGAATGATGAATGGATAAAAATCACCCCAAAAGAAGTGCATATGCTTTGAGTTAATATTACCTTCTCTCCAAAGGATGAGTTTTCCACCATTTTTGAATATGGTTTGTATGATGAGAGTGGGGAATATGTCAAGGAGGAACATGAAAGGTCCAAGCAGTCTGTTAACTTTGTCATTCCCAACTAATTGGGATGATGGAGGAGGAACCTTGTGTTTCAGGAGAGGAAACAAAAGGCTTATTCCTGTTTCAATAACCTTGGATCCTGCCCAGGGGATATGCCACTGGATGGATCACCTGTTTCTTGAAAAAACAATAGATAAACCAACTCACTTCATACACTCCTGAGTCTTTTTTATCTTTGTCCTATATTTCTAACAATTAGTCTAATCAAGTTCATGTCCAGGTGCAGCATGACTGCTGAATGAATCTGCATTTCAGGTTCTTTTGGATGGATTCCCAAAAGTTGCTCCTAGAAGTTGCTTCTTATTCCTCTGGGTTTTGATGCTGCATTATCTAGAAAAATCAGACTCTACAACAATGGAATGCTGAGGAGTCTTCTTTAAAACTCTGAAGACCATAACCTTCATTTCTTTTCCTGGTTGCTACTATGAATGCTACTACTATGCTACTAGAAGTGTTGAAGCAAAAATTCAGGCGATAGCTGAGTTTTTGAATAACTCTGTAGTCTTTTCTTTAACACATGGTAACAACCAAAACCTTTACAGAGTATTTTAAGTTACTATCTTTAATTTTCTTTACCTTTATTTAAAAATTTTTTCAGTTCCAAATCTCCAAATCAATTTCAGTCTCTCTCCCCTCTAGTGACTCACTCACCTATTGAACTGAGAAGGCAAGTAATCTCATGATTCTTTTGAAAGCAGCTCCCTAGCTTTCTCTTCCTGGAGAGACATCATCTTCTTAGTGTCTTCCACATGCAGATGCTACGTAGGCATGTGCCAGACCTAAATACTTTGGATGAATTCTTTTTAAATGTCATTTTTAAACATAAGCTCAGTTAATCTTTTCTGACTCTTACTGATATCATTTTCTTGGCAAAGTCACTCTAGCTTTGTGATTTCTGCTCTCTCAGAAAATTCTATACAACTTTCCGCAGAATAATGAGTGGAATTATTGGAGGGTATTTTACTTTTTGATATGGACGAGGTAAAACTATTTTAGTCTTAGGAGTGAAGAGGTAGACTCACATGGATGGTCAAACATGGAGTCCATTTATCCCAAATTTTCTCAGCCTTATAAACCCTAATACTCTTATATAACCATTGCACACTATGCATGCATGTGGGACCACATAAACAACTTGCTATTGTGTGTAAATATCTCTTTTTCACTTAGTATCACTCTGCTTTAATTACAACACTTGACTTCTCAGGAAGGCCAAGAGCCCTTAGGGGAGATGGGGACCCAAACCAGACATTGTTAGCAGGTTCCCTCTAGGCTGAAGGGTCTTATACCTCACCCAGAATTTCCCCACTATTATGGCTCTCTAGAAACAGGATTTCACTTGAGAAAAAGGGGTCTTTTCTCTATCTTGGTAGACCATAGATAAGAAAAGGGGTTTTACTTGATCCTCACAGAAGAAAGTGACTCTTCAGTAGAGGCCTCTTAAGAGGACCCAAATTTGTTATCATTACCTTGACTGGGCTGTTGGGAATGAAAAGTTTTGGTTGGTGAGTCAGGGAATGTAGTGTTCTTGGTTGGTTTTCTAGAGGTCTCTGGACCAGCCTTCCTTTCAGCAGATTAATCACAAGACTAGCCGGGTGTTAAAGTCCAAAGCCCAAATTCTTTATTGTCTTCTTACGTGGGGGCTGGTTAGCTTTCTTGAGGCCCTTCAGATGGACCAAGGTCTCAGTGCAAGGAGCAGGAGGACAGGACAGCCACCACGAGGCTGATGAAGATGGAATGAATCTGTCTCTCCTTGGCTCTGAGAGCTTGAGCTCCTGCCTCCAGTCCTCTCGTCTACTCCGAGTCTGTCTCCGAGCCTCTCAGTTCCCTAGGAGAGTCACCAGGAGCCTAACTGAAGATGGAATGTCTCTGATTGAGTTTATCCCAGCTTTATATGCTCTATTTTAATTTTATTATCATAGGTGTGAATCTTGTAGAACTATATTAAGTACTAAGTACATGTACTGAACTAGAGAACTATTAATCACTATACTAAACTAGATAACCATTGTTTTATCAATTCCACTGATTTATCACCTTGTAAGAATCCTTGTTTCAAGTGCAGAGTTCTGGCCCATAACAAGAGAACTCTGAGTGATTGACAATTTGAGGGTAAACTAGTATCAATTCAAGTCTAGGAACGGGATTCATGTAAATTTAATGATGTTGCTGCTACTAGTCATTATGATTGTTTTTACTTTAAGAGACCTACTACAGAAGGGTGTAACTTCTAGTGGAAATGCAGCAACAACCAACCCTAAGGTCACCTGGCCTTGAGAGTAATGTAATTAAAATGTAGCTAATAATGATATATTTCTTCCCCTAGCTTCTACAGGAGATGTAGTAGTAATCCTAAGGTTCCCTGGCCTTGGGAGTGTTGTAGTTCCACAAACATTGCTGGCTGTCAGATGAATAGGACCAAATTAATATTTCTCAGAGGTTGTAGGACCTTATGCGTAAATTTCAGGAAGTTACAGGATCCCTATTTTCAAAGAGCTTTAGGGCAGAAAAAGTCAAACTCTAGGTCTAAGCTTCAGGAAGTCATGTGACCCACAGGAAGTAGACAGCATTGTTGATCATTGGTCAATGGTTATATTTCAGTCCATCCAATGAATCCAAGTCTTTTGCTATATAATTCACTGCCTGTTTCCAGGAAAGGGGCACACACACAGCATGCTGAGCTGCTCAGCTGGTGTGCTTACTTATACCTTTCCTTGTTAGGAGCCAATAAATACTTCCTGTTTGTATCTGAAAATGTCTCTGAATAGTCAATTTGGGTAAGAGGGTCTAGCACCCTGTCCCACACACAAACAACAATTTGTTGGTCAGTGATAACGAAGTTTCTTTCTTTTTTTTTTTTTTTAAGTTTTAAGTTTTTTATTTATTTATTTTTGCTATTATTATAGCCTTTTATTTACAAAACATATGCATGGGTAATTTTTCAACATTGACTCTTGCAAAACCTTTTGTTCCAACTTTTCCCCTCCTTCCTCCCACCCTCTCCCCTAGATGGCAGGTAGACCAATACATGTTAAATATGGATAACAAAGTTTCTGAGACAATAATAAGGTGCATACCAGATCACTCCTCAAATTCACCCCTAAGCCATAAAATTAGTAAATAAGTAATATGAAACTCTGGTCTCTCTAACTTTGTCCTATAAACTTATCTTCTTGCTCCTAGTTCTCTGCTACATTCTTTTGGAATTAGTATTACAATTATAATAAACTTTGCTCCTTGACTTGGAGATTAGTCCAAACCTGCAAATTCACTGGTCTGGAACCCCAACCTTTTTAGGGTCTCCTATGACCTCCAATAGTCTTAACCTTTATTGTTCAGTTGATTTTTTTCATTTGTTTCTGATCCTTTGTGGCCTCATTTAACAGATGAGGAACTGAGGCAAACAGTTAAGTGGCTTGCTAGTAAATATGGCTAGTAAAAGATAAGTCTTCCTGATTCCAGGTACTCTACTCTATCCACTGCACCACCTAGATATCTCTATTAACTTATTCTAATTATAGGAATTTAATGTTTTCATTATTTGTATTAAGTCCTGGCTAAGAATACCTGATAACCAGTCGTCCAGTAAGGGGTTAAATTTACAAGTTCCACAGAAATGAATCAAAGCACCCCAACCTCTGGCAGATAAAGGGGGTTTCTTATGTTCTTCATTAAGAAGCCAAAATATATGAATTACAGAGACCATAATGAATGTCAGTTAAATAGTCATTAAACATTTATGAAGCACTTGCTATGTACCAGATTTGCTAAGTGCTGGAGATAAAAGAAAGAAGAAAGGTAATTCCTGTCCTTAAGGAGCTTACAACCTAATTGGGTAAGAGTAGGAAAATGAAAAGGGACTAAGAGAGAGAGGAAAGAAAGAAACTAGCTTTTGGAGAATGATGAAATCCATAAGAATGCTGGGGATTGTCCACCTGCATTTTTGATTTCCTTCACAGGCACTATTTCAAAGTCTGATTCTTTTTTTGTACAGCAAAACAACTGTCTGGATATGTATACATATATTATATTTAATTTATACTTTAACATATTTAACATGTCAAAATATGTCAACCTGCTATGGGGGGATGGGGGAAGGAAGGGAAAAATTGGAACAAAAGGTTTTGCAATTGTCAATGCTGAAAAATTACCCAAGCATATATCTGGTAAATAAAACTATAATTAATAAAAAAAAAACAAAAAAAAAAAAACACACACACACACAAAAAAAAGGGTGCTCGGGTGGGAGGTGCCTAGCTGGACCCCTTCCTTAAAGTAAGGTTATGGGATAAGCCCCCCTATCAGTGGGAGAAACTAGTGGGGCAAAAATACTGATTAAAGTAATAGTTTCTAGGCTTAGATCTTGCAGGATGAAGAGATTCTTAGGGCTGAAGGAGAAGTCCAGGAGAGTTGAGCTGGCTGGGAAATGAATGTCAAGCTTCAGAGAAAATGTCCTAATCCAAACATCAGCATCTTATATTCACTTGATCACCTCTTTTACCAAGGAAAGAATATTCTGTAAAAATAGTTAAAATTGGAAGAATGGGACAAAAGAAAATTGTTATATATATAAAAAGAAGGGAGAGTGGTAACACTTGGTAGAAAATATTGTGGTTGGGAGAGAATGGGGAGTAGAGGTGGTAAAACATCATGACCAAAAAAAAAATATATATATAGAGAGAGAGAGAGAGAGAGAGAGAGTTGTATGACCCTGGTCCAATCATTTCCCCTCTAGGCTTCAGTTTTTTAGTCAGCAAAATGAGAAAGTTAGATTAAATTATTCATGAGCATTTGGCTAGAAGGGAAGCACTCAAATGAGTGGCTTTAAAAATAGAACTTCTACATTTAAAAGTCATTCCCTTTCAACTTACTAGTAACAACTGGGATGCTAAAAAATGTTGCCATTGATAAAAATATTTTCCTTTTTTTTTTTCCCTTTCTTCCATTTCTTCCCTCCTTCCCTCTTTCCTACCGTTTTAAGAAGCTACACAAGCCAAGCAAACAAGCATTTAAGTGCTTACTATGCGCTAGGCACAGGGCTAAGTGAAGAGGATATAAAAACGGGCAAAAAAACTGTCCCAGCCTTCAAGAACCTTACATTCTAATGGGAGAAGACAAGCAAACAAAATATACATAGGATAAATTGGAGATTACTAAAGGAAACCAAAATAAAATTCTTGCAAAAGGTAGAATTGAAGGAAGCCACGGAGCAAGGATGTAGAGGATGAAGATGTCCAAGTGGGGGACAGCAAATGAAGAAAAGCAGAGTGCATCTCTTTTATTTTTGCTATCCACAACCCTTTTTCCCCATTACAAACCGAGTTTCCCTCATTTTATTCCTGCTTTTGAGACGTATCAGTTTTCAGCATCGCCATCTACAGAATAGAAGCTGCACTAGAACAGATTTCAGCATCTCCGTCCGTCTCCTCGCCCTCCTAATTACGTCATTCAGGTCCACAGTCTCGAGGTCTTGCGGCTCGCCCTGCGTCTCCGCCGGGCGTGGTGGCGCGCGCCTGTAGTCCTAGCTACTCGGGAGGCTGAGGCTGGAGGATCGCTTGAGCCCAGGAGTTCTGGGCTGCCGTGTGCTATGCCGATCGGGTGTCCGCACTAAGTTCGGCATCAATATGGTGACCCCCTGGGAACGGGGGACCACCAGGTTGCCTAAGGAGGGGTGAACCGGCCCAGGTCGGAAACGGAGCAGGTCAAAACTCCCGTGCCGATCAGTAGTGGGATCGCGCCTGTGAATAGCCACTGTACTCCAGCCTGGGCAAGATAGTGAGACGCGGTCTCTCCTTTTTCGCATTTTGCAATTTTATTATGCTTTACATAGAAACCAAAACAAAACTATCAAGTTTGGGAATAGGAGAGTGGTTTCATACGTGTAAATCTTTTCTATAAATTAGTCGAACTAAAACAAAAGGCAGAAAGATAGTGAGACGTTGGGTTCATCAGTCAGAGGATGTTTAAAACAAGTCGTTAGAGTTGTTGGTTGAACTCTGCTTTCTAAATGACAATGAGAAAAGTTAGGTTTCTCTGTTAAAATTTACAGCACAACTTGCACACAACGAATCTACACTCTAAGGCTTTACTTTGCTCTGCACTGTCTCCCGCTGGACATATCGCGCAATTATCCGATAACATAAAGCAAAGAACTTTTGGACCAGCAGGAGGCGCTAAGACTTCAGTTTGGAAAGCATATGTAAAGGAAGAAAACTACAGAAAAGCCACAGGATCGACTGCCCTCTTTGAATTTACTCAGGACATTTGTCCGGGAAGATAAATTAGTAGATAAGACACGTTCTGTCTCTGTCTAAATTAAAGAATTAGAAATACACTATATCCCGTCTTAGACGCGCGCTTCAATGAATTTTGGGTCCGCCGGACCACCGTCAGTTTGATTTCTGCGCCTGCGTGCGGCGGCGAGCCGCTCAGAGTCCGAGCAGACTTGAGGAAAGAAGGTGCTGGTTAGGACTCGGACTGTTTCAGGATCCTTCACCATGAAGACGCGTTTCAGCTCCGTAGATATTTGCGCCATCCTCTCCGAGTTCAATGCCAGGTAGGATCGAGCAGATCGGATCTGTACCGCGGGGAGCAGAGAGAGATCTACAATGATACGACATACCTGAGGTCCCCTCTCGTTTTCTTTATAATTCCAGGCCTTGTTCGGGCGAAGTGGAGCCTCGAATTTTGGGGAGCGGGTGGCCGACCAACCTGAGGGTGAAGGTGGGCGGAAGGCCGAGCATTCGCCTACCGCGAGCTCCTGAAACTTGGGGATGGCCTGGGATGGGCTTTTTCCGTGTGGGAAGTTATTATTGCCTATCGTCTACCGATCATGACTTCCGAATGGATTCCCTTGGGAGAACCGAGATTGTTTAAAAGCCATTTTTAATCTTTAAAGCATTCTGTTAATGTGAGCCAAGCCTTAGTCAAGCTTCGAGGGTGAGCTTGGACGTCAGAGAAACCTCCTGATCCCTGCAGTGGCATAAGTAGCCTCTCCTACACTTAGAGATGGTTAAACTTAACTGTTAAATATTAACACTTAATTCTGTAACTTTACAGATAATTAGGTGTGTCCGTAGAATATGAAATTAGAGATCCTGTCTAAAAAGAGAAATTTAAATAAATGGGAGTAGTCATTACCATTATTATTATACTTGATCTCTCTTAATACAGTCTAAAGTCAGATTTTGGGGGGAAGATACTTTATTCACTAGATGTCAAAATAAGGACAGATTCGGGATGTAAGAATAGTTAGTATTGCCCCTTGGCAATACCCTTTAGGCATTCTTAATGGAAGAAAAAACAAACAAAAAAAGCCCTGATTTTAAACTGTATTAGGAGAGATGAAGGAAAACCTTGACTCAGCTAGATTCAATCTGCTGGATTCAATCTACAGGATAGCTACCAAGATGGAGAGGACTGAAACCACATCATAGGTGGATCGTTTGAAGAAAGTGGGGATGTGTGCCAGAGGAGTATATATATATATACATATATATATATATATATATTTCTTCATACATTTGAAGGACTTATATGTAGAAAAGAAGCTGGACCCCTAGGAAAAATAGATGAGTGTTATTTAAGAATTAAAAGATTTCAGCTCATTAAAAAGAAAGATTTCAATTAGAATAGTCCAGTCCAGAAGTAGAGTGGACAGTCTTCAAGCTGACTAAAAAACCTGTCCGAGAAGTAAAGGGGGGGGGGGGAGGAGATAGTTAGGTGGCGCAGTGGATAGAGCACGAGTCCTGAAGTCAGGAGGACCTGAGTTCAAATGTGGCCTCGGACATTTAACACTTCCTGGTTGTGTGACCCTGGGCAAGTCACTTAACCCTAACTACCTCAGTCAACAACAACAAAAAAAGTAAAGGGGGCTCTTTTCCAGGTATTGATTTGTACTAGATGACCTGAGACTTCTTCTAAATGATATTCTTTTTGTCTTAAGTCCTAGCTCTGTTCATATCTACTGTGAATTTATATGTTACTTATCTAGCTATCTAGTTCCTTATCTACTAAATTATGAGATTACATCTATAAATCTGTGTATGTTGTTGATGTGTACTGTTTTTTTCTCAGTCCTGCAAAATGTGACTTACTACATATTTTCAATTTGCCTTACAGCTTGTTGGGAATGAGAGTTTACAATATTTATGATGTGGATAACAAGACATACCTTATACGCCTTCAAAAGTAAGACTTTTTTTATATTTCTTGTTGTGATTATTTAAATCTGAGATTGTTCATTTTTCACCTTAATTAAAATTTTCACAATTATTTCTTTGGCAAATATTATTTTTAAGGTATATTTTATTTCTTTCTTTCCCTATAGGCCAGACTTTAAAGTTACACTTTTACTTGAATCTGGTATACGAATTCACACAACAGAGTTTGAATGGCCAAAGAATATGATGCCATCTAGCTTTGCCATGAAGGTAACTTTTCCTTGGGCAGGAAAAGCTAAATTTTAAAATTAAAGTCTTCTAACTTAGAATTAATTTGATTTATATCCATGTGGTATTACCTTTTATTTTGGTGTTAATTGAATTAAAGATATACTGTGCAAATTCACTTACTTTTACTTACCCTCATTTTTTTAATCTTCAGAGTTTGGGGTAGAATTCAATTTCTCATAAATTTCTAGGATGTATTTTTAAACAAATAATTACTAAAAATCCAGAACAGGAAATTGTAATCACAATGATTTCATTAAGAACAAGTATGGTCAGACAAATGTCATTTCCTTTTTTAACAGATTTACTAAAATAGTATATGAAGGTAATTCAATAAATATATGTTAAGCACTTGCTATATATAAAAACATCATGCCAAGTTAAGGGATATAAAAATTAGATATTATGCCCTATTGTGTTCTATTAAGGAGAAAGAACTTGTACACAAATAAATTTATTACTGGGATATTTTATAGGGAGAACACTCACATTGAAGGAGTCAGGGAAGGGTTCCTAAAAATGTTGTCACCTGAGTTCAACTGAAGAAAAGGAATCTGAAAGGTATAGTTAAAAAGATATTTCTGGCATGAGAAGTTATTTGTGTAAGTGCATGGAGGTGAGAGATAGAGGACTAAGTGTGGAGAACAGTTAGTAGTCATATTTGACTAGAGTGTAGTTTTCATAAAATGAGCATGGAAAAGTAAATAGCAGCAGGGTTGTGGAAAGCTTTCAACATCAGACTGAAGAGTTTGCATTTTATCCTATAAAAGTCACAACCTCAGGTATCTTTGCTAAGTGGAAAAAAGGGGGTGGATTTATGAGATGCTATGAAATTGATGAAATTTTTAGTAGGGGGGTAAAATTGATAAGATTTTATAGTAGGGGGAAGACAGGATAGAAAGACTTTCCAGCCACCAGTTCCAAACCATGTCTCTTCTCTTCAGTCCTTCATCGCCATTTCTATGCTGGAAACTTGGGCTTTTCCTCTCCAGAAAACATCTGATAGATGAGTTATCATCTTATCTTGCCTAGAATTAGCCTCTACATTTTTTCCTTGCCACCACCAGCTCTAAGCCTATTCCTCCCTTCCCCTTTCCAATTTCCAGCTCTCTTTTGTGCTGAAGTCAGCTCTAAGACTTGGGAGAGCCCATTGTTAAATTTTCCATGTGAGCATTTGTACCTTGAAATATTTACAAATTCAAATTTGATTTATTATTTTATTTTGTAGACTTAAGGAAATATTAGTAAATGTAATTTAAAGTTAAAAGTGTTTGGGGGCAGCTAGGTAGCGTAGTGGACAGAACACCAGCCTTGAAATCAGGAAGATCTGAGTTCAAATTTGGCCTCGGACACTTAAGACTTCCTAGCTGTGTGATCCTGGGCAAGTTACTTAACCCCAAATGCATCAGCAAAAAATCCCCAAAAACTTAAAAGTGTTTGTGGTTCTGAGAAACTGCCAGATTTGGAGGAGTAGCAGATACATAGGGAAGATAATAAAAATTTCACTCTGGAATTAGTACATTTCATTTGTTTACTGAACATCTTAGAGAAGATATTCAGAGACTAATGTGTGATAGTTCAGTAGAGAATTTAGGGCTAGACATATAAATTTGAGCATTATCTGCATAGACATAGTAATTGAACTTAGGAGAGAAGAGAGACCAGAATAACATTGTTAAGGACTAAATGCTAAGAGCTGAATCTGATATGATTAAATTTAATAGAAATAAATATGAACTTTCATAGTTGAGGCAACTACATGAGTTGATGTTGACATATAGGTAAACGTTAGTTTATGTAGAAAATATCTGAGAATTTTAATAGACTGCAAGCTCAATGTGAATTAACAGATAAGGAAATCAGAAAATATAATGCAGTGCTGGGCTACATTTAGAGATTTGTAGTATCCAGAACCAATAAATGTGAATCCCACTGTACTTTGCTGTGATTAAACTATATCTGGAATATTTTATTTAATTGTAGGCATTGCATGATAAGAAGGACATTGATAATTTGTAGAGCATACAGAAGTAGGAAGCTAGAACATCAGAGGGCCTTTAAAATCATGCATTGTGACAATCTGTTGAAGGAATTGAATTTATAAATTAATTAAAAGATATTTAAGTGGTTACTATATACTATATTTTAATTTTTAATTCCCTCAAATAAGGAGAGTTAGCTTGTCACAGAGGAGTAGTGGCTAGGGAAGAGTTTTGTTCTAGAAAATCATAAGGATGATAAATCTAAAGATAGGGTGTTCTATTATAGGCATACATTTTCTGGAAGCAGTGGTAGTGTTGTTTGCTGTTGGCACAACAAGAGATGCAGTGTCAGAAGGTACATATGTAACAGCAAGACTGGGAGATAACAAGGGTGAAACATTGTCAGTTACCTGGAACTAGCTAGTTAAGGATATTTTTAGCCATAAGAAGAATAACAGGGGAATATAATATCTATTTACAAGTATTTGAAAGACTTGCTGGGAATGGAGGATAAACTTTTCCCCATAAGGTAGCATCGTAATCAGGTTGTCATTCAGGCTTTCTCTCTTGAAGTTATCCAAACATAGCATGGTCTACCAAAGGAATTAGTCTCCCCAGAGGTCTTCAAAGACTTGAAGACTACCTGTCAGGTATATCATGGAATGGATTTTTATTCATGAAGATTTCAGTTGCCCAGTCATATTGATTCTATTTCCATAATATTTCCCTGTAACATCGGTCATCTTTCTCTGTTAATATGACTCACTGAAAAAGCTTCTTGATTGATTTCAGCTTCAGATTCCTTCCCCTGTAGGGGTCATTCTTCATGCAGCATAAATTTCCTATGGTACAGGTTTAATTGTGCAATATACCTACTCAAGAGCCCTTAGGGATTTCCTGTTGCCTTTCAGACAAAATATTAATTTTTCAGCCCTGTCTTTAAAATCTTCCACAATCTGGTTCTTACCTGCCTTTTTTACAATTGTTAAATGTTATTCTATATTTTCTTCTATTAACTTCTATATTTTCCAGCCACGCTGAACCAATTAGCTAGGGATTCCTTACTTTTTTGGTCAAATAATATACATAAATGATTTTTAGGCCTTATAATATTATATATACATATATATATATATGTATAATATATTATATGTATAATGTATATATTATAATATAATCTAATACTTTGTATATAGTAGATGCTTAATAAGTATTTCCTGAATTCAGTTTTTTAAAAAATGAATATAAATATATTAAGCATATTCTGATCTAATAATAGATGACTTAGAAGTTTAGTTTTATTCACACTGAATAAATAACTTTTCCCTTCCTTGGATAGTGCCGAAAGCATTTGAAGAGTCGAAGATTGGTCAGTGTAAAACAGCTTGGTGTGGATCGGATTGTAGATTTTCAGTTTGGAAGTGATGAAGCTGCCTATCATTTAATCATTGAGCTTTATGATAAAGTAAGTTGAAAACTTTTATCTTTCTAAGAAATGACAATTATTATGTCATGTATTTGGCTTGATGTGTAGCAGGGTTGAGTTCTTTTTCTTTCTTTTTTTTTAAATTATAGCTTTTTATTTACAAGATATATGCATGGGTAATTTTTCAGCATTGACAATTGCAAAATCTTTTGTTCCAACTTTTCCCCCCCTTCCCCCAGATGGCAGGTTGACCAATACATGTTAAATATGTTAAATTAAAAATTAAATACAATATATGTGTACATGTCCAAACAGTTATTTTGCTGTACAAAAAGAATCGGACTTTGAAATATTGTACAATTAGCCTGTGAAGGAAATCAAAAATGCAGGCAGACAAAAATAGAGGGATTGGGAATTCTATGTAGTGGTTCATAGTCATCTCCCAGAGTTCTTTTGCTGGGTGTAGCTGATTCAATTCATTACTGCTCTATTGGTGGCCACATCCATCAGAATTGATCATCATATAGTATTGTTGTTGAAGTATATAATGATCTCCTGGTCCTGCTCATTTCACTCAGTATCAGTTCATGTAAGTCCCTCCAGGCCTTTCTGAAATCATCCTGCTGGTCATTTCTTAAAGAACAATAATATTCCATAATATTCATATTCCACAATTTATTCATCCATTCTCCAATTGGTGGGCATCCACTCAGTTTCCAGTTTCTGGCCACGACAAAGAAGGCTTCCATGAACATTCTTGCACATACAGGTCCCTTTCCCTTCTTTAAAATCTCTTTGGGATGTAGGCCCAGTAATAACACTACTGGATTAAAGGGTATGTTTGAGCATAGTTTCAAATTGCTCTCCAGAATGGCTGGATGTATTCACAATTCCACCAACAATGTCAGGAGGAGTTCTTTTTCGATCAGTGATCTAGAGGAAAAAAAATTATAGTCCACAAAAAAAGTATCAGTGATCATCTACAGGGGAAAAAAACCCAAAAAAATTAATGGTGTTTAAAAAAATTAATAGTGAAGTTAGACTTCAGACAGTCCTTAGTTGTCTAAAACAGTAGACTCCAAAATGTGGGCCATGGTCTAACCTTAAGAAATGTGTGATTAATTGGAGGATATAAAGGTGGATCACATCAGGGGTGCACTAATTGATTGCCTCTCAAGACAGAATTTAAAAATTTTCATTATGTGCATTTATATCTTATAAATTGATAAATAATAGAAATCAATACTTGATTTCTTATTTTATTGATTACAGATTTAAGAAAGTGAAGGGAAAATTTAATAATACAGATTAAACTTATAAGTTTCTCATACTTACATTTGGGGGAGGAGAGCAACTGGTAGTTCCAACTGGTAGTTATCAACACAGTGCTACATTCTTCCTCTCCAGATAGTCAATTGTGAGACTTGTCTTATCCTTTAACAGTCACCTCTCTTCCCTTTCCACTTTATAAACTACTAATCTATTCCCTTCCTTGCCCTCAGGCAATTATAGCCTAACCACAGCTTGGATACTCAAAATAAGTGCATTAAATACTATTAAGAAAGTATCCCTTTCCATCTAGCATACCTGTTCCTGCTCCTCAGATGTCATTGTAGCTATCAAAGGCAACTATTGGAGGGTGGGCTCTATGTTATGGTGCTAGAAAAGTGAGAAATTCTTGCCACCTCTTTTTTTTTTTTTTTGCTGAGATAGAGTGAGTTGCACAAGAGTAGCAAGGATGGACAAGGATGGAGTTGTATCAGATTGCAAATCTCATTTCATTATCTTTTTCCAAAATATTCCTCTGTTCCAAATTTTCCAATTACTGTTAAGAGCACCACCGTCTTTCTAGTCTTACAGGTTTCATAACCTTGGTGCCATTATTCTTATTCTTCTTATTCTTCCTCACTCCATATGTTCAACCATTTGCCAACTTAGGTTGTTTGGCCTCCATGTCTCTTGTATTTGTTAACTTTTTTCTACTTATATAGTATAGTTCAGGTTTTTATCATGTCTCACTTGGACTAATAGTAGCATTATAATTGACATCTCTGCCTCAAGTATCTTCTCACTTCCGATATATCCTCTAATAATGGTTAAATTGATTTTCCTAAAGCCTAGGCCTTCCATTTCCCTATTCAGTAAACTCCAGCCCTCCTTATTGACTCTAGAATGAAATTCTATTTCATTTTAATTTCATCCTTTATGTATTTCTCATCTGTGTTTCATAATGCACAAATTTATTAGTATGATAGTATGTTAACAAATAAGTAAATAAAATATTAAAAATTTCTGCTCAGAAATTTTTTACACATGGATTACAATAAAAAAATTTGGAGATCACAGAGGTATTTTACCTCTGTGGTATAAGAGATAAGGCTTATGTTGTAAGAAAAAAGTCTGGCTCTGTTCAACAATGAGATGATTCAGACCAGTTCCAATAATCTCATGATGAAGAGAGCCATCTATACCCAGAAAAAGGACTGTGGGAACTGAGTGTGATTCACAACATAGAATTTTCACCCTTTTTGTTGTTGTTTGCTTGCATTTTATTTTCTTATTTTTTTTCCAGTTTGATTTGATTTTTCCGTGTGTAGCAAGATAATTGTATAAATATGTATGTATATATTGGATTTAACATATATTTCTACCATGTTTAGCATCTGGGGAGGGGGTGAGTGAAGAGGGAAAAATTATAACACAAGATTTTGTTGTTGTTTTTTTTGCTGAGGTTAAGTGACTTGCCCAGTGTCACACACCCAGGAAGTGTTAAGTGTCTGAGTTCAGATTTGAACTCAGGTCTTCCCGACTTCAGGACTGGTGCTCTATCCACTATCTAGCCACCTAGCTGTCCCACAGCACAACGTTTGCAAGGGTTAGTGTTAGAGAATTATCCATGCATATGTTTTGAAAAATAAAAAGCTTTAGTAAAAATAATATTTACATTGAAAAAAAATTAATGTATATCTATAACTAGAAATAAGAAAACAATAAAAAAAGACAGTAAGGGAAAAGTAATGAAATTACATGCCTAGATCTGATTTTTCTTAGTTTCATTTTTTAACTTGTTTCTCTTTTTGTCCATCTCCTACACAGTTAGACTTGTCCAGAATTTGGCACCCTTTAAATTTTAGCCATGTCCACCTTGTAAAAATATTCCATTTTTGGAATTCATGGTTTGTATTGCAGATACTTTCTGTCAAGGTATCAGGAGTCTAATAGGCACAAAATGATATGGTAGAAAGTTATGAGTTATGTTTGAGTTCTATAAAAAATTTGAATATGAATCACAAAGGCTACTTCTTTATTCTTATAAGTTTAATATGTAAAATATGTTGTCAATCACAAAATTTTAAAGTTTAATTGAAAATAAAAATTTACTTTTTAACAAAATAACAAAAGAACATATTTGGACTGTGTATTTCTAAATCTCTTTTTGTTTGCATAAATCTCCATTTTTGTTAATTTGGACCAGGCTTGTGATTTTGTCCTTCTAGGTACTCCCAATAACGAAACTTCCTCTGCCAATGTTGATCTGGAACTTGAATGTTAGAGAGCTGTTTCCTGGATTGAGAGGTTAAATGATTTTCTTAGGGTTATATAGTCAGCATTGATCAGAGATGGGGTTTTAACCCACACTTTTGAGGCTAGCTTTTTAAATACTGTGCTGGATTCCCGAAATTTTTGTTTTTTCAAACCTCTTTGAACAAAAAACCCTATACTTCTTAGTGTTTGTTATTTGACAGTTATTTGACTGATAATATAATTCCAGTTTAATTTGTATAATTCCAGTTATAATTTGACTGATAATTCCAGTAAATGAAGGCAGCAATAGATAATAGATATTTTACCATTATGACTTTTTTTTTCCCTGAGGCATGTGGGGTTAAGTGACTTGGCTAGCGGCACACAGTTAGGAAGTGTTAAGTGTCTGAGACCAGATTTGAACTCAGGTCCTCCTGACTTCAGGGCTGGTATTGTATTCACTGCACCACCTAACTGTCCACCATTTTGACTTTATGTTGTGATTTTCAAGAATGTATTGAATGTTTGAAGTAGGGACCTGTAGTTCTTCATAGACAGCCTTTAAATCATCTCTGATGCCATTGCTGCTAAAAGCTAAGTGGTATGTCATGCTAGGGTCATAGGAATTACCTTTCAATTAAAATTACAAATGAGATGTCTATTTGTACTCACATATAACTTAAAGAATTATCTTATCAGTAGTGGGAGTCTATTATCTGTTAAAAGAACAGAATATCTGTGCTTTTATTAATTTGAAGATCTGCCAGTGAGGATACACTCTTTGCGAATGCAGATTGGTTTCATAAATCATACTACTTCTAGTAGGCTTCAAACTGGAGCTCCTTAGAGTTTCTATAATCAGATCATTAAGGGATGTTAAAAAAAATAAGCTAGAGAAGATATTTGGACCTTCTGTTGTTGTTTTTAAACTTATTTCATTGCATGTTGATTGAAGATTTCCCTTTTCTTCCTTGATACAATATTGAGAAAAATATTAAGCTACAAGTTGTTTTTAAATTTTTATTTCAGGGGAATATTGTTCTTACCAACTATGAATACCTCATTTTAAATATCTTGAGGTTTAGAAGTGATGAAGCAGATGATGTGAAGTTTGCTGTTCGAGAAAAATATCCAATTGATCATGCTAGGGTAATGGAACCATTACTTTCACTAGAAAGGTAATTAATGCTTTATTTATAATAAACATGTTCCCTAATTTTAGGGAAATAAAATTAGACCTTGTCATAATATGATTTGAAATGTTTGGATCTACTTTTACTTATATAAATTAGGTCTGATAACATTGTCTAAATTGACAATTAAGTGTATAATGTCTGGTAAGTTATATGCATATGTGGTCATTTCAGGTAAATAAATTCTACTTAAGAATGTAAACTAAAGACATTTAGCCACGTTTTTTATTATTCATGAATAGATAGTAGTTTCCTCCCAAAATGAAGGGCATTTGGATATTTCTGGTTCTTTTGTAGAAAGATGAGTATCCTGAATGTAAGAGAAGCAGAAATTAAGAAGTGGACAATTGAGACTGAAAAAAGATGAGGTTTTATAATATGTTCTCAGCTTCTAGACAGTAATTAATTAGTGTGCATAAGCTCTAGCAGAAAAAATTTCTTCTAATAATAACAAATAACTGATTTTAAAATTGCTTTTGTTGATCAGTTTTATTTCATAGGTATCATCAGTTTAAGTCTAAACAAAGTATGTTATTGCTAGAATAAGTATTTTAAAATTGAAAACATTAGATGTTTGGATGTAATAGCTTATCATGTGTTTCATAACAGTTCATGTTGCCTTTTAAGGTTTATATAAGCCACTATTTTGGGAAATTGTTATAATTTTTCATGTTTTTGTCTTTTAAAAAAACTAGAATTTTGTTTTAAAACTTCTTGTGTTTTGTTTGAAAATACCTTTGTGATTTTTGCCTGAGCCATGTAATTGTTATTTAAAATGTTATATAATACACATTATACATTAGGATCATTGGAAATAAAGCTGTGTTTGAAATATTGACATTTGTTCTATATTTGGGATTTGGTATTGAATCTAAGTTTGTAAATGTTTTGTCAGAATCATAGTAGTAAAGACATCCCTTGTCTACAAATTTCCTCATTTTTCCTAATTACTCATAATAGACATTTACAAAAAAAAAAAAAGTTAAAAAGCAACCTAAAGAATACAGACACAAAATTTTTGTGTATATTCAGCCAGTCAGTCAATTTAAAAAATTTTTCAGTTTTGAAATTCTCTCCTTTCCTGTGCCCCTTTCCTCACCATTGCAAAGGCAAGAAATACAAAACAATGCTCATTGTATTTATATATCAAGTTATACAAAACATATGATATTAGCCATGTTCATTACTGCCACCAAAAAAGAAAAAGAAAAAAAAAAGTTTTGGTCTACATTCATTCCATCAGTTCTCTATTTGGAGGTAGAGAACATTTAAATGATGAGTCCTTTGGAATTGTATTTAGTCATATTGATTAGAATTACTGAATCAAAATTGATTATCTTTGTATATTGTTGTTACTGTGTAAATTGTTCCTTTGGTTTTGCTCGCTTCACTTTGTGTCAGTTCACATAAGTGTTCTGAGGTTTTTCTGAAACCATTCCTTTCATCATTTCTATTAGCATAATTTTTACAGTATTACATTCAAAGACTAAACTTGTTCATCTTTTCTCCATTTGATAGTTCAGCCAAAATTAAAAGTCACTGATTGTGCTGCAAATATTACTTGGTTTTATCAATAATGATTTCTTGTTGGCCCAGGATAAAATATTTCCAGTGATCAATTTTAACTGTTCTCTATATTAATTGAATGTATACATTATGTGTGATCAACAAAGAAAATGAAATGGAGAGCAAAGTGATTGTGTGTCTGCCACTATCATTTTTGTCTTCATAGAACTCTGAAATTGTGTAGAATAGAATTCGAGAAATGACAGGCTAGACCATTTTTATAATTGAATTTTGACTGGAAAAAGCTTCTTGCCATAAAATAAATTGCTTTGTTAAGTGATTGATTAGGTAAAGACACAGAAGTGTGATGACATCATACAAGAACCATATGTATCATTTTATTCTCCGAAAGTAATTTTCCCCCCAGATAATGTAGCTTCAAGGAAATTAAAGAGGTAATTCTTTTTTTTTCTTAGATTAACTGAAATAATATCCAGTGCACCCAAAGGAGAACAATTAAAGAGGATTCTTAATCCATATCTCCGTAAGTAATACTATGTATTACAGTGTGATATTTGTAAGATAATAATTTTAGGATAATGTCTTTTAAAAAAATGTTCTTTGATTTGTTATTTTTTGGAAAAATGAAAACTAGCATGCTTGAAAATATGCAGTTCAGCAAACATTTATTGAAATAGAAATGAAAGTGAATCTCTGTTGGAGACAAGGCCATCTGAAGGATTATAATTAAAAGTATCTTAGCAAGAAGAAAAAAAATCACAAATAATATATTTCCCACCAAAAAGAAAAAAGGCCAATAAGAGGACATCATTCATTGTATCTGGGCCTATTACCAATCATTTTGACTTTTTTCTTGCCACTGGACTTCATTGACTTTGGAAGAGAGGCTGACAAATTTGAACAACTCTATCTCGCTTTAATCCATTTCACGAGCAAGTTAAGACATCACCTATAGTCATTGGTCCTCCTTGAAAATGAAGGATGAACAACAATAATTCATATGCCTTCTTTCTTAATTTTATACTGTTTTCTTCCCCATCTCACTTTACAGAAAAGAAAACTGTGGCAAACAGGGTTAGACTTGCCCAGGGTCACATAATTAGTAAGTGTCTGAGGACTAGATTTGAATTCCAAGAAGATGAGTCTTCCTGACTCCTAGCCTGGCCCTCTTATCCACTGCACCATCTAGCTAACCTATGAAAGAAATAAAGATATTCAAGACATCTCCTAATCTGGCTCCAAACTTATTGTAAATATTGCATAAATAAACCATCAAGCGTTTATTAAAAACCTACTATATGCCAGACACTGTGTTAGATGCTAGAGATACAAAGATAAAGATGAAATATTTTCTGCCCTTAAAGAGCTTATCAAGGGAACAAAAGCAAATACATATAAAATATGTGTAAAGTGCATGGTATTTTGGGAGGGGACTTGCATTGGGGGCAAGGGAGAAGGCCTCAGGAAAGACTTTTTGTAGAAGGTGGCACTTAAGGGGAGTTTTGAGAGAAGTAAGAGATTCTAAAAATAGAGTTGAGGAGTGGAAAGAATTCAAGGCATGGCAGAGACAGCCTATACAAAGGCATGGTGATGGGAAATGGAAAATTATATGTCAGGGACAGCAAGAAGGCCAGTGTGGCTAGGATGTTTAACATCAGAAATGGAGTAAAGTGTCAATCAGCAAATATTTATTTTAAATGCTTACTGTTTGCTAGGAATTATGCTAAATATTGAGAATTTAAAAAAAAAAAAAAAAAGGCAAAGCAATCTGTCCTTTATGGAGCATACATTTTAGTAAGCGTGGGGAGAGAAAATAAATCAAGAGTGCATAAATATTTCTTTTTTAATTAAATTTAAATAAATACTCAAAACATACATGCAGTGTGGATGGAAAGTAATCTTAGAAGGGAAGGTACTAGTTCACCTGGGGAGGGAAGGCAGAGAATAAACTCCTTGTGAAAGGTGGTATTTTATCTTAATTTAAGGAATTTGGGGAAAATAAAAGA
Organism: Sminthopsis crassicaudata; assembly: GCF_048593235.1. Taxonomy (NCBI): domain Eukaryota; kingdom Metazoa; phylum Chordata; class Mammalia; order Dasyuromorphia; family Dasyuridae; genus Sminthopsis; species Sminthopsis crassicaudata. The sequence goes on along the minus strand of NC_133618.1, from coordinate 338,103,747 downwards.
TGGTAGTATGGAAGAACATCCAGTGCATTGACACAGGGTTGGGAGATGAAGCATTATGTGAGAAGAACAGTAAATGTGTGGCTTAATTTTAGAAGTCATGGAAGTACATGTAAGAAGACTGGAAGGAATCAGGTTGTGCCAAACCAAGGAGTTTATACTTGATCCTTGATGTAATAGGGTTTCATTCGGAGTTTAATGGGCAGACATATTTTAAAAGTATCACTTTGGTAGCTGTGTGAAAAGTATATAAGAGTTGGGAGGCAGAGAGATCATTTAGAGGAATATTGAAATAAGACCTTGATGTAGATTGGAGACTTAACTAGAGAAAAGGAGAAATAAGAGATGATGTAGAAGTAGAAATAACATTGTTTGCTAACTGATTTGATAGATGAAATGAGTACAACTGAAGAATCAACAGTGATGCCAAAATTTTGAATCTGAGCCTGGTTTTCCCAAGTTCTTTTTTGGACATTTCAAATTTGAGATGCCAAAGGGCTTTCCAGTTCAAAGTGGCTAATAAGCAGTTGCTAATGTGGTACAGGAGCTCAAGAGAGAGCATAGGGCTGGATATGTAGATCTGAGAATTGTAAGCATAAGGATAATAAATGAACCCAAGGAAACTAATGGAATTTGTGAGATAGAGTAGATGAATAAGAGAAGAGAGCCCTGAACAGAGCTTTGGTGATCACCCATAGAAAAATGGTATGATGTAAATGAAAATCCAGGAAAAAGACTGGAAAAGAGCATCAGATAAATAGAACCACCAAAGGAAAGTACACACAAAAACTTAGAGGGGAAAGTATCCAGGATGAGAAGGTGATCAACTGTAGCAAATCCTGCAGAGAGGCCATGATGTAGGGGGATTGAGAAAAGAACATTATATGTGACAATCGAGAGATCATTGCTAATTTGGAGAGAGTAATTTCAGTTGAATAATGAAGTTGGAAGTTCTATTGCTGAGAATTTAGAAGACAATGAGAAAGAAATTGGAAGTACCTAGTATTTACAGCTTCTTTAAGGAATTTAGCTGTGAAAGGAAGGTGAAAAATAACAGGGTAACTAATAAGAATAATAGAGTCAAATGAGGTTTTTTTAAAGATAGGGGAACATGAAGAAAAAAAAAAAGATAGGGGAACATGGGCATGTGTATAGGCAACAGTGATTGGCCTAACAATCCAGGAAAAATTAAATTGTTTTAAAACTTCATTTTGCTTAGTCTGTAATATGAATTGTCTGGCAGGTCTAGTGAGTTTTAATTGAGACAGGTATGAAAGAAGAGTGTAGGTCCAGAATCAAATGGGATTGCATTTGGGAAGTGATGTCAGGCTTTCACTATTCCTAAACTCTAAATATGAAAATGGATCTTTAAAAAAGTTAGGTTTTGGGATCATTACAAGCCACCCAAAGTCAAGTAGGCTTCAAGTAGGCTGTAGTTATCCTTACCATAGGTCTGAAATGTATCATCATAAATCATGATGAGAGAGTAAGGAATAAAAGATGGACAACTTAGTTGCTATACCAGTACTGAAAAAGTATAATGACCTAGATAATGCTCATAGGCATACACTTCATACAGGATTCCTGGGAAAATATAAACAAGCATTATAAAATATGGAAGCGTTATGAGTTTCATCAACAAGATCATGGATCCCTTGAAGTTTAAACAGTAATCTAATATAACTTTTTTTTCCTATATTGACAGAACAAACTACCATAAAAATCGTGTTATCTAGATAATTTTAGGAATCCACATTTTTGCTACTAATATAAATGAAACAACTTGAAAAAGAATGAGTATATATTTACCTTTCCATGTATTCTTAGCCCTCATTGGTTAGGTGAAACAGTATTATTATCAGAATTGAAATCCTTTAATTGATAGGACTGAGTGAATCACTTTCTCATTCAGATACAACTTCAAATTCAGTTTATAGGCTAGGAGAATAAGAAAAACATCTCTTTTCAATAAATATTTACTAAGAATTTTATATATGACAATTAGCTTTAATCCCACATTTTGATGTTTCCAAGTTAGCAGGTTGTTCTCTGCTGAATTTGACAAATAATCCCATTGATCTATTTAGAAAATATTCTATTTTGGGGCCAGCTAGGTGGCACAGTGGATAGAGCACCAGCTCTGAAATCAGGAGGACCTGAATTTAAATTTGGCTTAACACTTCCTAGCTGGGTGACCTTGGTTGGGCAAGTCACTTAACCCTAATTGCCTCAGCCAGGAAAAAAAAAAAAAGGAAATATCCCATTCTTTAGTTTTTGTTAATAAATATCCCATTTGACCAATGCAGAAACATATGAATTTAAGTCCTTTTCTCTATCATCTGAACTTCATGGTTGAAAGCATGAATAGGCTCTGTTAAGCTCCCAGACTTTGAAGACCTGCCTAACTGAATAAGTAGAGGATTATTGTAAAAAAAATGGAGTGGTCAGTATTATTAAATGTTGCATGTAGATTGAGAAGAATAAAGACTTAGAAAAAACCTTTAAATAGGGTAATTAAAGTTCATTGATAATTTTGAAGAAAGCCCTTTTGTGTGCATAGGTAATGGGCAACATATGGAACATAAAAATGAGTGGAAAAGCAGAAAAGGTAAAATTTAAATACAAGTAATTTTTGACTCTGTTCCTCATGTTTGCCCTTTAAAGGGCAAAATTTATTTTTCAGTAATTGGTGCTCTGGTAAAGATCCTTTCTTTGTGATCTCCTTTGGGATTTTCTTGGCAAAAATACTGGAATGGTTTGCCATTTACTTCTCCAGTTTATTTTTAGCTGAAAAATTTAGACAAACAAGATTAAATGACTTACCCAGGGTACCCAGCTAGTTAGTGTCTGAGGTCAGATTTCAGCTAAGAAAGGTCTTCCTTATTTTGAGCATAGCACTCTATACCCTTCATCACTTAGTTGCTCAGTCCCAATTCTACTATTCCCTATACCTGGAATCTGCCTTATGCCACTTAATTTTATATAGCTACAGAGAATCTTTTTGTCATGGATTATGAGGATTGACCCAAACCAATCTCTTGTATTTGTCTGCCAGTCCTACTGAAAGATATGCATATTATGGGAGGAAACGTGATCAAATCTGTGTATTAACTGAGCCAGGAAGAGGCAAGGCTGAAATTTAGTAGCAGAGTTCCAGGAGATATTGGGTCCAGAAGAGACTGGTAAATTTTACTAATGGTTTTTGAGGACTTTTTACTGATCATGGAGGATAAAGTAAGGGCAAGGGCCAACAAGAAGTGGAATATATGACTGAGGTTCTGTGAATAAAATTGCAAGGGAGAGGGAGGCAGAAATCAATATTTTCAAGGCACTGGCCTAAGTTGTATGGAAAAAAGGAAAAGATGGAGAACAATCCTTGTCCTCAAAAAGCTTATAGAGTTAAAACATATAAATAGATAAATAAAAATTTGAGGAAAGACAAAGCACTAAATATTCAGGGGATCAGAAATTTCCTAATAAGAATGGATCCAAGTTGAAGCTTCAAACTAAGTATTCTAAGAGGTAGAGATGAGAAAGGAGTGCATACCAGATTGGGGGAGGGGAGGGATATTTGCCCAAAGATTTTAGAGACCACTAGGTAAGCCAATTAAGGGGAGCTATGTATACTGATTCTGGATATGTTGGCAAGGAAGGAAAGTGGATATGGAAGTTGCTGAATAAACTGATATATGAATAGAAAAGAATATTATTGTGTTTCAAAGAAATAATGAATAGGAAACTTAGAATTCAGATTGATGCAAAACAAAATAAGCATTCTGTAATACATTCTGTATCCTCAGAGAGAGTTTGCACATGGGGAAGGAAGTCCCAACACTCCATTATTAAATTTTTTTTTTTTTTTTTTTTTGGCTGAGGCAATTGGGGTTAAGTGACTTGTCTATGGTCACGAAACATCTCTTTAATACTAGTATACTCTTAGTATGTTTGCCTGGAATATAATTTCTAAAGAATCAAAATTCTGAGCTAAGGTAACTGAAAATAAACATGATGGGACATAAGCTTACTATGATATGTTTCCAATAATCACTTGTGTATAAGAAATATCATAAAACATGATCAAAAACATTTTCTACCAGGAAAGATGCTTAGCTTGTCATTTATTGAGAATAATACATGATAAAAGCACATCTTAAATGGTACGTTTTTATTTCCCAAATATTAAAAGCTAGAGAAATGCATTAGGTAGATCGTCTTTGCAGAAACAAACAAAGGATGAACAGTATGAATTACTTTTGATTCATATCAATGGAGGGAAAATACCTACATTATCCATGAAATCATGGTTCTATCACAGGTTAAGTAGTAATTACAGTATTTGTCATGTGAAATTGAGGCTATGTTTCATCTTATTAATTTAGCATCCATCATAACTACAGTGGATTATTTCATTTTTGAATGAATAAATAAAGCCTTTAATAAACACGTCCTGTATAAAGAACTGAAGATATAAATATAAGCATAAGATAGTCCCTGTTCTCAGGGAACTCACATGGAGGAGACAACACATGGGAGGCTTCACATGAAAAAGTCCCACACCTTTTTTGCCCACAGTGGCAAAACAGATAGAAATGCTGCTTTTCCTCTTTACAAATATCATGTCATTTTCTGATGATGAGCTATCTGACAGTGTCAAAGACTTTGGTGACAACTTCTTTCCCTTTGTATCTTCAATAGTAATGGCTGCAGTATCTACAGGAGCATTGACCAAGCTACTGCTTCCCAAAATGATTGCTTAGATACTAAAATGGAAATATTGCCATAGGCTCTTTGGTTCAGGGTTCTGGGCTTTTTTCATCTGGGTCTGAGGGGAGATAGTGGTGATGGTTTGATTTTCTTTTTTCTTTTTCTTTTTTTTTGCTGAGGCAATTGGGGTTAAATGATTTGCCCAAGGTCACACAGCTAGAAAGTGTTAAGTGTCTGAGGTTAGATTTGAACTCAAGTTCTACTGACTTCAAGGCCAACGCTCTATCTATTGCACCATCTAGCTGCCCCTGGTTTGATTTTCTTGACACATGTTGACATTCCTTCAGGATGCTTTGCTACTTTTGAATTTTTAATATTGCTTTATTTAATATTGGAAAATACTAAGTATGATGTTTTCTACTGTAATAGCCTATGGGGCCACTCTGATTGAACACTGTCTTATAGAAAATGGATTTTCCAGCCATTTCAAAGTAGATGAGAAATTTGAAACTGGAGGTATGTATGTTACAAATTTAACTGTTCACTTTTATTTATTTTGCTTCTTTGTTTGCTTTTTGTTAGTTTTAAAATTATGAACAATGTTTCTAGAAAAGAATTAAATAAATAATATATATGACTTAAAATACTTGATATACATACACAGATATATATATATATATATATATGTATGTATGTATTTATCTTACCTTCCCTCCATTATTGAGTTTACTACCCATTTGCCATTGGAGCTCTATTAATGCTTGTAATGTTTTACTGCCACCAGTAATATAATAGCCAGCCCTCCTTTCTTCACAGAAAACCTTCTTGTGACACTGGAGCCACAATTGTAGGAACTGTAGGATGTAGAACATCCTTTGATGCTGAGCAGGAGAAATGTGTTTTGGGCATCTATAGTTAGAACTTTGATTTTATTTTTCCAAAGAATCTTCCAAATTGTTGAGTGCCATAGTATTATCAAAATTATAGTTCTGTTATATTATTGATTAAAAAGTTTTTTGTAGGCTAGACTTGGAATTTTACTAACATTATTTCCCATACTTAAAATTCTAAGACATTTTTGATGTGCTAATGTACAGATCATAGCATATTTTTTTTTCCTTAAAAAGGGTTTAACTATTACTTATAATTTCAGTTGCCTTAACAATAGCATGTTTTCAACGCTAGTAGGTCAAACAAGATTTAATTTCTTCTGTTGTTAAAAAACAAAACTAGAAGAAGACTTTAAAATATATTACTAGCTCTTACTAACAAAATTTGTTTTGCTTCAGTGTCTGTAATTCAAAGCATTATTGTAAGTGATTTATGCTGCATTGACATAATAAAGGAAGGAGAAAGTAAATTGTTATTTCTTCTTTCCCATAATAGATATTGAAAAAGTACTTGTTTGTCTGCAAAAAGCAGAAGATCATATGAAAACAATGTCCAACTTCAGTGGAAAGGTAGAACATTATTTAAGTTCTGGTTTTATTCCTTTAGCAACTTTAGAGTTGGAAATACAATTTATAAAACATAGTATGTATAAATTTTGTGGTCTTGTTATCTGGATTGCCTTATGTTTTACATTTCTGAATATGAATTCTTAATGAATATTCTGAATTTTGTTCTTTTTTAGCTTTTAAGTTATTCATAAAATGAACTGAAACAGATTAAACTAGCTATAAAAGGTCAGCTAGATGGTACACTGGCTAGATCACTAGGATTGGAATCAAGAAGACTCTTCTTCCTGAGTTCATATCAGGCCTTAGATCCTTACAACCTAGGCAAGTCACTTAACCTGTTTTGCCTCAGCTTCCTTACTTGTAAAATGACCTAGAGAAGAAGGAAATGGCAAGTAACTCTAATATTCTTGAGAAGAAAACACCAAATGGGGTCACATAGAGTCAAAAATAACTGAACAACAAGAAAAGTGTAATAATTAGAATAGTTTAAATGATCTTTTCTTGGGATGAGATATGAGGAGTAAGTTTCAGTTTGTTAGACTTTTTAAAAGGCTTTTACTATATAGCTTCCACAAGTAGAGAAATTGCCCTATATTTGAAAAGATCGCTGAACTGGAAATCAGGAGACTAGATTATATTATTAGGTCAGCCACTAGCTTTTGTTTGATCTTGGCAAATTGTTTTACATTTCTACTTCAGGTTTTTATTTTTGCTTTTTTTTTTTTAAGTTGAAAATCAGAGGAATCGGATTGGTCCCTTCCAGCTCCAATAGTCTTTGTTTCTCTAGACTAATTTTCTGTTAATTATCTCACGGCTTGTCAGTTTATTCTTTACTGTTTCCTACTTCATTGGTATTCTTTGTCATAGCCCTGCACTCAGCCCCAAAAAAGCTAGCAACAAATTCAGCCCAAATTATATTTGCAAATGAAAATTTAAAATAGAGAACATGACTCTAGTAAATTTAATTTGTTTGTTTGATTTCCTTAGGGGTATATCATTCAGAAAAAAGAGAAAAAACCAAGCCTGGAGCCAGATAAGCAATCTGAAGATATACTCACGTAGGTATTTGAAGATTAGCTCACACGGGTGACTTGTTTAATATAAAATGTTTTAAATTATATTATGGATTTATTTACAGATATGAAGAATTTCATCCTTTCTTATTTTCTCAACATTCCAAATGTCCATATATAGAATTTGAATCATTTGACAAGGTGGGTTTTCTGGTAATCTGTTTGTTTTGTTGGCTAATCTAGATAGATTCATATATTTTCTCTAATTGAGAAATGTAACAATGAATTATAGAATAATTGTTGGCAGTTCTGTGAAATGTAGGCAATATGTGATACAATCATAATCTGTATATCCACTTATATTTCTTTACCATTTTGTTTAAAGATGATGACCTTTGATCAAAAATTAAAGGCACCATAATTGGTCCAAATCAGTTAATTTCTTAGGGAATTTTTATGGCACACAAAAAAAGTGAAATACTTAGGGAAAAAGTTACTGCTTTATTAAGATATGATACCTTAAGTGGTTATTTATTCAGAGACCTCTCAGGGAGTTCACAGAATGTTTAACCAAATTCTCTGCTTTTTTTTCAACTTTTGTTAATTTGTTGCCTGGCTTATTGATACGTTGCATTATGAGATTATTAAATTACAAATTAATAAATAGTATTTATGCTTTTATAAAAAGTAAATTTGCTGTATTTTCATTGTGAGTTTGAATGTGATACAACTGTTTTGCACTGTTCAAGATTGTGCACTCTAGCAATTTTATCTTCTAAGAAACAGGCATGGATTCAAAATAATCTTTATTATTTTACTTCTCAGCCCTCTCATTCTTCTTCCATCCAAGGATTCTATAAAAGAAAGAAATAATATGTCTTTTTTCACATCTTTTGAGAGTAGGACCCATTTCATTCTTTTTTATCCAGTGATAACATTTTGAAGATTTCTATGCATTATGTGTTTTTTTTTTTTGTTTTGTTTTGTTTTTTTAAGGCAGTGGATGAATTTTATTCTAAGCTAGAAGGCCAGAAGATAGACTTGAAAGCTTTACAACAGGTATATTTATATTTATATTTAAAAGCATACTGTATTTATGTTTTACAAGGGCCAAAAGTGGGGCAGCTAAATGGCTCAGAGGATAGAGCACCAGCCCTGAAGCTAAGAGGAACTAAATTCAAGTCCAGCCTCATACACTTAATACTTCCTCGCTATGTGACTTAAACAAGTCACTTAACCCCAATTGCCTCAAAAAAAAATCTCTAAAGGACAATAGTTTGATTTGATTATTAAATTGTTCTTTTCCTAGGAAGCCCTTTCAGATTACTAACCTGTACTATAGAAATAAAAAATATTCAGTTGTTTGAGGAAAGGCTCAGACCTTCTATTGAAAAATATCCTCCAGCATTCTTCCAGTTAGACAACATCTTCTTTTAAAAATCAAATACTTTGAGGAGAATTAATCTTATTGTCCTAAGCTTCAATATTATATAATTTATTATTAACAATACTAACAAAGCAAAAATAATTTATTTCTGTGACCCTAAAATTGCCTTGGAACTCAGAATTCCTTTGAAGAAATGAGTTTTAGTGGGATAATTGCAGAAAAGAGATTTTTGGATTAATTGGAAAATTTTGTAATTTGGAGAAAGCTAGGTCCAGGTCCAGTGCTACAGTGAAAGCATAGCATAGTCCCAAGGCAACAAAAGTTAGAAAAGGCTGGCAGCAATAAGTGATGGTAAGAAAAAGGTGAAAGAAAAAGATTTCTTTTTTATTCCCCATTTTTGCCAAAAAATAGTCCCCTAGATAATTCTGACATGGACAGATTTTTAGATTGTCAACGTAAGCGATACTTGGTAGAAATAAGTAATGAGGAATACTTAATAAACTGGAAAATAAACATAGTAGGAAAATATACTTTCTTTTCAATTTTAAAAATAAATTTGGGTTCTAAATATTGTGGCCTAAGTGGTGTTGTTTTGTTTTTTTTTCCGGACATAATTTTTTTTTTTTAATTTTAATAGTTTTTATTTACCAGATATATGCATAGGTAAATTTTACAACTTTGACAATTGCCAAAGCTTTTGTTCTAATTTTTCCCCTCCTTCACCCCCTCCCCCCAGGTGGCTGGTTGACCAATACATGTTAAATATGATAGAGTATAAATTAAATACAATATATTTATATACATTGACATGATAATTTTTTAACTTCCAAGAAAATGAATTTGTGCAAATGTTTAGTCATCAAAAAAAAATTCTTTAATCAAATCTTTTTTGTTATATGCTTTAATCAAAGATGAACATCAATGTGTGACGCTCTTTTAGCTTCCCTTTTTAGTTTTCATGTGTATATTTGGCATGAAGAGATGAAAAATAATAATTTATTAAAATCCCATTAAATTTTCTCTGAGCAGCATGTTTCATTATCTAATGATTCTGTGACCTTGTTTATTTTTAAAATATTTTCCTCTGAGTTCAGATTCAATTTAATACTTACCTAGATTTGTATTTCTAATATCCTTTTATCTGTTTTGCTGTTGCAAGGAGAAACAAGCATTGAAGAAATTAGATAATGTTCGTAAGGATCATGAGCACAGATTAGAAGCCCTTCACCAAGCTCAGGTACTAAATTTTATATTTCACTCTTAACTACTTTTCAAAAGGTATATTTAATTGGCATTGGTGGTAATTATTTTTCTTTTTTCTTTAAGGAAATTGACAAAATCAAAGGAGAACTCATAGAAATGAATCTACAGATAGTTGATAGAGCCATCCAAGTAGTTCGGAGTGCTTTAGCCAACCAGATAGACTGGACAGAAATTGGACTAATTGTAAAAGAGGCCCAAGCTCAAGGAGATATTGTTGCAAATGCAATCAGAGAATTGAAACTGCAAACCAATCATGTCACAATGCTGCTAAAGTAAGTATTGTGAAATACAGTAATGAGAAATTGCTGATGTCGACATTTTTGATCATCTTTGACCCAAAATAACTTTTTTCCCTATTCTTTCTCCTAATATATTCTTTTCACTATCTGCTTCCCCCCCCCCCCCCAACTGCAAACTTAATTTAGGACCATTCACTGCAACAAATGGAATAAGAACTACTTAGATCTGAAGAATTTGAAATGAGTAGGAGCCTTGACCAATTTCTCTCGCTTATAGCAGTTCCTTCATTTGGAAAAAAGCATTCTTTTTTGGTAGGGGAAAAAGAAACTCATACATAATATTCACTGTCAAGAGGAAATTCGATTTTTTTCCCCCAAGCATTTGTTATTTCTCTATCTCTATCTCAGTGTGCTTTTCCTCCCTCAAATAATTAAAAATCAAAACAAAAACAAACCTCAGCACCTAAGTCCAGCAAAACTAATTCTCATACTAGCCATGTCCAAAAATGTACAACTCTGTTTATCACTTTTCTGGTGGGATGTGAGTGCCATGTTTCATCTTTATTCCTGTGGACTTGTGATTTACCATAATATTGATCAGAGCTCTATAGTACTTTTTGAAAATTATTTTCTCTGTAACATTTTCATATAAATTGTTCATCTAGTTCTGCTCATTTCACTCTGTATAGAGTCCGCTAAAACTATTTGGGCATTTTTTCTATGGTATAAAATGAAGTACTCTAAAAGTCTTAACTGTGCTAAGATTTTTTGTTAATAGGTTAAAAATGTGCTAAGACTTTTGGGACACTTCATATCCTATTATATTCATAAACCATTATTGTTAATTGTTCCCCTATAGGAGGATAATGGGTAGTTTACAAGTTTTGGCTACTATGAAAAAAGCTGCTGAAATGTTTTTTAAGAGCTGAATCAAAAGATATGTACAATTTAGTAACTTTTTGGACATAGATTACAAATTGCCTTCTACAATGATTGAACCAGTTATAACAATGTATTTTCCCATAGCCACTCCCAACACCAGAGGAAATTTTTAAAAGCTGACTAGAAATAGGAGTCAGATACTTGAGGCCTATAAATCTGTGTCCAGATTAGGACAATGATGTGACAATTTCCCAAATTAGAGTGATGTGGCAATTCATAAATTTTTCCTAGTTTTCCCTGTTTGTATAGGGAAAATCCCATTTCTTTCCAGATTTATGCTTTGGTATCTTTGAGGGAGATGAATGTATCAGAGCAAAATATTACTTGATTTACTCAAGGTTAACCATGGAGCTGCCTGAGCTGAGATGAACCCTTACCTATGGAAAAAGGAAGGGGAAGATTTCTCAGCTGGTTTTAGGGGTGGAAGCAAGAAGCAAGAGACATTTAACACTTATGGGAAACATGGCAGTCATTTGACAAGTGTCTGAAGTCTGGCTTTCAAATGAGTAATTAGAGACCTTATACAGGTACTTTGACTTTTATTTTGGGATTGTACATGTGAAATACAAATTCAGGCTTCATGGAGAAGGAGGAATTGACTTCCAATAAACAGATTCTAATAAGATCGTTACTTATATTTATTAATATACCTATGTTTGAATATGTATATTTTTTATTGCAAGCAATATTGATTCATTTACATGTCTCAGACTGTGGAAAGAACACTTATAGTAACAAATTATAGATTGCTGGGTGTTGCATTGTATTGACCACTGAATTGGAGTCAGGAAGACCTAAGTTCAAATCTAGTTTCAGAGTTTATTATTTGTGTGACCCTGGGCAGATCACTTAACCTCTATGTCAGTTTCTTTGTCTCTAAAATGGGGATACTGATAATACTTAATTCTCAGGATTGTGGTGAAGAGAAAATGAGATATTTGACCCTGCCACAAAATTTACCCACAATGTGTAAAGAATTCATTGTCTCTTATGTTTACATGGAGCTTTGGAATTATTTTAAGTTCTACAAACTAAGTATCATATAATGTTTATAATTAGAATAAGTTTGTTATCTTAAATTTGAAAAACTTATGTAATTTTGAAATGATTTCCCTAGAAATCCATATCTAATATCAGATGAGGAAGAGGAAGATGATGAAATTAACATTGAGAAAGAAGAAACAGAAGAACCAAAAGGGAAAAAAAAAAAGCAAAAGAACAAACAGCTTCAAAAACTTCAGAAGAATAAGCCATTACTTGTTGATGTTGATCTCAGTTTGTCAGCATATGCCAATGCCAAAAAGTAAGATTATCCAATACAGGCTTTTTTTTTTTTTTTTTTTTAACTTTTCAATAGAATTTGGGTTTTTTCTAATTACATGTAAAGACAGTTTTGAACATTGAGTTCCAAATTTTTTCTCCCTCCTTTCCTTCTCTCTCCCTTCCTCAAGACAGCAAACCGATAAAAGTTATGCATGTACAATCATTTTAAACATTTTCATATTAGCCATGTGATGGAAAAGCAAACAAGCAAACAGACAAAAGATAAAAATTGAATGCTTCAATCCACATTGTTTCCTTAGTTCTCCCTCTGGGTGTACATAGCATTTTCCATCCCAAGTCTATTATTGGATCATCAAATTGCTGACAGCAGCTAAGTCTGTCCTAGTTCATCTTCATATAATCTTGCAGTTACTATATAGAATATACTCATGCTGCTCATTCATTCAGCATCAGTTCATATAAATCTTTCCAGGCTTTTCTGAAATCAATCTGCTCATCATTTCTTATAAAACAATAATATTCCATTCCATTTATATGTCATAACTTATTCAGCCATTCCCCAACTTAATGGGCATTCACTCAATTTCCAATTCTTTGACACCACAAAAAGAGCTGCTACAAACATTTTTGCACATGTGTGTCCTTTTCCCTCTTATATAATTTCTTAGGGATACAGACCCAATAGGGACACTACTGGATCAAAGGGTATGCATAGTTTTATAACCCTGACGGCATAGTTCCAAATTGTTCTCCAGAATGACTGGATCAGTTCACAACTCCACCAATAATGCATTAGTGGCCCAGTTTTCCCACATCTCCTCCAGTAATTATTATCTTTTCTGTCATATTACCAATCTGATAAATGTGAAGTGAGTCCTCAGAGTTGTTTGGATTTGCATTTCTCTAATCAGTGGTATAGAACATTTTTCCATATGGCTATAGATGGCTTTAATTAATTCAGCTGAAAATTGTCCATATTCTTTTGACCATTTATTGGTTGGGGGAATAATTAATATTCTTAAATTTTGACTTAGTTCTTTATATATTTTATAAATGAGGCCTTTATCAGAAGCACCGACTATTAAAAATTGTTTCCCAGCTTTCTGCTTCCCTCCTAATCTTTGCTGCTTTGGGTTTGTTTATGAAAAAACTTTTTCAATTATTGTGATCAGAATTATCCATTTTGCATTTCATAATGTTGCTTATTTCTTGTTTGGCCACAAATTCCTCCCTTCTAAAGATCTGACAGGTAAACTCTCCCTTGTTTTTCTAATTTGCTTATAATATCACCTTTTATGTCTAAATCATGAACCCATTTCAACCTTATCTTGGTATAACCTATGAGATACAGTCTGTGCCGAGTTTCTGCCGTACCATTTTCCAGTTGTCCCAGCAATTTTTGTAAAGTAGTGAGTTCTTATCCCAGAAGGTAGTCTTTGGGTTTATCAAACAGTAGATTATTATAGTCATTGACTATCATGCCTTGTGTACCTAACCTATTCTACTCATGTACCCCTCTTATTTTTTAGCTATTGCCAAATGTTTTTAATGGTTGTTGCTTTATAATATAGTCTTAGGTCTGGTATAGCTTTGCCATCTTCCTTTGCATTTTTTTTTTCATTAATTCCTTTGATGTTATTGAACTCAAAAAGAAATTTAAAAAGCATTTTTATCATATAAAACTTTTCTTGTAAATTGTTAAAAAATAAGACTCAGAGATATTTCAGAAATGTTCCCTATTTTGAACTTTCATTTCATCCACGATATTTGTTTATTTTTACCAGATGTAACTGCCCTACAGAATAAAGTTCATAAAAAATAAAATTCATGGGGCAGCTAGGTGGTACAGTGGGTAGAATACCAGCTCTGAAGGAGGACCTGAGTTCAAATTTGGCCTCAGACACTTAACACTTCCTAGCTGTATGACCCTGGGCAAGTCACTTAACCCCAATTGCCTCAACAAGTCAGAGACACTAGCACTTAGATGGATAGATGTGTAGATGTTATCTCCCCCAATAAAATGTAAGTTGCTTGAGAGAAGATATCACTAGTATCCAGCACAGTTAGGATTTAAGTACATAGTAAATGCTTTAAAAAATAAATAAAAGTCATGATGTTTGGATTTTGAGATAAATTTTTATGTTATTGCAGATATTACGACCACAAGAGACATGCTGCCAGGAAAACACAAAAAACTGTTGAAGCTGCTGAGAAGGTATTGAATATTTCTCAGACTAACTTTTCCCCTCTCTGATACTTTAATGGTCTTATTGAATTCTTTCTTCTCTTTCCTATGCCTTTTCTATTCACTTTTACATATATAGACGTTATAATTGAAAGAGCACTGGAGTAGGAATCTGCAGATCTAGATTCTAGTCCCAGATTTGAGATGTATTAGTTGGGTGATTTTGCATAAATTAATTTATTTCTCAGGACTTCAGTTTCCTTTTCTATAAAATAAGGTAGTAATCTTAGGTTACCACTGTACCTTAAAGCTTTAAAATTCTCTGATTTTCTGATTACAAGTTTCTTAGGCTTTACAATTAGCCCTTTTTTTGTAACTTATTCCTTCTAAAATGATTTTCTTTATTTGTAGGCATTCAGATCTGCAGAAAAGAAAACAAAACAAACCCTCAAAGAAGTTCAGATGGTTACCACCATTCAGAAAGCAAGGAAAGTGTATTGGTAAGTGGATTTATTTTACACTTCTCAGTTTTCCCATTTCTCACTGGAGAATCATTCTCACTATATGAAGGAATTAAAATGGATATTAAGAAACCATTGAAATTGTCCCCCTCTTTTAAAACTAGGGAATCCTCATTCCTGTTGTAAATGGTTGTAATTTACCATTTCACTTTTGAATTATCTTATTTTAGGAAGTTGTACCTTGTATTGAATAGAAATCTGCTGTTTCTATCATTGTCCTCTGGACCCTCCCCCCCCCCCAAAAAAAATCTTTGATACCACTTATTTGGTATCCTTCAAGGAGTATTTCTTTGTGTGTGGGTTAGATTTGGTGGTTGCTGAGGTCCCTCTCATTTCTCACATTGTGTGAAGTACTAATCTTTTTTCTAATTGAAGATAGCTGCTGTGTTCCATTGCTGCTAATATACCCAGACCCTGTAACTGATTCTTCTATGGCATAATTTTAAGGCTTCTTATATCTTGGATCTCCTTTTTCTGGATAGACTCTAGTCATCTATATTTTTCCTACAATGTGGTACTTAGAACCAAAATATAGTATAATGAAAAGAATAGTAGATTGAGTTAGTGACTTACATTAAACCCTATCTCTGGCACAACTGTGTAGCATTGTGCACATCACTTAAGCCCTTTGGTCCTCACTTTCCCCATCTGTCTAGTGGGATTGGACTACAAAAACCAGGAAAGCAAGGCTAGAAAATAATTGTGAAAAATATCTGGAAGTTTTCCAAAAAGGTGAATATGTCATGACAGCAAAAAAAAAAATAAATATTATCATAAATTTCATTGAGAGGCACAACCGGCATCCAAATTGGAAAAGCTAAAATCCCTTTGTCAGAAATCCCCTGCAAAAGGAGATAGATTGGGAGTTGGATCAGATAGTTACTGGATCAGAGATGCTTACCCTAGAGAGAGAGGGGAGGGAGGAGGGGGGAGGGGGGAGGGAAGAAAAGAGAGAGAGAGAGAGAGAGTGTGTGTAAAAACAAAAAAGTATATATATGCAATTGTATGATTTTTTTTTTTTAATAATCCTATGTAATTTATTTTATGCCCTTAAACCTTGTTCTGAGAAGAGGTTTATAGGCTTTACTAGCTTGTCAGGAGTCAGAGAAAGGGAAAAGGTTCTAAAACTGTGATCTTTTTGATTCTTTGAAATGAGAAACATTTTTGATAAATGTATAGCCAATCTGATTAAAAAGCTGAAAAGAGTAACAAAAAACAAAGTAAAAAATGAACATGTTAAACTACTTTTGTAATCATCCTAAAATAAACCCAGTAACATTTTGTACTCTGCACCTTTTAGTCAGTTTGTAAAGATGTACTCTTTTATGAGAATTTTTTTCTGAAGCCTGTCTGTGCTCTTCTAACATGTTCATTAAGAAAGTTCTCAATAAATGTATGTATTAGTTTCATGAAGACTTAAATTTTTATTTCAGTTAAAAGCTATTTTTTTCTCTCCTGTCTTCTTCTTCCTCATAAAAAAAAAAAAAAAGTAAAACCAAATTTGTAACAAAATATGCATAATTAAGAAAACATATTCCCACATTGGCCATGTCTAAAAATGTGTTTCATTCTGCATCTTGAAAGTCCTTCATCCTCTCTAGTGAGTAGCATGCTTCCTCGTCAGTCTTAAGGGATTTCGTTATTTGTTGCATTGATCAGAATTCTTAAGTCTTCCAAAGTTGTTGGCCTTTATTCTGTTAGCAGTATTGCATAGTTATTCTCCTGGTTCTGCTTACTTTATTATCTGCTTACTTTACATCTGTTCATACCAGTTTTCCTTGCTGCTTCTTATGAAATTGTCATTTTAATAATTTCTTACAACATAATATTCTTTTACGCTCATATATCATAATTTGTTCAGCCATTCCCTAGTTGGATACCCAGTTTTTCTTAATTTCCAATCCTATGCCCCCACAAAAAGAGTTGCTATAAATATAAATATTTTTGTACATATGGATATTTTTTCTTATTCTTTGGTTTATTAGTGATGATGTTGAATAAGAAGATAACCCTGGTGTTTGTCTTTACTATATAAGCTCCTTAAAGGCAGAAACCTTTATCATTTTTGTATTCATATTTTTAGGGCTATCTAGTTCTTCAATGAAAGATGAACTATTATATTTATAGGTCTACCTAACAGTGCACATGAAATCTTTTTTGAACTGAGCACTCACTTAACAAATTATAGTAAATAACTATAGAAGCAACCTTTTCCTTTTTGAATGAGTAATCATTTTTCTTTTTTGATTTTCACTGGATCTACTTTTAAGAGATGAGAAATAGTTCTTATATTTTCTACTGAAATTGACAGTTTAGAACAGGATAAAAAGATTTCAGTCAGTATATAAAACTGATCACATGAGACATTTGATTAGTTTTTTGGTTTTCATGTTAAAAGTTTAACTCAAAAGTTTGAGTCTTCATGATGAAAATTATTTTGAAAAGGAAATTCAGACAATATGGGAATTTTAAAGATCTTATATTGTTCAATTGTTTTTCAGTTGTCTGATTCTTCATGACCCCAATTGATGCTTTGTTTGCTAAGTAAGATACTAGAATAGTTTGCCATTTTCTTCTCCAGCTCATTTTGCAGTTGAGGAAACTGAGGCAAATGGGGATTAAGTGACTTGCTCAGGATCACACAGCCAGTTTCTGAGCCCAGATTTGAATTCAGAAAGAAGATGGTGGGGCCAAGCATACTGAACTACCTAGTTGCTCAAGGATCTTAGAGAGGAAGAAAAAAAAAGTCATATGCTAGCTAATTTTTTTTCTCCTAATTTGACAGGTTTGAGAAGTTTTTATGGTTTATAAGCTCTGAGAACTATCTCATTATAGGTGGAAGAGATCAACAACAAAATGAAATAATTGTGAAGCGATATTTGACACCAGGTTTGTAAAATCCATGTTAAATTTTTTTAAATGCACAAACTAGCTATCTTGATCACAAAAACATTTTTCTTTATCTTGTATTCCTTTGAATATCAACTTGGTCAAAGCAAAACAAAACAAAATCATAGGATTTAAATAAAGGTGAAAGAAAGCTTAGAGTTTAACTAGTCCAGCCTAATCATCAGAAAAACTGAGGCCAGTAGATATAAAGTGACTTGTTCAAAGTCTTTTTGATACCAGATAACAAAAGCCAGGGTTCTTTGAAATAGAAATAAATTGTTCCACAATGAAATTTACTGACTTATGGAGCATCTGACTCCAGCAAAATCAATTTCTGTCTACCTAAGTCCTCATAATCTGGTGGTCATTGACCTACTTATTGAGATTTATTCTAATGAGTTTCCTGAAGGAAAAAACCCCTAATTTTGTTCAATTTTTCAGCGCTGAAATTTGCAAGCACTCTCTTTATACTTAGAACTTATGTGCATTGTGATAGATGTTCCTTTTTGATTTTTTTTTTAAAGGAGATATTTATGTTCATGCTGATCTTCATGGTGCAACAAGCTGTGTAATTAAGAATCCAACGGGTAACACTCTCAATCTCTTTTAAGAAGATAAATGCTAATTCTGAGTTACAGAAGTTTCGTATGATAAAGAATATATTACTCTATTCTGTTTTTCATTTCCTCTGTGCCTTAGAAAACCTAAACTCTACATTCTCTGGGACCAAACATCCTTCATCCTTATCTTTATTTTTTGTCATTTTCTGCCTTGCCAAACTTGCCATTGTTGCTTTACCATCCAAATAATATTGTCAGAGGATATGCCCAGGTGAAACCAAACAATTCTGCTTTGTCTTTCTAAGATCATGTAATTTCACATTGATAATTGCTATCTCCCACTTCCCTCACCTTCATCCCCAATCATAAGGCCCTGTTTAAAGCCCATACTAGATGAATGTTTTAATTGGTATAAGATTAACATTTTGAGATAAGTGAATAGGAGTGCCATTAACGTTGGTATCCCTTTTACTTACTTAAGATATATTTCCCAATAAATGAGTTGATTTTATTATCTTAGTATCTGGGGGAGAGGGAGGAGAGACAACTCAGCAGTTGTGCCATTATTGTCATAGGAGAACCAATCCCACCACGGACTTTGACAGAAGCTGGCACAATGGCATTGTGTTATAGTGCTGCCTGGGATGCTCGAGTTATCACCAGTGCTTGGTGGGTGTATCATCATCAGGTAATGGGAGCTTTTGCTTTTTCTTAAAAGTAAAAATTGGTGTATGTAAATAATATGTCAGTAAATTTATAAATAAACAAAACTAAATTCAAGGAGGTCAGCATTAAAAAATAGAATCGTTGAACTAACTATTGAGTATCACCACAATCCATGTCTTGCTGGATAGAGTCTTTCTTTGACATAGAATCAAGGTTAATCTTTTATTTGACCATATTTTATGCATAGTGTCATAATTGGAACAGTTATGTGGTACAGTGGATAGAGAGCTGGACTTATACTCAGGAAGACCTAACTTTAAATCCTGGCCCAGACATTATTTACCTATGTGCATCTGGGCATATCTTTTAATCTCTTAGCCTCAGTTTTCCTTTTCTATAAAATTGTAACAATAATAACCCCATCTTACAGGGTTGCTCTGTAAATTAAATGATGGTATTTGTAAAATACTTTGTGAACCATAAAGCATTATATACGATTGCCTAAAAATGTACAATAAATATCAAATGTTAAGGATCATTAGGGGAGCAGCAGAGAATCAAAGAATAATTTACAAGGAGTAAAGAAACAATGATCATTCATGAATATAATTTCTTCTACTTAACAATATGTACTTTCTTGATCTGGTAATTTGTTGTTATATATTTTGAATCCTCCCTGATGTTCTGCTGTACTCATGACAATGTTCTCTTTTGTTTTGTTTTATTTTGTATTTATTTTCTGTTTTCCTTTTTTTTCCTTACACTATTTTTCCAAATTAAAAAAATAAAAAGCACCAGTCCTGAAGTCAGGAGGACTCGAGTTCAAATCTGGCCTCAGACACTTAATGCTTTCTACCTGTGTGACTCTGGGCAAGTCACTTAACCCCAATTGCCTTAGGGGTGGAGGAAGAATCAGTAGGGGGAGTGTATATCTACTATATATAACATATATAATATCTGTCTATCTGTGTTAGAGAAACATACGAGTTTTTCCCCAATTGATAAATGATCAAAGGATATGGACAGTCAGTATTCCTATAAAGAAATCAAAATATTTTATCGTCATTTGAAAAAAAATGCTCTTGAGTCATCATTGATTAGAGAAATAAATGCACATTAAAACAACCTTGAGTTACCATTTTATACCTATCAGATTGGCTAAAACAATTAAAGGGGAAAGTGCCAAATCTTGAAGGGGATATGAGAAAACTGGGACACTAATTCATTGTTGGTAGAATTGTAAACTGATCCAACCATTTTAGAAAGTAGTCTGGAATTATACCCAATGAATTATTAAACTGCCTATACCCTTTGAACCAACAGTATCACTACTATGTCTGTTTTCAAAGATGTAACCAGCAGTATCACTACTATGTTTTCAAAGGTGTTTAGGGAGAAAGGAAAAGAACCTATGTGTTCAAATGTGGTCTCAGACACTTAACACTTTCTAGCTGTGTGACCCTGGACAAGTCACTTCACCCCAGCCTCAGAAAAAGAGGGGGGGGATTTTTTTTTAATAGAGAATTATTCTTAACAATCTAAGATTTAGAAAATTCTCTTCTCTTCTTTGTATTTTATATGCATTTTCAGCCACCAAATGATAATCTCTCTTAGTGTTCAGTGTTTTGTGATAACTTCTAGAATTAAAAGTAAAATTAAAAATAAAATTCGTGAGTTGAAAGTGGCAGAATTGAAGATCCAAGAGTAAATCTGGGCCCAGTCACCAGTTATTTTATCCTGGCAAGTCACTTATCTTTCTCTCAGTTTTCTCAATTGTAAAATGTGGACAGCAAAGGATTGTTGTGAGTATCAAATGAGTCATAATTGTAAGGTGTTTACTGTAGTGACTGACCCACAATAAATACTTGTTCCCATCTATTCCCCTTTTCATTCATTCTTTCAGTATTTCTCTTGTTAATTGAATCTAATATTAATTTTCAGGTTTCTAAAACAGCACCAACTGGAGAATATTTGACAACAGGAAGCTTCATGATAAGAGGTATGGATTTAATATCAATCTCCTCATTTCCACTAATGGATTGTGAAGGGCATATATTTTTAGGAATCTGTTTCATGCTATTCAATAGCATAAAGAAGGGACTGAATGCAACTGTATCTTGTGTGATCTTTGTAGTAAATGGGCAGTTTTGGCACTTTTGGGGCAAGATTTACTGTTTTCAAATCCATTTATGATTTTCTTGGCCCAAGATTATATGACTATGTGGCATATATTTCAATAGAAAGAATGATGAAATTGAATTGTTTTAAGATGTGAGAAATGTAAAACTAAGGATAAAAGTGTACTTCTACTAACTGTTCATTATACATAATATAGAAATCTTGTCTAGCATATATTTCTGCATACTTTGTCATGTAGTGAAATACTTGAAGCCACTAATATTATATATTTTGCAAACAAATATAGAAGCTTTTTTCTTTTGTTATTCACCCTTTTAAAAAATATTTAAAACTAAATACAAAAGAAAAAATAAAATGACAGAAAAGATAATGTCATGTACCTAGCAGGATATTAGAGAAAATTCAAAATATGTGACAATAAATTTCCATTTCATTCATGACTGTTCATCTCATAGAAACTTTTAAAAGGAGAGATGTATATTATCTTTTTTAGGAAAGAAGAATTTTCTTCCTCCTTCATATCTTATGATGGGATTTAGTTTCCTATTTAAGGTACTCTTCATTTCCCTAATTATTTTTTCTTTTCTTATATTTCATTAGAAACTTAGACAAAAATCACTTACATGAAAAATTGATTCTCTAGGTAGATGAACCATGTGTTTGGAGACATCGAGGGGAACGAAAAGTCAGAGGTCAAGATGAAGATTTGGAGACGGTGGCTAGCAGCACTAGTAAGCTAGTTTCAGAAGAAATGGAGCCATTAGGTATTTCATGAATCTTATCAAATTTGATAAGTAGTAGTTATTGGTAAATCTGTAAAAATATTTTTAATTAAGAGAATAACATTTGAACAAATGTTTCTTTTCCTAGATTATTAACTGTTCTGAATTTCGGTTTCCTTTTTCTTTGTAGTCTAAATGCCCAGAACAGTGCCTTGTACATAATAGGCACTTAATGTTTGTGGTACCCAAGCTGGAAACTGATTAACTAAATCTAATATTTATAATAGATTTAATTGTTAGAATTCTTACAAGATGCTAAATCAGTTATCTAATTTAGCATGGTACTTAACAGTTCTCTAATTCACTAATGTACTTAGTACTTATTAGAGTTCCACAAGATCCACACCTTTAAGAGAGCATATATAAGGAGGAGCTCTCACAAGCCCACTCTCGGAGGCGAAGATAGATTCATTCCATATTCCACTTTGTGCTGGCTGGAGGCTTTGGATTCGGAGGGAGCTAAAGACTGAAGCTGGCAGAGGCAAAGGACTAGTGGCAAGAGCTCTTGGAACCAAGGAGAGAGATAGGCCTCTAAGAAAGCTAACAGGGCCCAAGGAAGGAGACAGTACTTGGAAAGAGAAAATAAAGGATTTGGACTTTAATCCCAGCTGCATTTGAGATGATTACTGAAACTTAAAGGAATGCTGCTTCCAGAGGTCCCCAAAAAACCCTGCTTCCAGAGAACATTATAATTTAAAGAACATTTAATTATCTACTAAAATAACTTAGCAAATGTGAAATTAACTATCACAAAGATAATTTAATAATATGTAGAATTAGTATTTAATTTTGTACCTAAGAATTACTATAAACAATGCACTGATGACTTTTCAGTAAGTGTAGTTTGTCATTTTAGAGTATATGTTGTAAAGTGGTTGGAGTGCTGGGTTTAGAATCAAAAAGACTTTTGTGCAAATTCCATCTCTGACAGTTACTTATTTTGTTACTTTGGGAAATCCCTTTACCTCTATGGGCTATCAACCACTTATAAAACTTTTGTACGAAGTCATACAAAGATGAATGTGAGAGAGAGCACATTCTTAAGTTTTCTATGTTGAGGAATTGCATTTCCTTAAAACTTGTCATTTGAGATTTTTGCTTAATTTATTAACTCCAAGTTAAATGGTATTGTCTTAGTTAAAACACATTAGCATACTTTAGATAAGATATATGTGGGGAATGTACAAATCATGTGAGAAACTCTGGTGTAGAGGATAGAAACCCAGGTTCAGAGCCAACCTCAAGGTTCAGGTCCAACCTCAGTGACTTTGTGGTCCTGGGCAAGTCATTTTACCTTTCAATTCCCTAAATAACTTTTTATTTTGCTGATGTATATTAGCAGAGGGAGTTACCTTATGTAAACTCCCACTTGGAGGTTACCATTATCAGTCACTCCTTTACCCCTCCCCCAGATGGCAGGTTGACCAATACATGTTAGATATGTTAAAGTATATGTTAAACATAATATATGTGTACATGTCCAAATAGTTGTTTTGCTGTACAAAAAGAATCTGATTTTGAAATAGTGTACAATTAGCCTGTGAAGGAAATAAAAAATGCAGGCAGACAAAAATACAGGGATTGGGAATTCTATGTAGTGGTTCATAGTCATCTCCCAGAGTTCTTTCGCTGGGTGTAGCTGGTTCAGTTCATTACTGCTCTATTGGAACTGATTTGGTTCATCTCATTGTTGAAGAGGGCCACGTCCATTAGAATTGATCATCATATAGTATTATTGTTGAAGTACATAATGATCTCTTAGTCCTGCTCATTTCACTCAGTATTAGTTCATCACAGGCCCTATTCTTATGATTCCTCTCCCTTTTCTTCCCTTTTATTTTCTGCTAGATTATTCCTTGGATTTGTGTGTGTGTGAGAGACAGTTGGGGTTAAGTGACTTGCCCAGGATCACACAACCAGGAAAGGCCAGATTTGAATTTAGGTCCTCCTGATTCATGAGAGCCAATGCTCTCTCCATTGTGCCATCTTACTATCCCATCTTTGGATTTCTAAAGAGCATTTTTTAGTTATTCTCTAACCCTGAATAATAATTTCCCATTACTTCATTTGATTGATTAATGTATAAATTAAAAAATCAAACATACATTCTCTTATTTATTTTGTTATTATGGAGTATGAAAATACTCCATAAATAGAAGTTACGAGTCATTTACTAGAAATTGAATGAGACTACCCATAGCCATATGATCATTGCGCCTTTGAATGGTAGCCTGAGTTATCTGCCCTCAGAGAAAAAAAAGCATTTTTGAAAAACTTCAATAGTTTTTCAGTATTCACCTTTGCAAAACTTTATGTTTCAAATTTTTCTTCTACCCTAAGACAGAAAGCAATCCAGTGTAGATTAAATATTTGCAGTTCTTCTAAACATATTTTCATATTTGGAAAAAAAAAATCAGATCAAAGGGAGAAAAAACACGAGAAAGAAGGGGGGAACCCCAAAGAAACAAAGGACAATAAAAAAAGTGGAAAAATTATGCTTTGATCCAAATTCAGTCTTCATAGTACTCTCTCTGGATTTGGATGGCATTTTCCATTCCAAGTTTATTGAAATTGCCTTAAATCAATAAAGTGATCCATCACATAATCTTGTGGTTATGTGCAATGTTCTCTTGATTCTGCTCACTTAACATCAGTTTATGTAAGTCTTTCTAGGCTTATCTCATCATTTCTTATAAAACAATAAGATTCCATAACATTCATATGCCATTCTCCAACAGATGGGCATCCACTCATTTTCCAGTTCCTTGCTGCTATAGATGTTTTTGCATATATACATCCTCTTGCCTTTTTCATGCTCTCTTTGGGATATAGACCTAGTAGAGACATTGCTCTATACTAAGGGTATGCACAATTTGATAGTCCTTTAAGCATAGTTCCAAGTTACTCTCCAAAATGGTTGAATCATTTCATAGCTCTACCAACAATGCATTTGTGTCCCAGTTTTCTTAACATTCATCATCTTTTCTTGTCATTTTATCCAGTATGAGAGGTTTGAAATGGTACCTCAGTTGTCTCATTTTGCATGAGAAAAGCCTTTTTTTTTTTTTTTTTTTTTTTTTTTTTTTAAGTAGCTTCGTGTTCCTCAAAATTGCCAGGAGTCAAACTACTATTTAATTCCCAAACTAATCTATTTATTTAGTGCTATACCAATCAGACTCCCAAGAAACTATTTTAATGACCTAGAAAAAATAACAACAAAATTCATATGGAAGAATAAAAGGTCGAGAATTGCAAGGGAACTAATGAAAAAAGAGTCAGAGGAAGGTGGTCTAAGTGTACCAGATTTAAAGCTATATTATAAAGCAACAGTCACCAAAACCATTTGGTATTGGCTAAGAAATAGACTAGTTGATCAGTGGCATAGGTTAGGTTCACAGGGCAAGATAGTGAATAAAAATAGCAATCTAATCTTTGACAAACCCAAAGATCCCAAATTTTGGGATAAGAATTCATTATTTGACAAAAACTGCTGGGAAAACTGGAAATTAGTATGGCAGAAACTAGGCATGGACCCACATTTAACACCACATACTAAGATTAGATCAAAATGGGTCCAAGATTTAGGCATAAAGAATGAAATCATAAATAAATTGGAGGAACATGGGATGGTTTACCTCTCAGACTTGTGGAGGAGGAAGGAGTTTGTGTCCAAGGGAGAACTAGAGACCATTATTGATCACAAAATAGAACATTTTGATTACACCAAATTAAAAAGTTTCTGCACAAACAAAACTAATGCAAACAAGATTAGAAGGGAAGTAACAAATTGGGAAAACATTTTTACAGTTAAAGGTTCTGATAAAGGCCTCATCTCCAAAATATACAGAGAATTGACTTTAATTTATAAGAAATCAAGCCATTCTCCAATTGATAAATGGTCAAAGGATATGAACAGACAATTTTCAGATGATGAAATTAAAACTATTTCCACTCATATGAAAGAGTGTTCCAAATCACTATTGATCAGAGAAATGCAAATTAAGACAACTCTGAGGTATCATTACACACCTGTCAGATTGGCTAAGATGACAGGAACAAATAACGATGAATGTTGGAGGGGCTGTGGGAAAACTGGGACACTGATGCATTGTTGGTGGAGTTGTGAAAGAATCCAACCATTCTGGAGAGCAATCTGGAATTATGCCCAAAAAGTTATCAAAATATGCATACCCTTTGACCCAGCCATACTACTACTGGGCTTATACCCCAAGGAACTACTAAAGAAGGGAAAGAGGGACCTGTATGTGCCAAAATGTTTGTGGCAGCCCTTTTCATAGTGGCTAGAAGCTGGAAGATGAATGGATGTCCATCAATTGGAGAATGGTTGGGTAAACTATGGTATATGAATGTTATGGTATATTATTGTTCTATAAGAAATGACCAACAGGAGAAATACAGAGAGGCTTGGAGAGACTTACATCAACTGATGCTGAGTGAAACGAGCAGAACCAGAAGATCATTATACACTTCAACAATGATACTGTACGAGGATGTGTGCTGATGGAAGTGGATTTCTTCAACATAGAGAAGAGCTAATCCAATTCCAATTGATTAATGATGGACAGAACCAGCTACATCCAGAAAAGGAACACTGGGAAATGAATGTAAACTGTTATTTTTACCTTCTGAATCCAATTCTTCCTGTGCAACAAAAAATTCGGTTCTACACACATATATTGTATCTAGAATATACTGTAATATATTTAACATATATAAGACTGCTTGCCATCTGGGGGAGGGGGTTGGGGGAGGAAGGGAAAAAATCTGAATAGAACTAAGTGCAAGGGATAATGTTGTAAAAAATTACCCATGCATATGTACTGTCAAAAAAAGTTATAATTATAAAATAAAATTAAAATTAAAAAAAAAAATGATATGAAACTGGGGGGGAAAAAAAAAAAAACCTACTATTTAATTATAAGGACCAATTTCTTTTCCAGGGAATTGATGTTGAAATCTACTTCTCTCTTTTAGGAGAAAGATGGTGGGCAACAGATATGGTCATTATGTTTTATGGTTTTTCTTAAATAATCTTCTTTACTTTAAGGGAAGTCTCAATTAATGGGATTGGGTTAAAGGGAAATAGCTTTTATGAAAGCTGAAGTCATCAATAAAACTAAAAGAAAAGAAAATTTGTCCTGGTAGACTGACTTCTTTATCCACTCTTTTGTTGTGATATTCTAACTTTAATTTTCCTTATTCTAATGTAGATAATGATGATAGCAGCAGTGGAGAGGATCAAGAAGAAACTTCTGAAACTCTAGAAGAAAGGGAAGTAGTAAATCAAATTGATCAAGAGGTCATTAGCATTGAAAATGGTAAAAACAGGCCAAAAGAAGGATCAGCACAAGAAGAGAGCTCAGATGATGCTGTTGATGATGCCTATGACGATGATGACAACGATGATGATGATGATGATGATGATGATGATGATGATGATGATGATGATTACACCAATGACAATAGAAAATCTCAAAGAATGAAATCAGATCAGGAAATAGCAAGTAAAAGGAAGGATGAATCTGAAATGTCATTAAATTATCCAGACACTACAATTGATCTATCTCACCTTCAGTCCCAAAGGTGATTCAAAAGTAGATAATGTGAAGTTTTATGAAGGGCTAATGATAATATAGGAAAATAACAAAAAGGTTGAGCCCTCCCTCTTCCCTAATATATTTATTTCAGAAATTAGAGGATAACTCCTTTTTTGGTTTTTTTTAAAGAGTTTTAATTGATGTAGTTTATCTCTTACATCATCATAATGATCCCCAATATTCTTCCTTCACTGTCCCCAAAAGCCATAATTATAATAAGAGGGAAAAAGTTAACAATTGATTAATACATTGCATATGTCAGGAAAAGTGGTATATGTAACACCTAGGGACCTCTCATCTTTATTAAGGAGTGGATTTGGTCTGTCTTCTCGTATGTCTTCATTCAAATCATGCTTGAGCTTTATAATTTTGTTACATTCACTTTTGATTTTTTTGGTGTGATTCTTTCCATTTATATTATCATAGTCATCGTGTGTATTGCTTTCTTAGTCCTGCTTACTTTACTCTATATCAGTTCGTGTAAATCTTTTCCATGTTTTTCTGTATTCATCATGTAATATAATCTCATATGACAATAATATTCCATTATATTCATGGATATCTACTTCATTAATATTTTTGTGTATTTATTTGTCAACTTTCTTTTTATCAATAACTTATAAATATAGGAAAGGAATCTCACAGGGTGGAGACATCTTTGTAATTCCACGTCAATATCCATAATAGTTATACCATTTTACAGGATAATTCCCTTATTTTTAAAAAATATAGAAATAAAAAAATCAGCATGTATAAAAATGCTTTATGAAATCTGATTTCAACTAATCTAAATCAAATTAGAAACAAACACAAGGCTATCATATCCTAAATTGATTGTATAAAGCTGATGGCTGTGCAGAAAACTTAAAATACATCTTGTCCAAATGAAGAGCATACATAATATACAGAAAATCTAAAAGAACAATATTACATAGATTTTATCAAAGAATTGGGTTTATTTGTAGTGTTCCTAATGAAAAAGGGTATGTGAAGAGCATTTTGTTTTGTTGCCTAAGGTGATTTTTAAAAAGACATTACTAATAAGTGATCTTGTTTTCCTAGATCCTTCCAGAAAACAGTTTCTAGAGAAGATGCCTCTGATGTGGTAAGTTGTTTGCTGAGTTTTTAAAAGAGAATAGTATTGTATGTACTTTTAAAAGAAGAAAGTAACTTTTTAAAATAGCAATATTGTAGAAATTAGGATTAGACCAAATATTTTATATCATATGTTACAAAAAGCTCAAAATGGAAAGGTGACCTGAATATCAAAGATCAAACCATTCATTAGAGTGAGACCAAGTACTTTTCTACCACAGTGGTTAGGAGGAGACATCTTAAGCAGACAAGGAATAAAAGAAGTTTTAAAAGACAAAATAGGCTATTTTAACTATATAAAACTAGAAATATCTTAACACAGATAAAATCAGTAAAGACAATAATGGAAAAGGGGTAGAATGAGAAAAATATTTGCAGCAGTGTTACTAGTAAAAGTCGTACATTCAGAATATACAGTTATATCAAGTGCCATTCTGCAATAGATAAATGAATATGAAACTTTCAAAAATGGTTTTCAAATTATAAATGGTCACATGAAAGTATGATCCAAGTCACTAATAATTTTTTTAAAAAATACAAATTAAAGCAACACTTAAAAAGTTTTTTTAAAAATGTGGAAACTATATTGGAGGGGCTTTGATGAAATGTGGTCCAACTGTTTTGATTTTCAATTTGAAATAATGGAAGAAAAGTTACTAAAATGCCTATATTCTCTGATCTGGCAGTATTACTGCCAGTGGGCTTATATCACAAAGTGAAAATTCAAAATAATTTTATATCATAAAAGTCATAGTATCACTGTTTGTGGTAGCAAAGAACTAAAAACAAAGTAGATGTCCATCCTTTGGGAAATGGCTGAAATGAAGGAATGTCATTAATTAATAAATATAATGATGAAAATGAAGAATTGAGAGTAGTAGAAAAACCTGTGATGATCTTGAAAGAGAGATAATCGAAAATAGGCCCTTTCATGGCAGAGAAGTGGGGGGACTCACTAGGACAGAACACATACATTATTAGGTAGGGTCTTTGAATCAGATATTTTTTGCTTCCTTAAATGATTTTCTTTGTCACTAGAAATAAAGACATTCATAAAACATTTTTTGCTTTTGATTTTAATATTTGAAAAGTCATTAGTATTGGGGTTTATTTTTTTGTTTTTGTTTTTTGTTTTTTTTGCTTGTTTCTTTGGCTTAATAGAATGACAGTAAATTACATGGCCGGAGGCATTTGTCAGCCAAGGAACGAAGGTAAAACAATTTGTATTTTCAAAAATCAAATATCTTGATTTGTAACTAATGATAATTTAGTTGACATATCATCTGTCTCTTTTGAAAGCCCAATTTTATTAAATTGAAATTATCTGTTTATAATTCTCAAAATAAAAGTCACTTAATTTAATTTTTAATGTTTAAGTATAAAAAGTTTGTCTGTTTAAAGACCTGAACTTTATTAGGATTAATTACTAGTGATGAGGTAATAGGGAACCTCAAAATGATGAGGTACTTGAACCAAATCATGAGGTAAATACCTAATAATGAGGTATATACCTCAATAGGATTAAGTGAGGTTTAGTGGCAGAATTCGGGGTACAGGGAGTCACATGGAGCTCCCCTGCAACCCCCTTAGGATTCGGCGCAAGGATACAAAGTTAAGTCAGGTCTAGTGGTGGCAAGAGTCCCCTGTAAATGAATTTACAGGCCAAAAACTTAGATGGGTAAAAAGATGTTTATTGCCAGGTTTGGAAGCAAGGTTAAGGTCTGATTAGTAAAAGGCATTAGATAGAGGAAGATACACGCCGAAAACGGCGGGGATAGAGAATCTCTGATGCAAGCATTTTGGTTGGCATCTTTCAGATCTCTGACCCAAGATGATTCTAGCTTTGCTTTTTTTTTATCTGCTTGAAGAAGCAATGGGCAGAGCTCAGGTTAATTCCTTGAAGGCCAGATTTTTGGCGGGCTTTATCCTAGCCAGCTCAGATGGGGGGGTGGGGCGCTGGGTACAAGCCCAAACTAGTTTGACCAGATCTTGTATCAAAGGGGGCTGAAAACCCAAACTAACTGAGGGCTGGATACAGTCCAAACTGGCTCAGATACGGATCTTTTCCCCTAGGAATATCTTGTCCCAAAGGTAGATCAGACAAGGAGTCTTAAAGGGGCTACGCCCGCAACACTAGGATTTAATATGGTTATTGATCTCATCTTAATAAATTTCAAAATCAGTCTGGCAAATAAATATTGAATGCCTCCTATGTTTAAGGCACTGGGTATTAGGGATACAAAGATAGCCTGTGATCTCCATGAAATAGAAAAAGAAATATTCAAATAACTTGATACCAAAGAAAGCACAGAGATCCCAATTATGATAAATGTCAAGGCTAGAGTTGTGAAGGAAAATAGTCTTGATGAAGGAATGACATCAGTATTTGACTTTGAAAAGTAGGAGCAGGGTTTTAGCAGATGCCAAATGCCTCCATAAGAGATCATTGAAAGAATGGAGAATAGACAGGTTTCCAGTTTGGCTGAAATGAAGAACAAGGGAAAGAAATTAATATGATATAAGGATACCCAGGAAAGATGGAGTCAGAATATGGAGGATTTGAACATTAATTGTCATATTTTTCTGTTCGGCAACTATCTGCAGGCAACAAAACAGGTTCTGTCTGTACCATAGAGGGCATTTATAAAAGAAAAGAAGGCTAATGCCTTTTCCTTAAGGAGAACTAACATATATATGTATAAGAAATATAAAAGTGTATTGAAGGGGAGAGATGGTTCCTGAATATTAGTCAGGCTAAAGAATAAAGGACATAAATCAGGAAAAACTCATGTAAAAGAGACTTAAAAAAAAAAAATTAGAGAAGATACCATAAGTTTTGATTTAAGGAAGGGCTATGTAGCAAATCATTGTCCATAGTAGGACAAAGTAAATGGAAAAAACTGCCACGTTTTGGGAACAGAACGAGATGGAAATATGGTACTTATCCTTGTAATTAAAATTGATTAGGGAAAACAACAGAAACACTTTAGAAGAAATAATATATGTAGGTAAGCTTAAAGAAGTTCCAAGTTTGTTATCTATAAAAGTACTGTAGGAATTCACTGGGAAGGAAATATCTCTCTTAGCTAGGATAGTTAAGGCAATCGGGACTTGAAATAAGGTTGAAAATGTAGGTGGGGCCAAATGATAGGTCATTGATTGCCTGGATAATTCATTGTATTAGGCCATTGTTTTATATTTGTTTAGCCTTAGATTGAATTTGAAGAGGAAAGGGAAAATTTGGGACTTTAGAAGATGTTCTCAGAAAGTTATATAAGCTATTTTTAAAAAATATTATGCCCCATAAAATTCGATTTACATGTTTTTTGAATTATATTAGAAATAGTTGACACTTGTAACAATTTAGTCTTTTATATCTAATAGTATACTTGAGCCATTATTGCTATATTAAAAAATGTTATATTAATATGGGTATCTATAAGACTGTAATGGGAACTTTACAGTCTTATAGATACCCATATTAATATAACATTTTAAAGTTTTACAAAGCATGTTTCTCTTTTTATTTTATATGATACAATAACCCTATGTAGCAGTTGCTATTATTATCCCCATTTTATAGATGGAGAAACTGAGACTAAAAAAATTAAATGATTTATCAAAGTCTAACACATAATAGATATATGAGACAGGATTTGAAGTCTGACTATGGCAGAGCTGAGAAAGTTGTTTTGGGTTCAAAGAATTTGAATCAATAAAGATCAGAAATTTCTGTTTTGTTCATTTTCAGGGAAATGAAGAAAAAAAAGCAACCAAATGACTCAACAGATTTAAATATATTGGAGGACAAGGAAAAAGAAAATACACTAAAAACTGAAGTTTCTCCAAATACAAGCAAAACTGTTTCAGGTCCACAACCAATGAAGAGAGGACAGAAGGTAGAGGCTGAGAAGTTACAAGATTAATAGTAATTAAAATTACTACTAAAATGTGGTTGGTAGAAAAATAAGGTTTTGTGGGATTCTAATTTTTCATTTTACTGAAATACAAAATGTAGAAGAAATGAAATTATGTAATAGATAATCATAGGCTTAAATTTTAGAGGTGGGAAGAGCAAGTCTTTCTTGAGAAAATTAAGGCTCAGAGAAGTTAAGTGATTTTTCCCCTCTCTATCTTAATACCTTTTGTTTGAGTTTAGCCTGGAAATTTTGTGAGGGTTTGTTTTTTTTTTTAAATTCTTAAGCATAATTTTAAGTGACTTATGGTCACTGATACTTTAACTTATGATAATGTAATACTAATAACTAATTTACCATACTTAATATGTGCCAATCATTGTATTAAGTGATTTTCAATTATCTCATTTTATTCTCACAACAACCCTGGAAGTAGATGCTATTATTATCTTATTTTAAAGATGAGGAAACAGAGAAAGAGGTTCACTTAACAGTGTTATATAGGTAGTCAGTGTCTTGGGACAGATTTGTACTTAGTCTTCCTGATTTCAGACCCTACGCTCTATGAAAGACCAAAAATCTAAAGGAATTTGTTCAGAGCATATAATAGTTTACTAGCTAATGTTCCTACTGTCCTATTTGTCTTTGGCCCTAAACTTCTTAAAAGAGTAATTTAAACTCCCATCTTTCTTATTATTCTCTGGTTTCTTGCAGTCTGCCTTCTCTTTCTATTATTCAAGTGAAATTGTTTTCTTGAAGCCTACAAATGGCTTCCTAAGTACAAAATAGAAAGTCCTTTTCTCAGTCTCTTGATCAGTCTCTTGAAACTTTCTTCCATGACTTACCATATTCTGTGCTAGGAGGTTGCTTGGCATAATGGAAAATTCACTGAATTGGAAGCCTGAGGTCTCAGTTATAGTACTTAGCTCTGTGACGTTGGGCAAATTAACATGATTTATAAAACAATTTGAATAAATAAATAAGATTGATTTTGAAAAAAAGAAACAAATTATTTTTCTATAAAATAAGCCGAGTTGGGAATTCTAAAATCCTTTAGTTTATAGTTCTGTTCTTCTGATCTTTCTTTCTCCTTTTCTGACTTCTTTTTCTCCTCTTAGTCATCAAATACAAACATTCCCTCAAGTGAAATTCTTGCCTTTTTTTTTTTCCCCCTAGCCTTTGTTTTTCCTTAGTCAGTACAGTCAGTAGTGTGTCAAACTTGGGAAGTTTGTGTTTGAATTCTGTCTCAAACAACTGTGTAATCCTGAGGAACTCACTTAGACTTTGCTTCTAGTTTTCTCATGTATTAAATAGAGATCAATATACCACTCATTTCACAAGATTGTTGTGAGGATCAAATGAGTTAACAGATAGTTAACTTGCTTACAATGCTATTTATTATTTTTATTAATAAACTACAAAAAAAATTTTACTTTTTAATAATTTTTTAAAAAACCAATATTCACTATCATCACAATTAAGTAAGTTTAACAATTATTTATTTAATTAATTCAGCACAAGTCCTTTTTGTTAGTCCCTATTAATAATAATAAAAATATTAACTGAAAAATACTTTATAAATATTATCCCATTTCATACAACAATCCCACAAGGCAGGTAACTTGCTATTCCAGTTTTACAGACGAGGCAACTGAGGAATAGGTCAAATGACATGTCCAATGTCACACAAAAAGTATTTGAGGACAAATCTGAATATTGTCTTCCCAATTCCAAGCCCAAGATTTTATTAACTGACCCGTCTAGGTGCATTCTCAGCAAGATTCTATGTACAGGGGGATAGACCCAAATAGTGGAGTAAAGGCAGGGACCCACTTGAGCTCTTCTCCAAATTCCTCCAAGAACCTTTAATTAATGACTGAAACAGATGGGCAGAACTCACTAAGAGACAGAGTGAAAAAATTTCCAGTGAATCACAGTCTAGTGCAGGTTTCTCCAGCACGGTCTCAGCACCAGTAAACCAGAAACAGGTCTTGGGGTGACTGAATCAGTGGGAACAATGGCAGTTTCCAGACTTCTCAGCTCAAAGATACCAAAGATAACTTAGTAGACATGCAGGCAAGATTTGCATCTGAGTGTGAATCCAACTCAGGCCCTACCAGCATAGCCCCAGCCCCAGAAAATCAGGAGGCGGCCTTGGGAGCCCCTGAATCAGCAATGATAGTGGAGCTTTCAGCCCACAGATAGTAAGGAGATTGAACAAACTGGTCAAAAGGAGATTATAGGAGACTCTTAGCTGACAATGAAGCAAAACTGTTGCTTTGCCTATAATCTGATCTGAGTCAGTCCTGGGTGGTATTTCCAAGTCTAGGAGAAGCATTAACATACCAGAACTTGCAGCCACTGTCAAGTAGGGAACCTCCTCAGCTTTAGGGCAGAAAAAAGTGCTTATGGTCATTCACAGACCAGGGCACAGTCCAGGAGAGTAGTAAAACACACCTCTTTTAAGATCCTACCAACTTGAAAAAATTGAAAACTTGAAAGTCCCTAAGAGGATCTCTGAAAACAGGTGTATAAAACCCCTGAAAGCTTAGAAGAAGCAAAGCCCTACGTTTAAAAAAATATTAAAAGTCAAGAAAAGAGCTGGAAGCATAAACAAAAAAATATTTTGACCATAGAAAGTCACTATGGTAAGAAGGAAGATCAAAACATATGCTCAGAAGATAAAGTCATCACTCTTACATCCAAAGCCTCCAAGAGAAATATGAATTGATCTCAATTTAGTTCAATAGAAGAGCTCACAAAAGAATTTTAAAAATCAAATAAGAAAGGTAGAGGAAAAATTGGGAAGAGAAATGAAATGATGCAAAAAAAAAATGAAAAACAAGTCAACAGTTTGGTAAAGAAAACACACACAAAAAATACTGACGAAAATAACACCTTAAAAAACCATAGACAATGTAAAGGTAAAGGAAGTACAAATAGCAGAATTGGTCAAATGGGGAAAAAAATGTACTGAAAATTATAATTCTTTTAAAATAGAATTGCATTTTAAGGCAATCCCAAGAGACTTTGTATAGGCAATGCTATCTGCATCCAGAAAAAGAACTATGGGAATTGAATATAAATCAACACATGCTACATTCACTTCTTTTTTTTTTTTTTTTTTTTTTTTCTATCCCATGGTTTTTCCTTTTTGTTCTGATTTTTCTCTCCCAACATGATTTATAAAAAAAAATGTGAATAAATAAATAAATAAGATTGATTTTGAAAAAAAGAAACAAAAAATAGTAGGGCTAGTAATCATTAATCTTGGACAAGGTCAAAGAAAGATTTAATCCAGAGAGAAATCTACATTTTATCAGCCGTTTTATTGTTTTAGAGGTATGTTTACATAAGGTAAATGTGCATCTATATGTAAGCATACATGGATTTATTTGCATGTAGGTTTCTGTAAAAAAAAAAAAAAAATTGATACAGAAGCTCACTGAAGAAAATAATTCCTTAAAAACTACAATCAAGCAAATGGAAAACTAATGACTGTGAGAAATCAAGAAACAAAAAGAATGAAAAAATACAAGACAATAAAGTATCTTATTAGAAAAACAACTGACCTGGAAAAAAGAACCTATCCATCATCTTTCAAGAAATTGTCAAGGAAAATGGTTCTGATATTCCAGGACCAGAGGGTAAAAGAAATTGAAAGAATTTACCAATCACTTCCTGAAAGAGATCACACCCTGAACTCCCAGGGATATTATAGCCAAATTCCAGAACTTCCCAAGTCAAGGGCAAATATTGCAAGCAGCTAAAAACAGTTAAAGTATCAGAGCTTTAATTGGGATAATATAAGATTTAGCAGCTTCACTTTTTTTTTTCTTTATTTGTTTCCAAAGCATATGCATGAGTAATTTTCCCATCACTGACCCTTGCAAAACCTTTTGTTTCAAATTTTCCCCAACTTCCCCTCATCTCCTCCCCTAGCTGGCACTCCGATTCATGTTACATATGTTGAAATACATGTTAAATCCAATATGTGTTTACATATTTATAGTTATCTTGCTGCATAAGAAAAATCAGACCAAGAAGGAAGGAAAAGAAAAACTGAGGAAGAAAACAAAATGCAAGCAAATAAGAGAGTGAGAATGTGTTCCACACTCTGTTCCCACGGTTTTCTCTCTCTAGCTGTAGATGGTTCTCTTCATCATTGAACAAGTGGAACTAGTTTGAATCCTCTCATTGAAGAGAGCCACATCCATCAGAACTGATCATCATATAGTCTTGTTGTTGCCGCCGTGTGTAATGATCTCCTGGTTCTAGCAGCTCATTTTAAAGGAAGAACAAAGATGAGATTACAACCAAGAATCACCAATAAAACTAAGTATAATCCTTCAAGGAAAAATGGATATTCAATAAAATAAAGGACTTTAAGGCATTCCCTATTTAAAGACCAAAGTTGAATAGAAAGTTTGATTTTCAAATACAAGACTCAGTAAACGATGAGCAGGATGTTCTTAGAAGAACCTGGAAAGAATTCCATCGGCTGATGTAAAGTAAAATGTACTGTGTATAAAGTAACAATAGTATTATAAAATGATCAATTGTGAATAAGAACTATTATAATACTATTTTGGACATGTTGATTTTAAGATGTCTGTGAGATATCCAGTGTGAGATACCCAATAAAAACACTTGGTATGGAGGTTAGGACAAGAAAAAGGTAAAGATTGCATATTGACTGCAAAAATGGTTTTATATTCATTGTTTTGTTCTCCACAGCAATCATGGTTTAGATACTTTGTATATTTGTTGAATGAATGAATGGGGAAAAAAAGTCCTTCCTGAGTAGATAATGATTGACTTTTTTTTTTTTAACTTTTTAATTTCTCATACCAGTCTTTTAACTCCACAGAGTAAAATTAAAAAAATGAAAGAAAAATATAAAGATCAAGATGAGGAAGATCGTGAACTTATCATGAAGCTCCTTGGAGTAAGTGAAACCTGAAACTATTTTCAGCTTGCTTCTTAGCAATAAATGATACAAAGTAACATATTTGAGGGGAATAAAAATCCTAACATTTTTGGGTGTAGAGGGAAAGTTGTAAAGAGCAAAGTCAAAGTTTTTCAAGGGCATAATTGTTATATTGTGTGTATGTCTTCCATCCTTATGTCTTGTTTGCCTCTGTCATAAATTAACCAAAATGGGGCCCAACAGCTTAAAGTTTTAGAGAAGTGGAATAAGTACCTGAAGATCAGCACAAGTTTATCTTTACAATGTTGTAGTTAATATAAAAATCACTTCACTCTGCATTGGTTCATACAAGTCTAACCAGGTTTTTAGGAAATTATCTCTAATCATTTTTTTATGGCACAATACTCCATTACATTCGTATACCATAATTTGTTAACCCATCCCCAAACTGATGCCTAACTCCTTAATTTATGGCTCTTTGATGCTACAAAGAAAGAGCTGTTAAAAATATCTTTACACATAAGGGTCTTTTTCCTGTTTTGCTTTGTTTTTTTATCCTCTGGGTATATAGATCTAGAAGTGGTATTGTTAGATCAAGTCAGAGTATTTGCCTAAATTTCTCAGGGTTTTGTTTTTGTGTGTGTGTGTATGAGCTGGAAAGACCCACTGAACATTTGCAGCTATCTATACATAGGAGATTGTTCTTCAGGGGGAATGGAACCATGTTTAGACAAAGTAGCTCCAAAAAAGGGTATTATTGAAGTCATAGGTACCATCAGGTAACGTTTTTTCAGTGATGAGCAAAAAGGAAAATGTTGATCAGGAATTCTCTGCTGAAGAGTTAGCTGTTTTGAGATAACCCAAGAAAGCAGTATGCCTAATTCCCCAGGGTGTACATCTAGGAGGTAAACTTCAAAGAAAAGAACTGCCTGAGTTATCAAGAAGTGCGCACTTCTGGTGTTTGTTGGAGAGACAAATGGGAAGAAGCTGGCTCCCATTCTGAAGGAGTAAGGAAGTCCTGGTCAGAAAAACATTAAAGCCTAGGGAATACAGGATAGTGTTTTCATTAATCCTATCAACTGAGAGATATTCAGTAGAAGAAAGAATAGGAAATTAAAAAGAGACTGAAGATGAGATTTGGAATTTTGGGCTACACTATAAAATATAGGAATGTGGTGAAATAAGAATAATGTGTTTTTGGCACAAGATTGAGCAAACTGAACAAAAATCAACAAAACTATATTTTACTTTTGCACAACTAAATAAAAGGTTTTTAAATAGAAAAGAAAACTCTAGAGCTATGACGGGCTTGATTGCACAAAGAGAAAAAATAAATACAACTCAGGAGAAAGAATAGTAATTTGGAGGAGAGAATGTTGAAGAAGAAAGCTAGCTGGCAATGAGTCCACACTTTAAAATATCCTTCTACAAATGCACAAAGTATTGATAATAAACCAGGTAAATAGAGATTATCATAAAAAAGGCAAGTTTGACCTCATTAATCCTTTGAAAGAATTTGTGGTTGAAATTTCAATTTAGAATGGTAAAGCTTATTCAAAGTAAATATAAGGCATTAAACAATTTGTCATGGTAATTAGCAACAAATTAGCCTTAGGAGTTGGCAAAAGAAGACAAAGGAGTACAACACTTCTTCCAGTGAGGTTGTGAAAGCCAAAGAGAATTTAGCTGTGAAGCACTATGTGATAAGGAAAAATATTCATGTGAAGAATCCAGAAACATGTTTTGAGAGGGGGAAGAATTTGGGTGGCAATCAGTAGGTAGTAAAAGAAAATAATATTATAAAATAATATGTTTGAGATTTTGGCAAGGAGTAATATATGAGACAACAGTGACCAAAAATAGAAAGAAGGCTAATTTGCAGCCTGTATTTGGCTTTTCTTTTATCTCTCAAGAAGAATGATCATTGTACCCTTCAAGGGTCAGAGCAAAAATGGTTAATCAGGATTAATCTAAATCCCCTTGATAAGTTTGTCACCAAATCTGGAAGAATTCCATCCTGGTATACTAATTACTAATCAAGTCAGTTGATAAACATCTATTAAATACTTATTGTGTGCTAGGCACTATGCTGCTTGCTGGGAATATAAAAGAAAGGCAAAAGATAGTTTTTACTCTCTGGGAACTCACAAATCTGTTTATGTAGATTTTAGCAAAGCAGTTGACTGTCTTGTAGACAAGAGGGAGAAACATGTTTATGATATTACAACTAAGCTGAATTCTTGGACTCAAAGACATCAATTAATGATGATGATACTAGTATTTAAATAGCACTTAAAGTTTACCAAGCACTTTATAAATATTATCTCCTGATAAGTGCTATAGCTATCCCTATTTTGCAGATGAAAAAACTGATGAGGTACAGATGAGGTAGAGAGTTTAAGTAACTGCTCAAATGGATCTGAACACATCTTCTTGATTTCAGTTCCAACACACTTTTTGTACAACTGAGAAGCCTTGAGCGTGTAATGCCCCAGAGATCTTTGCCCCTGTGCAGTTTAACATTTTTTTTAATGACTAGTATGAAAACATGGATTAATTATAAAATTAATAAATTTTTAAAAAAAGAAAGAAAACATGGATGATGTGATATCTTTGTCAAGTTTATAGATGAAAAGCTAGGAGAGAAAATTAACCCTTGTGATAATAGGATTCAGAATCTGGCTAAAACTTTGAGCTAAATCTAAGAGAAAAAATTTGGTTAACTATAAGTTTTGTTGTTGTGGGGGTTTTTTTGGTTTTTTTTTAGAAATTTTTTTCCACAGTATATATGCATGAGCAATTTTTTTTTATAACATTATCCCTTGTATTCATTTTCCAAATTATCCCCCCCTCCCTCCATTCCCTCCCCCTGATGACAGGCAATCCCATACATTTTACATGTGTTACAATATAACCTAGATACAATATATGTGTGTAAATACCATTTTCTTGTTGCACATTAAGTATTAGATTGCAAAGGTATAAGTAACCTGGGTAGATAGACAGTAGTGCTAACAATTTACATTCACTTCCCAGTGTTCCTTCTCTGGGTGTAGTTATTTCTGTCCATCATTGATCAACTGGAAGTGAGTTGGATCTTCTTTATGTTGAAGATATCCACTTCCATCAGAATACATCTTCATACAGCATTGAAGTGTACAGCGATCTTCTGGTTCTATTCATTTCACTCAGCATCAGTTGATGTCTCTCCAAGCCTCTCTGTATTCCTCCTGCTGGTCATTTCTTACAGAGCAATAATATTCCATAACCTTCATATACCATAATTTACCCAACCATTCTCCAATTGATGGACATCTATTCATCTTCCAGTTTCTAGCTACAACAAAAAGAGCTGCCACAAACATTTTGGCACATACAGGTCCCT
The DNA here is from genome assembly GCF_048593235.1 of Sminthopsis crassicaudata. NCBI lineage: Eukaryota > Metazoa > Chordata > Mammalia > Dasyuromorphia > Dasyuridae > Sminthopsis > Sminthopsis crassicaudata. The sequence continues at coordinate 338,062,771 of NC_133618.1, read as the reverse complement.
TTCTGCTTTTTAGTATTTCTTTGGGATATAAGCCCAGTAGTAGCACTGCTGGATCAAAGGGTAGGCACAGTTTGATAACTTTTGGGACATAATTCCAGATTGCTCTCTAGAATGGTTGGATTCTTTCACAACTCCACCAACAATGTATCAGTGTCCCAGTTTTCCCACATCCCCTCCAACATTCATCATTATTTGTTCCTGTCATCTTAGCCAATCTGACAGGTGTGTTTAACTATAAGTCTTAAACTTAGATTTAAAAAAGGATCAGTTTCACAAATAAAAAGCAGGAAAACATTAGTTGCTAAACATCAGGGTGGCTATAAAAATAAATTGAGGTCTTAGGAAATCACAAATCCAGCATGGATTGACAGCTTGATATGGCAACTATGGCATATAACAGTCAATAGATTGTCTTTTGTTTTTCTTCACATAGTCAAACTAGAAGCAATGAATGAAAAGTTCCAAAGAAGCAACTCAAAGCTTGATATGAAGAAAAACCTAACCGAGCTATCCAGAGTAGAGTGGGCTACCTCAGATTGCTTCTTCTCTGGAGATCCTTGAGCAAAGTCTAGATCATTGGTGTCAAACTGAAATAGAAATAGTTGTACTTTTTTGGGGGGGTTAACTGTTTGATACCTCTGCTCTAGATTACTATATATAAGGTATATATATATATCTTCTTCAGACACAAGTTAAATCACTTAATTCTTTTGAGGCCTTTTCCAATTATGATTTTATGGTTCTGTGGCTCTACAGTGACTGGAAGAAGGAAATCTTGCTTTGAAAATTACTTTGGTGGCTGAATAAGAGGAAAGAAATTTGAGGCATTTAGATCCATCAGCAGATATTTGTAATAATTCAGACAATAGGTGTTGAAGACTTGCACTGAAGTCATCTGGACAGTGTCAGAGGAGATAAGGGAGCATTTTCAAGAGAGATTGAAGAGGTGAAATAATTTATTAAACACCGTGCCAGGCATTGTTAAGGATATAGACCCAAAAAATGACCCTATGTTCAAACATCTTATGTATATGCTATTTGGGAAATAGAACATGTTTGCAGATGAATAGAGGATGTTTTACAAATATATGGTGATGCTAGAAGGGGATGTTAAGGAGCAGCACCATTAACAGGGGATTCAGGAAAGGTTTCTGAAAGGAATTGACACTTTAGCTTGACATTGCAAGAATCAGGTAAAGCCATGCTTTCTGGGCTTGGGAGAAAGCCTGTTAAAAAAGCAAATAGATTGGAGTTTTGTCCAGTTTGGCTGGACTAAAGAGAGCACAAGGAAGTTAATGTATAATCAATTTGGAAAGGTACCTTGGATCCATATTATGAAGGACCTTAGATGCCAAACAGGAGTTTACACTTTTGTTTTTGAGGAAATGCATAAGTAATAGTGAGAAAACATGGTAGAATGTACAGAGAACTGTTCTGGAAGCCAGTGGGATCAAGGTTCAGGTCCCATTTATGATATCCTGATCTTCTTGTCTCCAGCAAGTCCTTTAAACTTTCAGTGTAATATATTGAGTCTGGGCAGCTTTCTAAAGCTCCATATTACGAAGATGCCAGCCTGTACTGGAAGGATTGTTCCTCACCTGGGAGTTTCCTATGCTAGTGACATCATAGATTCAGACCTTGTCTTTGTGTGAGAGCCCCTGCATTTTCTTGAGAAGGGAAGTTTTGGGTAAAACTGAAGAAAATCCGTGATAAAATTGGCCTACTGTGAATCATGGCAGAAAGGAGGAATTCAGGGAAACATAAGACTTGAATGAAATGATGCAGAATGAATGAACAAAGCAAAATTTTACAAACAATATGCACAATAACTACAGGAATATAAATAACACTTTAAAAAAGTAGTTAGTGTATTGTAATGAACCAGTATGGTCCCGAAGAAGTGATAAAGAAACATTTTCCTTCTTTTGAGAGAGGGATGAGAACCTTGGATGTGGAATGCCAAGGTTTCATGTGACCTCTTTTAAATGTTCTGCTGAATAGGGGGGTGTAAACAGAAATGGCTTTAAAAATAAAAGAACATAAAATGATCAAACAAAAGAAGCATGGAAAGCACAAAAAAAGAAAGAAAATAGGTTTAAACCAGACACTTAACTATGTATCACAATAAACTACAAATGAATTCATGACTTAAACATAGTCCATAACATAATTTAGAGAATGGAAAGAGTTGCCTTTGATAGTTATGGCTGGCGGGGAGAATTTTCCACCAAACAAAGAATAGTTTGACAGCAAATATCATTGATCTGCTGTTGAAGTCTTCAGCTTATTCTTCTAGATTTATACCATCAATATATGCACACCAATGAAACTGTCTTCTTTGTTCATTATCCACATATAATATTTCAGCTCCCCGTCTCCTTATCTTTGTACAAGCTGTTCTTTGTGCTTGGAATGTGCTCTTTTTCTTATTTCTGCCTTTTATAGGCCAAAACTTCTGTTTAATCCAGACCTTTGTTAAGATTTAACTTAAATGCCCCTACCTTTTTTGATCACTCTATTGTTAGTGCCCCTCTCCACCAAAAGAAAATGCTTATTGGTCACATAATTTCTCCTCTAAGTTCCTTGAGGTCCAGAACCACTTTTGTATCCTTGATGCCTTAACATAGGGAATTGCAAATAGTTAGTTGCAAGTGTTCATTAATTTGAATTAGGAATTCAAACTATTTGGAAGATTATTGGAGTGATGCAGTAGGAAACTAACCAGAACTAAGAGAATAGCATATAAAAAGTACAATAATGCAGATAAAATGAACTTTAATGGAAAGCTAAAAGATGAGTAATTTTATTGACTAATTTTAGCTCTCAAAAAGATGAGGAAATGTACTTCCCTTATTTTGGTAAAAAAAAAAAAAAAAAAAAAAAAAGGGGAGGCTCTAAGCAGTGTTGCATAACTGTCAGATCTGATTACTATTATTATTTGAAGGGGGGAAAGTTAATTGAGGTTGATGACAAATTCTGCAGGCAACAGAAAGCAGTTGTTTAGCCAATAAGGACAAAAGTTACAGTTTTATTGCTTACTTTGACTGATTATTCAGATCCTATTTTCTAGCTTTCATTTATTAATTTTTTTCATTAATACATTGTTTTCATTAAAAAAAAACACTTCTTTGAAAATAAGTGAAATAAGTTTGGCATACTTGTGACTGATAATGTATAACTTCACTTTTTATTTTAGTGAGAAGGAATATTTGCTTTGACTTTGATTGTATGAGACCACATTCCAAATGCTATTTCCCATATTGTCCATTTTATTTAAGGCAGGTTTTTTAAATGAGTTTTTAATGCCATCCTATATAAAATGGTATTTTTTAAAGAAAAAAGTCTGAACCGTGCAATGTACAACAAAATGTAGATGTCCCATCTCAAAATATTGGATTAAGAGTATCCTCTCAACTATAGAGGCATCCTTCTTATAATTTTGGAATATTCACTTTTGGTTTTTGTGTGTGTGCTTCTTCTTTCCATTTGTGTTATTGTAAGGTATTATGATGTCTATTGTTTTCTTGATTCTGCTTTCTTCACTCTGCACAACTTCAAGTCATTTTTTCCATCCTGCTCATTATTTTTCATACCACAGCAATATTTCATTGCATTCATGTACCAGAGTTTGTTATAGCCATTTTCCATTTTTTTTTTTTTTTTTTTTTTTTTTTTTTTGATAAATCACAAAAAGTTCTGCTATAAATATTTTGGTAGATAAGGGTACATTTTTTTTTAATCAATGGCTATAAGTCCTATAATGGAATCTTTCATTAAAAAAAAATCTTATTTTATTTTTATAATGCCAAAATGTTTGCCTCAGTTTATAGGTCTACTTGTAATACAACAGTGCTTATCTTCCTACAACTGCTCTAACACTGAAATTGCCATTTTGGGGGGGCATCTTTTCCAATTTGCAGGGTATGAGGTTTATCCTCAGGATTGTTTTAATTTGCATTTCTTATTAGTTATTTGAAGCATTCTTTCAAATGTTTTTGCATTCGTCTTTTGATAATTGTTTCTTTATATCCTCTGACCCTATTGGCTGTTGTACGTGTGTATTTGTTAATTGTTTATATATCTTGGATATCACAGACTTTTTATCACAGAAATTTGATACAGTCTTTTCTCATTGGACCTCTTTCCTTCTTATCCTGGGTGCATTAACTTTGCCTACTAGCAGCTTTTCAGTTTTGTATGTGCATGAAGTCATACAATTCTAAAGGTTTTTTTTTGTTTGTTTTTTGTTTTTGGACAAGGAAAACCTAGGAGCAGTAGGTAGAAATTGCAGAATTAAGTATAGACTTGATGTAAAAAAAATTTTTCTGACAGTTAAAGATGTACAAAAATTAGTTGATTGTTGGGACAGCTAGGTGATGCAGTGGATAGAGCACCAGCCCTGAATTCAGTAGGACCTGAGTTCAAATGTGGCCTCAGACACTTTAACACTTCTTAGCTGTGTGACCCTGAGCAAATCACTTAATCCCAACTGCCTCAGCAAAATAATAATAATAATAATAATAATAATAATTAATTGGTTGCTTCTAAGTGGAAGCCTTTAAGTGGAGACCAAATAACCAATGGCAATCCCAATATTCTAGAAGGGATTTGTTGTCATGTTTGGATTGAGATTTGTAGCCTCTAAGGTCCTTTCTAGTTCTTAAGTTTTGTGATGATAATAAAGTCTGCAGGTTCAAGCAAAGAAGAAAAAGGAAAGAAAGGGAAGAAAGGAAAAACAGGGAAAACAAAAGAAGAGACAACAAAGAAACAACCCCAGAAGTTCAGAGGTGAACTGAGAATTGGTGACAGAATTAAGAAAGAAACTCCGCTTGAAGCTGTAATTCATGAATTACAAGAACTTAACATGGATGATCAGCCAGATGATAAGGTAAATCTTCTCATCTTTAAAAATAAATGATTATATGGAGGAAGCTAGAAAGTGCAGTGGAAAGAGCACTGGCCTTGGAGTCAGGACCTGAGTTCAAATCCAGCCTCAGATATTTTACACATCCTAACTGTGTAACTCTGGACAAATCACTTAATCCCAATTGCCTTAAAAAAAAAAAAAGGCACCAAAATATATAAATGACTAACTTCTTATAGAATAAATACCACTACTGAAATCTGAAATTAAAAAAGATTACTGAACCAATGCTCTTTCCTAAAAGCATATTTGTTCACTTTTTTAAAAAATGGTGAATATTTTAAATTAGGAGCTACGAGGTAACGTAGCATAGGGGATATAAAAACAACCTGGGAGTCAATGATAACACCTAATTCAAGTCTAGCCTTTGACATATCCTGGATATGTGACCCTGGGCAAGACAATTAATGAATATTAATTCTTGTCCCTGACAACTTCTAAAGTTATACATTTCAGAATGGTTGCAACCTGTTCTGGGTAAAGGGCATTCCCAATGATATCACAAGCTCAAACAACAAAATTGTGGCTAGCATAACCTTTACAGCACAGAAAGAATTACAGAACTAAGTTCATAATATTACTGAACCTGAAATGGCTGCTATGCCTTTGCCTCTTTTGAGATACAAATAGAATCATTAGCAGAAGTTGTCAAGTTTGTAAGTAGACTTTGTTTGCTCATAGGCACAACTCATCAGCATTAGATGCACTGACATGAATATTTTTCATATTACAAAAATCTGACTTTTATACTTGAGATTTTTGATTAGATATTTTAATGACTTTAAGATGTATTTTTTGAGGGGCAGCTAGATGGCACAGTAGATAGAGCACTGGCCCTGAAGAGGATATGAGTTCAACTCCAGCCTCAGATACTTAATATTTATTAGCTGTGTGACCCTGGACAAGTCACTTAACCCCAATTACTCCATCCCCCCCAAAATGTGGTTTTTGAAATTAATATGGTCCAAAGTAAAGTAACCATTTGACTTTGGCTCAAATAGAAATCAGAAAAAAATTTACTTCCTGATCTTTTTGTAGAAAGGATCACTATATTGAAGATGCCCTAGGTACATTTTAAGTATGCTGTTTGAGAAACTAGAAACTAAACCAATAATTTAGCTTACAATTTGCACATAAAATTTTCTGGCTGTGTAAAATATCTTTGAACAAATAATTTTATTGTCATCGTTTCTTGTGAATTTTATACAGAATTAAAAGTTTTGAAGGAATCCTTGTTCTTTGTGGCAAATTAAATTTACATCATAAACTACCATTAGCAGTAGCCTTTTTTTGCTTCTTTAAACAATGTCCTTTTGGTGGTAATGAAACCAGTATTTTTGACTATTGCATTCTGACATTCTATTTTATTCTCTTGTCTGGAATCAATTTAATTAAGGTCTATAAATGATTGATGATCAAACAATATTTAGGAATGGAATTTCTTATTAAAAAAAAACTGTTAAAATGTAAGAATTGTCATGAACATTGTTAGAAAAGTACCAATTTGGAAAATACACTTCTTAAGAATATTTTCCTGGAGGCACTAATTCATTGATAGACTTAATGATCTTCAGATCTCACCCATATTTTTTTCATTTGGTGATTATTCATCATATCTTTGGTGATTAATGAGAGCCATGTTAACAAAATGTTAAAAATTTTTCAGAAAGCAGTGCCTCCTTTGGTTTTACTTTCTTCTTTTGAATGGTATATTATTCTCTGAAAAATAAATTTTAAATATCAGTTCCAAACTTTTGTACCATGAAATACTTAAATTTACTGCTTTCCAAAGATTAATTGCTGAATATAAACATGCCTATCTACAAGGGTAAATGGTGACAGCCTATTAAATATTATGTTTCTTGGCTGTTTTATGATCTTTGGCATGGACTACAAGGGTATGATTGTATTAACTGTAATTTTTTTGCTTTATTTACATGTCTGGAGCAGGAAGAGCAAGATGTAGACCAACAAGGAAATGAGGTATGATTTTATTGTAAGGTCAGGGAAATCATTAGGGCTTCTCACAGCACTCTCATCTGTACTCTATCAAACTGTTCAACATGTGAGCAAGGCCCTCAGAAGGATCAAGAATTAAGAATTCTATGAATTCTATTCCAACTTTCCTGTACCTTATAGATCTATTTATGTATCTTTTAACTTTGCTGAATATTTAGCACTCAGTAGTCATATTGCTCCCATAGCACTTTAGATCCTTTGCTAGTCATCATTATATTTAGTGGGCTACAATAAAAGTATCTTCTAAGTGAAAAAGGAGTGGAAATAAATTCAGCCTTTCTCACATCTATTATTTTGCCATTTTGAAATTATCCTCATTTTAAAAAATGAGGTACAATAACTTTCTTTAGTTAGGACTGTCCTCAATCACTCAGTGCTTCTCCCTCTTTCATTGCTATTAATTAACTACATCTCTGAAGACAAAAGATTAAAAGTAACTCTTTGTTACTTAACAGGAATCAAGTGCTAGAGCTTTTTTTTTTTAATTACAGTTTTAGTTTCAGTTCCAAATTGCAAGAAAAACAAAATCCATTACATACACATATAGAAAAAACAAATTCCCCACCATCAGCCATGTTTATACATACATATCCCCACATCCACCTCTTAGTCTACTCTTGAGTTCATCTCTTATGTAAAAGGTGTAACAATTTTGTTATGAATTCTTTGGAATTGCAATTGTAATGGTTATTACATTGATCAGAATTGCTAAGTCTTCCAGAGTTTGAAATCTTTGAAATATTGTTTTGATTGTAACAATTATTTTCCTGGTTCTGCTTACTTCACTTTGGATCAGTTCACAAAAATCTTCCCAGGTTTCACTGAAACTATACCCTTATTATTATTATTTTGTCCTTCTTTTTAAATAATAGTATTTTATTTTCCCAAATAGTTTTAAACATACATTTCTGTAAAACTTTGTGTTCCAAATTTTTTTCCTTCCCTCTTCTCTCCCCAACACAGCAAGCCATCCAATATAAGTTAAACCTGTGAGATCCCTTCAGACATATTTTCATATTTGTTGTGTTGTTAAAGAAAAATGGGACCAAAAGGGGACCCTTCATTATTTCTTACAGCACAAAAGTATTTCTGTGATGTATTGGTCAACCTGCCATCTGGGGGAAGGGGTGGGGGGAAAGAGGGAAAAAGTTGGAACAAAAGGTTTTAGAATTGTTAATGCTGAAAAATTACCTAGGCATACATCTTGTAAATAAAAAGCTATAATAAAAAAAACCCCATATATATATTTCTGTGAGCACTTGTCTATTTTTCATTCCTTGCCACAATCGAAAGAGCTCCTAGACCTTTTTTTTTTTTTCTTTTTTTGTAGACACGGTTATTATAATTGCTGAGTGGTTTTCTTAAGGCTTTTAAAAATTATTTGCTCTTTAGATATTTTTATTAATGTATTTTTCTTTCTTAAGCTTATTTCCCATGACTTCCCATGATTCCCTCATCAGTAGAAGTTCCTTTTAACAGTCAATACATTAGCAAATATTCTACAACTAGACAAGTCCATCTCTTTGGTGTGAGGTGGCAGGCATATTTTTATTGTCAGTCTGTGAAGTTATGATTAGATTAGATAAATGTTTTTAATTCAAGGCTTTTTTTTTTTAATCTGTAAAATGAGATGGGTAGACTTGAAGACTCAGAGGTCACTTTCTTTTCTTTTTTTTTTAATTTTTAAAAATTAATTTTATAATTATAACATTTTTTGACAGTACATATGCATAGGCAATTTTTTACAACATTATCCCTTGTACTCCCTTCTGTTCCGAATTTTTCCCCTCCTTCCCTCCACCCCCTCTCCTAGATGGCAGGCATTCCCATACATATTAAATATGTTATAGTATATCCTAAGTACAATATATATGTGCAGAACCGAATTCTGTTGTTGTTGTTGTTGCAAAGGAAGAATTGGATTGGAAGGTGAAAATAACCTGGGAAGAAAAACAAAAACAGTTTACACTCATTTCCCAGTATTTCTTCTCTGGGTGTAGCTGATTCTGTCCATCATTGATCAATTGGAATTGGATTAGCTCTTCTCTTTGTTGAAGATATCCACTTCCATCAAAATACATCCTCATATAGTATTGTTGTTGAAGTGTATAATGATCTCCTGGTTCTGCTCATTTCACTCAGCATCAGTTGATGTAAATCTCTCTGAATTCATCCTGCTGGTCATTTCTTACAGAACAATAATATTCCATAACATTCATATATCATAATTTACCCAACCATTCTCCAATTGATGGGCATCCATTCATTTTCCAGTTTCTAGCCACTACAAAAAGGGCTGCAACAAACATTTTGACACATACAAGTCCCTTTCTTTTCTTTAGTATTTCCTTGGGATCTAAGCCCAGTAGTAGCACTGCTGGATCAAAGGGTAGGCACAGTTTGATAACTTTTGGAGCATAATTCCAGATTGCTCTCCAGAATGGTTGGATTCTTTCACAACTCCACCAACAATGCATCAATGTCCCAATTTTCCCACATCTCCTCCAACATTCATCATTATTTTTTCCTGTCATCTTAGCCAATCTGATAGGTGTATAGTGGTATCTCAGAGTTATCTTAATTTGCATTTCTCAGAGGTCACTTTCAGTTCCAAATTTGTGATACTATTGTAAAACAGTAAACAAGCATCCTTGTAAGGATGTAAGGTACCTCCTTGGTTCTCTTTGGACTAAACAAGTCAGATTGCACTCTCCTAAATTATATTTAACAACATAAAAATGATTTAAGGGAGACAGACATTATTATATTTTCCAGTGTAAAAAGTCCCATTTCAAAAGAGTTTTTGCTTTCTAGGAGAATCTGCTGGATTCTTTAACAGGACAACCCCATTCTGAAGATGTTTTGCTTTTTGCTATACCAGTATGTGCCCCTTATACCACCATGACCAACTATAAGTAAGTTACCATTAGACTATTCAAGTTAACAACAAAAAAAAAAGTGTCTCACAAATTGTTTCACAATTTAGTTATATGTGCAATTTCTTTTTAAAGATACAAAGTGAAACTTACTCCTGGAATCCAAAAAAAAGGAAAAGGTATTCTTATCCTCTAATTCTTATGTAGTTTCTTATTATTCTTATTATAGTTTCATATGGCATATAGAATTATATGCTTATAGTTTTTAAAGATGATGGGATGGAAGCAGTTCAACTTTCTTTTCTGCTTATAGCTGCTAAAACTGCCTTGAATACTTTCATGCATTCAAAAGAAGCAACAGCAAGAGAAAAAGATTTATTTCGCAGTGTAAAGGTGAGTTTTCTTTGATGATCTTTCAATCTCTTATAGCCTCTGCCTCTTATTGATATAGTTAAGTCAGAATTAAAATCGGGATTATAAATGTTTCTTGCCTATAGAATTTGAAAATTCATAAAAGTACCCAATATGTTTATATTTTTAGGACACTGATTTATCAAGAAATATTCCTGGAAAAGTGAAAGTATCTGCACCCAATCTGCTTAATGCAAAGAAGAAAAATAACTGAGATGAAATAATATATTTTGAAAGGTACTTAAATGTTCAAAATGGCTTAGTTATAGATCATAATATGCATTCTACAAAATGACTTTTTCTCCATTTCAGATGGAAAAAAGTTATCGTAATTGTAAGTTTATATACAATTTTGTACAACACCACACACACACACACACACACACATACACTCACCTAAGTCAGTGTGAAATTTAGGTCACAAGTGAACCTTCATTTCATGTGGAAATACTGAGATAGTAAATATGCTGCATACTAAAATTACCCTGTAACAAATGTTTTTGGATCCTGTTGGAAAAGTTTTTCTCCTAATGTTAAATTATTAATAGTTTATTTGTATTGTAACAGACATCCTTATGCAATTTTTTCTTCCCCAGTCACTTCTGGAGTTCCTGTTGAATGTGTTTATAAAAATGATTGACCATGATTCATTGTTCCTTCTGCCCTCACCTGCCCTGCTCCCCCTAATTTAACCTATGCTGCTACCCATACCCACTGGTTTGTATCAACCGAAAGTGTTGTATGTAAAGCGAAGAAATTACAATTAATAAAGATGTAAAATTTTCCCCTCTCTCAGAATTAAATAGATAATGATATTCCCAACCTTTCAGAATACTTTTGTTCGGGCCAAAAGATGATTAGTATACTGTTCTTAGCTCATACCTGAGAAACACTTAAGATTTTTCCAGTTGACATTTAAATTCTCTCAGGAGAATACTTAATAGTGATATGGTTATGTGCTAATTATCATTTCCCTTTTTCATTTATGAATGATATCAAAATCCCATGACCTTGAAAGTTAAATTTCAATTGAACTAATTTTATCTGTAAGCTTCCCTAATGTGAGATGATTCTATAAAATTTATGCCCTAAATTAGAGTATTAAATAAGAATATGTGATAGCCATTCTTGGACTTTCTGTCCAGTATGTTTATTTCTTTTTGCTCTAATAGAAGAAAATCATTTGCATAAAATACATTTATTGCAAATATCTTCAGACACAAAAATAAGTTCTCTAGGCCATTCACATGCAAATTTAAGCCAAAAAAAGCTAACAACAACACAGCTTACAAATGATGCCACTCTTTTTGAAATTAATTACACCTTTTAGAATTTTGCTTGTCCATGCAAGATTTATTGGAGGCATGACCATAGAGAGTCTTATGATCCAGATGTATTGTTACTACCAAACCTCTGATTCACACTGTGAAGTAAGTGCTTTGGAAGGCAGTTCCATGAGCTGGCTAATAAGTCTTTAAAGCAAATGACAGCTTCTAGGCTTAATCTGAAAAGAAGAAAAAAAGATGTTGTTAAAGCGCACTAAATTGTAATGAATAAATTACAAAAAGAAAAAGAATTGAGGTAGGAAAACTGTATATAAGTGATGCTGCTTGTTGACACCATCTCTCAAGTGCCCAACTTATTTTCCCAAATATTATTTATAAGAAATGCACCAATTAAAAATTTCATTTTTTTCTCCCTCAGCTTACCTTACAAGCGATTTTGGTTGTACTGAAAACACAAGTATTTCATTACTGTGAGCCTAAAAAAGATTTTAAAAAAATATTTTTTAATCAGGATTTTTAAATTCTCAATTCAGTGACTAAAAAATATTTAGTCACTGAATTGAGAATTAAAAAATCATCTTGAAAAAAGAAAACTATACGTACTGCTTTGTGCTGAGCAAGCAAGTTGTTAGCACATCCACCAAAAACAATCACTTCTCCTTCATCACTTGCACAAGCTGTGTGCCATAATCTGCAAAGAACGAAAATGTTTAAGTTAAAAAAAAAAATGCCTTCCCTTCTACAAATAAATAAATATTCTTTCCATCTCCTCCCCATTATACGTAATATTATATTATTATTATATGTAAGGAAAAGTGAATAAGCAAGCTTCCCCCTCCCCATGGCTATATTTTTATCACATCAAAATAGGAGGATAAAATTTTTAAAAACTGTTCTATTGGTTCCCCTTTTCTTTTTAATGTTTTGACAGCTATCCTGAATGGGATCCATCTGGATAGCATGTGATATCACATATGTAATATATATATTATTCACATAAAAATTTCAACTAAGATACTAAACATGGGCCCCTTCAGGTTATCTGTCTGAAATATGATTCCAGTTACCAATTCTTGGCAGTTCTATTTACACATCTCTTTTTAACTGTTTCTACATTCTTATAATAACCTCCTTTCAGAGATGGAGTATAATGCATGGATCCTCTACACAGCTATCAAAATCTTAAGGCATAGTATAATTCATGTTAGTCTTTTATAAAAAAAAAAAATATATATACCACAAAGAGTCCTCAGCCTAATGTATAAAGGTCATCAACAAAAGTTCCTATCTATCTTTATATACATATCACCCATTCTATTTTCCAGACAAACTGAACTTTATATTCACTGAGCTTCACGTTACATCTCTTTATAAATTATCTCCTATAACTAGATACAGTTCCTTGCTTTTCCTCCTTTTTCTAGTTTCAAGATTCAGTTTAGGTGTCACACATCCTAAGTAACCTCTCCCTTCAAATTGCTATAATACTTTTTTGTGTCTTATCCTAGCAGATTATAAGCTTCCTCAAAGGGAGACAGTTTTGTCTTTGTCACTGTAACCCCAGCACCTCATAATATCTAAGAATTGTTCATTAAATTAAAATAAGGTGAGAAAAAGATGGAAACTGATATATTTATTGTAAACTAAATGTCCATTATTTTAATCTTTAAACATGGGAATAGAATGAATTGTGGATGACATTTAAAGTTTTAGAAAAATCTTTCCTATTAGTTTTTCAAATTTTGAATTATATCATCATACCTTATCTAGGCAAATAAGGAGGCAAGAAAAAAATAGTGAACTGCAGCTCAAAAATCCTTGAAACATATGTGGGCAATTAATTTGTGGATTTAATTTCTCTATTCAAGATATAGTGCTTAATGCTCATAAATTATGAATGAGACAGATTTGTAAAAAATTACATTTCAAAATATCACCTTTTTAAAGTAGCAAAAGTTTTTATTATATAAAGTGATTTTTCTAGAAACTTGGGGAGGAAGAAGAGTGATCGTTTTGAAAAAAAGCTATACTAGTTGGCATCAACTAGAATGCCTTCTTTGCATTTCCAGAATCTTAGCTTTTGCAATTTTTACTAGCTATGCATGCTTAGAATGATCTCTCTCTCCTCATCTCTGCTTCCTGCTTCCAGAGTCTTGGGTAAAATCCTAGGTTTTACAGAAAATCTCTTAATCTCACTTATAGTGCCTTTTCTCTCTTAATTATTTCTTATTTATCCTGTCTATGTCTAGTTTATATATAATTGTTTGCAAACTGCTCCCCCCCCCCACCCTCCCATTAGATTGTGAGCTTATTGAGGATATGGTCTGCCTTTTGCTTCTGTATATATTCCCAGCACAAGGCACTATGCTTTTAACTAAATGGCAGAAAGCCCTTTGGAATACTGAAGGTTTGGCAACAAAGAATTCCTGAAAAGAATGGAAGTTTTCATTGAGGAAAAAAGCATCCATCTCAAATGAATGACATGAAATGTCACACCTGTCAAAAGACTAGAGTGAAAGAATGCCACAAAGGAAAAGGAAGAAAAAGAAGCTACAGAAATGACAGACTCCATGTCAAAAACATCCCATCTAAATAAGGCTCACAGTAATAATTTTTCTAGTGTCTTGCAAATCTAGTTCCATTTGAATTTTATACACGATATATACTTCTTTGAAGTATATATGTGATCATTAAAGTTACCATCGATTTCATCTTCCAAGGAATCTTCTACTCAACATATGTATGATGGCACCATTTTGGAAGAGATAAGGCTGAATTTAGAGCATAAATTTTAAAACTCAAGGGAACTTGGACAGAGGTCATCTGCTTAAAATGCTTTATAATCAGCAAAGAATTTATAAACCAATAAAAACAGAACTAATAGATATGAGGAAGTAGAGGTATATAGGCTAATGTTGATGTATTTCTCCACTCTCTTTTTTGGCATCATAATACTCTGATCTTTATATTCTTTTGGGATGTTCCTCTCTTTAAGAATGTGAAAACCAATCTGAGTGCCTTTAAAATTATCTGAACTTTAACGTTGATTTCCTCTGTATATAAAGGAGCAGAATTAGAAACACTGCCTGACCCCTACTTTTATAAATAGGGGATTCCACAATGGTCTTGAATCCATAGCACCTATTCCTTTGCATAAGGGACAAAGTACTTAGTAGTTGAATGATGAGCTAGAAAAATCTTGTTTAATACCTGTTTACTGAACTTTTTCCAGTTCAATAATAACATTTACGCTGACAATTCCTCAACCTACTATTCTACATTTCTCTTCCTTTTCATTTCCCAACTAATACAATCACTGTAACTATCTCAAATGTTACTACCTTAATTTTAAGGTTAAGTTTGATGGCTTTACCTCTCAATTCTAATTTTACTTCGTCTCTAAACAACTTTAGGTACTGCTGACCATCTCTCCTTCCTAGCCACTGTCTTCTCTTTCCTTATTACTTTGTTGCTTACCTTGAATTTTCCTATCTAATCCTTACTCAATTTTCTTTCTTTAGGTTTTTTGGGAGGAGGTCAAAATTAACTAACTTGCTCATAGTCACATGGCAGGTACTTAAATGTCTCAGGACATATTTGAACTCTTTATCTACAGGACCAGTCCTCTATTCACTGTACCACCTAGCCCCCTTATTCAATTTGCTTCACCAGTTCATTGCCCATCTACCAATTCTTTTTTTTTTTTTTCCTGAGGTTGGGGTTAAGTGACTTACCCACAGTCGCACAGCTAGGAAGTGTTAAGTGTCTGAGACCAGATTTTGAACTTGGATCCTCCTGAATTCAAGGCTGGTGCTCTATCCACTGTGCCACCTAGCTGCCCCCCATCTACCAATTCTTAAAAATAGCTTCCTTCCATGGCTTTATCTTGAACTTTCTTGTCATTTCTATTCTCTTCTTCAGTGATTTAAGTGATGAAATTGTTTCTACTTGTATCCTGGACTTTATATATCCTAATCTCTTAAAAATCTGTTCTTAAAATGGTTGTTCAGCACTTACACCTGATTCTGTTAGCCTTTCCAACTCAAAACATCTAAAGTAAAATTAAATAAAATAAAAATTTTCCCTTTCCTCCCAACTTCCCTATTTCTTATGAGGATATCACCAACTTGAGATGATCCTAGAAATTTCTGAGTTGTCCTTTTGTGTCCCCTGTTTGTTTATACCTTGGTTTTTCAGCATAACTGTGTTTAAACTGCATCCATTCATTCTTATTGATCCAATAAGTCCAGGCATCACCTAATAACATAGAGCCAAAGGAACAAAAAGACCCTTAAGCATATCATTTTGTTGTAAGCTGTACTTTTTATTTTTACCAAGAGTTGGTTTGAAGCTCCTTTCCAAAAAGAGGTTCCATTTTGTGTCTAGATAGAATGATGTATGGTAAAGGAATTAGAAACAGGTATAGTTTTTTCCTTTTCATTGGAATGAATAACTAACCAAATCCCAAGACCCTCTGAAAATTAGACAAAAAAAATAGGGATAGGAAAACTAATTGTAACTTATCAAACACAGAGGCAGAGACTCTCTGAATTTTCTAGAGCAATATATTTTAATTAAATCACATTTGTTTGCATACTCTCTTCCTGTGGAAAGTTAGGGGCACATATTCTACTCAAAAGCATCAAACAAACTTACTTAGTGGTTGTTTATCAGTGGTAAACCCGCCAAAGAGAAAAAGATGATCTGGAGAAACTGGTGTTAAAGAATGCCAAGAACGACCAACTGGGCAGAGACCTTGTGGAATTCTGAAAAAGTAAAAAACAGTTATAATCATTGTAATAATAAGAGTGTTCTAATTTTTTCCCCACTTCCCTTTAATTAAGTTACAATTTGGCAATTAGCATTAGCAAATTTTTAGTAAGTAATCATAAAGGTGTTCTTAAAACAGAAAGTCTAGCTAGAAAGTCTGTTTGCCTCAATAAATGATTATAACATGAAAAAATAAAACATCTACACTGAAATTATTTTTTTACTTTGAAAGATTTTTCTAATGTTGCATGTTACCTACAATTCATTCCATTCCCATGTGTCCAGATTAAGATAATGAAGGTCATTCATCCTGGAGTCCTAAGTAAGGGAAGGGGGAAAAAGTTATTCTAAATAATCCAAAAGCAAATCAAAATTTAGAAAAAGATATACTCACCCGATATCTGCCTCCAAATACAAAACCTTTGTTTCCAACAGTAGCACAGGCATGGGCAGCTCTAGGAGAAGGAGATTTACCCTACAAAAAACATCACACAGGAAACCTTTGTTAACAAACTTTTTAATATAAAACTAAGCTGACAATGGAAAATGGTTGTTTCTGAGAATGGGAATACTGTTAATAGAGTCAGTAGCAGTACTAAAGTGAAGAGACAGGAAGACTAGACCAATTGTCTAAATAAAAATTAAATCTGTACTATAAAGTGGCATTTATCAGTGTCAATTTATTATTTGTTTTATTGAATTAATGAAGAAAGAATTCTTAAAAGCTTTTTTTTTTTCTAAATATAAAAAATAGATTACATAAGAATTGTAAAACAAATGAATTTATTTTCAAAGTAGTGCCTGGAGAGGAAGGTGCTATATATCTTCACTTACACAAGTATATAGGAAAGATAACATCAAATCTGTAGAAATCAGTTACTCTCTTAACAACTACAAAACAGATTATATCACATAACCAAAAAATGAGGGGAAGGGGAAGGGGGAAATCTTTCTTCAATCTGTTCATCCTTGTACTTTTTCAAAAATTGTGATTTAAAAAAAAAAAAAAAAAAACAACTTAGTGTTCTGAAGCAACTTACTATAGTTATAGGCTGCCTCCAGGTAAAAGTTTCAGTGTCCAAAACATGTACATGATCATTCCATCCTCTGGGATGACTTGAGTTCTAAATAAGATAAAAATTTAAATTTAACTGCTTTTGGCCATATTCAGTTAGTTCCTAACTTATGGTTGCCACATGCTTATCCATACTAAATTACACACTATGAGCTCTTTAAAGGGATTTTTTTTTTTGCCCTTTTTTGTACTCCAGTGTTGACTTCATATAATTATAGTTTGATTAACAAGATGTACTAAAAATGGAAGGAAGAAAACGGTGATGTCATCAATAATTCAATTTGAATCAACAATCAGTTATTAACACTGAATCAAATAATTTAAAAAATCATTTACCCAAAAAGATGTTTCATCAAACTCAAAAGTTCCCAGTTGTTTATCTTCAGGTAAATACCCATAACCTCCAAAAAATATTAGCCTGTAATATAAAAATAAGATATTTTATGAACTATCACCTTCTAGCTTATTCACTAGTGATTCATTTTCTTGCATCACATTCAAAATGTTGATAAGGCATCTTTTTGATATTTAGTAAACTTCACTCAGATGAGAATATTAAATTTTAGGTTTTTAAGGGTTAGACACTTTTTACATTCAATTACTATTATAGTTGATAAAGGACACATTTAAATTTAAGAGGATTTATAGTTTTATATGTAAACAATTCACTAATGCTCCTAACTCACTTGTTTTTATATACCCAGACACCAAGTTTGTCCTTTGATGATGGCGGCATTCCTTGACAATCAACTCTCACCCATTGTAACACTTTGTCTGTAGACTTTGAATCCAGCATGTAGAACTACAAGAAGAAAAAAAAAATTTATTTAGGCAACTAAAATGAGAGTAAAGAGACTAGAGATGATTATAGAGCAATATTACTAGTCTGAGATTTGCAGCAGAGAATATAGCTAGGTATTTTAATGCAGATTACCAAAAGTCTGTCGCTACAACTGCAAACTTTTTCCCCGATATCTACAGCTATTTCCCACTTTATCTTATTTAAATTCTGTAACCTTCTCATCCTATCCAACTTACTACAATCCTTTATATCCTATACAACTTACTACTACTTCCTTTCACTGACCTTGGCAGAGCTAGTTTCTTTTTTCCCCCAAATTGTGTCAAAAATCATGTTACTACTCCCTCACAGCACTGTGTAGAAAATGCTTTGTAAATTAGGCAGTGCTTTACACCTATGTATTATAATGCCCTATATAAAAATGATACACTAACATTGAATTATAAGGAACAAAACTACTTTGAAAAGAAAGGTTAGCCAATAGATAATACACAGATATTTGTTTTATCAGGTTTTTGTTTGTTTGTTTGTTTGTTTTTAAGACTGAAAGTATAAATTTTTGCAGCCAAAAATCATGTTTGGTCAACTTTAAAAAAAAAAAAAAAATGGTAGAGTAATAAATCCTTTAACTTTATTTGAACAACCTAAAAAAAACTGGTGTCTACAAACATTGCTTCTAAAGTAGGAAAAGAGAATTTTATATTCTTGAAATCACTAACCTTGTTTGTATTGCCTCTCGAATGATGTCCTCCAAATAAGTATAGCACCCTATCTACACAAACAGCACAACTCCCTGACATAGAAGGAGGAACATCACCTTCAGTATTTTTCTTCGTCCTGATAGGAAATAAAAAACCTGAATATTAGTTATCTTTCAAAAAAAAGGACAGATAAGGAAACTAATTTAGGAACATCAGTTTTTTTAAACTGACATTTTCCCTCTACAGTAGGGAAGAAATACTTCTACAATCAAAGTTGAGAGAAGGGACCTCAGTGACCATACTCAATAAATCTCATCAGTTCCTTCCCACAATATAGTTTTCAATGCATTTCTGTCTGCCTGTATACCTTTATCCACATCCTTCCATAACTTTACCCCAAGGAATGCATATAATATGCTCTCCTGTTATGATATCTATGTATACCTGTCATCTCTCTGGCCTTTCCTTGATGACATCTTTTATGCATGTTTTTCAAATATTCCTAATTGTTATATGCTATTCATAAACACCAAGCATCTCTTCATTGGTCTCTATATATCATACTTTGCAGCAAGAACATTCTGTCTTAAGGCCATATAGCAACACTAGTAGAAAGGTTTTTTAAAAGAAGGCTTTGTTCAAGAAAACCTTTGCAATTTCCTTGGAATAATTCAGCCTCCTTTTCCATTCTTGTTCAATATTGAGCCTTTTAAAAACATACTTTTTAAAAAAATGTTTCAAGAGCAGAAACTGGCAAAGATGGTGAATAAAAAGAAACAATACAACCCAACAGCTCTCTCCCCTGACTTCTCCAACAAAAATCAAAAGAAGCAAAAAACCAAGATGAAGTTAGTTAACTAAGAAATCCAAGGAGAAACTAAAAATGTCATTTTTTTTCCTGCCCACATCAGTTAGAGGCCTGCAGGCAATGGCTTTATGGTCCATTCAGGAAGGTATAAAAAGATTCTTCTAGCACAGAGACTGTAAGGACCTGCAGCTATTTACAATGGCAAGAAAGAATTATATATCCAGCTCTAAAGGTAACTGAGGATGAATACCTAACAAGCAGCAGAATGGAACCCAGCTAGTAGTACCTGTATATCTCATATCAAACTGGACTGATGGATTGAAGGGGGTGGGGATAAGGAGTATATCGGGCCTAAGATTTTATACAGTGCTATCTAAATATGTATGCAAACAGTTTGGAGTACAAATCTGACTAAAGAGGTCTAGGAAACTCAGACTAAAATTGAGTGTTAAGAATTTAAGCTAGCTCCACCTAACTGAAGGGGCTTGGGGCCAACAGTCTACTAGAATTCCAAGCCTGCAATTTCAAGCATGCAATTGGATCACCCAGGCTAAAAGCAGAAGTAAAAATCTGAAAGGCTCAAGATCAAAGAGTAGCAGTATCAGGCCTACCCTTAGGTAAGATTAGGGGTAAGATGAAAGTACTGAAATCATTATTGATCAGAGAAATGCAAATTAAGACAACTCTGAGATATCACTACACACCTGTCAGATTGGCTAAAATAACAGGAAGAGATGATGATGAGTGTTGGAGGGAGTGTTGGAAAATTGGGATACTGATACATTATTTGTAGAACTGTGAACAAATCCAAACATTCTGGAGAGCAATTTGGAACTATGCTCAAAAAATTATCGAACTGTGCATACCCTTTGATCCAGCAGTGTTACTACTGGGCTTATATCCCAAAAAGATCTTAAAGGAGGCAAAGGGACCCACATGTGCTAAAATGTTTGTTGCAGCCCTCTTTGTAGTGCCAAAAAACTGGAAACTGAGTGAAACCCCATCAACTGGAGA
Organism: Sminthopsis crassicaudata; assembly: GCF_048593235.1. Lineage (NCBI taxonomy): Eukaryota > Metazoa > Chordata > Mammalia > Dasyuromorphia > Dasyuridae > Sminthopsis > Sminthopsis crassicaudata. The sequence goes on along the minus strand of NC_133618.1, from coordinate 338,042,085 downwards.
ATAATAAATTATGATATATGAATGCTATGGAATACTATTGTTCTGTAAGAAACAACCAGCAGGATGTTTAGAGAGGCTTGAAGAGACTTACATTAACTGATGCTAAGTGAAATGAGCCAGGAGATACATGGCAACAAGAAGACTATACAATGGTCAATTCTGATGGAAATGGCTCACTTCAATATTGAGATTATTCAAATCAGATCCACTTGTACAATGATAAAGAGAGCCATCTACAGGCAAAGAGAGAACTGTAAGAACCATGTGGAACACAACATAGCATTCTCACTTTGTTACATTGTGTTTTTTCTTTCTCAGTCTTTTCTTCCTTCTTAAAATTTTTCTTGTGCAACAAGATAATTGTGTAAATATGTATACATATATTGAATCTAACATGTATTTGAACTTCCTGCCATCTGGGGGAGAGAATGGGGGGCAAGGGACAATGTTGGAAAAATTACCCATGAAAATGCTTTGTAAATAAAAAAGTTCAATTAAAAAAAAAAAAAAAAGTACTGAACAGTTTCTAGGATTTTTGAAGAATATCATATTTAAAACCCAAAGAATGCAGCAGCAGAGATACAGGTATATCAATGCCTTGCTGGCAGAGCTACAAAATGGTCCAGTCATTCTGGGAAACACTTTGTAACTATATCCAAAGATCTATAAGCTCTCCTTTAATATTTTCTCACAGTTACATGTATAACATTTTTTAACATTAGTTTCTGAAAATTTTTGACTTCCAAATTCTTTGCCTCCCGCTCTTAGGAGGCAAACAATTTGATATAGGTTACATGTGTGCGGGCATGCAGAACATTTCCATGTTAGTCATGTTCCGAAAGAAAACAGACAAGAAAGAACAAAGAAAACAAGAAAAAGAAAGTAAAGAAAAAATATGCTTCAATCTGCATTCAGGTTCCATCAATTCTTTCTCTGGCGATGAATAACATCATAAATCTTTCAGAACTGTCTTGGATCTCTGTATTGCTGAGAATAGCTAAGTCATTCATAGTTGATCATCATGCATTACTGCTGTTACTATACACTGTTCTTTTGATTCCATTCATTTCATTTTGCAGAAGTTCATTTAAGTTTTTCCAAGATTAAATTCCTAATTTTAGCCAGAACCATTACCAGGGTCCATAGTCCAAGAAGATCAAAGAAAGAGGAAAAGGATCCAAATGGACAAGAAAATTTTAGAGTAGCTTATTTTATACTGGGAAATGGCTAAGTAAATTAAAGTATAGAATATATTAATAGACTTACTGCACTATTTTAAAAAAATGAAACATGATTTTAGAAAAGCTAGGGAATAGCTTTTGGGGTAAGAATTCACTATTTGACAAAAACTTCTGGGAAAACTGGAAACTAGTATGCTAGAAACTAGGCATTGACCCACACTTAACACCATACACCAATATAGGTGAAATTAATTCATGATCTAGACATAAAGAATGAGATTATAAATAAATTAGAACATAGGATAGTTTACCTCAGACCTATGGAGGAAGAAGGAACTTATGACCAAACTAGGGATTACTGATCACAAAATAGAAAATCTTGATTATATTAAGTTAAAAAGGTTTTGTACAAACAAAACTAATGCAGACAAGAAGGGAAGCAATAAACTGGGAAAACATTTTTTTTGTCAAAGGTTCTAATATAGGCCTCATTTCCAAAATAGAGAATTGACTCACATTCATAAGAAATCAAGTCATTCTCCAATTGATAAGTGGTGAAAGGATATGAACAGACAATTTTCAGACAAAGAAAATGAAACTATTTCTAGTCATATGAAAAGGTGCTCCAAATCATTATTGATCAGAGAAACACAAATTAAGACAACTCTGAGATATCACTACATACCACTTAGATTGGCTAAGATGACAGCAAAAGATAATGATGAATGTTGGAAGGGACGTGGGAAAACTGGGACACTGACACATTGTTGGTGGAACTGTGAACAAATCTAAACATTCTGGAAAGCAATTTGGAACTATGCTCAAAAGTTATCAAACTTTGCATATCCTTTGATCCAGCAGTGTTTCTACTGGACTTATATCCCAAAGAGATCTTAAAGAAGGGAAAGGGACCCACATGTGCAAAATGGGTAATTTTCTGGCAGCCCTTTTTGTAGTAAGTAGAAAATGGAAACTGAATGGCTGCCCATCCATTGGAGAATAGCTAAATAAATTGTGCTATATGAATGTTATGGAATATTGTTCTGTAGGATAATTTCAGAGAGGCCTGGAGAGACTTACACGAACTGATGCTAAGTCAAATGAGATCATTATACACTTGATCAAATACTATATGATGATCAATTCTGATGGACATGGCTCTCTTCAACAATGCGATGATTCAAACCAGTTCCAATTGTTCAGTAATGAAGAGAATCAGCTACACCCAGAGAGAGAATTATGGGAAATGAGTGTGGACCACAACATAGCATTTCTACTCTTTCTGTTATTGTTTGCTTTCATTTTTATTTTCCTTCTCAAGTATTTGCTTTCTACATTTTTTCCTTTCTACATTTGATTTTTCTTGTGCAAAGTAACTGTATAAATATGTATACATATATTGTATTTAATATATATTTTAAGGTATTTAACCTTAACCTGCCATCTAGGGGAGGAGGTAGGAAGGAGGAGGGGAAAAGTTAGAACAGAAGATTTTGCAAGGGTCAATGTTGAAAAATTACCCATGCATATGTTTTATAAATAAAAAGCTATAATAATAAAAATAAATAAATAAAAGGAATAGTTAAGTTAAAAAAAAAAAAAAGCTAGGGAAGACTTATATAAATTGTTGCAGTGCAAAGTGAATGGAACAAACTTGTACTAAAACAGTTTTTGAAAGACTTAAGAGTCTGTTTAATGCAATAATTTGGACTGGAGCACAATAAGACATTTTCAGATCTGACCAATGTGGTTATTGTTAACCATTAATATTCACAATGACTTGTGTCTCCCACTCTTCACTCTCATTTGATGAGTAGAGGATGAGAAGGAAAATTATACAGGGAAAAAAAAGAGAGAGAGAAATAGAGGCAAAGGAAGAAATATCAGAAGCCAAAAGGATATCTTGAACTCTATAATACTAACTTACCTGAAATTTGTTGTTGTTGTTGAGGCAATTGGGGTTAAGTGATTTGCCTAGGGTCACATGGCTAGGAAGTGTTAAGTGTTTGAGGCTATATTTGAACTCAGGTCCTCCTGACTTCACGGCTGGTGCTCTAATCACTGCACTATCTAGATGCCCCTGAATCTTTTTTAAAAAGCAAGATGTATGTACATAATAGACAACTGAAGTTTCCTCTATTTATATTCTGCATACATGGAAATGCCCATTTTATTTGGTGTTTAAAAGGTCTATCTAATGTTAGGAGGATCCTAAGGAGGAGCAGGAATCCAGAGAGCAAAACCAAACAAAGCCCCAACATTCCTTTCCCAGAAGTGTGCAAGAGAGTGGGCCTAATATAAAGTTCCAATTTGGGACTTTATGGGACTCAGACTCGAAAAGTATCACAGACAATCAAACATTAACATTCAACATATATATGGTCATGTCATTCTTCCCTCCCTCATACTTCTATATTTAATATATTCACATGCCTTCTTATCATCTCTGGAATTAAATATAAAATCTTCAGGCTTTTAAAACTATATGATTTTGCCTTTTCCTACCTTTTCGATCTATTCCCCACAATATATCTTAGTCTCTTTTGGGTCAAAATGAAATGCCAAGGTACTCTGAAGAAGAGACAGGAGGCAATACCTGCCAGGAAAATCAAACCACCCATCACCATCTCCACAATTTCCCCTTAAACCGCAATGGAGACAGCCCAGAATCTTAAACCCAAGAGCTGTGGGAAAAAGATGTACATCCCAAAACACCAGATCTGCAACCATCATTAAAATATTATTCTGAGGAGAGAAGGCCCACTTTTTTCATAACCATCAGCAACAACTGTGTCATATGACACCAATAGTCATATGAAGTAGAGGAGCTCAGGGCATGGCATCACCTGCCAGACCATCAGTCCTGTTTCCAGAGCAGGCCTTATACCCATCTTTTTAGAGAAGGGGCCAGCTTTCTCTACCTAGTGCCAACTAATTGCCACCCACAGGGTAGGGAAGTCAGCCTAGCTAAAACAGCAAGGTACCTTGAAAAAGAGACAGGATTACCACATTTGCTACAATGTGCCCCCACACTCCTCTGGATTAAGCTGAAAAAAAGGCATCTTAAGAGAAACAGGAAGCATCAAATAACTGGCAGAGAAGTTGAATCACTCATCACCTCTCAGAGCCCAATAGAGATGATTCAAGGTCCTGAATCCAAGAACCTGGCAAAAACAATACTTCTGGCCCAAGTTCCTTCACTTATACTATTCTGGAGAGCAACCTCTGGAAACACAGCCTAGCAATTTTTCTTGGAAGTGCGGCAACTGCTAAAGACCCAAAATAGAAAATTTCTGCCAACAAAGTCCTCCACCCTATCAAATGGGTTAAAATCAGAAACTTATATGATTTTATCAGTGAAAATATGAAAATTATGATAAATTAGCACCATGAGACTTTTCCATCTGATTTGTCTCCTCTACTATAATGTGAGCTCTTTGAGAACAAAGATTGCCTTACCTTTGTGTTGTATTCTTGGCACTTAGCAAATAGTAAGGGCTATTAAAAAATAATTTTCATTCATTAAGATACTTATTGATTTAGTGATACTGGCCTTCTTGGTATTCCTTGCACAACATATTTCATATCTCCCTACTGTGGACATTTTCTCATGCCTGGAATGCTTACCTTCTTCTGGCTTTCTTGATTTTCTTTGGGCCCCAGTTAAAAGCCTATCTTTTGTAAGAAAGCTTTCCCCAAACTCACTGTTATTGCCAATCCTTTATTCCTAATTTATCCTTGTGTGCACAGAATTTCCTCTATCAATTAGACTGTGAACTTTTGACTTTTTTGTGCCATTCTTTGTGCTAACAGTGCCTGGCACATATTAATGAACATTTGTTGGCTAGACTATGTTTGTTTTATTTTGTGTTTATTAAAATCTGAGTGAAATATTTCAATGGCCCTCTTATTTAGCCATTACTTACTAACTGAGTCACTTTAGGCAAGTCACTTCACCACTGTCAACCTCAGTTTCCCCAAAAGTAAAATGGAGACAGTAATAGCATCTACTTCCCATGGTGGTTGTGAGGAATACAAAAGATATTTGTAAAGTGCTTAGCATGACTGGCAATAATAACTATACAAATGCTAGCTCTATATTCTATTCATATCACCATCCCTCTCTCCCATTAAAAAGGGAAAAAACCAGCAAACAAATCTTGCATAATCAAGCAAAAATAAATGCACATGATGACTGGCACTATACAAAAACATATTTCCTTCTGCATTTTGATCTTTTCATTTCTGTCAGAAAATGTTCAACATATTTCATTATAGTTTTTCTGGAGTTATGGTTGGCCATTGCTTTGATCAGAAAGCTTAAATTTTTCAAAGTTGTTTTCCTTTGTAGTGTTATTAGTGTGAAAAAAAAATTTCTGGCTCTGCTCATTTCACTCTGCCTTAGTTACTATTTCTAATGATTTTCTTTTTTAAATTAAAGCTTTTTAATTTCAAAACATATGCATGGGTAATTTTTCAACACTGACCCTTGCATAGCCTTGTGCTCCAAAATTTCCCCTCCTACCCTCCATGCCTTCCCCTAGATGGTGAGCAAACCAATATATGTTACAAATATTAAAATATGTTAAATCCAATGTATGTAAACATTTATACAATTGTCTTGCAGCACAAGAAAAAATAGATAAAAAATGAATAAGAAAACAAAACAAAACAAAAAAAAAAAAAGAGTGAGAATGTTATGTTATGATCCACACTCAGTTCCCACAGTCCTCTCTCTGGGCATAGATGGCTCTCTTCATCAAAAATTATTGAAACTGGCCTCAATCATCTCAAATCATCTTCTGGTACACTTATAATCAAATGAATTCATATACCACAATTTATTCAGCCATTACCCAACTGAGTTCTTTAATTTCACCTTCAATATGAGGAAGTTTGTTTTGTTTGGGAAGATCCTCTTTCTAGTGTTATCCTCCCTTTTAACACCTGCCTCCATTTTCCCAAGACTACCTTTCTGCTTTTAAAACCCTCAGAACAACCAATCAGCCCACAGGTTGTTTTTTTTTTTTTCTCATTTGAAAATTCTTATTTATTATTATTGTATTTTAATTTTGTTAAATATTTCCCAATAACAAGAAAAAAAAATCTGGTTTGGGTCTCACTCAGGAGTGTTTTTTCAGACTATGGTATGGCTGAGTACTTGATACTTCTCGTAAGTTAGATAACCTCTCTCCCCATTCTCCTTTATTTCTTATTTAGTATTTTATTTTTTCCCAATTTCATGTAAAAACAATTTTTAACATTTGTTTTAAAAATTTTTGAGTTACAAATTCTTTCCCTTCCTCATTTCTCACATTCCCTCATTGAGACGGCAAGCAATTGCATATGGGTTACATATCTGTAGTCATGAAGAACATTTCCATAATAGAGATGTTATAAATGAAAAGACAGGTACCCCCTCCAAAAAAAAAAAAAAAAAAAAAAAAAGGAAAAATTTCAAGAAAAATAAAGAAAGTTTAAAAAGTATGCTTCAAATTGCACACGATTAACCTATAGTGGATTATTTGCTCTCTATGGGAAGGGAAGGGAAGGAGGGAGGGAGAAAATTTGGAACACAAGGCTTTGCAAGGGTGAATATTAAAAACTATCTTTGCATATATTTTACAAAATAAAAAGCTTTTTTTTTTTAAGTATGCTTTAATTTATATTCAGACACCATCAGTTCTTTCTCTAGATATGGATATCATCATGAGTCCTTCACAGTTGTCTTCAATCATTGTATGGCCAAGAATAGCTAAGTCATTGTCAATCAAAATTGACAATCTTATACTATTGCTATTACTTTATACACAGTTATACTTTAACATTTCACTTTGCATCAGCTGATGGAAGTCTTTCCTGGGAGAGCATCCTAGAAGTCATTTTTTAGAGAATAAGAGTGTTCCATCATAATCACATACCAGTTTGTTCAGCTATTCCCCAATTGATGGGCATCATCTCTTATTTCCAATTCTTTGCCCTCAGAAAGGGATACTATAAATATATATATTTTTTTAACATTTTAAGTCCTTTTCCATTTTGCTTTTTATCTCTTGGAACATATATATGTAGTATTGCTATGATGAAGGGTATGCACGGTTTTTATATCCTTTGGGTACAGTTCCAAATTGCTCTACAAAATGGACAAATAACTTCACAACTCCACCAACAATGCATTAATGTCTCATTTATTTCACAGCCCCTCCATTATTTGTCATTTTTCTTTTCTTAGCCTGTCTAAGAGGTATGAGGTAATACCTCAGAACTCTTTTAATTTCCATTTCTCCAATCAATAGAGCATTTTTTCATATGGCTATGAAGGGGAAGGGAAACTGTTCCCTTTACTGAAATTGTGTTCCCTTTTGATCTGTGATCCCTTTTGAAGTCTCCCCACAGATAAGTTATCTTTTGGGATGCCAGACCCTTTGATTCAATTAGAAATCTTGGTCAAAAAGCACCCTTTTGAAGTGTTAAGTCCATTTGGAGATCTGGGCTAGATACTGATAAGCATCCTGGCCTGGAAACTTTGGCTTCCTTTTCAACCCAAAACCTCCACACTCCTTTTAAAGGGCAGTTTCTGAACTTACTCTTTGCAGAAGGTCCAAAGCAGCTTGCTCTGTTTCTAGCCCTTCTGGTTGAGAAGGCATTTTCTTCTCAATGTCAGCCTCCATTTCCCTAATAGGACTTTGCCACTAAAGATGTCAATCTCTCATCAAAACTGGCTTCCTACCCAACAATAAACTTTCATTTCTGCCAATTTATATTTGGAGTTTCATGAATTCTTTCATGAAGAACCTGTGCACCAACCATAAGGGGATTAACAACTGACTGCCATTAACCTCATCAGTTATAGATAGCTTTAATTACTTATCTGAAAACTGTTCATATCTAGTTCAATAATCAAATTTATCAATTGGGGAGTGGCTCTTATTTTTATAAATTTGACTCAGATCTCTATAAGTTTAAGAAATGAAGTCTTTATCTGAGAAACTTGCTTCAAAATTTTCTTCATATTACTTTTGCTAATAGTATTTCCCTCTATCCTATTTCTTCCTTTCCTGCATTTATTTTATTCTCTCCTTTCACTCTGTCCCTCCTCAAAAGTCTTTTGCTTCTCTCCTTGGGAGCAGGGATTGACTTTTGTAAGCAGGAGTGATGACCTGAGATTTGAAAACAATCTTTTGTTCTTTGCCCCAGCCTCCACTATCACCTTTCTCCTTCTAGAATGTAAGCTCCCTAGGGGGCAGTGACTGGCTATGCAATGAAAGGTGGAGATTCATATCCTGTAACTTCTGCAACATCTAATTAATGGGGTATTGGGGGAGGGACTTGTGCTTCAAGATAGGAAATAAATTGCTGCCTTTGGAATTTCAAAGGTGTCTCTATTCACCTAGGCACCCATTCTTGCAAGAATATAAAATCTTTCTATTAAAAAAAAAAAAAAAAAAGTCTTTTGCTTCTGACTATTCCTTCTCCTAATCTGTCCTATCACCATTGCCCCCTTTTCCTATTTTTTTTAATAAGGTATAAGATAGGTGTTTATATTCAATTAAGTATGTATGCTAACCCTCCTCTTGAGCCAATTCTGATGAGAGTAAAGTTCACTCATTCTCCTTTAGCTCCTTCCTCTTTTCTACTTTCAAGACTTTTTTTCTTGCCTCTTTTATGTGACATAATTTACCCTATTCCATGTTTCCCTTTCTCCCTGTATATTCCTTTTTCATTCCTTAATCTTTTTAAATATTATCCCTTCATATTAAACCTGTACCCTTTGTCTACATATGCTCCTGTCCTAATAATGAAAGTTTTTGTCAGTCACCTTCCCATGTATAACCTTAAGTCCCTTATAATTTCCTTTTCCTTTTTAAAATTTCTCAAGTCTTGTATTTAAAAGTAAAATTTTCTATTCACTTTGATCTTTCATCAAGAATGCTTGAAAGTCTTCTAATTCATTGAATATAACATGTTTTCCCTTGAAGGACATGCTAAAAAGATAATTCTTGATTGTATTCCTACCTCCTTTGCCCTCTAGATTAACAAGCTCTCCAATCCTTTAATGTAGACTCCACTAAATCTTGTATTATCCTATGGCTCCAGGATATTTTCACTGTTTGTTTTGGTTTCTTGTAGTATTTTCTCCTAGATCTGGGAGCTCTGGAATTTGACTGTAATATTCCTAGAAGTCTTCATTTTGGGATCTCTTTCATATACCATAATTTACCCAACCATTCTCCAATTGATGGGCATCCATTCATTTTCCAGTTTCTAGCCACTACAAAAAGGACTGCCACAAACATTTTGGCACATACAGGTCCCTTTCCCTTCTTTAGTATTTCTTTGGGATATAAGCCCAGTAGTAGCACTGCTGAATCAAAGGGTATGCACAGTTTGATAACTTTTTGGGCATAATTCCAAATTGCTCTCCAGAATGGTTGGATTCTTTCATAACTCCACCAACAATGTTGAGGATTTCTTTCAAGAAGTAATGAGTGGATTCTTTCCATTTTTATTTTAGCTTCTAGATCAAGGCAGTTTTCCTTGATAATTTCTTAAAAGATGATGTAGAATCCCCCCCCCCTTTTTTTTTTGGTCATGGCTTTTAAGTAGTCCAATAATTCTTAAATTATCTCTCCTGAATCTATTTTCCAGGTCAGTTGTTTTTTTCAATGAGATATTTCACAATAATTTCTAATCTTTCATTTTTTTGGTGGTGTTTTATTGTTTCTTGATTTCTCATAGTCATTACTTTCCATTTGCTCAATTTTACCTTTTAAGGAGTTTTTTTTTTTTTCTTGAAGGAATTTGGTTAATTCTACTTTTTAAGGCATTCTTCTCCTCATTGGCTTTTTTACCTCCATCATCATTTGGCCTAGTTTGTTTTTTAAGGTGTTATTTTCATCAGTAATTTTTTTTTTGTCTCCTTTATCAAGCTGGTGATTTCTTTTTCATGATTTTCTTGCATCATGCTCATTTATCTGGCCAATTTTTCCTCTACCTCTTACTTGATTTTCAAAATACTTTTTGAGCTCTGAAACCAATTCATTTTTTTTTTTTTAAAGCTTTGGATGTAGGAGCTTTTACTTTGTTTTCTTCTTCTGAGTTCATGTTTTGATCTTCCTTGTCATTACAGTAACCTTTTGTGATTAAAATATTTTTCTGTTGTATGTCCCTTTCCTCACTTATTTGACTTTTAAGCCATTGTTAATTTTGAACTACTACCACATACCTAAGGGATTTCCTAATAAGACAGAAAAAGAAAATGACAAATGTTGGAGAAGATGTGGAGAAAAAATAAGACATTAATATACTGTAGGTGAAGTTGTGAACTCATTCAAGTAACCATGGGAAAAACAATTTAGAACCATGCCCAAAGGGCATTCATGCCCTTTGACCTAGCAGTACTACTGCAGGGTCTATATCCCAAGAGATAGAAAACAAAGAGAGAAAAGACTTATATGTACAAAAAAAATATTTATAGCAGCTCTTTTCTAGGACAAGAGAATTGGGAATTGAGGGGAATGTCCAAAAATCGGGAAATGACTAAACAAATTCTGGCATATGATTATGATGGTATGAGAAATCATGAACAGGATCCTCTCAGAAGAACCTGGAAAGATTTCCATGAGATGATGCAACATGAAATGAACTGTGTGCAAAGTAATAGCAGTATTGTAAGATGATCAGGTATGAATGACTTAACTATTCTCAGGAATATAATGATCAAAGACTTGAATGACTTATGAAAAATGCTTTTTATATTCACAAAAAGAGCTGATGAATATATGAATAGAGAGTAAAGCATCCTTTATTTATTTTCATTTTATTTGACTGTTTTGGGCTTTTTTTGGTATATGTTTTTGTTTACAACATGACTATTATGGAAATGTTTTACATGACTACACATGTATTGCCAATATTGGAGAGGGAGGAGGGAAAAGAATCAGGAACCATAAGGTTTGAAAATGAATGTTAAAAAGTATGATTGGGAAAAAATAATATAAGAAATCCATTATGCTTAAAAAAAAACCAAACCAACAAACAAAAAACCTCTTCCGCTCTGTTTCCACATGTGCTATCCCAAATTTCAGGGGTTTTGTGCAGCTGTTTTCAGAGATACTTCTAGGAACCAGTTCTTCAAAAGTGGTATGATCTAAGGAGAGGTATTTACTAATATTCTGACCTGTGAATGACCACAAGCACTCTTTCTGCCCTGGAATTGTGAATAGAGTGCCTGTTCTTTATTGCAGCTCCAAACTCTGATATACTAGTGCTCCTCACCCTGTATCTGTCACTCAGGACTGTGCCCCAAATCTGAGTATGGATAAAGCATCAAAGCCCTGCCTTAGTACTAGCAAAGAGAACTCTATAATATTCTTTTGTTCATTTGTCTGACACTTTTTGTCTGTGGGGCTCTGAAAGTTGCCATTATTGTTGCTGATTCAGTAGTTCCCAAAGACTGCTCCTGATATGCTAGGCCCACAGGTATGTTGGCATGGCTTGTTGATGGCCAATGTTCTATTCTCACACAAGAACCAGATCTTTCTTGCTAACCTTCTATGTTGTCTCGGGGTGGAAAACTGCTTCACTGTATCTTTTTGCGGCTTCTGCCACTTTAGCATTTGTTTAGGTATTTGGAGGGGTTTAGGGAACAATTCAGTTGAGTCCCTGTCTTGACTTCACTGTCTTAGCTCTATCTCCTTGATTCTTCTTTATTAGAATATTAAATCTTTTATCATCATACTATCCTTTCAACTGTTCAAATAAATTTATCTATGTCTTTTGACTTCTTTGTACAGGAGTTTTCCTAAGGCTGGAATCTTTTCATTAGGAATAATTGAAGAGGAGTGTCTAGATGGTAAAATAGAGCACCTGCCCTGGAATCAGGAGAACCTGAATCCAAATCCCACTTCAGACATTTAATAACTTACTAGCTGTGTGATCCTAAGCAAATCTCTTAGTACCATTTGCCTTGAGGAAAAAAAAAAAGAAAAAGAAAAAAGAAAAAGAATAATTGAAGGTCCAGGTTTTGTTGTTTGTTTTTTTTTTTTTCCCTCTCCATAGGATATACTCAGTTTTTCCAGGATTATTTTTGGTTGCAAGCTTATTACTTCAGGAATATTATATTCCAAGATTTCTCAGTTGCAGTAGAAAATCATAGGTCTTATGTGATACTGAATGGTTCCTTGATATTGAAGTTGGTACTTTCTAGATGCCTGAGGTATATTTTTTTTGACTTAGCTAATCCAGATTTTAGGTGTGACATTCCTGAGACTTTTTCTTTTAGAATTTCTTTTAAGGAGATATTTTCTATTTTTTTCTATTGATTTTTTTTTCTATTTTCACTTTGTCCAATATATTTGCATAGTTTTCATTTGAGTTTCTATTTGATTGATGAAACTTATCCATCTTTCTTTTTTTAATTACGCTTTTCAAGAAACCAATAATTCTTAAGTGATCTTTTTTTGTCCTATTTTCTAGGTGAATTTTGGATGGCAGATAGCAGGGTTTTCTATCTTCTCATTGTTTCTAATTTTGCATCATGGAATTTCTGATTTCTTTTTGGTCTAATGAAATTTTCAATGAGGTTTTTAATTGGATAAGGGTTTTTTTATAGTTTATTTTTAATATACATTGTTTTATGAATTATGTTGGAAAAGAAAAATCAGATCAAATGGGAAAAATCATGGGAGAGATAAAATATATATATATATATATATATATATATATATATATATATATATATATATATATATATATATATGTATATATATAAATAAAAGAACTAATCACAGCATTGTTGATGTACATTCAATCTCCTTAGTTCTTTCTCTGGTTGCAGATGGCATTTTCTGTCCAAAGTCTATTGGGATTCCTTTGAATCACTGAAAAAGAAGCAAGCCTTTCATTCTTCCTGTTATTGTGTACAATGTATTCCTGGTTTCGCTCAGCATCAGTTCATGTAAATATTTCCAGGCCTTTGTACGTCATTTTTTTATAAGCAATTATCTTCCATTACAATCATGTATCACGACTTGTTCAGCCATTCTCCAACTAATGGGCATCCATTCACTCCTTTTCCAAATCTTTGCTACCATAAAAAGAGCTGCTACAAACATTTTTGCACATGTGGGTTCTTTTCCCTCCTTTTTGATTTCCTTGGGATACAGACCCAGTAATGGCACTGCTAGGTCAAAGGGTATGCACAGTTTGATAGCCATTTGGACAGAGTTCCAGATTGTTCGCCAGAAACGGTTGGATCATTTTACAACTCCATCAACAATGTATTCGTGTCCCAGTTTTCCCACATTCCCTCTGACATTAATAATGATCTTTTCCTGCCATCTTATTAGCCAATCTAAGACGTATGAAATGGTACCTCAGTTTTTAATTTGCATTTCTCTAATCAATAGTGGTTTAGAGCATTTTTTCATATGACTATAAATGGCTTTAATTTAGTCATCTGAAAATTGTCTATTCATATCCTTAGACCATATAGCAATTGGAGAATAATGTATATTCTTATAACTTTAACACAGTTCTTTATATATTTTAGAAATGAGACCTTTATCAGAAATACCGGGTGAAAAGACTTTTCCCCAGCTTTGTGCTTCACTTTTAATCTTGTTTCTGTTGGTTTTTTGTGCAAAAACTTTTTTTTTTTTATTAAAGCTTTTTATTTTTCAAGACATATGCATGGATAATTTTGCAACATTAGCCCTTGCAAAACTTATATTCCAGTTTACTCCCTTTCTCCCCTAGATGGGAAGTAGTCTAACTTATGTTAAACATAGTAGAAATATATGTTAAATCTAATATATGCATATATATATTTATATAATTACCTTGCTGTACCAAAAAGATCAAATCAAACCAGAAAAAAATGAAGAAAATAAAATGCAAGCAAACAATAAAAAGAGGGAGAATGCTATCTTGTGAACCACACTCAGTTCCCACAGTCCTTTCTCTGAGTGTAGATGGTTCTTTTGATCATAAGACCATTGGAACTGGTCTGAATCATCTTACTGTTGAAGACAGCCACATTAATCAGAACTAATCACCGTATAATCTTGGTTCTGCTCATTTCACTTAGCATCAGTTCATGCATTCCAGGTCTCTCTGAGATCGTTCTGCTTATAGTTTCTTATAGAACAATAATATTCCATAGCATTCATATACCATAACTTATTATGGTGGATGGGCATCCACTCAGGTTCCAGTTTCTTACCCAATACAAAAAGGGCTGCCACAAACATTTTGTACAAAACCTTTTTAATTTAATGTAATCAAAGTTGTCCATTTTGTCTTTCATAATATTCTCTAATTCTTCTTTGGTGATAAAAATTCCTCCCTTCTCCAAAGATCTAATAGCTAAATTATCCTCTGTTGTCCTAATCTGTTTATGGTACCATCTTTTGGCCAAATCATGTATCCATTTTAACTTTATTTTGGTATGGAGTGTGAAAAGTAAGTCGATGCCGAGTTTCTAACATATTGTTTTCCAATTTTCCCAGCAATTTTTATGAACTTGTTCCTCCTAAGCATGCAAGTTCCTCCCTAGGAGTTCAAAGGGGTTAAACTCTTAGTAAAGACCAGAACTAGAGAATTGTTAAGTACCGATTTAGCACTTAGTAAGAACCTAATATCTCATTAATTCTCGGTAGCACTTAGTAAGAACCTAACAAACTTGTATTCAATTTTTATCTTTTGGTAAATTTCTTTCAACTTTTTATGTAATTTATTTATGTAATCCTTGTGGAAAATCCTTATCTCCCTTTGAGATTCTGTTTGCAGCTCTCTTTCTAGGTTAGATTTTGTTCTCAGTATATATTTTAATTCTTTACATTTGTTTGCCTCTTCTTTCATTTCTCCAGTTTTAATTCCTAAATTGGGGTTTTATGTTAGTATCTCAGCTGTGTTTTTGGGTGGGACAGTCAGCCTCTCTATACATCCTACCTCTCAATCTGAATTACCTGGCTCCTATGGTTCTTTGATTTTCAGAGTGCTGAATTTTCAGGATTCCCTCTATTTCAGAAAATAATGCTAAGTATCCTTTGAAGCCTTGAGTCCCAGATAATCTGAAAATTCTACTCCCAATAACTTGTGGTCCCTTCTGACTACCCTGGGATTTTCTCAAAGAGTACCTTCCCCTCTTGAAGCCTCCATATGCATATGTGTCTGGTCTATCTCTGGTAGCATTGGGAGCTTGTTTTGGGGTCTGTGGTTGGCCTTTTTCCATTTTCTGTGGGTTTCTTGCTGACTTTATGCAGTTCTTTGGTAGACTCTTTGTCATCATTGAGTCTGGCATAATTTTTACAGTAAGTGTGTTCGAGCTAGGTTATTTGCTTCTGATCAAGTAGCCAATCTTGGCTGGAAGTCACTATCAAGTTTTCTTTAAATTGCTTCTCTATGATTTCTAACATGATATTGCTCATAATATCCATCATTTTTTTTTTTCCCTGATCATACTTCTCCTGATCATACACCCATCCATAAGATAAGTTCATATTTGACTCTGATGTTGCTTTTGGCCAGTATTTCATACTATGTGAAACAAGAAAGTCATATTATGCGAAACACTTTCTGGACTTTTTAAATAATCATTATAAAATTATTATAACGTATACAGCTGTCACTTCTGTTTTATGTTTCCTGTTTTTCATAATGAATTATTTTTTAAATAATTCAAAATTGAGTAGTCCCATTCCGACCCTTTATCATGTATGAAGGTGACTCTGGGGTCCTGAAAGTGGAGCACAACCTCTAGCAGTTTCTATCTACTATGCTGGAAAAGATTTATAACAACCCTAGGCAACAGATTGACTCTATTTCCCAAGAACCAGTCAGCTGAGTATAAAGAGAAATCATCTCTAAGTTAGCCTACTGCATGAAACTTTATTTTGGCCAAGGAAACTCAAAGAAAAACACTAAATGGTCCTCATTCCTATTTCTACAGTGATGGTGGCGTCTTAAACTCAACTTACCTCAAACAATTCATTTACCCCTAAATCTGATACCTTTTCAAACTTCCCTATTATTGTCAAGACTCCACTATTCTCCAAGCTCACAACTGGGATTCAAATTCAACTCTTCATTCTATAGCCTCACTTTACTCTATCCAATACTATCTCCCCTATATCCAATCAAAAAGGTTCTGTTGATTTTATGTCTGTAACATCTCTAGCAAATGACCTACTTTATCTTCTCTGATACTGCTAACACTTTCATGTAGGGTCTTATTACATGATATCTGAACTATCTTGAATAGTCTGCCTAACATAAATGTATTCCCACCTCACTCCATCCTCCCCTCAGATGTTGAAATGATTACCTTAAAATGAAGGTCTGACTGTTTCAAGTTCAATTCTTTTTGTACAGCAAAATAACTGTTTGGACATGTATACATATATTGTATTTAACTTATACTTTAACATATTTAACATGTATTGGTCAATTTGCCATCTGGGGGAAGAGGTGGGGGGAAGGAGGGGAAAAATTGGAACAAAAGGTTTTGCAATTGTCAAAGCTGAAAAATTACCTATGCATATATTTTTTGTAAAAAATAATTAATTTAATTAATTAATTTTTAAAAATGAAGGTCTGACCATGTCACTCCCCTACTTGGTAAACTCCCTGTCGCCTCCACAATTAAATAGAAATTCTTCCAATGTTCAAATCCTTTCATAACTTGCACCACACCTTTTCAGTATCCTTACATTTTATTCCCAGTCATATTCTCTTCAATCCAGTGACACTGGCTTCCTTGCTGTTCCTCAAACAAGACATCATCTCTAAGTATTTTTACTGACTTTCTCATTCCTGAAATTTTCTTCCTCCTATTTCTACCTTCTGACTTCCCTTCAAATCCCAGGTAAAATCCCATTTCTACAGGAAACCTTTCCTGAGCCCTCTTAATTCTAGTACTTGTCTTTTAATGATTATTTCCAATTTATCCTGTATGAAAAGTTGTTTGCATGTTGTTTCCCCTATAAGATTTAAAGCTTAAAAGAAACTCAAATGCCATTTAGTCCAATCTGTACCTTAAAAAAAAAATACACCATAGAACATAAATGGGAAGAGTCTATTAATCTCTCCTTCCCTCTCTCCTCTCCCCCCCCTTCACCCCGGCCCCCAGACAATTAGAGTTACGTGACTTACTTGCCCAGAGTCACACAGCTACTAAATGTTTAGTGTCTGAGGTTGGATTTGAACTCAGGTCTTCCTGACTCCAGGGCCAATGCTCTATTCACCATTAATCTTTTCTTTAAAAACTTCCAGTGACAGGGAACAGGTTCTTCCCAAAGCGGCGTGCTTGACCTTTGAATAAGAGTTAGGAAGTATTTCTTTCTATCAGGTTTAGATAATATGTGCCTCTTTGTAACTACCAACCACTGTTCCTAATACTACTCTCTAAAAACAAGCAAAACAAATTCTTCTTTAATGTGTCAGCAAAAGTTGCCGACAGATTTCATATCAATATAAGGAAAAAATTCCCTAAATAACTATGCAAATGTTGCTGTTCAGGATTCCCTCTACACTCCAAGAACCTTTGCTGGAGGTTTTCATGTGAATATTAAGTTGTAAATCCTATACTACAGAATTACCTATAAAGCCAATTTATAAAAATACAATAGAAAAGAATTAAATTTGGGGCAGCTAGGTGATACAGCAGATAAAGTGCCACATTTGAAGTGAGGAAGAGCTGACTTCACATCTTGCCTTAGACACTAGTTTTGTGACCCTGGGCATTTAACCCAGTTTGCCTCTCTTTCCTTATCCAATAGAGAAGGAAATGGCATACCACTCCAATATCTTTGACAAGAAAACCCCAAAAGGGGTCATAAAGGCCAAACATTAAAAACAACTAAATGACAACAATTTAGAGAAACATGAAGATTTTGTCAAAATCAATTTATCCTGCAATACCCCTTTATAATATTCTTTTTGCAACAGTTTATTTCAAAATTTATATAATTTTTTAAATCATAAGAAAAAAGTAAAACTCCACTAAGCTTAATAAAATAGGAAATAGTTTCTCTTCTCCTACCAAGAAGATTCCAGAAACTATACTATTTTCATTAAAAGTACCAACACTTAATATTGATTGTAAGAGACTATACAATCTAGACAATTTTATAAATCATTTTTCACCTCCATCAGCAGATGTAAATTGTCTCCATCTTTTATTCTATAATACACTGACATTTCCTTATCTGTGGCCATGGAACCCTCAAGTAAATTTTTAAAGAATAAAAAATAATCAGGAGCAACCAAAATCTAGAGCTAAAGTTCTTAACCGAAGATCTGTGAATTTTAAAGGAAAATATTTTTGTAACTATTTCAGTACTATTGGTTTCTTTTATAATCACATGTATTCTATGTCTTTAAAAAGATATTCGGGGCAGCTAGGTGGCGCAGTGGATAGAGCACCAATCCTGAAGTCTGGAGGAAATGAGTTCAAATCTGGTTTCAGGCACAACACTTCCTAGCTGTGTGACCCTGGGCAAGCCACTTAACCCCAACTGCCTCAGCAAAAAATAAAATAAAATAAAACACCATTATTTTAAGAAGTCCTAAGCTTCACCAGACTACCAAAGAAGCCCATGAAACCAAAAATGATTAAAAACTCTTGGCCTAGAGTAATTTCTTAAAATTCTATAAGAACCACACACAAATACAAATACGCACACATCCTCCCCCCCAATAATTTTCTCCCCCCTCATTGATTTTCTAAAGCATATTAATATAATTCATTGAAACCTTCATTTAGTGGAATTTTATGGAACTTTTAAACAGTTACTTTTCCCTCTAAAAACTTACATGGATTTTCATCCCTGACCCCATTTCCAAATAATATTTAAATTTACCATCTTCCAGTCTCCATGTTGTAAATCCATATTTCATCTCTAGGCAGATAAAAATCATAAAATCCTCTGACTTGAGCATTCTAAAAAAAATAACACACACATAAAAAAGACTATTAAT
This sequence comes from Sminthopsis crassicaudata, assembly GCF_048593235.1. NCBI lineage: Eukaryota > Metazoa > Chordata > Mammalia > Dasyuromorphia > Dasyuridae > Sminthopsis > Sminthopsis crassicaudata. The sequence continues at coordinate 338,022,922 of NC_133618.1, read as the reverse complement.
TTAAAAGATAACAAGCATTTGTAGATTTTTATCTTAAATAGATATTATCACTTTACTTCATTTCACAAGTTTTAATTACTTATAAATTTTCTGAAAAAAATAATAATAGTAATAATATCTTCTCACTGTGATTGTGGTAATATTCAATATCAGGCTAATTTGTAAAATTCACCATTTACCAAGATCCTGTGAGTTAGAAGCATAAAGGTCTCAAGAATACATTAAAATCTTATTATATTTTTTGCCTCTGTACTACAATGTTCTGGTGAATGAAGGTAGAAGATGTACTGACCTTCCCCACTACAACTTTAATGTTACCTAATGTCAAGTGGAACTTCATAGGAATAGCTATTCTTTTATACCTACCTATACAAATAATTATCCCACTAAACACAGAGGCTTTCCCAAACCTTTACATCCCTCCTTCAAATCTCCCATTATTCTATCTCTCCTCACCCCTCAGTAGAGACCCTTGCCTTGCATTTCACTAAAAACAACGAAACCACTCGATGACAGTTCCTTCTCATGTCCCATCAAATGCTTTTGGCCATTCTCTCCTCCATCCCTGTCTCCTTTTGTCTCACAAGTAGCAGCCCCTTTACATGCACAAGGGATCATATTCCATGATGTCTGCCTTATCAACTCCACTATCACTTCTTTTTAATCACTTAGCTGTTTATTAGGGTTTCCTCCAAACATATAAGTCATTTTCTCCATCTTCCTTCAATTCCTAAATTTCATCTGTTACCAGAAACCTTTTTCAGTCTCTCTTTAAGCTGATGCCTTTTCTCTGAGATTACATCCAATTTACCTTGTCTATATCTTTATATATGTTGTTTGACAGTTGTCTTCGCCACTAGAGTTTGAGCTCCTTAAGAAGAGGGATTTAAATTTTGCCTTTGTATTCCCAGTGCTTAGCACAATACTGGCAAATACAAGGCACTTTATAAATGTTTATATACAGACTGATCTACTCAAATCAAAAATTTGTTTTGCTTGATTATATAAAGTTGTTGTGAGGGATTTTTTTTCTTTCTTTTTTTTTTTTTTTAAATTAAAGCTTTTTATTGACAAAACATATACATGGGTAATTTTTCAATATTGACCCTTACAAAACCGTCTCTTCCAAATTTTCTCCTCCTTCCCCCACCCTCTCCCCTAGCTGGCAGGTAGTCCAATACATGTTAAATATGTTAAAATATGTAAATTCAATATATGTATACATATTTATACAGTTATCTTGCCACACAAGAAAAATCAGATCAAGGAGGGAAAAAAAAAACCTGAGAAAGAATAACAAAATGCAAGCAAACAACAACAGAAAGAATGAAAATGCTATGTTGTGGTCCACACTCGGTTCCTACAGTCCTCTCTTTGGGTATAGATGGCTCTCTTCATCACTGAACAATTGGAACTGGTTTAAATCATCTCATTGTTGAAGAGAGCCATCTCCATCAGAACTGATCATTGCACAGACTTCTTGTTGCCATGTATAATGATCTCCAGGTTCTGCTCATTTCACTTAGAATCAGTCCATATAAGTCTCTCCAGGCCTTTCTGAAATCATCCTGTTGGTCATTTCTTATAGAACAGTATTTTCCATAACATTCATATATTAAAATTTATTCAACCATTCTCCATTGAAGGGCAGTTTCCAGTTTCTACACACTACAAAAAGGGCTGCCACAAACATTTTTGCACATGTGGGTCCCTTTCCCTCCTTTAAGATCTCTTTGGGATATAAGCGCAATAGAAACACTGCTGGGTCAAAGGGTATGCAAAGTTTGATAATTTTTTGAGCATAGTTCCAAATTGCTATCCAGAACAGTTGGATCCATTCACAGTTCCACCAACAATGTATCAGCATCCCAATTTTCCAACACCCCCTCCAACATTCATCATTATCTTTTCTTTCATCTTAGCCAAACTGAGAGTGTATAGTAGTATCTCAAAGCTGTCTTAATTGGCATTTCTCTGATCAATAGTGATTTGGAGCACCTTTTCATGACTAGAAATAGTTTCAATTTCTTCATCTAAAAATTGTCTGCTCATATCCTTTGACCATTTTTCAATTGAAGAATGGCTTGAATTCTTATAAATTTGAGTTAATTCTATATATATTTTAAAAATGAAGCCTTTATCAGAACCTTTGAATGTAAAAATGTTTTCCCAGTTTATTGCTTGAGGGATTTTTTTCAATGAGGGAATGAAGATAGGTGGGTGGAAAGCTGGAACTTCATTAATTGAAAAAAAAAAAAAGTGAAAAAATTTTCATTTTCTTTTATACACTTTCATGAACCTGCCCTTGTAATCAAAAATGATCTCTTGGAAGAGGTTGACACTATGACTATAGTCTATGATCACAGAACAGGGCCAAATAAGAGTAAAACAGATCAGTTCCATGACTTTAGCCCCAAACACAATGGGTAAAATCAAATATCTTCACTATATTTCAAGACACAATGAGAAAAAACATTCTTCCTATCAGTTTATTAAGTGCCTACTATCTGCTAGACAACAAATACAAAGACAAAAATAAAACAGTCTGTACTTGGAATAGTTTACATTCTATCTAGGAAGACAGTATGTATAAATTTAAAAGGCACAGGGGTAGGATGCAAACCAGCAATTTCATTAGTACTGAGATCTCCCAAGTGAGGAGACTTATTCTACTAATGCAGGTTAGTACCTTTTCTGCAACTTCTTAGAAGAGATGCCCAAATCCTGAAAAATTAGAAAATGCTATCAAAAGTCAGATTTGAACCCTTGTTTTGCTGGTTTCATGTCAGCTGTCTACCCACCACCATACTGCTTTTCATTATATACAAAACTAATACAAGATAATTTTAAGGGGAAAAGACTAATAATTGGAGGGCTCAAGAAAAATTTCATTGCAGAAGGTGGCATCGAAGCTGAACTAAGAGCTAGAGACAAGAGAAAAGCTAGGGGAAGCTAGGTGGTACAGTGGATTGAGCACCAGCCCTTAAATCAAGAAGACCTGAATTCAAATCTGGTCTCAGACACTTAACACTTCCTAGCTGTGTGACCCTGGGCAAGTCACTTAACCCCAATTGCCTCAGCCAAAAAAAAAAAAAAAAAAGATAGTAGGCACTTAATAAATTGAAAGCTGGTTCATGGATATGCCTTGTTGCTGGAGACAAGAATGACAAGCTAAGAAGGCAAATGGAAAATGGTGTATTGCCATATAAATATGTTGGATGGGTAGGCTGGTATCAAGTTGTGAAGAGCTAGAGTTAATACTGAATAGGGTCAAACTTGACTTTAGGAAAATCACTTACAACCATTTAATAGAATACTTATGCTGGAAACAGAACATATGGGTTTATTCACGATTTTAAGCAATGATAGTCCCATAAAAGCTATTATTTACATAGTGCTTTAAAGTTGTTTAACATTTTACAAATATCTCATTTCATCTTCACAACAACTCTAGAATTGAGACTAAGAAACAGTAAGTGTGTAGTATCTTGTAGCTACTAAGTGCCTTAAGCAGACTTGAACCTAAGTCTTACTGAAGTCAATTTTGGTGCTCTATCCATTACAATGCAAGATGCTTCCCTAGTAAAAGGGAAAGGAATAGGCAGAGACAATAGGCTAAACTAGACATACCAAATGAAACTATCCTCGTCTCAGCTGGTGAAACTAGTTTTTTAGACCAGCCATAATAATTTAATATCTCTGTTTTGCTATCACTAGGAAAATGAAGCAAAATTACAAAAGAACACATTTACTTAAGATTCACGACAAACCTGTAAAGACCTTCAAAGGTCATTTAGTTCACAACATCCTAAATCTAAATTACAAAAAGCAGAAACAAAAATAACACATTACCTTAACAACCAGGTTGTAAGCTCCTTAAAGGCAAAGATTATGTCTTATTCGTGTGTCTATCTCCAGCATAGTTTTGGTCTTACATCACCAATTGCCCACTGGCCATTTCAAACTGGATGTTCTGGAAAAATCTCAAACCCAAAACATATCGAAGAGAAGTCATTTACCCATCCTTCACCCCCCAAACTCTCACTAACTTCGAAATTTCTCTTTTTTTTTTTTTTGTTTTTTTTTCTGGGATGTCATTATCCTTCCAGTTTCCCAGATTGATTGCCTCAACATTATCGGCAATTCTTCACTCTTCCTTAATACCATAAATCGCTAAATCTTGCCGTTTCAACCATCACATACAACCTCTTCTCTCTTCTCAACAATCCCTCATCATCTCTTGCCTAGATTATTTCAACAGGCTATTGCCTGTAGGATAAAATATTTTAGTTTTTTAAGCTCTTCACTACATGGGCTTAATCTTATTTTTCCATCTCATTGAAGTTTTCTCCCCTCTCTCGAAATGCCAATAAGGGAAATTGGACACTTCCTTGTGGCTAACAAATGCTGCCTGTCTCCCTGCCTTTCTCACGCCGGCTAACTGAATCCCCTTTTCCTTCAAGATGTAGCTTCGGCATCACCTGAATCCTTTCCTGATTCCCTCAACTGCTAGGACACTTGTCCCATATCAAACTATTCTATATATATTTTTATATTTACATAATATATATCCTTTCTAGTAGGAATTGTTCCATTTCCATTTCTTGTATCCCTATCTTGTATACAAGCACAGAGCAGGCATCTGCCAAGTGCTGGCTAAATGAAATCAGATATAAAGGAAATTTTCCTAACTCGGGAAGGAGGAAGAGACGAGAGAGGGAAGGGAAAGAGAGAGAGTGCGTGTGGGGGAGAGGGGATAATACAAAATGTATTTCAAAAGAATTAATTTCCTTTGTGATGCTTTGCAATTTTATTTTATGCATTCAAAACCATGACTGGGTTAGGGTCGCAGGTTTCCGCCGGACTGACACAGGGGACCTCGTACCACATTGCCCTGCGGGGAGGTAGGGGTGAGGCCTGAGACGACTTAGAAGGCGACACAGACCCGAGCTTTGATTACCGACCTTGTAGCCGCCCCAGACAAGCATGTGTCGCCCGTCGCTGACCGCGACGTGGCCGCTACGCTCGGCTGGAGTGACCGCCTCGAGAAGCTCCAAGCCCTCCTGATCTGCGGCCCCCGGCCCCGGCGGCGACTCCGCCACCTGCAGCTCCTCCTCCTCTCCATCAGCCATTTTGGTTTGTTCTTTGTTCAAGAACCACCGACGCCCCGGGCCTCGGGGAGACAGAAAACAAATCCGCCCTCGGGCCCTCTCTGGATGATGCCGGGCCGGTCTCCCCGCCGCCCGACTGGCCCCGGAGTTGCGTCAGCGTCGGCCTAGGGCCCCCGCGGGCCGGCCGGCGGCCTTTGCCGTAGGCTCCGCTGTCAGGGGGGAAGCAGCCGGGGCCGCAAGGACCCAGATGCCCCGGGTCCGGCCCCGGGTCGGGCTGCTTCGCTTCGCTTCGTCCAGGCCGCCACTGGGACGGCCCTGGCCAGCGTCAAGGGCCTGGCCTGGCCTGGGCTCCCCGCCCCGCGAGAACCGACTCCGGCCCGAGCCTGAGTTCCGTCGGACAGCCCCTTGTTTATACCTCGGAGCGGAAAGCGTCGGTTCTCCTGGGGCAGATCCTGGACGCAAACGCTGAGAGGCCTAGCGGAGCTGTCAGCGCCCTCAAGCGGAGGTCCTCCAGGCCCCTCCCTGATTTTGCTGGCTTCCTCCGCCCTCCTTCTGGCGCAATTCCTTTTCCCGACCTAGGGGAGTTGACTAGGATAAACCAGAGCTGGCAGGGTTAGCCCAGGAGCCAGAAAAGCGAGTGGACAACTTTACAAACGCCAACCTGTGAGCAAAGTGTGAACTAAGGTAGTGGCAGCCAGAGGAGCGGGACGAAGTTGAAGCTATCTCTAAGATTTCTTCCGGACTTTGGACAAAGGGATGGGGGTTGGGGGAAGGAAGGGCTCGTTGAAGGTTGGGAAACCACTTCTTGTAGTCTACTAATGTAGCACTTAATGAGATCCTGCTGTACCAACCACTGTATACTTGGCTACACAAAAACAACAGGTGCAAGCAGTTATGTTCAAGCAAGATAGAATAAATTTGAAATAATAAGTGGAAGGGAAGGATACTTAAGAATTTCTGGGTGTTTTATGCCGAATTCAAAAATACAATAGAATTTTTGTCTCCAATCTTTATTGAATGAAACCGGAATTGTTATATTAAATATTATTCTACATAAGGGGGTTATCAAGTGTGTGGTCTGGTTGAGGGAAGAGAGCAAATTGTGAAAAGTTGCTAATTGGCTTGTTCTTTCATACTATGTTAAGTCCCAGCTTATATGCTTTGTAGGGAGAAAGGGATAAGATTTATATAGTACCTACAATATTCAAAGGACTTTAACCTCATGGGAAAGGTAGGTGCTAGTATTATCCCAATTTTTCAATTAAGAAAAGTGAGGCATGGGGCAGCTAGTTGGTGTAGTGGATAGAGCACCAGCCCTGAAGTCAGAAGGACCGGAGTTCAAATTTAGCCTCCGTTACTTACTGGGCAAGTCACTTAACACCAACTGTCTCAAAAAATAAAATATTTAAAAAAGAAAAGAAAAGTGAGGCAAATATCGATTAAGTGACTTCCACAGGGTCGCAAAGGCAGAAAATATTTGAGGTGAGATTTGGATCTACATCTTCCTGACCATATAGACCCAGGAATCCTATTCACTGTGTCACCTGGCTACAGTCTCAAATGCCACCACATCATGTAGTAATAAAGCATCTGTGATATAGCTATCTTTCTTTTCATTATTTCTGTTGAGATTATTTTTATTTTTTTAATTTTTTCCTGGATATACATGTACATTAATATTTTTAATACACATTTCTTTATGAATCATGTTGGGAGAGAAAAATTAGAAAAGGGAAAAATCACTAGGGAAAAAAAGAAAAAGTGAACATTGTATGTATTGATTTACATTAAATCTCTTTACATTTCAATTTACAATTTTACAATTCAATTCTCTTTCTGGATGCAGATGGTGTTTTCTATACAAAGTTTATGGGGATTGCACTGGATCACTGAACCTCTGAAAACCAAATTTCTCATAGTTGATCATTGCACAATCTTGGTGTTACTGTGTACAATATATTCCTGGTTCTGCTTGTTTCACTCAGCATGAGTTTGTATAAATCTTTCCAGACCTTTCTAAAATCAACTTGTTCATTTTTTATAGAACAATATTATATTACTTTCATGTATCATAATTTAACTATTCCCCAAATGATGAGCATCTACTCATCTTCCAATTCTTTGTCACCACAAAAAAAGCTGCTACAAACATTTTTGCACATGTGGGTCCTTTCCTCTCTTTTATGATTTCTTTGGTATACAGACTCAGTAGTGGCACTCTTAGATCAAAGGGTATGCACAATTTGATAGTCCTTTGGGCATATAGTTCCAAATTGCCCTCCAGAATAGTTGGATTATTTCACAACTCCACCAATAATGCATTAATGTCCCAGTTTTCCCACATCCCCTCCAAAATTTATCATGATCTTTTCCTCCTATCTTTGCCAATATAAGAGGTATAAGGTGGTACCTCAAGAGTTGTTTCAATTTGCATTTCTCTAATCAATAGTGATTTAGAGAATGTTTTCATATGAATGTAGATTACTTTAATTTCATCATCTGAAAATTGTTCATATCCTTTGACTATCAATTAGGAATGACTTCTAATCTTAGAAATTTGACACTTTAGAAGTATGGGCTTTATCAGAAACATTGGCTGTAAAAAAAAAAAAAAAATTTCCCCAACTTTGTACTTCCCTTTTAATCTTGTTTGTGCGAAAACTTTTTAATTTAATGTAATCAAAATTGTCCATTTAGGGGAAGCTAGGTGGCGTAGTGGATAGAGCACCAGCCTTGAATTCAGGAGGATCCCAGTTCAAATCTGGTCTCAGACACTTAACACTTCCTAGCTGTGTGACCCTAGGCAAGTCAGTTAAATAACTTAGGCAAATGTGTCTATTTAATTAATTACAATACTATATAAATATCTGAAAAAATAGGTAAAGAAGGAATCCTGCCAAATTCCTCCTATTTCATAAATATGGTAATGATGTCTAAACCAGGAAGAGCCAAAACAGAGAAAGAAAATTACACACCAATCTCCCTAGTGAATATTAATGCAAAAATTTTAAATAAAATATAAGCAAAGAGATTAACAACAATTTATCAGCGGGATAATACACTGACCAAGTGGGATTTATATCAAGAATACAGAGCTAGTTCTGATGAGGTTAGGATTCCTGGTAGTCAGGGAATTAAGTAATGAGGTTAGTGGCAGGTTCAGGGTTCAGGGAACCAAATGAAGAAGTTTGGCTCCCCTACATTTCTCTAGGATTTGTTGTAGGGCAGGGAGATGTGGGAACCTCTTCTGGCAGCGCAGAGGTCCTTCATAAAGGAATTTACAAACCCAAAAAGCTAGACTGGTAAAAGAAGTTTATTATTGGCATTGGGAAGTCAGCCTTTGCTATGAATGAATATAAAGACTGAATTCCTTGATGGCAAGGTCCCAACAGAAAAGTAAAGTTTCTAGCAGAAAAATCCCGACAGAGAGGTATAAAGTCTTGTTAGGGAAATAGATGAGAAAGAGATTAAAGAGGGGTTAATACTGAAAGAGAATATTTCAACAGGCAGAGGGTTGCTCCATGCATGGCATGTTAGGTCCTCTGCAAGGACTGAGCCCCAAGTTGGCTCATTTTATAATAGAAACCTAAGCTAGCAGCTCTTGATGGGGGTTGGGTGTAGTTTGAGCTGGAATCAGAGAAAATCTTGGAATTGAATGAATGTAATCTCCAGCTCAGGACTCAACTCGCCCCACCTAGATAACAGAATGAAGATGTTTGTCCTGTTTCCCTCAGGTGGGGTCTTTTACAGAGGCCAGAATTAAAGGAGACTTTCTCCTTGAAAGAATTTCAGAGAAAGAGTTTCGAGTTGCCCCTTTCAGTTTCAGGCTATCTTCATCAGTTCAATATCAGGAAAACTATTACCATAACTGACCATATCAATAACAAAACTAACAGAAATTACATGTTATTCTCAACAAATGCAGAAAAAGCTTTTGACAAAATACAACACCCATTCCTGTTAAAAACACTAGAGAGCATAGGGATAAACGGAATTTTCCTTAAAATAATAAGCAGCATCTATCTAAAACCATTAGCAGGCATTATAGAAATGGAGAAAAACTAGCTACATTAAACTAAACTAAAAAATGTCCATTATCACCATTGTTATTCAGTATTGTATTAGAAATGTTAGCTTTAGCAATAAGAAAAAAAGTTGAAGGAATTAAAATGGGCAATGAGGAGATAAAGCTATCACTCTTTGCAGATGATATGATATACTTAGAGAAACCTAGAAAATCATCCAAAAACCTTCTTGAAACAACAGCTTTAACAAAGTTTCAGGATATAAATCATTAACATTTCTATGTATTACTGCCAAAGCCCAGCAGCAAGAGATAGAGAAATTCTACTTGTGTGGCTCAGAATGGTAAGTGGTCATCGTTTAATAAAAAATGCTGGGGATATCTCTAGGAACAAAATGGAAGTTTATAAGAGCTTCTTGTGAGAAGATCCAGTGGGAGAATCAATCAAAAGAAGGAGGCACCTTTTGGATTAGGTTTTACACTTTAAATAATCCCTAAAGAAAATACCCCTTCTGCCACTGACCATTATCCTCATTGACTGAGGGTCTTACATTCTAAATTTGGGGAACTACCCAGGAAATTGAACTTTGGCCAATAAATACAAAGTTGCCCATATCTGATAGAGGTAGGAAGAAAATGATGTCATAGATGTCAATTTTATTTTTATTTTTAGTTCCAAATTCTCTCCCTCTTTCTACCCCCTCCCAAAATACTTATGGTCAAATAAGATGAGCATCCTACCAGTTTCCAATTCTTTGCCACCACAGAAAAAGCTACTGTAAATATTTTGGTGAAAATAGGCTATTTCCCTTTTTTTAAATCTCTTTGGAATACAGACCTGGTAGTAATATTGCTAGGTCAAAGGGTATGCCTAGTTTTATTGCATTATAGCAATTCCAAATTGTTCTACAGAATAACAGTTCTAATAGTTCACAACTCCACCAACAGTATATTAGTGTAGCTATTTTATCACATCCCCTACAATATTTGTCATTTATCATGTTAACTAATGATAGGTATAAAATGGCACCTCAGAGTTATTCTGATTTGCATTTCTTTAATTATTAATAATGTAGAGCATTTTTTTTCTTATGACTATTGATAGCATTTCTTTCTGAAAACTGCCTTTTTATATTACTTGACCATTTGCCAATTGAAAAAGCAGCTTTTATTCTTATAAATGCCTCAGTTCCATACATATACATATTAAAAATAACTCTACTAGAGAAATTTGCTTCAAAAATATTCCTCACTTTTCTCTTTTTCTTCTAATTTTAGCAGCATTGTTTTGTTAAAAAACAAAACAAAACAAAACAAAAAAAAAACTTTTTAATTGGATGTAACCAAATTTACTCATTTTACATCCTGGGAACCTCTCTTGTTTGGGCATGAACCTTTTCCAAAGATTTGTCAGGTAAATTTAACCATGTTCTTCTAACTTACTTATATGACCTTTTTTATATCTGAACTAAACCCATTTTGCGCTTATTTTGATATATCTTGTGAGCTGTGAGCTATGCCAACATTCTGTAGACTGCTTTCTGGTTTGCCTAACAGGTTTTGTCAAATAATGAGTTCTTCCCCTAACTACTGGAATTGATCAACACCCCCCCTTTTTTTTTTTTAAATTTAGACCAAATCACTAAAATGATTACAGTTTTATAGTATACAAATTTGAGAGCTGGTACTACTAACTCTTCTTCCTTTACATTATTTTTTTTTCATTGATTTCCTTGATATTTTTGCCTGTTATTGGCCTTTTATTCCTCCAAATAAATTTTATTACTTTTCCTAACTCTATAAAGTAATTCTTTGATACTTTGATTGGTAGCACTGCACATGTAAATTTAGGTAGTATTGTCATTTTTATTGTATTGGCTCAGTCTACCTATGAGCAATTAATATTTTCCAGTTATTTAGACGTTTTTATTTATGTGAAAAGGATTTTAATTATTATATTTATATAGTTCCTATGTATGGCTTGGCAAGAAGTCTCCCAAGAATTTTATGCTATCTGTATCTATTAAGTGGAATTTTCTCTATTTATCTTTTGGAGTTTGTTAATATAATGAAATGTTGATGATTACATAGGTTTATTTTATATCCTCAAACTTTGCTATCATTTACAAAAAGTAATTGTTCTGTTTCCTCATTGGCTATATTTATTCCTTCTATTTCTTTTTCTTTTGTTACTGCTATAGTTATTGTTTCCAGTACAGTACTGAAAAAGAATAATGGTGAATAGCATTAGAAGAATAATGACCATCCTTGTTTCACCCTTGATTTTGTTAGATTTATCCTTATTACAAAAAATATTTGCTTACAATTTTACATAAGTATCCTTTCTCGTTTTAAGAAAAATTCTATTTATTTTAATGTGTCTGTGTTTTAAAAAATGGATATTAGCTGTTGACAAAATCTACTCTCACTGATATTTGGTAATCATCTTATATTTATTGATTTTGTTGTTAACGTGGTCAATTAAATTTATAATTTTCTTAATATTAAACCAGCCATACTTTTCTGGTATACATTTAGTCTCGTCATAGCATATGATCGTTGTGATGCTATCAAGCATTATTTTTTAAAATTTTTGCATCAATTAGGGGATCATTAGGTTAATTGGTTTGTGCTTTTCTTTCTCTGTTTTTGTGCAACATTTTAATTATTATTTATTTTTTTTTTGAGAGGCAATTGGGGTTAAATGACTTGCTCAGGGTCACACAGCTAGTATTAATTAAATATTAAGTGTCTGAGATCTGATTTGAACTCAGGTCCTCCTGACTCCAAAACTGATACTCTACTGTACCATCTAGCTATCCCTCTGTTAACATATTTCTCCCCTCCCCTTGAAGCTGGGGTTAAGTGACTTGCCCAGGGTCACACAGCTAGGAAGTGTTAAATGTCTGAGACCATATTTGAATTCAGGTCCTCCAGAATTCAAGGCTGGTGCTCTATCTACTGCGCCACCTAGCTGCCCCCTTATGACTCCTTTATTTTTAAAAATAGTTTATATAGTAGCAGAATTAATTGTTCCTTAAATGTCTGATAAATTTTGCTTGTAAGTCTATCCAATCCTAGTTGGGGGTTTTTTGGCCATTGGGAATTCATTTATGATTTATTCATTTTCTTTTTCTAAAACAGGATTATTTAAGTATTTCATTTCCTCCCCTGCTAATCTGGGCAATTATATTTTTGTAAATATTTGTTCATTTCATTTAAAGTGTCAGTTTTACTTTTATTAGCATAAAACTGAGCAAAATACCTCCTAATAATTGCTTTTATTCATCTTCATTGATTGTGAATTCACCCTTTCCATTTTTAATACTGATAATTTGAATCTCTTTTAAAAAAATCATATTACCCAATAGTTTATCTATTTTACTTGATTTTTTTTTTTTCTTCATAAAACTAATTCCTACTTCAACTTCATTGGGTTTGGTTTTTTTGGTTTTTTTTTCACTTATAATTTTATTAAGCTCTCATTCGATTTTTAGGTTTTCTATTTTGGTGTTTGAGGATTTTATTTTTTGAAATTTTTTAAGGGTTTTTACTTGCATGTCTAATTTGTTGATCTCCTTTTTTCTTTATGTTACTAATAAGCACTTAGAGATATAACTTTAGTTGCATCCCACAGAGTTTGGTATATTGTTGTATTGTTATTATCTTTAATGAAACTATCAATTGTTTTTGTGATCTGTTCTTTGACCACTCATTATTTAACTTCGAGTTAGTTTCCAATTAACTTTTCATTCCTGCTTCAAAGAATTTTTTCAAATGTCAGTTTGATGAAAAAAAAAAAAAAAGCTTTTAATATTTCTGTTTTTCTGAATTTGTTTGTGAAATACCCAAAGGTCTGGTTAGTTTTTATGAAAGTAATGATACATATACATGAATATATCTGAAAATAGATAAACTCTATTGCCATTCATTATTTTATGGTTTGACTTATCTAAATCTAAGAGATATGAATTGAGATTCTCTTCCTCCACTAGTTTTATTATAAATTTTTTATTAATTTTATAAACTATTATGAATTTTTTTTCTGAAACTAATTTAACATTTCCTTTTAAATTTTAGATACTATATCATTTGGTGTATATTTATGTTAATTCATTGACTTTGGTACTTTTTATCAAAAATGAAATTTCCTTGATTAACTCATTTAATTAGGTTTTAATTTTGCTTTGTTTTGATTTCATGATTGCTACCCCTGCATTTTTTACTAAAGCTGAAACATAATTGATTCTGCTCCAGCTCATTTTAATGTATCATTTTGTTACAAGCATGTTTATTATATATAATATATTGTTGGATTATGGTTTTTAATTCAGTCAGCTATCCTTTTTCATTTTATGGGTGAGCTCCTTCTATTCATGTTCATAGTTATGATTGCTAAGTATGCAATTCTAATTTTTTCTCTTCTATTTACTTTTTTCTATGAAGTTATATAATAATATACATTCTATATAATTTTATAAATTATATGATATATAAATTCTTCCTTACACACTTCACTTACATGAGATAATTTTCCCCATCCTTCCTCTGTTTTCTCTTGTGTATCTTTCTCATCCTTCTTTTCTTCTTTTGAGGTCTCACCATAAGAAACTCACATAAGGGTTACATGTATCATCTTATCATATAGAAATACAAATTGTTTAACCTGATCAAATCCCTTATGATTGTTCAATTTTTTTTTTATGCTTCTCTTCAGTTATGTGTTTGAAAGTCCTCTATTTTCATTAAATATCCATTTTTCCTTAATAGGATAATAATTTTGCTGGATAGATTATTTTTGTTTATTTATTATAGTTTCATGGCCGTCTGGAGAATCACATACTTTTTTTTTTTAGTATAAGATTATACTAAAATAGTTATTTTTTTAGGTTAAACATATACAATTCTTCTAAAAATATTTCCACCTTTATCATGCTGCAGAACAAAAATCAGATCAAAAAGGAAAAAAAAAATGAGAAAGAAAAAAACAAGCAAGCAAACAACAAAAAGGTAAAAATATTGTGATCCAAATTCAGTCCCCATACTCCACTCTCTGGATGCAGAGGGCTCTCTCCATCACAAGTCTACTAGAATTCCCCTGAATCACCCCATTGCTGAAAGAGCCAACCCAACTGATCATCACATAATCTTGTTATTGCTGTGAACAATGATCTCCTGCTACTGCTCATTTTACTTAGCATCAGTTCATGTCTCTCCAGACCTTTCCAAAATAATCCTGCTGATCATTTCTTATAGAATAGTAATATTTTATAACATTCATATACTGTAACTTATTTAGCCATTCCCCAACCAATTAATGGCATCTAGTTAATTTCTAGTTCCTTGCCATTACAAAAAGGGCTGCTACAAACATTTTTACACATGGGGCTCCATTTTTCTTTTTTCTGATCTCTTTGGGGATAGAGACCCAGTAGAGATACTGCTGGATTAAAAGATATGCACAGGTTGATAGCTCTTTGGGCATAGTTCCAAATTGCTCTTCAGCATGGTGGATGGAATATTATATTCTTAAGACTTCTATTCTTTTATAGTTGTAACTGCTAACTAAATTTTGTATCATAGCTGTGGCTCAGCTTTTGAATTTTTTTTTTTCTTTCTGGTTAATTGCAGTATTTTCTCCTTGGCTATGAATTTGAATTTTAGCTTTAATTTCCACTGGTCACTCTTGAAAAAAAATCTAAAAATGAGTTTTCATTTTGAAATTTTTTTTCAGAAATGACCAGAGTACTCTTTCAATTTCTACTTTGCCATCAGGTACTAAATATCTTGACATTTTTCTTGTATATTTTCTTGAAATATGATGTGAAGGATTTGTTGTTGTTATTGTTCATGGATTTTAGGTAGTCTAATAATTCTTTAATTATCTCTCCTCAATTTATTTTCTAGGTCAGTTGTTTTTCCCATGAGATATTTCACACTTTCTTCTATTTTTTCAGTCTGGTTAAAAAAAAAAAAAAAGTGTCCAACACACACAGAAAAAGAAAAATCTTCCAGAAATAGTCAAATGATAAAAGAGTAAAACTTTGCTAAAGAAATTTTTTAAAATTAAAAATTAAAATATATAAAATGAAACCTTATGCAGTCATTTTTTTCTTTTTTACCAAGCTGTTACTTCTCTTCATAATTTTTTGCAGAGCTATAATTTCTTTTCCCATTCTCCTCTCCCCACATTTTGATTATTAAAAATGATCTTTAGTTTTTATAAATCTTTCTTAAGGGCTTCTGGATATTGTTGGTGGATTTGTTTCCAATCTGCATTTTTCTCTCTGGCAGATGCTTAGCTTGTAGATATTTTTAAATCATTATCTACCTTTGAATTTGTGTTTTAAGCTTTACTGTCCCCATAATATTTTTATGGTCAACTTTTTTTTTTTTTTTTTTTTTTGGTGTTTAATCATTTTCCTGCTTCTTAATTTGAACTTTTATGTTACAGTTAAGTTTTGCTCATTTCCAATATGTCCTTCTGTTGCTTCCATAACTCAATTGGGAAGAGGGGCACTCTATAAGTTTTCATTGTTTCTAATATTGTTATCCAAGAAGAGATTTGTTCACTGCCCTCCTGATGAGTATTCTATTACTTATATAGATATGGTTCCTGCTACCCCATACATAACTTGCAAGTTCTCCTTCATACCCTAAAATCTAGAACAGGACAATGAATGACATAGCTGCTGAATGGCACCCATTCCTGTTCCTAGTGCAACACTCTTTCAGCACAAGAAATCACTTCTCTTACTTTCTCAGGGTACTATGTTGCTCCCTAGCACTGCCTTTCCCACAATCTAGTGCTATCCCTTCCCTCTTAACCGCTCTAATCTCAGTTTCTGTAAACTTATTTTTGCCTTCCTAAACTGCCCTGAATTGGGAAAAAATGACTTTTCTTGTAGGTGGAAAACCTACAATTTGGCATTTTCTGTGGTCATTGTAAAAGAGGTTTGAGGAGGCCTACAGCAAAGTTGTGCTTCTCACTAAGTCATCTTATCTTTAACTAATTTAACTGGTTTTTAAATGATTTAAAGAATTTAATCTATGTGGTATTGTGTTTTTATTATTTTCTGTGTCACTTCATTTGTGACTTGATTTCAGTCTAGGCATGTTATATTTTTATAAATATTCATCCATTTCATTTACATCATCAGTTTTTACTTTGGTGAAAAAGTTCCTATTTCTGGTCTTCATTGGTGAATTCAACTTTTTAATTCTTCATACTAGTGATTTGGTTTCTTTTTTTTAAAAACCAGGTTAGCTAATGGTTTGTTTTTTTTTCTAAAAATAACTTTTAACTTTATTAACTCAATAAAGTTTTTTTTGCTTTTAATTTTTGTTAATTTTTTCTTTTATATATCCATCACTTCTGTTTGGGTGTTTAATTGAGGATTTTCAGTTTGTTTTTTCTACTTTTTAAACTTACATGCCCAATTCATTTATCTCTTCTTTCTCTCTTCTACTAAAGAAAGTATATAGAGATATACATTTTTCCCTAACCCAAAAATTTTGATATATTGTCTCATTATTGTCATCCTTAATGAAATTATTGTTTTTAATTACTTTTTTTGACATTTTTTAGAATTTTTATATTGAATCTCTAATTAATGTTTTATCTTTGTTTCAAAAACCCTCATTAAACATGCTTCTTTTATTGATTACATGCAATAAAAGTATTTAATGCTTCTCTTTTTCTATATTTTTGTCAAGTTTTTTAATGCCTTAAAATATAATGAATTTTTGTGAAGGTGTTATGCTGAGAAATATGTGTACTTCTATCCCCATTCAGTACAGAGATGTCTTAACACATACTTTCTGGGTGGAAAAAAATGGAAGCATGACACATTTAAATTTTAATTTGCATGAACTTTCTCCATTGTTTCTTTAAGTCTAGATAGTCATCAAAATCAATCAAGCCCCAAATGTCAGTGTTTGCTGATTTCTGAGGTATAAATGTTTACAATGAAAATTTAACAAACAGTTCTCCTGTGCATACCCTTTGACCCAGCATTGCTATTATTGGGCTTATATCCCAAAGAAATACTAAAGAGCAGAAAGGGACCTGTATGTGCCAAAATGTTTGTGGCAGCTCTTTTTGTTGTAGCTAGAAACTGGAAGATGAATAGATGTCCATCAATTGGAGAATGGTTGGGTAAATTATGGTATATGAAGGTTATGGAATATTATTGCTCTGTAAGAAATGACCAGCAGGAGGAATACAGAGAGGCTTGGAGAGACTTACATCAACTGATGCTGAGTGAAATGAACAGAACCAGAAGATCGCTGTACACTTCAATGCTGTATGAAGATGTATTCTGATGGAAGTGGATATCTTCAACATAAAGAAGATCCAACTCACTTCCAGTTGATCAATGATGGCCAGAAATAACTACACCCAGAGAAGTAACACTGGGAAGTTAATGTAAATTGTTAGCACTACTGTCTATCTACCCAGGTTACTTATACCTTTGGAATCTAATACTTAATGTGCAACAAGATAATGGTATTTACACACATATATTGTATCTAGGTTATATTGTAACACATGTAAAATGTATGGGATTGCCTGTCATGGGGGGAGGGAGTGGAGGAAGGGGGGGGAATATTTGGAAAAAATGAATACAAGGGATAATGTTATAAAAAAAAATTGCTCATGCATATATACTGTGGGGGAAAAATTCTAAATAAAATAATAAATAAAAGAAAATTTAACAGTTCTCTTAAGCTAGTTCAAGATGATTTCAGCACATCCCTGATTATATCTATTTTTTTTTTTAATCCTTTTCAGATCCCTCATTT
This sequence comes from Sminthopsis crassicaudata, assembly GCF_048593235.1. NCBI lineage: Eukaryota > Metazoa > Chordata > Mammalia > Dasyuromorphia > Dasyuridae > Sminthopsis > Sminthopsis crassicaudata. The sequence goes on along the minus strand of NC_133618.1, from coordinate 338,004,982 downwards.
CTTTTTTTTTTTCTTTTTTTTTTTTTTTTTTTTTGTTTTTGTTTTTGTTTTGCTGAGACAATTAGGATTAAGTGACTTGCCCAGGTTCACACAGCTAGGAAGAATTAAGTGAGACCAGATGTGAACTCAGGTCCTCCTGACTTCAGGGCTGGGCTCTATCCATTGTGCAACCTAGCTGCCCAGCTCATTTCTTTTTTGGGGGGAGGGGAAGGTAATTGGGGTTAAATGACTTGCTCAATGTCACACAGGTAGGAAGTTTTAAGGTCATATTCGAACTCAGGTCTTCCCGATTCAGGGCTAGTGCTTTATCCACTGCACCATTTAGCTGTCCCCTTTTTAATTTTTGTTAGATTTGAAAGGAATAAACTGAGGTCCCTAGTATGAATAAATTTACAGTCTATATTTCCCTGTAATTTATTTAACTTTTCCTTTAAGTAGATGCTATGGCATGTTATTTGTTTTTGGTTTTTTTTTCTTTTAACTAAGACTATTTTTCCTTGTCTGAAGTCATAATTATTATCCTTGTCTTACTTCAATTAATGATAGATTTTGCCTCAGTTCTCAGTTTTTACCCTTCTCTTACAAGTTAATCCTTTTACCAGTTTAGATGAGTCAAGTTCAAGTGTCACCTACAATTCCTCTAACCCTTCTTTATTTACATAGACTTATACAACCCAAACATGTCAAATAATTTCCCCCACTTTTTCTATCCTCCCACGATTTATTTGTATTCTTCTTTTCCTTTTCTCTCTTAAGATTATCAAATCATAACTGTGATGGACTTGGTTCTTTTCAAGAATGAGGTGATTCAGGTCAATTCCAATAGACATGTGATAGAGTCACTCGCATCCACAGACAGGACTATAGGGATTAAATATGGATCACAACATAGTATTTTTCACCTTTTTTGTTGTTGTTTGTCTTTTTCTCATCTTTTCCCCATTTGATCTGATTTCTCTTGTGCAGCATGATAAATGTGGTAATATGTTTAGAAGAATCCCACATGTTTAACCTATGTTGGATTACTTGCAAGGAGAAGAGGGAGAAAAATTGGGGACATTTTAGTATTTTATTTTTCCAATTACATGTAAAGATAGTTTTCAACATTTCGTTTTTGTAAGATTTTGAGTTCCACAATGTTTGACAAAAATTGCTGGGAAAATTGGAAATTAATATGGCAGAAACTAGGCATTGCTCCACACTTAACACCATACACCAAAATTAGTTCAAAATGGGTTCATGACCTAGGCATAAAGAATGAGATTATAAATAAATTAGAGGAACATAGGATAGTTTACTTCTCAGACCTGTGGAAGAGGAGTGAATTTATGTCCAAAGAAGAACTAGAGATCATTATTGATCACAAAATAGATTACATCAAATTGAAAATTTTTTGTACAAACAAAACTAATGCACATAAAATTAGAAGGGAAACAATAAACTGGGAAAACATTTTTATAGTCAAAGGTTCCGAAAAAGACCTCATTTCCAAAATATATAGAGAATTGACTATAATTTATAAGAAATCAAGCCATTCTCCAATTAATAAATGGTCAAAGGATATGAACAGACAATTCTCAAATGAAGAAATTGAAACTATTTCTAGCCATATGAAAAGATGCTTCAAGTCATTATTAATTAGAGAAAGGCAAATGAAGACAACTCTGAGATACTACTACTCACCTGTCAGATTGGCTAGAATGACAGAGAAAGATAATACACAATGCTGGAGGGGATGTGGGAAAAAGGGACACTGATACATTGCTGGTGGAATTGTGAATACATCCAGCCATTCTGGAGAGTGATTTGGAACCAAGCTCAAAAAGTTATCAAACTGTGCATATCCTTTGACCCAGTAGTGTTACTACTGGGCTTATATCCCAGAGAGATCTTAAAGAAGGGAAAGGGACCTGTATGTGCAAGAATGTTTGTGGCAGCCCTTTTTGTTGTGGCCAGAAACTGGAAACCAAGTGGATGCCCATTAATTGGAGATTGGCTGAATAAATTGTGGTATATGAATGTTATGGAAAATTATTATTCTGTAAGAAATGACCAACAGGATGATTTCAGAAAGGCCTGGAGAGACTTACATGAATTAATGCTGAGTGAAATGAGCAGAACCAGGAGATTGTTGTATACTTCTACAACAATACTATATGATGATCAATTCTGATGGATGTGGCCATCTTCATCATTCTGAGATGAACCAAATCAATTCCAATAGAGCAGTAATGAACTAAACCAGCTACACCCAGCGAAAGAACTCTGGGAGATGATTATGAACCATTACTTAGAATTCCCAATCCCTCTATTTTTGTCCGCCTGCATTTTTGATTTCCTTCACAGGCCAATTGTACACTATTTCAAAGTCTGATTTTTTTTTTGTACAGCAAAACAACTGTTTAGATATGTATACATATATTGTATTTAATTTATACTTTAACATATTTAACATGTATTGGTCAACTTCCCATAGGGGGGAGGGGGAAAGGGGGGAAAAATTGGGACAAATGGTTTGGTAACTGTCAATGCTGTAAAATTACATATATATATATATATATATATATATATATATATATATACATATATATATATGTGGTAAATAAAAACTATAATTAACATAAAAAAATAATTTTAGCCAGTTTGGTAGACATAAAATCTCAAGGTTGTTCTTTAAAAATAAAAAATAAAAAATAAAAATTTGAGTTCCAATTTTTTCCCCTACCTTCTGTACCTCTCTCCTTCGCAAGACAGCAAGCCATCTGATACAGGTTATACATGTATAATCATTTCAAACATAATTGCATATTAGTTATGTTGTAAAAAAAAAAATTAGAACAAAAGGGAAAAACCATGAGAAAGTAAAAGCAAATACAAACCAAAAAAGGTGAAAATAGTATGCTTCAATCCACATTCAGTCTCCATAGTTCTCTCTCTGGATGTGGATGGCATTTTCCATCCCAAGTGCTGTCTTAAGATTAAAGCATTGTTGATAAGAGTTAAGTTTACTATTGTTGATTATCACATAATCTTGCTGTTACTGTGTACAGTGCTCTACTGTAGATTCTATTTCTACTTTGCCATGGGATTCTAAGAAATCTGGCTATCTTCTCTTAGGATTTCTTGAAATATGAGGTTAAGGTGTTATTTTGGCAATAGACTTTTGGTGATTGATCTGTTTTTATCATTTCTTACAGTGGAATTTTATATTTCATTATTGTCATACTGTCAGATTTTGTATAAACATTCCCTATTTAACGTACACAGACACAATTCTAGTTCTTTGCTTTCATTTTCCCTCTTCATCCTGTCTTAAGTTGCTCTTCATAGAAAGTCACTATGGTTAAAAGGAAGCTCAAAACACACACTCAGAAAAAGATAACAAAGTCAAAGCTCCCACATCTAAGCTTGCAAAAAAAATTAGGAATTGGGTTCAGGCTATGGAAGAGCTCAAAAGGGATTTTGAAAATCAAGTAAGATAGAGGAAAAACTAGGGGAAAAATTGAGAGTGGTTCAAAGGGAAATACAAAAAGTTAATAGGGAGAAGAATATTTTAAAAAGCAAAATTAGCCAATTGGGAAAAGATGTACCAAAGTTCATTAAGGGAAATAATTCCTTAAAAAATTGGGCAAAATATAAGTTAATGAATTTATGAGAAATCAAGATACAATAAAACAAAACCAAAAAATGAAAAGATAGGGGAAAAAAATGTGAAATATCTTATTGGAAAAAACAAATGACCTGGAAAATCGATCCAAGATAGAGAATTTCAAAATTATTGGTACCTGAAAATCATTTTTAAAAAAAAGAGCCTGGACATTATCTTTCAAGAAATTATAAAGAAAAACTGTCTTGAAATAATAGAATCAGAGGGTAAAATAGAAATTGAAAGAATCCACCAATCACCTTCTGAAAGAGATCACAAAATGAAAACTCCCAGGAATATTACAGCTCTTGGGTTTAGGAGAAAATATTGCAAGCATCTAGAAAAAAACAATTCAAGTATGGTGAAGCCACAATCAGTATAACACAAGATTTAGCGTCTTCTACATTAAAGGATCAGAGGATTTAGAATATGATATTCCAGAGAACATTTAAGATTACAACCAAGAATCACCTACCCAGCAAAACAGTATAATCGTTCTGGGAAAAAGGTACACATGCAGTGAAATAGAGGATTTTCAAATATTTGTGATGAAAAGACCAGAGCTGAATGGAGAATTTGTTTTTCAAATAACAGGACTCAGGAGACATATAAGGAGGTAATCAGGAAAATGATATTATAAAGGACTTAAGAAGGCTTATCTATTTACATTCTTACATGGGAGGATGATACTTGTAACCCATTAGAACTTTCTCATTATTATGGCAGTTGGAAGTATATCTAGTCAGAGGGCACAGAGGGTTGAATACGAAGGGATAATTAAATTTTTTTAATAAGGAATATAAGGGGTGAGAGAAGAATGTACTGAGATAAAGGGAAAAGGAAGAAGTGCAATTGGTGTAAATTATCTTCCATTAAAAAGAGGCAAGAAAAAGCTTTTACAAAGCAGGGGAAGAAGAGGGGGAGAAAAGAGAGAGTAAGTGAACTTTAATCAAAATAGGCTCAAATAAGAAATAACATAACACTGAATATGGAAATACAACACATACACTGTCTTACCCTGAAGGAAAATAAGAAGGGAATGTGATATGGGAAGGGGGGAGGGTGAAAAAAGAGAGGGCATATTAGGGAAGGGTTAGTACCAAAACACTCGAGGAGGGACAGAGAGAATAAATGGGGGAAATACTGTTACCAATAGCAATTGTTAAAAGAATTTTGAAGCAAATTTTTCTAATAAGATTTTATTTCTTAAACTGAGTCAAATTTATAAAAAATAAGAGCCTTACTCCAATTGATAAATGATCAAAAGATATAATCTATGCCCAAAGAAATATAAATTCATGCATATCCTTTGATCCAACAATAGCATTACTAGACAAGAATACCAAAAGAGATATTTAAAAAAAAAAAAAAGAAAAAATGTAAAATATATTGTGATATGTGATTGTTATGGAATATTATTGTTCTGTGGGAGATGATGAGCAGGATGCTCTCAGAAAAACCTGGGAAGTCCTCCATGAATTCAAGCAAAGTGCAATGTACTATATACAAAATAAAAGCATGTTCTGGAAAACCAGCTTTAAATAACTTTGCTCGGCAGCATAATGATCCATGACTAAAGAACTTGTGATGAAAAATCCTAACCATACCTAGAGAAGAAAACTGATTGGGTCTGAACAGAGATTGAAGCATATTCTCACTCTTTTTTATTTTTCTTGAGAGTTTTTTTTTTTAATTAAAGTGGGAGATATATGGTTTCTTTCACAACATTATTTTTATGGAAATGTTTAACAAAACTTTACATGTGGTTTCTTAATTGGGATTGGAAGTGAGGATTAGGGAGAGAATCTGAAATTCAAAAGTTTTAAAAAACAATTGTTTTAAATGTAGGAAAAATACAAAATATTTTTCAAATGCATATATATTTTTTAAAAGCCCTCTTTCACTGTTCTCAAGACAATAATCAATATTACACAGAATTTTTTTTTTTTTTAGTAAATTAATCTTGGTTGTAGGCCTTTTGGAATCTCATGCTCTGTCCTCTTTATTCTCAGTTAAATTTTATCTGATCCTGATTATAGTCCCTTAGGACTTGAATTCACTTTTTTCTAACTCCTTGTAGTGTATTTCTTTGATCTGGAAGCTTTGGATTTTGACTATAATATTTCTGGGAATTTTCATTTTGGAATTTCAAGAGGTGGATTCTTTCTATCTTCACTTTGTCCTTTGGTTCAAAAAAATCAAGTTTTCATTTAAGATTTCTTCATTGCATTTTTTTTCCCATTTTACAAATTTTGTTTTTCAGTGAATTGGCGTCTTTTTCATACCTATTTTGTAGGGCATTCTATGCTTTTTCCATTCCTTTCCCCATTTTTCTTCTAGCTCTCTTTTAAGATCCTTTATTTATGCAATCTTCCAAGAAAGCCTTGTGAAATGGGGACCAACTGATATCTTCTTTTGGGGCTTCATCTGGAGTTGCTTTGCCTTTAGGAACCTCAGGATTTGAGATCTGTTCTCTCTCTCTCTCTTTCCATAAAAACTGTCTATGGTGAGAGGTTTTTTTGTTCAACATTTTTTTTTTTAAGGCTTGAGTTCTTCAAAGCAAAGGAGTGACAGCTGCTTTAATTTACCCTGGGGCAGTTCTGCTGATTGATTTCAGATGCTGGGTAATGGCAGCTAGGTACAGAGTTCTTTTCTGTCTTAATGGTTTACAATTTGCCTTTTATAAAATGCAAATCTGCCAATATCACCACCTAGCAATTAGGACAGAGTGGCCTAAGAGGTTCACAGAAGATCCTCAGGCAGGTGGAAGCTGCAATGCTCAAGACTCCCCGTCCCAGTTTCTTGCCCCAGGCTCCCTGTGCTGTGGTCTGGGCTCCACAGACTGTCTCCCTGCCTGTTTGACATATCTCTGTTCTGAAGTATCTTCTTCTAGAAATGTGTTGTACTCCAAATATTTGTGGGTTCTTTGATTCTAAAACCAATTTAGAGGCTTAATCTGCTGTTGGTTTGAGAGAAAGTCAGATGTCACAGAAAGTCATGTCTACTCTCTGTCATCTTGGCTTCGCTCCCCCTCACAACCCCAAGATTTCTCGAAATGCAAGGATTAGACTTTTGAGAAAAAAAAAAATTAGTTTGTAAGAAATAATTCTATTGGACTTGGGAACGGTGAAGTTAAAAGTCTTTAATTACACAACTGTTCAGGTGGGTATCCTATCAAATAGGAATACTTGGAATTAATACTTGACCTTTTTTTTAATATTGAATTGCAAATCCCTCTCCCGATGCCCCATTGGCTGAGTATCAGAGGTCACAATCTATCAAGACTATCATTGTACAGAGGAAGAAATGAGCCTTTAATGAAACAGAGAACATCTAAGTATTCCTGATTAAAAAAAAATCAGAGCCCAAGTAGAAAAAAACATACAGAAATATAGGTACTATTTTCCTGCCTCCCTTTCCTGTAAAACCATATAAATCATTCCTTAAACTCCCAATTTTAGGAACAACCAGATTAGGTTCTATTGCTCTCCCCACCCCACCTATTTATGTTGTAGACTTGCCCAATAAATGCTTTTTGCAGTTGAACTGTGCTTCCATTCCCTCTGTTCAGGCAGATATTGTACATCAACTAAACAAAGTTACACAATTTATATTTCTATATGGAGACATGCTAAATGTAATCCCATAGAACTCATTATCAGGAGCCAATGAGGAGTATAAAACTTTAATTTTTTAAAATAGTATTTTATTTCTCCAGTTACATGCAAAAATAGTTTTCAATATTCATCTCTGTAAGATTTTGAATTCCAATTTTTTTTTCTCCCTCCCTTACCTGTCTTATTTACAAATATCACCGGAACCTCTTGGATAACATTTCTGTGCAAACGTTGGTTATGTATAAAATGAAAGTCTAAAATTGTTTTCCTTGTACTCGGTCTATACCTGCCTTGTGCCTGCCAACTGGCGTCCCCTTGCCAGGCAGTTTGGCCTTTCTGGAGGCCAAACGCCTGTCTATCCCTTTACTATCAATAAAGACTTTGTTTTGATACAGCATTGAGTAGCGAATTCATTCGCTACCGAACCTGCCCTTGCTTACTTTGGGGAAGGAGAGAGATAATCAGACCCACCAGGAGAAGAGCTGATCCATCTCCGCTTAGATCCTGCAATTTACTCCTCATCAAATGGATTTTTCTTTTTTTTTGGAGGCGGCGAGGGGGTGGGGGAGGCAATTAGGGAAATGATTTGCTCAGTTGCTTAGCACCAGTGCTCTACTCATATCATCACCTAGCTGGTCCAAGACAGAGATTATTCTTAAACAAACCTCTTTAAGTGAGGAGAAAGGAAGCAAAGGGGTTTTTTGGGAAGATGACAAAGTAGGTCAGAAATTTCCAGGCTTTCTAGATTTCTTCCAAAGGCAGAAAAATTGCTATGAAATGAATGTAGAATAGCAAAAACAAAGAGATGAAGCAGTTCTCCTCCTAAGCCAACTTGAAAGGAGCCCCAGAAAACCCTGGATTTCCAAGGGCTGACATTTGGCCAAGTTGTACGAGGTAGATTTGCACTTTCATATGGAATCATCATTTTTTATTGTACTTATGTTATGGAAATGCTTATTTTGTTTCATGAATTGAAAAAAAATTTTTTTAAAGAGGAAAGGGCGGGGAAAGAATGTAAAGTATAAGAGAATAGGATGGAGCAAAGTACATAATTAGCAATCATAATTGTGAATCTGAATGGGATAAATTCATTCATAGAATGACTGAAGATAACAGAATGGACTAGGATTGTTATTTACAAGAAACATACTTGAAATAGAAAAAAACACAAAGTTAAAATAAGGAGCTTGAAAAGAATTTATAATCCTTTAATTGAAGTTTTAAAAAATGGGAGGGGTTGTGATCATCTCAGACAAAGCAAAAGTAAAAATAAATCTAATTAAAAATAAGAACAGGCAAATTATATTTTGCTAAAAAGTGTGAAAAACATGTGTAACCAATGGCATAATATCTAAATTCTGAGAGGAAAGGTCAAATAAGTTACAAGAAGTAGTAAAACTATGTCAGAGAACTTCAATTTCTCTTTCCCAATCTATAGAAATCTCCCCAAAATAAAAAAGAAATGAAAGATACTAATAGAATTTGAGAAAAGGTAAATAAGATAGACCTCTGGAGAATATTGAATGGGAATAAAAAGAAATATTACCTATTGTCAATTGTGCATAACACCTTCACAATTAATAGTCATTAAGCAAAGGTTAAAAATTAGAACCTGGGGCAGCTAGGTGGTGCAGTGGATAGAGCACCAGCCCTGAATTCAGGAGGACCCAAGTTCAAAATGATCTCAGACACTTAACACTTCCTAGCTGTGTGACCCTGGGCAAGTCACTTAACCCCAGCCTCAGAAAAAATAAAAAATAAAAATTAGGGCATCAAATTAATTTTGTTTCTCATAGCCTTCTAGTTCATATGTTGTGTGTGTGTGTGTGTGTGTGTATATATATATATATATATATATATATATATATGTAATAATTCTAAAAATCAAAATGAGAGATTAAGAAAATTGACAGAAAATAAAATAAAATCCCATATTATTAATTATTAAAACTAGAAACTTTTAAAGTTTGATTAAATCTTATTAAAAAATTAAATTACCAATATAAAATTTTTAAAAGGGGACTTTACAATAAAGAAGAAATTTTAAAATATTGTTAGGAGCTATTTTGCCCTGCTGTTTGCTGATAAAACTATCTTAAATGGATGAATATTTACAAAAATATAAAAAGCCCAGATTAGTAAAACAGGAAATAGAGTACTTCTATAACTTTATCTTGGAAAAAGAAACTGAAGAAGCTCTAAGTGAATTCCCAAAGGAAAAAAGTCCCAGAATGAGATGGAATAACAAGCAAATTATAGCAAACATTTAAAGAATAATTCAAAAATTTCATTAAGTATTTGGAAAAAAAGTGAAGAATCATACCTAGTCCCTTTAAGAAAACAACATGCCAATATCCTTATGAATATCTATGGAAAATAAAATTTTTAAAGTCCTAACAAGAAGACTACAGCAGTATATCACAAGGATTCATACATTGTGATCAGGCTGATTCAATATTTAAAAAAAAAAAGAAAAGAAAAGCATAATTGACAATATCAGTTCCCAACTCAATTGAGGTTCAAAGAAAGACCCAAAAAAGGTTGGGGTTGTAGGCCAGTGTTGCTAGGTATCTCGAAAAAATTTGCAGGGTTGAACCCCTCTCCAAGTAAAGGGGCAAAATTTATTGTAATTGTAACCCAAATTGAAGGGGGCTAAGTTCCAAAAGGATTTAGCAAAGGACCAGGAGCTGGCTTTGGAGTCTGTGACCCTGAGATCTCCCACCTCCAATCTATTGTTCTAACAATCATCTGTCAAGAAACAGATTGTTTGTCTGTTTGTTTGTCTGTTGGTCAGTGATAAGCAAATTCTTGAGACCACTCCTTGGTTCTACCATAAAATCAGCATATCTATAACATGAAGAACTAGATAAATGTCTCCTTGCTTCTGTGTCTTTGCTAAATTCTCTTGGATTTTAGACCACTTGTAATGGCATTACAATTACAATAAACTTTACCTCTTGACTTGTACACAGGTTCAAACCTGCAAATTCTTTTGAGATACCTCACAACACCAGTCTGTGACCCCCAACCTTTTGGAGTCCCTTCCCAACCTCAATAGTAGTATTGTTTTTGTTATATTGACTCATATATATTGTCAGTATCAGATTGTTTTAATGATTAATATAGTTTTTAAAAAATAGCTTTTTTGTTTAGAATGAAAGGCCACATTCTCAGCCAATGAGGATGAGCCAGCAAGGCGGGGGGAGGGCATAATATTGCATTAGGGAACATATATATTGGCTTAAGCTACGTATGAGCAATGACTATTTCTTCAGTTATTTAAATCTGTCTTTGTGTAGAGTTTTGTAATTGTGTTTATACTTTATATAGTTCCTATGTCAGGTAGTCTCTGCATTTAGTTGACAATGTTAAGAAACATTGATTTTTTTTCTGGGTTTATTTTGTATACTGCAACTTTGCTATAGTTGTTAGTTGGTTTAATTAATTTTTTAGTTTGTACTCTAAGTATACCATCATGTTCCTGCAGAAAGTGATGGCTTTATTTATTCTTCCCCTGCAAAATGATTCTGAAGAGGTATGAGAAAAAGAGGCAAGACCTGAAAAACCCTAAAGCTATTCCTGACAATCTGGCCAACAGCAGTAATTCTATACTGATTTTGTTGGTCCCCAAGCTGAAGAACTCAATGGTGAGAACTACTCCACCCCTAACATTCCTCAATTATACTTCTAAACCAGTGGTCCTCAAACTTTTTAAATAGGGGGCCAGTTCACTATCTCTCAGACTGTTAGAGGGCCGGATTAGAGTAAAAACAAAAACTCACACTCTGTCTCCGCCCCTCCATTTGCCATAACCTGGCTGGCCACATAGCCTGCTGCATCTGGCCCTTGGGATGTAGTTTAGTATGGTTTAGAGTCTAAACCATAATACTAGCATAACAACTTAATCTTTGTTTTTCTTTCCCGTGAAGTTATCTCCCAGATTCTGCCTCTTTGATAGATTTCCCTGAAATTAGCCCACTTTCAAGTAGCATAATAAATCTTTGCCCCTTCACTTAGAAAACTGTGTGTGTGAATTCTTTCACCAAACCTATAAGAGGGAGGGCCTAATTTTGTTGGGGTGTCTTTCTCCTCAACATTTCTTTTTGTTTTATTGTTATAGCTAGCATCTCTAATATATTGAATGTTTTAATGATGAATAGGAAAAGTTTGATAGTTCTTCAAAAGGAAACTATAAATTACCCAAGCTATAGGATTGATATGGTGCCAATGGTAGTGAAGAGGTACGAAAATTGGGGTGGGGAATTATCTCTGGTCGACACAGGTCCAATGCCAAAAAATTCGCAAACCTGAAATCTGTTTGTGGCAAAAGAGATTTATTGTTGGCACTGAGAAGCCAGCTTTGCTAGAAAGACAGACTTCTTAGTGGGTAAGGAAGGTCCTGTCAGGAACATAACAAGAGTTAACACTAAGAAGAGACTATCTTCACAGTGGGCAAGAGTTCTGGCAGGCAGCTTTGCCAAGAGATTTGGAGTTCAGATTTGTCTTTTATTAGTAGTTTGAGGGTGGAGCTTCCATTCAAAATTGAATGAGATTTTTTCAATGTTGTCAATGTCCCCAGGCCTGGATTACCAGTAGAAAAGAGATTATTTTGGAGTTTGGAGCCACTCAGGGTGGGACCTCCAACTGAATAAAATCACTTAACTGGGAGTTTGAAGACTTTTCTCAGAGTGTGGGAATTTCCTGAAGGGAATCCGGTATACCCCCCCCCCCAAAAAAAAGATCTGTTTTAATGGAGGGTGATTTGACCAAGATCTCTCAACTGAATGAAACCATTTAATGTGGGAGTTTTGCAGGCTTTTCACAGGGGAGAGCCTGAGACCCCCAAACACCATTCTTTTACAGATTAAAGGGGATATACCCATCAGGATCAGATTTCTGTTTTCCCCTGCCTTTCTTCCCTAACAAATAACTTCCAGGATACGGATGAACAAAACAATTCTGGGAATTTATAGAACTCATCTAGTCCATATCTACCCATTCCATATGTTGAGATATATCTCAAGGTCATATCTTTGTTTAAATGGAATTTGTGTTGTTTCCCCGTTTCTCCCTGATCTAGCACCTAATTTATAACCAGAGAACTAGGGAACATTATGATGCAAAATGGATCATTTTGACTACATTAAACTAAAAGGGTTTTTCATAAACATAAGCAACTCAGCTAAAATTCAAAAACAAGCAGAGATGAGAGGAGGGGGAAGCCTTTTCAGAAAGTTTTTCAGAAAGTTTCTTTGATAACCTTTAAACTATTGGCAAATGGTCAAATGATATTGTTGAGGTTTAAAGAGACCCCAAAAGGTTGGGGTCACAGATTGATGTAATATAGTAAAATACAAAAATTCACTGAAGAAAATAATTCCTCAAAAATTAAAATTGGATATGTGGAAGTCAATGACTATGAGAAATCAAGAAACAATAAAATAAAACCAAAATAATGAAAAAGTAGAAGCCTGTGTGAACTATCTCATTTGAAAAACAATTAGCCTAGAAAATATATCCAGGAGAGATAATTTAAGAATTACTGGACTACCTGAAAGCCATGATCTAAAAAAATGTTAATTTTTAAGAAATTATCAAGGAAAATTGTCCTGATATCCTAGAGCCAAAGAAAACAGAAATAGAAAAGAATCCACTGATCACCTCCTGAAAGAGATCCCAAAATGTAAACTCCCAAGAATAGTATAACCAAATTCCAGAATTCCTAGGCAAGAAGAAAATATTACAAGCAGCCCAAAAAAACAAATGAAATATCCTGAGGCCACAAACAGGATTCACAAGGTTTTAGCAGCTTCTACATGAAAGGATTGGAGGGCTTGTAATATGATATTCCAGACAACAAAGGAGGTAGGATTATACCCAAGAATCATCTTTCTAGCAAAACTTAATATAATCCTTCAGAGGGAAAAATGGATATTCAGTGAAATAGAGGATTTTCTAGCATTCTTGAAAATTTGACTTTCAAATACAAGACTCAAGAGAAGCATGAAAAGATAAACAAGAAAGGATTTCATAAGGGACTGAAGAGTAAACTGTTTACATTCCCACATAGGAAGATAATACTTGTAACTCATAAGAACTTTCTCATTATTGAGGCAGTTAGAAGGAGTAAATGTACAGGGAGGCACAAGTGTGAGTTGAATATGAAGGGATAATACCTCAAAACACAAAATAAAAAGTGTTAGAGGAATGTCTATGGGAGAAAGGGAAAGGGAGAATTAGAATGGTGTAAATTATCTGTCATAAAAAGGTTAGAATTTTTAACAGGAGAAAAAGAACCTTACCTCTCATCAGAATTGGCTTAAGGAGGGATAAAGAAATCTATCTCACTTTAGAATAAAGTAGGAGGGGAAAGGTATAAGGGAAAGGATGGGGTCTATGATAAAGGAAGGTAAAGACAGATTGGAGGAGGGAATAATCAGTAGCAAAATACTTTTGAGGATGGACAGGGAAAAAATAGAGAATAAAATAAACAGGGAGAGGAGAGGTAATAGGATGGAGGGAAATATGATTAGCAAAAGTAATAATGAAAAAAAATTTGAGCCAAGTTTCCCTGATAAATGCCTTTATTGTTTCATGTAAAGAACCAAGTCAATTTTTTTAAAAATAGGGGCCATTCCCCAATTAATGAAGTAATCAAAATTATAACCATAAGCAAAAACACTTTAACTCACTATTCATTAGAGAAATGCAAATTAAAACAATTCTGAAGTACTGGAGAATGGCTGACTAAATTATAATATGTAATTATGATATATTACTGTTCTATAAGAAATCAGGAGGATGATCTCAAAGAAATCTCTTGCAAAGTGAAATATACTGTGTGCAAAGTAACATCAGAATTGTAAAAAGTGCAGCTGTGAATGACTTAGCTATCCTTAGCACTACAATGATCCAAGACAACTATGAAGGACTTGTGATAAAAAATGCTATCCATTTCCAGAAAGAATTGATGATGTCTGAATATAGATTGAAACATACTTTTTTCTTTTATTTTTCTTGAGGGAATTTTTTGTCTAGTTTTTGCAATTTACAATATGACTAATGTTTTGTATAACTATATATGTATATTCAATTGTTTGCCTTCTCAGTGAGGGGTTTGGGAAGGGAGGAAGGAAGAGAATTTGGAACTAAAAGTTTTAAAAACAAATGTTAAAAGTTGTCTTTATATGTAACTGGAGAAAAACAAAATACTACAGATTTTTAAAAATAAATAAAATATTAAAATGCAGTACCTTCAGCTTATTTTTTTCTTGAATACTGATTGAAATAAAGAACTTTACTAACCAAATATCAACAAAAACCTTTGTATGATGATAGTGATGAATTATCACTGTTTACTAAGAATAGCTAGCAATACATTTCTTCCATCTGAAGTTACATAACTTTGTTTAATGTGAAGGACAACAGAAAATAGTGAACAGAGAGAGCTACCCCTTAAGTCAAGAAGAACTATGTTCATTTTCTGCCTCTGACAAATGCTGTGTGTGTGACATTTGACAAGTCACTTAATCTGTCAGTATTCAAAGGTGTCAAGCTGTGTTGGAAGTTTCCTTATCAGTAAGTTTCTTATATCAGTCAAATAGAAAGTTTGCTTCTTATTCCAATCTTGTGAGATGTCTTTTTGTTTTTTAAACTGACAGCCATTAAAACCAGATAAATAGATATAAAAATAAACAGAACTTAGAACCATTTAAGAATTAAATGAATATGCACATATTGGGGGCATATATTCTAATTTTTTTTTTTTTTACAAGATGAAGTGTACAATAAAAAAAACATTTGGAGTCTACTGGCACCTTTGATAATATATATGTTTATTAGCTTTAATATCAGGTTGCAAAAGTGCCTTTAACACATTGGACATATGATTCCACTGAGCAAGGGCATAAATCTTTCAGTGCCCCTGAGGAATTCCCCAATGAAATTAAAGGTCCAGATGAAAATAGAAACAATTACAACAAAAACTTCTATTGGCATCATATAGAATACTGTGCTTGTCAAAACAGTTTGGGAAATACTTTTCTTGATATGCTCTCTATATCCAGTCAAGCTAACCATGCAGGTCTTCCAGTTTTCTAAAGAATGTAAGCTCTTTGAGGAAAAGAAAGGTCTTCATCTTTGTCATAGCAAGTCCTAACTTGGCATATAATCTCAGGAACTTAAATGTTTTATGTTCCCTTTAGACTAATATTTCCAAATTAGCAAGAAAAGCCTCAAGGGATTTGGCCAGCCATTTTGGCAGTAGAATTGTATCCTGTGTGAGGAACCTGGTTTTGAAATTCACTCTCCCACTTCCTACCTATAAAACTTTTTATAAACTACTATGACTTTCTTTGCTTCTATTAACTCATCTATGACAATAATGAAAAACTAGGCCTTCTGGGCTTCCTAAACAGGTCTTAAATATATTAGTCTATGTAATTTTTAAAATTTAATAAAAATACTACATTTGCCACTCTGAATTAGTTATTAATAAAACAAAATATTTTATTTCATTTATAATTGATAACTAAGAAATTACAGATTTTTCAAATACATTTCTTAAACAAACATTGGACTAAAGGCATTTCTGATAATGGTTGCAAAAAGATCAACTTTTTAAAAATTTCTTTGTATTTTGGGATTAAGGACATTTTGAGTTTCTTTTTTCCTACATAATAGACTCCAAAACTTCTTATATCAACTTTTCTCAACTTTGTCATTTATTCTATTTTTGTATTTGTATATGTCACTTTCCCCCACTTAACACTGTTTTAACACAAAAAATCACTAAAAAGTCACTAAAAATCCTAACCCTTTTCTATGCTTGTGAAATGTTCATTTTCAGTTTAACAGAATGCAGGAATATTATTACTATTTCTTTGGCCAAGATTATTGGAGTTGATTAAAATAAAGATTTTCAGTGAAATAAGTAATTTAGAATATTACTAATAATTCTGCTAAGCTTCCTAGTGTAGAGGATTCACATGTAATACCTTTGGAGTGTTACTTGAATGTGAAGAAAATCCTAACAGACTGAAAATTCTAAATTCTAAAAGAATAAAATCACATGTAGGTAAATGGGAAAACATTCAAAGTTGTAAAAGTATGTCTTTCTTTTATGTCTTGCCAAAAATATTTTTAACCCAACTTCTTCATTCAAAAGGCTGCACAAACATACTAAGTATCACTATTTCATTCCTGTAAATTTACTAATTTAAATCACTTTCATAGGGGTCTTTTGAGAGGGGGTATGAGAAGTAGGGATAGAGAATAAGGGGAAAGAGGAAGCAAACACTACAATCTTTTAAGTTTCTGGATCCATATTAGCCAAAGAAGTAGAAGAAGAAATTAAGCCTTCTAGAACTAGCTATATATAGTACTTCTTCAAAAACAGAACTTAAAAGTTGACTTTGCAGGTTTCTGGAGTTCCTACAGGCCTACTGACATTAAGAAAATCTTGACTATTTGGGCAGTGAAAGTAGAGAATGGAAAGAAAATTCCTAATCATGAGCTACTTTAAATTTACAGCTTATCAAACTCCTTTTCTGAGTAACAGCATATCTCAAGTCATTAATATGACTTGTCATATAAATACACTACTTTAAAAAGGGATTTTAAATAAATAAAAAAAAAAAAAACACATAAAAATAAAGATCTTAAGTAACGCAGTTTCTCCTGCACAAATTAAAATACTTATTTTGAAAACAGGTATATACTAAAATAATTGGGGGGAAAAAAAAACTTTTTAAAGCCAAAGAAACAGCAATTAGAATTCCAATCACTTTCCAAAGAATATATAAATCAAATGCTTTTAAAAGAGGTTTCATTAAAACTGGAGCCACACCTTGTTTTCCACTCCAAACCTTTTAAACACTAATTTCATTTCTATTAAATATTTTTTAGTCAAATTCAATATGAAAATATGGCCCAACTATATTATGTAACCATAAAAATTTCTTCTAAGATATAAATCACTTATAAAGATCTTGCATTCAAAATCTGCTATTCAGACTACAAAAATAAAACTAACAAAAAATTAGGACTCAAAAATTCTTTGCTCAATTAACACTAATAATGACTTATAATATACTGACCAAAATTAGAAAAATAGTAATTTTCTATATCTTATACAATAAATAAATTTAGACAAAATATTTCAATGCAGAAAATATAAATTTTATACATTCAAATACACTATTATATATAAAATATATCTCTAAAAACTTTCAGTGATTAGAGATACAACAAACTGTATTACAATTTGCATTGTTAATTATATTATAATATAGAAATATGTAATGCCAATAGATTTAAAAAATAGTTTGAATAATTTCAATTCTGGAACAAAGATCAAGAATGTGGAAGACTCAAATAAAATGGAAGGCTGTTGTCACACATTAAACCTTTAGCATATTCTTTAATTAGGTCTAATTAGCCTACCATTTTCCCATAAGTTGCAATATCAGAGATTAAAGGGAAGATAGAATATGTTCATCACCCAAGCATTCTGAGCTTCTACCTCTTAATATTTTAGAAGGAATTAAGGAGAGGAACTTATTTTGAGCTGTTATTGAGTTATCACTTTTCATTTAACATAAAAATTTTACAGGAAGCATTTTTATGAAGCAAATTATATTTTTATAGGACTGTAGGTTACTACAAAAATTACTTCTTAATGAACCCACATTACTCACCCAATTTACCCATGTTACCATGTTGTTATACACAAAATTAACTAAACATTTGATACCATTCATTGTATCTGCTGTTTAAGGTAATAAAGATATCTCAGAAACATATATAAAAAGGCAGAACAGTTCAATGTTTGATATCATTCATCCCAATATTTTTTGATGGCTAACATTAGCGATATTTATTACATTATAAATAAAAACTTAAAGATTATTTGTTACTTGAGAGAATTTATTCTCTCCAAAAATCAGTAACAAAAAGTAAAATATATAACATCTCAGGGTACATGTGTTTATTCCTGAAATCTTTAGACAGATCACTCATTTTCCTGAATATTTTGCATAATATTTTCAGTGAAGATTGAACAATGGAATAAATTCTTATTTTCTATTAGTTACTAGTTTTCTAGAAGAATAACCTTACTTACAAACTTATTTGAAAGGTGGCCTGTTCGTAAAACTTTAAGTTAATCTGCCATTCTTATATCTAATATCCATCATTATTATATAAAGTACTGTTTTTTTGCTGCCAAATACTATTTTGGGGGGGAATTAAAGCTATTAATACCAGTCTTTTCCAAAATATTAAACATATTAAGTGTATATATAGTACATAACAATAACAATTCAAAGATATTTGTCTGTTTCTTCAGTTTTAGCTCTTTGTTCTTGTCGATGATTAGCTGCAGTCCAAAATGTTATTTTTTTGAGAACTTGCTGAAGAAGCTTTGGAGGCAATAAAGTTATCTGACTTTCTAAGATGACAGCATTTTTACCAATGCAGTCGAGACATAACCTACAAAAAATTAGTCATAAGTCTTTAGACTCAGTTTTTAGGCAATCAACAAACATTTAAAACAACAAACATAGTTGCCCACTATGTGGTAGGCACTGTACTTATCATTTGGTAAACAAATATAAAAGTGAGATAGTTATTTCCATCAAAGAACTTACACAAATAAGTAAATACAAAATATTTATGTAATAAATACAAAATGATTAATAATCATGGGATTCTAGTATCTTTTCCTTCCCCTAACTAGTTCAATACTTGGTGTAACTATAACAGTTTGCATCTATTTGCACATCTTGAGGAAAATACAAAAATTTTCCATGCTATTCACAGACTATTCAAAGAAGCATATTGTTCTCCAGCAATAGAAAAATATACCAATTCATTCATTTAGGAAAACTTATGACATAGATATGTATATATAAAATCAAGAAATAAAGATTCACTTTACCTGAGAAGTGAATAAGGTTGAGTTTGAAATATCAGTAAATCATTACAGTGACCCTAAACAAAAAATATAAAATTATGTTAAAAGGCAAGTAGTGAGAGGCAACCTGGTATAAGAGAAAAAATACTTAACTTTGAAATTACAAGTTAAGTACAAGGAAGTTCAAGAAAGTACAAGAATTTGAGTTCTTAAGCTGTTTCAGATATCCTGGGAAAAGTCGTTAAACCTTTCAGAACTTTAGTTTTCTCAACCAACCACATGGACCAGACTTATTTTATGTGTTATCAATCAACCAACAAGCATTTGTCAGTTGTTTTCTTATGTCAAGCACTATGTTAGGAACTAAAGAAACAAATACAAAACATGAAATGGGGAAGGGAATGGGAGAAAAACATGATTTATGTAGATCAGTATTTATAAAATAAATATAAAAAGAATAAATATGGGATAATTGCACTGGCAACTACAGGATGACAAGATATTGGGAGACAACCTGTTTTCCAGAGCTAGCTGAAAAAACAATCAAGCTTGTCATAACAACAATCCTTTATTTTCTTGCCCTCTGGATGATTTTAGCCATAGCAAAATCCCAGAATTATTTCATATAATTATTGTACTGCTTTGACCAGCACTGCATTTTCTCTGAGTTCAGACAAGTACTTCCGGTATCCATGTTCTGATCATGAAGCCCTGCTTTGAATCAAACTTATCTCATTTTTGCTGTTATCTCTCATTGTGAGGGTTACAGCTCAGTGTGTATTCAATGGTATAAGAAGTGAGATTTGGCCCCTATAAAGTGGGTTCCCCAGTTAGGGATAGGGGCCTGGCACATATGTCTAATTTGCTAATTTGCAAGTCATTTCCTTCACTTTGATTATGACTCTGCATCTCTAACCTCCTGTATTTAGCTCTGGCTATCCATAGGTTAGAGGCCAGTTCAGTTTAATTGACAGGGAAAAGAATCTGGAAAAACTTCACGTAGAAGGTAATGGCTGAGCTGTATCTGGAGGGAAGAGATGGATTCTATGTAACTTTCAAAAATGGCTATCCCCTTACATGTAACAACTAAAGAAGGGGCCTGACTTGAAGATGGGCCTTTGGCCAGGTAACTCTTTTCCAATTTTTTTTTTTATTTCCCTCCCTGAGCACAGGTTTTAAGTTTGAGAAATCAGGAGCATCTGGCTTTCAACTGGAGTTTTCTGGCAGAAGGAAGAGTTTTTGCATTTCTATATGACCATCATCACCAGATTTTTAAGTTGAACAACATGGAGGCAGAGCCAAAATGGAGTAAAGGCAGGGACCTGCCCGAGATTTTCCTTAACTCCCTCCAAATATCTCTGAATAATGACTCTAACACATTTTAGAGCAGAACCCACAAAAAGTGTAGTGGAACAATTTTCTAGCCAAGAACTACTCAGGAGGTCCCCAGAAAAGGTCTGTTGCACCAGGGTGGGTGAGCAGTGCAGTCCTGGCCCCAGCTATTCAGGAACAGGCTTTGGAGCCTCTGATTTAGTGGCAGCACTGGAGGTTTCCAGACCTCTTAGCTCACAGACATCAAAGATGGCTGGGAAGGTTGGCATGATAGGCTTGTCTCACTAGAGTAAGAGGACCTTGGAAAACCAATGGCCCAGGAGCAGGCCTTAGGAGCTATTGAGTTAGCAGTGGCAGCTAAGGCTTCCAGAGATCTCAGCCTCTACAGTAAGGGAGTCAAACAGCTAGCGGGTCAGAAGAAAATCTCTTCACTAGCACTGAAGCAGGCTTTTGTTGTTTTGCCCATACTCCTACCTGGGATGTAGTCCTGGCTCACAGTCCCAGAGTGAGAAGGAACACTCACTACTATACTAGAACTTATAGGCAGAGTAGATCAGGGATCCTCCTTAAAGTCCCAGGGCAGAAAAAGGGTGCTTGCGGTCACTCATAAGACTAGTATAAAAATCAAGAATGTTGTATGCAAACTTCTTGGATCATATCACCTTAGAAGCATTGAAAACGTACAGGCCCTTAGAAGGATCTCTGCACAAAATCCGTGAAGCTGTTGTGCCACAGTTCTCTTTTATTATCCTGATTCAGTTTCTCTAATTATCCTGACTCAGTTTCCCTAAATTGTCCTGCCTCAGTTTCTCTAATTGTTCTGCCTCAGTTTATAATTGTTCTGCTCAATCTTGCAAAACTACTCCTCCTTCTTAGTCAGAATATTTGATAAGGATAAAACATCTTATATTTTAGAAAATCAGAATGTTTATCTCTGTCCCAACCTATTAGAATATCAGATACCATCTTATCAAGATGCCTCTCCCCATTTCTAGGGTGCCTCCCCCCATTATGTCATTCCCATCTCTGGGTGGCTCACTCCACCCTGCCAGAGTCCCATTACTATCTCAGCACCCTGACTCTGCCTCTGCCAACTCTACCTCCTGTGTCTGAGTCACATGTATATATGTCATTGAGAACTCACATTGTTTGCTGGATTCTTAGAGACGATAGTCTCATTCAGCCCTGGGACCAAACCATAGATCCATTTGGTCTTAGTAAATCTCTCCCTTTCAAATAAAATATTAAATAATCTCTAATCTCTATTTTGCCTCAGTTTCTCCAGCATTACAAAGCTTAGCATATTGAACCCTCTACCCCGGAAACAAAGCTCTACTATATATATATAGGCTGGGGAAATGAACAAACAAAAAAAGATTCTGACTATAGAAAGTTACTATGGTGAGAAGAAAGATCAAAACACCCACTCAGAAGATTAAAAAGTCAAAGTTCCTACAACCTGTAGAAGGCCAGTGGAACTATGCCCATATTGGCTCACCATCTTTTGAGTTGTAGAGGGCAAGTAAATCCATGCCCATACTGGGGTAAATTTGGGAGACTGTATGCCATAGGAATGAAGCATTTCAATCATACTGTTTACCCCTTATCAATGAATTTAGGACATAATTGAGGTAAATACATTTTGATAATTTCTGCTAATTACTACTCTATTTTGACAAGTACTTCAGTATTGATAAAACATCACAACTATTGCAATTATGTTGATGAGCATCACAACTAGGCTATTTACAATTATGTGTTGGAAAGATTTTGGTATTGATAGTCAAGGTGGTTACAAAAATGTCAAAGTATGGAGGGATATGATGAAGCTAGCTGATGTTGTAAAAACTAAATGGGTATATTTAGGCTGGCATTCAAATTAATAAATAAAGACTGCAAAGCATATTGTCTGACTGGCCTCGGGTATTCATTTCACACTCTCAGTATTCAGTGGAGCTGAGCTCCAACACATCTAAACCTCCCCAAAAAAATAAGAATTGGGCTCAGTCCATTAAAAAGCTCAAAAAGGATTTTGAAAATCAAATAAGAGAGGTGGAGGAAATATTTGGAAGAGAAATGACAATAATGCAAGAGGGAGTTCATAAAGCTGCTGAGAATACTTTAAAAAACAAAATTACTAATGGAAAAAGAAAGTACAAAAACTCATTGAGGAAAATAATTCTTTAAAAATTAGGATAGGGCAAATGGAAGCTAATGAATTTATGAGAAGGCAAGAAACCATAAAACAAAACCAAAAGAGTGAAAAATTAGAAAACATTGTGAAATATCTCAATGGAAAAACAATTCATCTGGAAAAAAAGAGCTAGGAGAGATAATTTCAAAATTACTAGTCTCCCTGAAAGCTGTGATTAAAAAAACAAACTACACATCATCTTTCAAGAAATTATCAAGGATGGAAGTGGAAATCTTCAACATAAAGAAGATCCAACTCACTTCCAGTTGATCAATGATGGACAGAAATAACTATACCCAGAGAAGGAACACTGGGAAGCGAATGTAAATTGTTAGCACTACTGTCTATCTACCCAGGTTACTTATACCTTCGAAAGCTAATAATTAATGTGCAACAAGAAAATGGTATTTACACACATATATTGTATCTAGGTTATATTGTAACACATGTAAAATGTATGGGATTACCTGCCATCGGGGGGAGGGAGTAGAGGGAGGGAGGGGATAATTTGGAAAAATGAATTTAAAAAAAAAAAAAGAAATTATCAAGGAAAACTTCCTGATATTTTAGAATCAGAGGGTAAAACAATAAAAAGAATCCATTAATCACTTCCTGAAAGAGCTCCCACAATGAAAAGTCCCAGGAATATTATAATCAAATTCCAAAACTCACAAGTTATGGTGAATATATTACAAGCACTCAGAAATAATTCAAATATATTGGAGTCACAAGATTTAACAGCTTCTACATTAAAGAATTTGAAATATGATATTCTAGAAAGCAATGAAACTAGTGTGCCACAGTTCTCTTTTAATGTCCTAATCCAGTTTCCCTAATTGTCCTATTCAGTTACTCTACCTCAGTTTACAACTATTCCTTTTTAATGTTAGGATAAAGGTTTTACATCTTAGACATCATTAGAATATCAGTAGCCTCTCAGGTACCTCCCTCCATCCAGTTATTCTAGGTGCCTCCCCCCATTAGGTCATTGTTCTTGTTAACCTATAAAAAAAAATCCTGTTATCAGGGGCTGGATTCTTTGAGATGATAGTCTCATTCAGCCCTGGGACCAACCATGGATCCATTGGTCCCAGTAAATCTCTCCATTTAATAAATTCTGTATTGAAATCTCCAATCTCTGTCTTGCTCAGTTTCTTCAGCATTACACTAGGAGTACAACGAAGAATCACTTATCCAGGAAACTGAGTATAAATCCTTTAGGGAAAAAGTTGGTCATTCAGTGGAACAGGATTTTCAAGCATTTGTGATGAAAAGACTGAATGGAAAATTGATTTTCAAATACGAGACTCTAGAGAAGCATAAGGAGGTAATCAGAAAAGTGATATCATAAAGGACTTAAGGTTTATCTGTTCACATTTATAGATGGGAGTGATGCAAATTGTGTCCTCCTAGACTTTTTGGGGGAAGCAGTAAACTCTGAAACTCTCTCGGACAGACCCACCCTGCAAGGCAGTTAAGTAGTTTCATTAAGAATAGCCCAGAACCACTCCCTGGAGCTTGAAGTCCCAGTTATTGAGAGGTTTGAAACTCCCAAGATAAGTACTTTCTTTTCAATTGGAAATCTAGGCCTGGGGGCAATGACAACATTGAAAGAATCTCTTTCAATGGAAACCCTACCCCCAGACTGCCAATAAAAATACAATTTTGAACTCTAAATCTTTACAGAAGTCTGAAGTAGGGACCTCTCTTCTTAGCAAAGCTGCCTACCAGGATTCTTTCCTGTTGTGAATTCATTCTCTGACATTCTCTTGCCACTGAGGAGTCTGTCTTCCTAGAAAAAGTGGCTTGTCAGTGCCAATAAAAATTGCTTTTCTTGTTGCCACATTCAGATTTCGGGTTTGTGAATTCTTTCACATTGGAACTGCGCCTAAAGGGAACCCTGAAACTCTAAAACTCCTTGAAGGACAAATTCTCCTGGAATCCTGCCACAGTGGAGACCCCACCCGAGGACAAGAAGCTTCATTCTGTTTTCTGGGTGGGGTTGGCTGAGCTCTGAACTGGAGATACCAACCCTATTCAATTGGAAGATTTTTATTCAATTCCAACTCCACCCACCAGACTCATAGGAAGGGGAGCAGGCCTTGGATTGTAGCCAAAGACTTACTTATTTAAAAAAAAAGGCAATTTTAAACTCATTTCTTTGCAGAGGTCCTAACATGCCATTCCATGCCATGCTATGCCAAGGAAACCTCTGCCCACTGGAATAATATTCTCTTTCAGTGCTACCATCTCTTTATCCTTACCTATTTCCTAAAGAGACTTTATGCTTCTGTCAGGATTTCTCTAAACTTTACTTAATGCCAAGAATAAACCTCTTTTATCAATCTAGGTTTTCAGGTTCGTAAATTTCTTTACCAAGAATCTCTGCGCTGCCAGAAGGGGGGTTCCCAAAACTCCCTATCCATATGCCAAATCCCAAGAGGGTGTAGGGGAGCCTAACCTCTCCATCTGATTCTCTGAACCCCGAAGTTGGCACTAGACCTCATCATTTAACTCCCTGACCACCAGTAACACTAACCTCATCATTCAGTTCCCTAACAATACCAAATCTAAACCTCATCACGCCAACCAGAGAGGATTCTCACATTCCAATTCTCTATCACCAAGACCAGCATCAGGAGGATGATAACTTGTAACTCATTAGAACTTTCTCATTATTATGGCAGTTATGAGTATATACAGACACATACAGGGCACAGGTGTGAGTTGAATATGAAGGGATAATCTTTTTTTTTTTAATGATGAAATTAAGGGGTGAGAAAAGAATGTATTTTGTAATACGGCTATAAATAGCTTGATTAGTTCATCTTAAAACTTGTCATATCTTTTAATCATTTATCAATTGGGAAATGACTTAATTTTTTTTTATAAATTTGACTCAGTTACCTTTACTTTTGAGAAATGAGGCCTTTATCAAAGAAATTTGCTTCAAAATTCTTTTCACAATTACTGCAGCTAATTTTATTTCCTGTTTATTCTATTCTCTCTTTCCTTTCACCTTGCCCCTCATCAAAAGAGTTTTGCTTCTGACCATTATTCCCTCCTTTCTATCATCCTCTTCTGTTTTCATATCCCCTTTCCCTTCTACTTGCCCAACAGGGCAATACAGATTTCTATATCCAACTGAATGTATATGTTATTTCTTCTTTGAGTCAATTCTCAGTTCAGTCACTCCTTCATTTCCCCCTCTTCCTCTCCACTGTAAATTTTTTTTTTTGCATCTTTTATGACAGATAATTTATTCCATTCCATTTCTCCTTTTCTAACCTATGACATTCCTCTCACCCTTTAATTTTATTTTTTAAAATATTATCTCTGTATATTTAACTCACATCTGTACCCTCTGTCTATATATACTCCAAGTGCAGTTTTGTTTGGAGAAATGCAAATTAAAACAATTCTGAGGTATCACCTCATACATATTAGACTGATTAATAGGACAGAAAAGGAAAATGACAACTGTTGGAGTGAATGTGGGAAAAATGAGACCTTAATGCATTGTTGGTGGAACTGTGAACTGATGCAATTATTCTATGGAGCAATTTCTAAGTAGTGTCCAAAGGGCTCTAAAACCTAGCAATACCACTATGATGTCTGTAACCCAAAAGAGATTTTTTTTATAAAGGACCTTCATATACAAAAATATTTGTGGCAGTTCTTTTTTCAGGGAGAAAAAAATTGGAAATTGAGAGGATAGCGATCAATTGGGAAATAGCTGAATAAGGTGTGGTATGTGATTGAGATAGAATACTATTCTGTGAGAAATGATAAGCAGGATGCTCTCAGAAAAATCTGGGAAATTTTCCATGAGCTCATGCAAAATGAAATGTACTGTGTACAAAATAATAACAGTTTTGTGGGATGATCATCTGTGAATGACTTTGCTATTCTCAACAATACAATGACTCAAGATTACCCTGAAAGACTTATGATGAAAAATGCTATCCATCCCCAGAGAAAGAACTGAATGTGTCTGAATATAGACAGAAGCATACTTTTTTTCCCCCTTACTTTCTTTTTCTTTTTCTTTTTTTTTTTTTTTTTTAAGGGAAGAGAGGATCTGTATTTTCTTGAACAACAAAGAGCCAAACACATCACCAAAGGCCTCATTCCAAACTGACATCCATTTACTAATCAATTTTCTTTGGGTCCAAGCCATCAAACAATCTGAAATATTTATCCAGCTTAACAACAAAGAAAGCTTGGGAAACTTTGTGTTTGATGATAATAGAATTAATAGTCCTGCTTTTATTTTACATTATTTTATAGATAGCTTTATTTGAAATGCTTCCATAAAAGCTATTAACTCTGAAAGTCAGCAATTCATTAAAAGGAGCCATTACTTCATCTGAATTCTTGCTAATTTTAGCAAGAGAATTATAATATTGCATTTTCAATGTCTCACTCTCTAGCCTTTTAATTTTAATATTAAATAATTATCAAAGAAAATATTTAAATGTACTTACTGTATCCATAAAAAGTAAATCATCTTTGCTCCCACCAAATACCATTACTTCATTTTCTTTTCCCAGACAGGCAGTATGCCATAACCTATGAGTGAAAATTATAAGGAATGAGTTACTAATAACAAATGGATGTCACAAAAATCACAAAATAATCAAAGGCCATCTAAAAGCAGAATGTTTACTTGAATTAATCTTTACTTTTGGCATGTCCTCAAAGGAGTTAGATTGAAGTATTCCCTCCAGAGTTCATTTGCTCAAAGGATTATAAGCCCTGGAAGCAGGTAACTCACTAATGGCACCTTGCTGTGTT
This sequence comes from Sminthopsis crassicaudata, assembly GCF_048593235.1. Lineage (NCBI taxonomy): Eukaryota > Metazoa > Chordata > Mammalia > Dasyuromorphia > Dasyuridae > Sminthopsis > Sminthopsis crassicaudata. Next base: position 337,977,482 of record NC_133618.1, on the reverse strand, counting down.
AGAAAAAACCCTGGACCTGAAATCAGGAAACCTGGTTCAAAACTCAACTCTGGCATTTCCCACCTGTATAACAGTAGGAAAGCTACACAATCTTTATGAATCTCCATTTCTACATTTGTTAAAAGGGGAAGAGAGATAATATTTAGCTATTACCTCCTAAGAATGATTATGAGGAAACTATATAAGTGTTTTTAAAATGGGTTATTATTATCACCTCAGCTCTGCCTCACCTTTTTGTCTCTTTTTTTTCATGACATGTATCTTAAAATTTTGAAAAATGAACTCATCTTTAATTGAGAAAAAAAAGCATACTTTTGAATTTCCCTTTCAATGGCACTATCTTTCTTCTGATTGATTTCCAGACTTGATAACTTTTTGTCATTTCTAACAGTTTTCTTTTCCTGCCAGATACAATCACAATTATATTTTCTTTGCAGATTCTAATTTGCTCTCCTTCTATTCCATTCCACCACTATAGTCTAAGAACTCTTTACAAGTGTGCACTACTACAACATCCTCCTAAGTCTTACCTTTATCCTCACAATAACCTTATATTTATTCTTCTTTTCCTCTCACCAAATTTATTTCTTGTTATTTCTCCACCATGAATCTTCCACTCTAGCTGAATTTATTTACTTGCTATTCCCAGCATAACTTATTCATTTTACTTTCTGAAATGTCCAATAGTTTTCCTTTTACTTGTCCCTTACTGCCTTAAAAATTTGCTCAAAAATTACCCTCAGAAAGCAGTCAGTACTTTACCTCAACCTGATTTCTTTGTTTACTCAGCTATTTGGTACTTAGCATTTTCGTACACTATCAATTTATATTTTTGATTTGAGGATCTATAAACATGTTCCTCTCTTGGCCCCACCAACCTTCCAGTCTCCCAGCATTATTATCCCAGCATTTTCTTCAATTTGTCAGTTTCCTTGATCCTACTTAATCCAACAGTTGTCATATTTTGCTGATTCTACAGCTATAATATATTTTGAATCTCACCTTTCAACTCACAGCTAAAATTTATTTTAAATTTCTTACCTCTAACCTAGATTATTCCAATAGACTTCTAATTGATATTTTTGCCTCTCTAGCCCATGCTCCAGCTCCCAAAGTGCTTTTAAGTTGAGACCTAACCCTATCACTCCCTAAATCAATCAATTCTAATAGCTTCCTATTGTTTGTAAGATAAAATATGAACTACTCCTTTTTTTTTTAAACCTTTTAAAGACCTTTAAAACATGTTCTCAAACTGTCCTTTCATAATCAATGGATATTAGATTATACTCTGCAATACAGACAAACTGGACTTCTCTGTACTGCACACACCTGACACTCCATCACCTATCTCTACACCCTTATTTTGGCCATATCCCATTGTGTAGAATGTAGTTGCTTTGTACTTCCTAAGAGTCCTAAAGAAACCTTTAAGACGTAGCTGAAGCACTCTTATACACGAAACTTTTCCTGATTTCTGCCTCTAAACCCCTAAATCCTAGGGTTCTCCCTCCCAAACTACCTTGTATTTAACATATACATACATACATAGATAATGGATGTATGTATGTACTTTCCTCCCCTATTTAGTCTTTCTCCTATTAGAATATATGCTCCTTGTGATTAGGGATTGTTTTATTCTTTATATTTGTATTCCTAGGGCCTAATACATAGCAGAAGCTTAATATATGCTTGTTACCTGGTTGGCTGATTTACTTTTGGAAGGAGAAAACAAATTTTTTTTGTATTTCACTACAGTATATATTTTTAAGTGCTTAATAAATGTTGCAGATAACAAAAGCAACCCAAAAAAAGACTAATCTTATTTATTTTATTCAGTGTTTTAAATTAGATAATTCTTTCTATAAATCTATGTATAAAGGAGCAGAATATCTTATACCCTGAATGGGGGGCGGGTTTGAAGACTAATATATATCTCTAACTTCAAGGGATATACTTATGAATTAAAATGTTTTTTTTTCTTATTTCACATCACTCACCAAGAACCAATTTCATAGTTTTACAGCAACATTATATTTCAGCCAAGTTCCAACTCTCAGGAAAAAAAAAATGCATGCAAGATTTTAACATGTATTTTCCAATTTTAAGGAATAATTAAAACTTGGATAAAGCCATTGAAAATGCTTCTTGACAGCAGAGACCCTTTGAGAAGACTCTTTTATACTTTACTTAGTAATTAAAATGCTATTGCAACAATCCTTAAAATAATTATATAACTTCTTATTTTTGTTACCATGTAATTTGAATAGATTAATATTTTTTTGGCTTAGCTTTCATAATTGTATAATACATACAATTTGTACCTCAGGCTAAATGATTTTTTCAAATACTGAAGCACAAGTTCAATGGCAAGTGAGATCACAGATCAGAATTAGATCATAAGAGTTTACTTTGGAGAATATTCTGCCCAATTCTCCAATTCACAAATTAGTTCAGGTAAATCTTCAGTGAAAACTCATTACAAATCTTATTTTTAAATTGATATATTTTGTTTTTATATAGTAATAACTTTCTCATCCCCCCCACCCACAACCATCACCACCACCTTAGCTATCCCAAAGCTTCTGAAGTACAAGGGAGAAAGATAAAATGGGGGAAGTGAGGGGGAAAAGCCCACCTATGAGGGGGGGTATAATCATTATCATAGAAAAGAAAACATGTACCTTGGGCATAATCTTTGGGGCAGAACAATAATTCCTAAGGACCTACTCCAATATTTTATTGATAATCTCTTAAGGACAAAAAGGAAAACCTCATAATTAGTAGTTGTATCAGCTACTATTCATCTATTGTCTACTCAAACCAAGCATAAGCTCTGGTTTAAGAGAAATTTGGGGAGAAGAACAAAAGGAATTTCTTCATATTATATGTTCTGCTTTGTAAAGCCACAAGGGGAGAATTGGGCAGATTATATTTTTAATCACTTGAAAAAAATTAGCACAAACTGAATTTAGACAAACCAAATTTTCTTTTTCATTAATTTTTTTTCAGTAAATATTCATTGTTCTCCTTACACTAAACTGTATCCCACCTTTTCTCTTCCTCACCTCATACCTGAAGATAGATCTGCCTCTGTCTTATCTGCCTTAGGAAAATTCTGGCCTGGACTTGATCTTCGAAGAACACTGGAAAGCCTTTCCTGCCTTGATTTTGGTGACATTCTAGCTTGCAACCTGATGTTTTTTTCTACAGACTCTGATAGTTTATGTCCTCTCACAGCTGCTCTAACTTATCACCTAAACATTCTAATAAAGCATATTATTTACATGACATGTCAGCTTAATTAAAAGAAATCTTTTTACATAGCTCTTCTACCTAGGATTGATTATATTGATAATAGTTTTGTTGCTCTAGTTAATAATCTCTTAATAAGTTCTTAACAAAGGGCTAAAATATGATACCCCAGGAACAATTAACTTTAAAAAAAAATACACTTATTTTTACTACCAATCTTATACTTAGCACCACAAATTAAGAAATAAAAAAATGACTGAATTTTCTAGACAAGTTAAAAGATACATTCTGACCAGTTATTACAAATTAAAAACAATGCAGGAATCACATTTCTATAGGCAATGAAAATATGATAAAATATGATAAAAGAAAGTGCTTCTGCACTTGATGTATAATTATTTAATGTTAAAGATTTTCAGGCCCTTTTGCCAAAGAGGTTAGTAAACAATATAATAAATTTAAAATGCTAAAAAATTATTACAAATTTGTTACTACAATATGAATAACCTATAGTAAAAAATTTTTTTCTGAAAGATATGACATGAAGAAAATCTAAACCAAAGTCCATTATTAACACAATAACAATTCTCAGGGCAGCTAAATGGCATAGTAGATAAAGCACCAGTCATGGAATCAGGAGAATTTGAGTTCAAATCTGACTTCAGACACTGAACACTTTCTAGCTGGGTGACCCTGGATAAGTCACTTAACTCCAATTGCAAGAAGGAAAAAAAAAAAAAAAACCCATCACAATTTTCATATTGCACTGAATTTAGAATTCCCTTAATAGATTTAAGTTAACATAATTTACTACAAATTATACTAGAAAATCATAAAACAAAAATAGTCTCAAAATGCTTTTTTATAGTCTAACATTATTTCCAAGATTTTATGATTTCTAATATATACTTCAAATTTTCTATTTAAGTAATTTAGTAGGATTAAATAGATTACACAATTAATCAGGAATTATATATATAGTAATATGCTTTTCCACAATCTGAATTGACTTAAAAACAAATTTCTTAATTGATTAGACCTCAAAACATTTCAAAAAGCAAATTTCTACTAACACCACCCTAACCAATAAAAATTGCTTTAATTGCACATGTTTAATCTATCTTAGATTATTTGCTGTCTAGGTAAGGGGGAAGGTGGGGAGAGAAGGAGAAAAATATGGAACACAAGATTTCACAGTGGTGAATGTTAAAAACTATCTTTGCATGTATTTTGAAAAATAAAAAGCTATTATAAAAATGCTTTAAATATTAAAATCAGCAATAATTTTCAACATCTTACTATCTTTTTCAAATATGATTATCCACTTAATCTCAAAGAATAACATATTTAAGTATTCAATAAATTAAATGTGGGTCGTCAAATAGTCCTAATAATGGACTACAACTATGAAATGAATTCTCCAGATAACATCAAATTAATTAAGCATTCTGATATTTTGTTTTTATATTAACAAATATTCTGATTTTGTGCTATGCTTTAAAACTTTTTAAACATATTCCTTTGTGTGTTAACTTTTTAGACTTACCTGGGCCTTGTCTTAGGTAAATGTGTAAGCTGTCTCCAACCATTTGTTATAACATTGTGAATCCATCCATCACCTGTAATATCATGCATGACAATTAGAAATAAAGCTTAAGTTACTTTCACAGTTTTTATTTTTCTCTTAATTTGCCTATCATCTTGTCAGAATATGCATATATGAACAAATATGACCTTAAATGTAGATGAGAGAACTGAAGAGGACTAAGCAATGAGTCTTTACAATTTACAAAATACTAAAAATTCATTCTCCCTAATTCATAGGTCAGTGACTAGGAATGGAAACACTGGTTTAGAATACCAGGTGATGTTTCAAATAATTCTTGTCCCCCCAAAATGGGGGGCATAAAAAAAAAAAAAGGAAAAGAAAACCCAAATAATCCTTGCTGAAATGTTGATTGAATTATTTATTATTCTCTAATTTTCCACAAGCGTTGACATATTAGTAAATAAAAAAAAAACAAAACAAAAAAGGACATATTAGTAAATCACTATTCTATTTCCAAGAACTAGAAAGCACATCACTAAAAAATAATTTATATCCTAATTTCATATTAGCTTTCATTTTTTGAATTTAGTATTTCATGATCTTTTCTTTCGTTAGGTTGTCAGTACCATATAATTATATATTTCCTTTCAAATTTCTCAAATTACGAATTTGACTGTGATTCTTTATTACTTAAACTGCTTCTGAATGAATGCAGTACTTTTATTTGATATGGAAGCTCTAAATTAGGCTATGAAATTTCTAGGACTTTTCTTTCAGGAAGCAATCAATGGCATTGTTTCTACTTTCCCTTTGCCACCAGTTTCAAAAGATCCCTATAGTTTTATTATTTTTTAACATGTAGCTTTATCGTGATTTTTAGGGAGTTCAATGTCTTGACTTTTCCAAGTTATTTTTGATATCAAATATTTTATATTTTCCAATTCCCCACTGGACTGTGAGCACCTTGAGAACATTTGCTATTAGTTGTTTTTTTTTTTTACTTTCTTGATACCTCAGAATTTAGCACATTTTCTAGCCCACAGGAGGTATTTAATAAATGCTTATTGATTTAATGATTGATTAAAGTAAGTTAGTTTCCTTTGGTTTAATCAGTCTCTCCAGTTTTAGTTCCTGAATTAGAGCTTTGTACCTGAACCAGCCTTTGCCCTTTGTTGTACTTATGGTAGTATGGTTGGCTCTGCTTGGTCTTGCCCCAAGCACTGAGGTCTGTCTCTGAGTTGACCTCTACTTCTTAGGGTTAGGAATATCTCTGAATTTTTGAGGATATGAATAGTGGATCTTTAGAGTCCTCAATGTCATCTCAGGACAGGTCCTTAAGGTCCTTAGAATCTTTGGATGTTGGTGCTATTCCAGTCTAAAAGACTGCCATACTGCATGGTCAGGCAGTCAGTAGGTATTTATTAAGAACCTTGTGACAGGGACTGTGTAAAGGCTCTGGTTAATTTAAAAAAAAAAATTTATTAAAGCTTTTTATTTACAAAGCATATGCATGGGTAATTTTTCCAACACTGACTCTTGCATAACCTTTTCTTGCAAATTTTCCCTTCCTTTCCCCCACCCTCTCCCCTAGCTGGCAGGTAATCCAATACATGTTAAATATGTTAAAATACATGTTAGAGCTAATATATGTATAGATATTTATAGTTATCTTGATGAGCAAGAAAAATCAGATCAAGAAGGAAGAAAAGGAAAAACAAAAAGAAAACAAAATGCAAGCAAGTAACAACAGAGAGAGTGAGAATGCTATGTCGTGTTCCACACTTTGTTCCCATGGTTCTCTCTCTGGGTATTGATGGTTCTCTTCATCACTGAGCAAGTGGAACTGGTTTGAATCATCTCAATATTGAAGAGAAGGCTCTGATTATTAAAAAAAAAAAAAAAAAAAAAAAAAAAAAAAGCAAAAGGCAGTCTCTGTCCTTAAGGAATTTCTAATTTAATGGGGAACAACATATGTAAACAACTATATACAAAAAACTATATACCTAATAAAAAGAAAATAATCAACAGAGGAAAAGCATTAGAATTAAGAGGAATTGGGAAAGCCTTCTTGTAGAAGGTAAGATTTTAATTGGGACCTGAAGAAAGTCAGGAAACCCAGGAGGGAAGAACATTTGGGACTGCCAATGAAAATGTCTAGAGCCAAGAGATGGAATATCTTGTTCAAGAACACCAAGGAATCATGCCACTAAATCAAGGAGCATCTATGGATATTGAGAGAAAGAAGAAAGGAAGGAAGCATTGTATAAGGTACAAGAAAACTGGAAAGGTAAGACGAGAACAAACAGAAAGTTCAGAGTTAAGGTAACACACAAAAACTGCTTTAAAACTAACATTGAATGGAGATTCACAGTTTCATATGCAATCATTTATTCTTACTATAAGGAAACATTCATGTTTCTTGGCAGTTGTCAAATTATAACAACAAAAAGTTTAAATTTAAAAAAGGACACTTAAGGAAAAAAGGAAATTCAGAAGGGGGCATGAACAGGATAATTTTATTATTGTGATGTTAAACTTAAGATATATTTTTAAAAACAACTTTAATAGAAGTTCATAGTTTCAAAAAATATTTTCCTTATTTGTACACTAAAGTGATCATGTTTGTTAATTACTAAGTTCATAATAAAAACAAACATGTTAAAGATTTTTGAAGCATAAATAGAAAACTGGTTCATTAAAATCTTCTTCATTGAGTCTTCTAGAAAACATACTAAGTTTCTAATCACCCATTCTAGTTCCTATTACAATCAATCCGGAGTCACAATTTCCATTTTTGGGAGCAGAGAATAAAATACCTGAAGCCAAATTTTTCTTCTGCATATAAAGAATTTTTTCTTTTGCAGATCGTTACCTGTCTATTACTACAAAATGCATTCTCTCTCTAAAACTTAATAGCCATTACATTATGTGAGGGAACAATAATTGGAAAGGTTAAAAAAAAAATCAGGAAGCAATTATAAAGATAGTTTAAAAAAAAAAAAAAGAACTAATGATGGCCTAAAGTTAAAGGGAAAGTAATAAAATAGGAATTAGGGACCAAAGAGCAAAGAGCATTTTTACTTACTTAAAGGAATATTCTCTGCACTTAATCCACCAAACAGAAAAAGTTGATCATCAGCAATTGGTGTCAAAGTATGCCAAGACCGATGTTTTGGTTTCTCTCCATTAGTATGAATCCTACATTGAAAGGGAAAAAATTAAGGACACTGCTTTAATCATATTAACCAAAAAGAAAGTGTGTGAATTATCTTACAATTTTTCAAGTCACTATTTCTTTGAAGATAAGAAAATTTTGCAAAATAACCTAGAATTCCTCTTACAAGTCACACAAATAAGTGTCAAATAAAACATTTCAGACTCATGTTGAGCTATGTAGTTATATACTACTTCTGTCTTATTTTAGTATAATTATATTTCTCTAATTCTAATATTCTCTAATATTCATTGTTCTAAAATGGTCTCACTATGATAGTAACAATGCTGTCATTGTTACTACAATGTTGTCAACAGAAATGTGAGATCTTTCAGCAGTATTTCAATTCATTAGTCACTGGACATTTAAAAAAATGCTTATAGTCTAAAAATTACATGACTTTTAAAATACTATGTTTCCTTTTCCATGATTCTCCTATTGCTACTGAAGAATCAGAAGTGACTGAGAGTCAATTTCTATTTCTTTGGGTTTTTTTTCTTTTTTTTCTTTTTTTCCTTTTGGCCACAGTCAAAGAATTTGTCATCTAGTAGTCACAAATCAATAGGGGATAGGCCTTAACTAGGTTCACTTTGGAGGGCAGATTCAGCAAGCAAGTTAATTAAAGGAAGAGAAAGCAATGTAGGTAAATTCTCATGTATGGATGATGAGAGGATACAAAGCAAGCAATTAATCAACTACTTTAAGTGTAATTAGAATAAAGATGCAATAATTCTTAAAATTTCCTATTAAAGTCCCATTTTAATACTTCATTTTGACATGATAGTGAACTTCTGTTCTTGATAGTAAACCACTTTAGCAGAAATTATGGCAGATTCTTTCAAGTGAGGAAATTTTGAAGGAAGGGCTCAACAAGACAAATTTGCCTTAGGACCCACCAAATTAAGTTCAGAGAAACTTATCCATAGAGTTGGCCAACAAGAATTCGGCCAGAATGACTTATCTACTAAATCATAGAAGGATCACTTGCTATCTGAGTCAGTAGAAGGTGTTTTCATATTGAAGAAATAACAGATCTAAAGTCATGAAGTAACTGAAACAATTTAAATCTAATAAAAAACATTATGCAGGTCCAAATAAGCATAAAATGACTAGAATAATAATCAACATAAGCACATTATAAACCTACCACGTTGCACATATGTATAAATAATAAAGAAAATACGGGTAATAAACTTTTAATATGAAAGTGATGTTCAAATCCACCCATTCATATTAAAGTATGGAGACAGAGAATACAAAAGAATGCATAATCCAAAGATCATACTGATACAGCTATCAATGCAAACACAAATCTCACTGGAGTACACCAGCATATTTCTTTTTGTAATTTTTCGTGACAATCATTTAGGCCTATAATTTGGTTAGGGAGCTGGACATTAAGAGATAACCAAGAAGTGATAAAGGTGCAAACACATTGGTAGAGGAATTTCTTCACTAGAGAGTTCCCTGTATCATTAAAATCACAAGCTGAATACACACACACACACACACACACACACACACACACACACGTTTATGTTGTAGCATATATATGTATATGTAAAGATACAGATATATATACACATACACATACTGATGGAACTAAAGCCAAATTAAATATAAAAATGATTTGGGGAGCATTCTTCATATTTCATGAACAAGGGCAGTTAAATATATTTCAACATTTTAAAAAAATGTTATTGACTATGCATAAAACCTAGCCTTTCCAAATACTATCTTTCCCTAATCTTTACTAATTGACAATTGGAGCCACAGACTTTCCCCAAGCAGGGATCATCTCAATTCTGGTCCAAAGTGAAATCTTAATAATAGTTTTTTCTGTTCTATTCAATTTTGATATCAGTTTAAACAGAGCAATAAATTCCAGTCATTCCCTTTTATTTACCAGTGAAATTCTATTATTTTCTCAGTGATAAAAATAAAAAATTTATTTTTTCATCACAATTATTTATTATTTATTTTATTTATAACAATTATCACAACTGTTATATTACTATTTCAAACTTACCTTCCAGACCAAGTCCAAGTATCTAAATTCAGACAGTGCAAATCATTCATCCTAGTTTGCTAAAATAAAATAAAGTTAAATTAGGTAATGAACAATTTATTTTCTAAATATTAATAACACGCATCCTCATAAGGAAACCATCTTACAAACTTTAAAGTGTGATATGTATAAGTATAGATATAGATATGTGTATAAAGATCTGTGATTTCTTTTTAGATTCTGTGAAAGAATCAAATGATTTAAAATAGGATGTCATTCCATAACAATTGAATATATAAAATTGGAAATAGAACTAACATTAGTAATATTTTTTAATTATTAAAGCTTTTTATTTTCAAAACATATGCATTGGGGCAACTAGGTGGCGCAGTGGATAGAGCACCAGCCTTGAATTCAGGAGGACCCGGGTTCAAATCTGGTCTCGGACTCTTAACACTTCCTAGCTGTGTGACCCTGGGAAAGTCACTTAACCCCAGCCTAAAAAAAAAAAAAAAAAAAAAAAAAAAGCATTCAAAACATATGCATGGATGATCCATACATAGTCTTGTGTTCCAAATTTTCCCCCACCTTCCTCCAATTCCCTCCCCTAGATGGCAAGTAATACAATATATGTTACACATAACATGAGGAATATTAAATTGGGGCAGCCAGGTGGCTCAGTGGATAGAGCACCAGCCCTGAAGTCAGGAGGACCTGAGTTCAAATCTGGCCTCAGATACTTACCATGTCCTAGCTATGTGACCCTGGGCAAGTCACTTAACCCCAAATGCCTTAGCAAAAAAAAAAAAAAAACTAACCAATACTCGTCCTCCAAAAATATAGCCCTTATTTCCAAGTACTGCACATGTGTGAGCTGCTCGAGGCTGTGGTGGGATTCCATTCTATAAAGAATATAAACAGAATATCATATTTGAAATTAGCCATGAAAAAACACAAAACTTTGAAATGAATGTTACAAAACATATACAGTTACATGACTACTTTACACATCATAAAAAATATTTATAAAAATCCTTCATGTAAATGAGTAATTAAAAATACATTTGAAAAAGTACATATTATATATAAAGGCCATTATTTAAGAATTACTATCTTTGTAGACTATGTTTTCTCCTCATATATTAAAGATTTATTTGTCCTCATTAATTATTTTGGCTTAATAGCAAAATCATAACTAATTTCATTTAAAAATATGAGGACTTTCAGAGCCAAATTAGCAATGATAAAGAGCTAATCAGGAAAGTAACTCTGCTTAGTCAGAGGATTTGTCTTTGATTAAAAGTACAATGCTACCACAAAAAGCTAATATCTTCACCCTTGTGAATCATTTATACATTGGTATGAATGAATTTAACAGCTTTTATCCTAAGGATAGGTCTTGCCAGAAAATTTTCTTGCTTTACAATTTTGCCCAGCGCTAGAAAAGCAAACATACATTTGTTCCAGTTAAACAGTAACCTGTATTACCAACAACCAGCTTTTTGGTTCTGAGATGGAAACCACTCCAGCAAGGGTTAATTATTTTCCTACATTCATTATCACAACCATTCAATCCTACACAAATTTTAGGATTTTTAAAATTCGGTTCAAGTAGCTGCAAGTTAAGAAATTCAGATGCTGCTTGCTATGAAACTTATATGGCAATAATCAAAAGAAAGGTTTTAACAGCATAATGCCTCTATTAATAATAAAAAAAAAAAGATGCGTTCTAATGCCATTGAAAGGTCATATTCTTTGTTCTAAAGATAGGAATAATGCAAGTGGCATAGAGGTCTAGTGCTTCAAATAAGATGGGCAATAGTACAAAAGCACCATTAGACATTATTTAAAGTCACAATAAATATACACTTGAAAGTGATGAGACAAAGCATAGAAAGGAATTGCATAAAGGTTAATTGAAAAATTCTGGGGCAGCTAAGTGGCAAAGTGGATAGAGCACCAGCCTTGAATTCAGGAGGACCCGAGTTCAAATTTGATCTCAGGCATTTAACACTTCCTCGCTGTGTGGGCAAGTCTCAGGGGGAAAAAAAAAGAAAAATTCTAACCTGTGTTTTAGATAGAGAAGGAAAGAATACTTCTCAAGAAATTTCCTGATCTATGGTTGCCAGGATGCAAAAGCCAGCAACAATAAACACAGATTCCTTTATCTTCAGCAATTAGCAAAAAAAAGAGGACATGTCTTCTTACTGCTTCCCAGCTTCCCCAAATTTCCCCTTATCTACTCATTAATGCCTAAAATTGGAATTTAATTCCATAATAAAAAAAATAAGTCTTTCAATAAAAACACTAGTTGACGCAACATCCTAAAGGGAATCCATACTAAATAGAAATTCCTTAATAATATTAAGACTAATGACAAATTTTCTTTTTTTCTTTTTTTTTTTTTTTTTTTTTTTTCCCGTTAAGTGACTTGCCCACGGTCACATAGCTAGGAAGTGTTAAATGTCTGAGACCAAATTTGAACTCAGGTCCTCCTGAATTCAGGGCTGGTGCTCTATCCACTGTACTACCTAGCTGCCCCCTACAAATTTTCTTATATTGATAATAGAGAGTCAAAAGGTATAAAGAGCACTGTGAGTCTCACCCAAAATAAATCAACAATATGGGAAAAGGCAAAATTTAAAAGCTGTTCTATCTTCAGTTGGGCAGGACAAATGGAAGGTGTGCTCAAAAGTACTTTGGTCATTTCTTTTACTATGAATATTTACAGACTGATTTTACATGATTTAAGTTTTTGTTTTTTAATGAACTTTATTATATAAAAGAACATTGTTTCTAGAATATTATTAAATTTAAGAACCACAGTAATCAAAGGGCAGGCAAAGATAATGGGACCTTGTTTAAAACATCTTTTCAAATACTCTCTCTTTTTTTTTTTTTTCCCTGAGGCTGGGGTTAAGTGACTTGCCCAGGGTCACACAGCTAGGAAGTATTAAGTGTCTGAGACCAAATTTGAACCCAGGTCCTCCTGAATTCAAGGCTAGTGCTCTATCCACTGTGCCACCTAACTGCCCCAAAACATCTTTTCATTAAAAAAAAAAAAATTAAACTCAGGGTACTTTTCCACATTACTGACAAAGGTAGTCAGGTAAACTAAATTTTCCATTAAAAAATGAGATCTGATGAATTAGAAAAATAAATAATGAATATAAATAAAGCTAATGAATATAAAATTCAAAGTTCATTTTACTCACTTTTATTTCTGGTTGAAACCAAGTCTGTGTGTTTGTATCAAAAACATGGACATCATTATGCCAACCCCAGAATATTTGTCCTTCCTAAAACAAATAAAAAAGGAAATAATATTTTAATTCTTATAATACCCTCAAATTTATGAATATATGAAAGAAAAAATATAATCAAATCATTATTATCCTTGTCATAAAGCCAATGACTATATAAAATTTAAAACTTAGAAAAAGTACTATGTAATCTTATTTAACTGTAAACTTCTTATTTCAGTTGCAAGAAGCTATGAAGGCAACTGTATGGATCAAGTCTCCCCTCAGAAAAGGATATAGGGAATCTAAAATTTATCTGACAAATTTGGCCTGAATAAGAACAGGAAGAGACCTCAGAGGTCATCTAATATAAATTGTTTCTAATCAAGAATACCCTTTCCAATATGCTCAAATAATCATCCATCCTTTTTAAAAAATCTACAGTGAGATATAAAGTCCACTGCTTCCCAAAACCAACCACTCTATTTTTTGATATATTTACACTTCAGGAAGTTTTGGGTTTGTTTTTTTTTTAAATGTCAAGACTAAATTTGCTTCTTTTCAACTTCTATCCATTATTCCTAGTAGACCAGCAAAACAAGTCTTCTTTCCACATGACAATCTCCTAAATATTTATAGGATTTTGAATTTATTTTTTTATTATACCTTTTTATTTATAAAACATATGCATGGATATTTTTTCAACATTGATTCTTGAAAACCAATTTTCCCCTCCTTCCTCCCACCCCTCCCCCAGATGGCAGGTAGTCCAATACATATGAAATATGTTAAAATAGATATAAAATCCAATATATGTATACATATTTATACAGTTATCTTGCTGCACAAGAAAAATCAGATCTAGAAAGAAAAAAAATCTGAAAAGGCAAACAAAAATGCAAGCAAACAATAACAAGGAGTAAAAATGCTATGTTGTGGTCTACACTCATTTCCCATAGTCCTCTCTCTGGGTGTAGATGGCTTTCTTCATTCCTCAACAATTGGAACTGGTTTGAATCATCTCATTGTTGAAGAGAGCCACATTCATCAGAATTGACCATCGTACAGTCTTCTTGTTGCCATGTGTAATGATCTCCTGGTTTAACTCATTTCACTTAGCAATAATTCATGTAAGTTTCTCCAGGCCTCTCTGAAATCATCCTGTTGCTCATTTCTTACAGAACAATGATATTCCATAACATTCATATACCATCATTTTTTCAGCCATTCTCCAATTGATGGGCATCCATTCATCTTCCAGCTTCTAGCCACTATGAAAAGGGCTGCCACAAACATTTTGGCACATACAAGTCCCTTTCCCTTCTTTAGTATTTCTTTGGGATATAATCCCAATAACAGCAATGCTGGGTCAAAGGGTATGCACATTTTGATAACTTTTTGGGCATAATTCCAGATTGCTCTCCAGAATGATTGGATTCTTTCACAACTCCACCATCAATGTATCAGTGTCCCAGTTTTCCCACATCCCCTCCAACATTCAGCATTATCTTTTCCTGTCATGTTAACCAATCTGACAGGTGTTTAGTAGTATCTCAGAGCTGTCTTAATTTGCATTTCTCTGATCAATAGTGATTTGGAGCACCTTTTCATATGACTAGAAATAGTTTCAATTCCTTTGGTCTGAAAATTGTCTGTTCATATCCTTTGTCCATTTATCAATTGGAAAATGGCTTGATTTCTTATAATTTTGAGTCAATTCTGTATATATTTTGAAAATGAGGCCTTTGTCAGAATCTTGGAATGGAAAAATGTTTTCCCAGTCTATTGCTTCCCTTCTAATCTTGTCTGGATTGGTTTTATTTGTACAAAAACTTTTTAACTTAATATAATCAAAATTATCTATTTTATGACCAATAATCTTTAGTTCTTCTTTGGTCACAAATTCCTTCCTCCACAAGTCAGAGAGGTAAACTATCCTATGTTCTTCTACCTTATTTATATCATTCTTTATGACTACAGCATAAACCATTTTGACCTTATCTTGGTACGGTGTTAAATGTGGGTCAATTCCTCATTTCTGCCATACTAGTTTCCAATTTTCCCAGCAGTTTTTGGCAAATAGTGAATGCTTATCCCAAGAGCTAGAGTCTTTGGATTTGTCAAACACTAAGATTGCTATAGTTATTAACTATTTTGCCCTGTGAATCTAACCTATTCTAGTGACCAACTAGTCTATTTCTTAGCCAGTACCAAAGGGTTTTGATGACTGCTACTTTATAATATAGTTTTAGATCTGGTACAGCTAGGCCACCTTCATTTGATTTGATTTTTTTGTTTTTTTTCATTAGCTCCCTGAAAATTCTTGGCTTTTTACTCTTCCAGATGAACTTTGTGGTGATTTTTTTCTAGATGAATAGGGATTATTGAATTTAGAGCTAGAAGTGACTTTAGAGGTCATATAGTCCCAACTTCCTTATTTTGCAGAGGGGGAAACTCAGGCCCAGAGAAAGTAAGTGCTTTGCCCAAGGCCACATAAGTAGTAAGTGCCACAGCTGGGATTTGAACCCAGTGCTCTGACTTCCAAATCAGAACTCTTTCCACTACATCACGCTGACAGCTATCATGTGCCCTCCCTCCAGAATAAACATCCCCAGTTCCTTCAACTGATCCTCATATGGCATGATCTTGAGGCCCTTCATCATCCTGGTCGCCCTCCTCTGGACGCTCTCCAGCTTATCAATGTCCTTCCTACGTCTTTCCACAGCCTGGGTGCCTCAGACACACTAATATACTGTTGGTGGAGCTGTGAATTGGTCCAACCATTCTGAAAAACAATTTGGAATTATGCAAAAAAAAGTCACTAAAACTATTCATACTCTGTGACCATATACTAAACATTCATAGCCCCATTCTTTTTGGAAGCAAAAAAGATGGAAACAAAATGGAAATCCATCAACTGGGAGATGACTGAACAAATTGTTGTTGTATAAAAATGCAATGAAATATTATTGTTCTATAAGAAATGGTGAATACAGAGAATTTGGAGTAAAAACAAGATTTATATGAACTGATACAGAGAACTGATAAGAAAACATAACCAGAACAACATAGACAATGACTACAATAATGTAAATGAAAACATTAAAAGTAGATTAAGTCTAATTAACTGCAATGACCAACCTTGGTATCAAAGAAGAGATGAGGGGATCACGGGATTGGGGGGAAGGCGGAAGAGAGATAAGGAGTATGGTGTCTTGCATATATACTGTAAGCTTAGTTTGTTGGTGGATCAGTTTTATTTAAATGTTTCTTTCCATTACAAAGGAGGAATTGGGGCAGGAGGCAGTATATAAGAAAATGACCAAAAAAAAAAAAAAAAAAAAAGTATCAATAAAACTTTAATAAAATGAGATGCCCAGAATGCCCACAATACTCCAGATATAGTCTGATCATCACTGCACGGACAATATCACCTTATACACTATATCTTTTTTTAAAGAAACTTAATAATATATATATGTATATTTTTAGCCATGCCATCCTACTGACTAAACACAAATTCTCTGTTGCAAGGCCCTTCCTTAAATTAATGTACAGAGAAGTCTATTCCATTCTCTGAAAATTAGAAACAAACCAAGCAAAAGTGAGTTATCTAAGGAAAAGCTCTGAATTCAGAAACTTTAGGAAATATTCACTAAAAATTCTTCTAGATAAGGAAAAAAAAACTTAGTGATTCTACTGAAAAAGAAAAAGTAGATTTAGATTCAAACTATGAGGAATTAAAATCCTTTCAATTAAAAATTATAATATTAATTTAAAAATCAATGAACCCTTAAAATTTGCCTTATAAATAATGTGATGTATTTGAGGATGATTCCTTTGCACCAGGAAGGAACAATTAGTCTTGTATCTGTAAGGAGGTGTCATTCTGGCTCATGAGGTAAATCTAATGGGTAAAGAGACCACTATCTGTTTAATGCCTATTTATGGATAGATTCTTTTAGTTAGAACACTGCTACCATTTCTCTATTTAGCAGCAATGACTGTGAATAGCTTTTGAAGGAAGAAAAACTAAAGTATTTTACTGACAGGTGTAAATCAGCTATAGATTTAATTCTGGCTCTTAGCCAAAACTTCTATTGTCTACAATGTATATTGCTATTTCCCATGAATGAAAAGAAGGCCCACTGTTTCTGATACATTTTTAGCCTCCACTTAAAACAATCAAAAAATGGAGTAAATTCAGATTGGCTAAGATGACAAGAAAAGATAATGACAAATGTCATTATGTGGGAAACCTGGGACAGTGATATATTTCTGGTGGAAGTGTGAACAGATCCAACCATTCTGGAGAACAATTTGGAACTATGCTCAAAAAGTTATCGAACTGTACATACCCTTTGACCCAGCAGTGTTTCTATTGGGCATGTATCCCAAAAAGATCTTAAAGGAGGGAAAGGGACCCACATGTGCCAAAAATGGTTTTGTAATGGTTAAAAACTGGAAACTGAATGGATGCCCATCAATTGGAGAATGGCTGAATAAATTATGGTATATGAATGTTATGGAATATCATTATTCTGGAGGAAATGACCAACAGGATGATTTCATAGAGGCCTGGAGAGACTTACATGAATTGATGCTAAGTGAAATGAGCAGAACCAGGAGATCATTATAAACGACAACAACAATACTATATGATGATCAATTCTGATGGATGTGGCTCTCTTCAACAATGAGATGATTCAAACTAGTTTCAATTGTTCAGTGATGAAGAGAGCCATCTACACCCAGAGAGAGGATTATGGGAAATGAGTGTGGACCACAACATAGCATTTTCACTCTTTCTGTTGTTTGCTTGCATTTTCATTTTCCTTCTCAGGTTTTTTTTCTTTCTTTCTAGATCTGATTTTTCTTGTGCAGCAAGATAATTGTATAAATATGTATATATATATTGGATTTAATATATTTAACATGTATTGGACCACTTGCCACCTATGGTAGGAGTTGGGAGGAAGGAGGGGAAAATTTGGAACAGAAGGTTTTGCAAGGGTCAATGTTGAAAATTACCCATGCATATGTTTTGTAAATAAAAAACTATAATAATAAAAAAATAAAAATTTAAAAAATTTTTAAAAATGGAGTAAAGTTTCTTACCCAAGATGCATCATGAACATCAAAACAGTCTTGGAGTTCACTGTGTTTCCTACATCCATAACCACCAAAATATATTAACCTAAAAAGAAAAATATAACAATAGGATGATGGATAGGAGTAAGATGGATGAAAGTTAACCTATCTCCTCAAAAATAGAGGTTTTCAGTAACAAATTAAGATTATGGGAAGTGTCTATTAAATATTAGCCTTTCTTTTCTTCTTGAACCTATGTCACACAAATGTCTGATAATAATAACTAGATATCCCCAAAAATTTCAAATTCAACAGATACAAAACTGAAATTATCATCTTATCCTTCAAGTCATATCTCTCTTTCTGATTGCTTTTCTATTCAGGATACTATTATCTTTCCAGTCACCCAGATTCACAATTTCAGAGTTATCCTCAACTTTTCACTCTCCCTTATTTCACATGACACATAGTTATCAAGTCCTATCAATTCTACCTCCATATTTCTGACATCTCACCCCTTCCCTCCAATCACACTACATCTTGTAGTTTAGGACCTCAAGATCTCTTACCAGAATTATTGCATGAGGAACTGATATGAACTTCTTTATTTGAAATATTAGCACTTCATACTACTCAGATTGGCCAAAATGACAAAATGATAAATATTGGAGGGCATGTGGGAAAACGGAACACTATAACATTAAAATTCAATTTAAATGTCACCTACATGATGCACATACTGAACGATAGCCCAACAGCAAATACTTC
Source organism: Sminthopsis crassicaudata (assembly GCF_048593235.1). Taxonomy (NCBI): domain Eukaryota; kingdom Metazoa; phylum Chordata; class Mammalia; order Dasyuromorphia; family Dasyuridae; genus Sminthopsis; species Sminthopsis crassicaudata. Next base: position 337,958,358 of record NC_133618.1, on the reverse strand, counting down.
ACACTCAAAATACTTAATGTTTTGTATATTCTTATCTGTGAATATATTCTCTCTCCTAAAACGATGTGAATTCCCTGAGGTCAGGGACTGATTATTTTTATATTTATGTCTTCCATACATAGCAAAGTCAATGGTTATTACCAGACTGAATGAAATCCTATATACACTATATAAATCCTATATACACTATACAAATATACTATATAAAATTAAGGTAGATTAAGCCTTAGAAATATGAAATCAGAATATCTTTGTGACATCTAAGAGGAAACCTTAGTTTTGTGTTTTTTTTAAATAAACCTTCAGTGTCTAGAAAATCTTCATGCCTTCCTCTCCTACTATTTGAAACCAAAAGAGGGTTATTTTTATATTACATGATAAAACTTAAAGCTATGTGTCACTGACGTCCCCACAAAAAAAATGTAGGCCTTCTGTAATTGTCAAATTGTAACAGTATCAATATCTAGGAAAGTCACAAGTATGTAGACTAGTTTTTCCTTAAAAAAACAATCCTCAAGATTTAATTGGCCTAAAGTTCAAGTTATTAATGTATCTTCTTGTTCTCCCCAGGCATAAAATGCCCCCTGCAAAATTAGTTCATTCTCCTCTTATAATGTACTCCCTGCTGAAATGCAAGTCAAAGACCTGATTAAGCTTATCTCCATTTAGAGATTTGATTTATGAACTGAAGATATATTTGTGCTACAATATCCTTTCCATACAAGTTAATTAGATTTTCTTTTAAAAAATATTATAGACATTTACCAAGAAATTATTTTACAGATCTAGAAAAAATAATTACAAAGTACATCTGAAAGAACAAAAGGTCAAGAATTTCAAAGGAATTAATGAAAAAATGCCAATGAAGGTGGCCTAACTATGCCAGACTTAAAACTATATTCATAAAGCAGTGGTCATCAAAACCATTTGGTACTGGCTAAGAAATAAGAGTAGTTTGTCAGTGGAATATGTTGGGTTCACAGGTCAAAATAGTCAATGACTATAGCAATCTAGTGTTTGACAAACTCAAAGACCCCAGCTTTTGGGATAAGAACTCACTATTTGACAAAAACTGCTGAGAAAATTAGAAATTAGTTTGGCAGAAACTAGGCATTGACCCACACCTAACACCCTTTACCAAGATAAGGTCGAAATGATGGGTTTATGATTTTAGATATAGAAAGTGATATAAGCAAATTAGAAGATATTTAGTATATAGTTTGCCTCTCAGATTTGTGGAGAAGGAAGGAAATTTGTGACCAAAGAAGAACTAGAGATTATTATTATCACAAAAATAGATAATTTTGATTATATTAAGTTAAAAAGTTTTTGTACAAACAAAACTAATGCAGGCAAGATTAGAAGGAAAGCAATAAATTGGGAAAATATTTTTTCCATTCAAAGGTTCTGATAAAAACATCTTTCTAAAATATATAGAGAACTGACTCAAAATTATAAGAAATCAAAGCCATTCTCCAATTGATAAATGGTCAAAGATACGAATAGACAATTTTCAGACAAAGAAACTGAAACTATTTCTACTCATATAAAAAGGTGCTACAAATCACTTTCGATCAGAGAAATGTAAATTAAAGACAGCTCTGAAATACCACTATCTACCTGTCAGATTGGCTAAGATGACAGGAAAAGATAATGACGAATGTTCAAGGGGATGTGGGAAAACTGGGACACTAATACATTGTTGGTGAAATTGTGAACAGATCCAACTATTCTGGAGAGCAATTTAGAACTATGCTCAAAAGCTTATCAAACTGCACATTTCCTTTGATCCAGTAATGTTTCTACTGGGCTTATATCCCAAAGAGATCTTAAAGGAGGGAAAGCAACCCACATGTGCAAAAATGTTTATGGCAGCCCTTTTTTAGTGGTTAAAAACTGGAAACTGAATGGATGCCCAACAAATGGAGAATGGCTGAATAAATTATGGTGTATGAATGTTATGGAATATTATTGTTCTGCTGAGAGAAATGAGCAGGACCAAGAGTTCATTGTATACTTCAACAACAATACTATATGATGATCAATTTTGATGGATGTGGCCATCTTCAACAATGAGATGATTCAAACTAGTTCCAATTGTTCAGTTCAATTGTTCAGAGAGCCATCTACACCCAGAGAGAGGACTGCACCACAACATAGCATTTTCACTCTTTCTGTTGTTTGCTTGCAATTTTTTCCCCCTCAGGTTTTTTTTTTCCCCTTCTTAATCTGATTTTTCTTATGCAGCAAGATAACGGTATAACTATGTATACATATACTGGATTTAATATATATTGCAATATATTTAACATAATTGGACTACCTGCTATCTAGGAGAAGGGGTGGGGGGAAGGAGGGGAAAATTTGGAACAGAAGGTTTTGCAAGGGTCAATGTTGAAAAATTACCCATGCATATGTTTAGGAAATAAAAAGCTTTAGTTTAAAAAAAAAAAAAAAAGATGGATTAAAAAAATAAAATCAAGAACAGCTCTAAAAAAGCTGGATTACTAGCATAAGAAAAATTAAAGTTGTCAGTAGGGATTTAGAGACTTTTAGAAACATTTAGAGATAGATATACTCTAGGTCTTTAAGAATCATATTGTGACAGCAGAAGTGCTACTCAAAGACTCAGTCCATATGGAGGAGTTTTTTTTTTTTCCCCTTCCTTTTTTTTTTTTTAAATTTATTTATTTAATTATTTTTTACAAAAATTTTATGCATAGATAATTTTCCATCATTGACAATTGCAAAACCTTTTATTTCAACTTTTCCTTTCCTTCTCCCCACCCCTTCCCCCAGGTAGCAGGTTGACCAATATAAAGTATAAGTTAAATACAATATATGTATACATGTCCAAACAGTTATTTTGCTGTACAAAAAGAATTGGACTTTGAAACAGTGTACCTGATCAATTGTTGGTGGATTTGTGAAAGAATCAAACCATTCTGGAGAGCAATCTGGAATTATGCCCCAAAAGTTATCAAACTATGCATACCCTTTGATCCAGCAGTGCTACTACTGGGCTTATATCCCAAGGAAATACTAAAGAAGGGAAAGGGACCTGTATGTGCCAAAATGTTTGTGGCAGCCCTTTTTGTAGTGGCTAGAAACTGGAAAATGAATGGATTCCCATCAATTGGAGAATGGTTGGGTAAATTATGGTATATGAATGTTATGGAATATTATTGTTCTGTAAGAAATGACCAACAGGATGAATACAGAGAGGATTGGAGAGACTTACATCAACTGATGCTGAGTGAAATGAGCAGAACTAGATCATTATACATTTCAACAATGATACTGTATGAGGATGTATTCTGATGGAAGTGGATATCTTTGAGAAAGAGAAGATCTAACTCAGATTCAATTGATCAATGATGGACAGAATCAGCTACAACCAGAGAAGGAACACTGGGAAATGAGTGTAAACTGTTTGCATTTTTGTTTTTCTTCCCAGGTTATTTTTACCTTCTGAATCCATTTCTTCCTTAGCAACAATAACAACCAAAAAAAAAATTGGTTCTGCACACATATATTTTATCTAGGATATATTATAACATATTTAATATGTATGGGAATGCATGCCATCTAGGGAAGGGGTGGAAGGAGAGGAAAATTTGTGGAACAGAAGGGAGTGCAAGGGATAATGTTGTAAAAAATTACCTATGCATATGTACTGTCAAAAAAAAGTTATAATTATAAAATTAATTTTAAAGAATAAAAATTAAAAATTAAATTAAAATTAAAAAAAAAGAAAGAAAAGAAACTGTACAATTAGGCTGTGAAGGAAATCAAAAATGTAGCTAGACAAATATATAGGGATTGGGACTTCTATGTAGTGGTTCATAGTCAACTCCCAGAGTTCTTTTACTGGATGTAGCTGGTTCAGTTCATTACTGCTCTATTGGTACTGGAAGAATTTTTTAAAAATTGCTTGGATTAGGACAGTAACTTATTATAAATGTAAAATACTATTTGTTGAATTTTTATGACTTTGTATTTTGAAGCGATCATAATCTCTAGGTCTGGTAGCCCTAATAAATCTAGGTCCTCCCTAAAGGCTATATAATTTTGGAATTAAAAACAATCCTGAATCAATAGCCTAAGTTCTTTATTAATACTTTTTCTATTTTGCTTTAAAATTTTTTTTTAATCCTTAGAAGTATCTGGTAAATGTTACATACTGAAATATTTCTTAATTAATCAGAAATCTTTGATGCAGGGCACTGAATACTTGAAAAGACAATGCTTGAGCTTCTCTAGGATCTTAGAGAACTTGTAAGAATTCAGAATATTGACAGATGTCAAATTCCATCTTAGCTGATTTGCTAAAGACATGAAATGGGGGGGGGGGAAGGGAATGGGTACAATCATAGGAATCTCTCCTTATCTGTTCTAGCTGGAATATATACCATAGAGCCTACCTGCAGTTGGATACCTTATAGTGACACATTTCCTTTCCCCCTTCTAGTAAGCCATAGATGCTGGTAAAAGATTAGGTACTTTGGAATGATGGAAGCAGGAGTCAAGAAAATTGTCTACTAAAGTCAGAAAGAATCACCAACTCAGTATTCCTTAAAAGAAGAGACTGCCATCTTTGCCAAGAAAGATTTGTTCTAATATGGAAATATGTTTAAAAGATTTGCACTTATTTAACATATCAGATTGTTTACTGGGAATTGTCTTGGGGAATGGGGAGTATAGATGGTGGTGAAGTCCAGAGAATCAACAGCAAAAGAGTACATGAATGAAGTATGGCCATCCACAAAATTTAGGCCTAAAACAAACTCACCATTGGAAAAAGTAAAATAGCATGGTGAAAGAATATTACAGGATGAGAAGGCCCCAAGTGCTAATGGAAGTTCCAGGGTAAGAAGACAGCTGAATAACGGTGACTAAGTCTTGGAGAGTCAAAAATACAGATGAGAGGGAAATGAGACTCATATTTGGAGAGTAACAGCAAAGGGAAGCCAGAATACAGGGGACAGAAAAACCATGGAGGGAAGGATAAAAGCAGCTCTTTCCCAAGTGAAACAGCAGCAGTACACAGACAACCGACGTTAAGTGGGTACAAAACTGCTTCCAGCAAAGTGGGCTGTAGTTGAATCCTGGTGAAATGGACCAAGATATGGCCCCCAGTAGAAAAGAAAGTCATGAGGATACTGTCAGCAGTACATTTTGGCCATTTAAATTACTATAATGTGAAATCAATAAGATACTTTTATGCTATTGCCAATACAGAGCTTATAGTCAATGGACAACTACTTCCTAAGCTTTCCTTGGGAGACCAATTAATGGAAGATGTTTTGCTTATACAACCAAGATATAAAACTATCACTGAATACCAGTCTTTACAAAAGTAGAGACAGACATGTAGTATAATACCATCACAGATTTATATTTGAAAGGGACCTAATTAATCTAAGCAGTCACTCTGCCCCACACAAGAGTTTCTTATGGGCAGATACTTTGTATTTCTCCTACAGGATGCACAGTGAAAAGAAGTCAAGGTTAATGGGCTGAGTAGTGACATAGAGCAAATTTTAGTAATCATCTAGGCCCTAGGACAGTTTGGATGCTCTCTTAGCTACCTACTACATATGACTTTGACCCCTGATGAAGACTGGTGACTATCAACATCAAGGTCATTCTGATGTTTCTGGTGCAATATTAGTTCATTATTACTGCTTTACATCAAAAAGTCTATCACAAAGTGTGACTAACTTCACTCTGTCCAGAAGGACTGCATTCCTTTATTGAAAGGTTACATTGATTGTGGTCTTTTTTGTTATCTTTTCTATTTTGCCTCTTCCTCCAGTGTTGCCTACAATAGGCTTTTTTTTTTTTTTTTCAAATCTCTAAAATCAAGGTTGTTCAGAAATTCCCCTAAGGATATTTGGTGGTGAAAGATCCCCAGGAGACCCTTAGGACCTTGCCATCAAATGTGGACATGGTAGGAGCATTTATTACTAAGGGTTGAAAGTTCCTCTTAAGTAGGCTAGACAAGTCTTTCTCTAAAAATAACTCTCAGCACATCTTTATATGGTGATAATAGGACCTAAAGCAAAGCTGCATCTCTGCTGAATAGCCTTTCCATACTATTAACTAATGTTCCTTTTATAAAATGCTGTGTCTCATTTTATTCCAGTCCTGAGTCTGAACTATAGGCCTCACCTGTAGTTCTAGATTTAACTAAGCACTCTGGTACTCCTAGATAAAACCCTGAAATAATTTGCAAAAACTCTTTCATCTATTTTTTAGAAAGCTTAAAGAGAGAAAAAACACCCAGACCAACTGTAACTAATGCTTATTTTTGAAGGTTCTATTAAATAGCAAAAAATATGGTTAGTCTACGTATTTTAACTGTGTTTTTTGTTTGCAGAGACAATAAAAGTTGGTAGCAGTATATAGAGAGTAAAATTAGGCTTGGATTAGCTTTCTTATCTTTCACAAGTGTAGACAGAATAAATGAAGAGAAGATTCTTAGAATGGAATTTGGAGATAATTTAAAGCAGGAGTTCTTAATGTAGGGTCTATGAACTTAAAAATATTTTTATAACAATTTTAGTATAATTTATTTCCTTTGTAATACTATATATTTCACTATGAATTTAAAAACATTATTCCAAAAAGGCATTCATAGGCTTCACCTGACTGCCAAAGGAATCCATGACAAAAAAGGTTTCTTTAATTTAAAATAAGTAAGCATGATAAAAAACAATCTAGAAACCTTATATGAAGAACATTTCAGAATTTCTGAGTCCCCAAGAGTACTGTCCAAATGTCATTATCTTAATAATATTTTTCTTCTAAAACAAAATCTATAATTAATTCTGGTCTGTGATAAACATATCATAAGTATGTATTTGTTAATGATTATTTTCAAACAATTAGATTTAAATAAAACACGCTGTTTGAAATGCCATTACACCAAATAATTTATAATGAAGTAGTTGCTACTATCACATCTATTTTCATGATTGTAAATTTTATTGTCTTCAAATATGTCCTATAATTTTTAATATCAATTTTGATACCAATCACAAGCCCCAAAATTCTTAGTTTGGGGGCGTTTTGTGCCATGTGCTAAAATCCTTATTACAGAAATCTAATAGTAAGTAGAGTTAGACAAAACTTTTAAACATTACCTGTCTTTATATACCCAGCAAGAAAGTTTGTCTCGTGGTGTAGGTGGCTGTCCTTTAAAGTCAATGATTTTTTCCCATTGGAATGTTCCATTTCTTGTTCGTAAATTAACAAAATAGAGCTTTTAAAAAAGAAAAACACTATTGCTATAATTCAATATACATCATATAGGATCTGCAATTAAAATAGCAAATGGTAATACAATTACATTTCTACCCTTTTCAATAAAATAGAAAACTTTAAAAATAATAAAACTTTAATTAAAAAGAAACAAAATAGTCATCATAAATTAATGGCATAATAAACCATCATAAATAAAACATCAATAATTTAATGAATAAAAATAAGTAAAAATAAAAATAAAACTCATGGCATAGAATCTTTCCCCCCATGTTCTAATTATATGGGAGTAAAATCATAGTAAAAGAATACTTTAAATGCTTATCTTTATGGACCCATAGTCACATAGTTAAGCATTTATTTTAAGTTTAAAGTATCTGCAATTTTATGAGATGAAGTTTCTACATTTTATATTCCATGTATACTTCCTGAATTAAGCAATGCATTACTCGGTTGCTATATCCTTTGTCATCATATCCTCCAAAAACATAGAGTTTTCCATTAATGCATGCACCACAACTTCCTGACATGGATGTAGGGAGTTCTCCTTCCATAAGGTGCATTGTCCTGTAACAAAACAACATAGAATTCCTTGACTTTCCATAAAGACACTCCATTAATCATTTTATTAAAATAAGCTAACAATCCTACTTTGTAAAATATTATAAATCTCCACAGAAAGATCATTAGACATATGCCAAATATACAAATTTTCATGTGTACAACCAGAACTGAGAATTAGTGGAATTAAAGACCACAGAAGCACTAAGGATAAGATAAACTTGGGAGAGGGGAAAAGTTCAGTATTTATAAAAATTGAGGACTGAGAAAAAGAAAGAGAAGTTAAACATTTGCGATAACAGTAGAGATACAGTCTTGTAACTTAAATTCTACAACAGTTGCAAGATTTGACATACTGCATGATTTAAAACACATATAGCTTACCACAAACCATTGTCAATTTCATAGATCCAAATTTCATCATTAGGCAAATACACTTCATTGTCTTCAATAGACTAAAAACATAAGATATATAAAAGACACATTTGTCAATTAAATACAACACATATTACTAATGTTACTGGGCATGAAAACTGATGAATAAAATACAAAATAGAATCAGATATAAAATCATTTTAAACAGAAAATATTCAAAAAATAAAAGGGAAAAGGTAAGTGTTCTTTAAGGAATAGTGGATAGTAAACTGCTAGTTTAGAATATCTAGAAAATCAAGTAAGTGGTCTCATGTAAGATAAGCTTTTCTAAATCTGAGAAGAGATCTCAAAAGTTAAATTTGAGCTAGAGATGCTATTTAGAGGTAGGAATCAAAGCCAGTATGAAGAGTAATGGTTAAAAAGAAAGTATTAAGGGAATTACTATGAAAAGAAAGACATGTAAAGAATATTACAGCCCAAAAGAATCATGCTTGATGAACTAATTCATCAAACATTTATTATAGATGATATATAAAACAAACAATAATCTAAAAAAGTTTAAAAATTTTTTATAGAGGGCAACCAAGAACCCTCTAAATAAAAAGATAACATGAAACATGAAAAAAAAAAATTAGCAGTAAGTAGAATTCTAATGTTACTTAAGTTGCACATGTAAGAAAAGTTATAGGAACTACATTAAAATCTTCAAGAGTACTACTAAAAATTACTCTCAACAATAATCAAAAAAACCCAAAAACTTTTTGCTGACAACAATAAAAATATATGAACCTCAGAGCATTTTTGTGCAGATTTCAAATACAGCTTCAGATTTTGTCTTTCATCAAATTATTAAAAGGATCAAAATTTTAAAAAGATTCTTAAAAATCCTTTTTTAACTAAAAAAAATTGTGCTCATTTAAACTCATCTAAAATCTAGCTACTAATTCTTTCCTGTTACATTTCACTAGGGGAATATCCCCCAACAAAGTCCAACAGCAGTTATTAGAATGAATGTTAATTTAAGACTTAATATGCCCTAGGCTTTTTTTTGGGGGGGGTTTTCTTTTTTATTATGGTAATTTTTAATGGAAGCATTCCACACATTCATCACTATTAGCAACTAGGTTTTCCCTAAATAAGTCCAAATATGAAATTTAAGAGATCTCTGGAAATTTTTTGATAATTCCAGGTATTGTAGTTTCATTTTTAATCATTTTCCTCATTTAAGGATCTTCACTTATCTACCTCTGACTTTAGATCCACTGATATACCAAAAAATTTATTTTTCAAATTATGAAAATCTATAATAATTTGACCCACTATCTTGATTAACTTTTCCATTAAGCCAAAATTTAATTTTCAGTGGTTGCAAGAAAACTTTTCAAGAAAATGTTGGCTTATTACATTTCTATTCTCTTTCTCCCTCCCTTTCCCCTTGGAATCAGTTCTTTCCAAGATTTTTTTAATGTAGTGCCTATCCACATTGCCCCATTTATAAAGCAGCAATATTTTATATATCCAAGTTGCAATTCTAGTAAAACAACTATTATTTTCACACCTCATAGATATCTCAAGACTTTTCATAATTGGTGTTTTTGGAGAAAATTTTTCTATTTTAAACATATTTTGGTCCTCAAGATTCCATTCAGTCTAAAAGCTTAAAAGTTCAGCTTCGCTTTAGAATAAGTTAATATCAATGACAGGAACATGTGCCTACATCATTATAGGCACTTCAATATTAACTGACTGACCATGAATAAAATCATTTAGGTATGTTTAAATTACTAGATGAAGTTCTGAGAATGGAAAGGATACTTTAAATGGGCAATCCACACCATGATGGTCACTATTATAATATTATAATGCTGAACCTCATTCTTACAGTAAGAACTCTCAGATTCCTCTTCACCCAAATCTTAAATTTCTAGAAATCTGTTATCGTTTTTTCACTGAATAAAATAGATCTTAATGCTGATGGAAGATTTGAATAATCTACAGTATGTTCATGTGTTAAAGAAAAAATGCAATATGTTGAGAATGGGCTTTTTTCCTTCTTTCCAACTCAATGGGATCAGAAATAGCATGTACCAAGAACCATGCATCCTGCCAGTTAATATTCCAACAAGAGTGATAAAGCCCAAGTGAGACTAGAGTGTTATCCTGACAACTATTTTACAACAAAGATAGAGTTCATATGCTCTCAGGAATAAAGTTTCACCTCTAAGATTTGTTAGTTCACTGGATGTAGGACTAATACCAACATCTACAAAACACTTGAGAAAAGTAAGAAACAATAATGATGTTTACCAAAGAGTGCCTGGCATATAACTATCAAGCAAGAAAAGATCCAATGAAAAGAGCCCTGAATCTTAAGTCACTCAATCTAAATGGATCTTAATTTCCTCATATATAACATGAAGAAGTTGCAAAAAATCACTAAACTGTTAATGTCTATCTATTAGGAAATGATTAATAAAGTAAGATATATGAATATAATGGAATAATTCTGTGCTATAAGAACTGATAAAATTAATGATTTCAGAGAATCCTGGAAAAACTTGAATGAACAGTTAAAAATAATGAACAGTCAGAACAATAACATCAACATTATTAATGATAACTTTGAAAGACATAAGAACCATGCAATGACCAACCATGACTCTAGAGGAATAAAATAAATACTCTCATTCTGGGTACTTTTTTTTTTTTAACTTTTGAGAGCTTAGACTAGACGTAATAGGAGGTTCCTTTAAGCTCTAGATGACCTGAAATTTTAAACATATTCTGCTACATATTTAGAATTTTAATGCATGAATGAATATGCATCATTTTTTTAATCTGCCTTAACACATAGTATACAAATACAGCCTTCACATAAGATGCAAGAACATGTCATCTGGGTTGAATTTTCATTATACACTGACATCCTTGTCCTACTCCACAAACGAACCTCACTTTTTTATATTCAAATTCACACTCACATCCCTCAACAAAGTAAGTGGTGAAGAGATTCTGGTTGCATTTTTAAAATTCAGCATCAAAAAATAAATATATAACATTGGGAAACTTCCATGGGACAAATTCTATGTTGAATAGTATTTTGAACAAAGTGAAAAATCATTGATTTTGATTTCTAAAGCATTTTAAGAAATCATAAAATTAGATATATACCTAAGACTAATTTTATAATGCTTATGTCCCTTATTTCTTTGTCAGTTGATAAAGGAATAAAACTAGTTTTGAACTAGTAGCAAGATATTTAAAAGTTACAAAAATTGAACTAAGAATTTTTAAATTGTAGAATATCTTTTGTGGAGCAGCAGTTGATTTTAGAAAAAATGATTACTTGCTCCAAAACTGAAATATCTCTGATTCGGGAATAGGAGTTTTATGCAGTAATTTAGACTATAAAGACACCATGACATACACATTAACTTTTAGTTTGAGCTATTTATTTTGAGTATTTTCTAATCAGTGTTTGTATCCACAATACTAAATGTATAAAGATGTGTATATTTATGCATAATATATTTTTTTAAATGTTAGAAAATCTTTATCAAAACAAAACTCTTCTTGAGGGTCATCACTGACAGAAGTTATATCAATTCAGTAGAGGTGTAGAATTTGCAAAGTATACTGAATTATATAAACTTTTTCCCCACAGTTGTGCTAGCAGTAAAACTTCAGTTATGTATAAAGGGTCATAGAGTGAGGAATACTCATGTTTCATTTTAGTTTCTGAATTACCCACACTTAACAATGGGGCTCACAATGTTTTGTATTGATTGGTTGATGGATAACCCACATAGTTCGTTTGGTACAGTACCTTTCCCTTACCTTTAGAGGGCACTGCAGTTTTGAAGCACGGTTCACCTAGAGAACTAGCTTAGTCCTGTGTTGTTCCCTGTTTAAAGAATACCTTTGAGAGGAGATATTCAGGGACAGAGGTGAATCTAATTTAGTCCAAGACACCTACAGCCTTCCTATGACTTATTCTAGAAAAAAAAAAAAAAAAAACAACGAAGTAACTGGAGCAACTCAAGAATCCCAGGAATCCTTTAAGCCATGATGATCTTGATAGCTATTCTCAAACTCTGGTCTCAGGACCCCTTTTCACTCTTAAAAATTATTAAGGATTCCCAAATGTTTTTGTTTACATGTTATATTTATCAATATTTACTATATAAATTAAGACATCTTAGTTATGAAAATAGTTTTGACCACAAGGACCTCCTAAAAGGGTCTCAGAAGTTCCCCAGACAATAGTTTGAAAATTGCTGACCTATATCAATTCTAGACAACTCATGTAGCTCCAGTGGCACTGAAATAATTCTTGTTGACACTCTTAACATTCTTCCTATGTAAAATTCTTTCTTCCCTCTTATTACTTTTTTGTTTCTTTCCTTTCCTGCTTACACCCAACTAAAAATATCTATAGGCCTTATAAAAACTGAGTCCTATAAACACTATAGATTCATTACTTAAACTCAGACCTGTGAGGACCTGTGAGAGGACCTGTGTTCCCGAATTGGGCTTGTATACTAAGTGTCTTCTGAACTCAATCAGCCCACATGAAGGAAATAGTAACTGACATTCAGCCTTTCAGGTGAGATCCAAACCATTTAAGGAACAGTGTAGGAATAGAGAAATCTTTTATTATTAGGTTGGGGGACTGATATGTACTACCAATGTAATGTAATTTCAAATGAAAACTTTCTCCGTTTGACTTCTAAAGCATCAAAAATGAAATGTCAAAATAAGGTTCACTTTCCCTTGATTTAAAATGATGAAACTCCATAGCCTTCAAAATATTTCTTAATAAACATGAGGTCTAGCTATCTTTAGGAATGGAATCCCTCCCCCAGAGAACTGTTGCAGAAACTTGGTGGAACGGCAGTGCTAGCACAGAGATATTACCCAAAGATCCCAGGATTCCAGGGCTTTTAGTTTGGGAAACAATTTGCTTTTGCCAAAAAAGCCATGTGGCCAAGATACAGAGAAGAGAGAGACAAGCAGAGGACTGTGACCTATACTGATTCCTCCATGCTTTTTCTGCCAAGTCAGCATGGAATAGAGGCACTAGGTGCTACTCCTCTGACAAAACACAGGAAAAGCAAATGGATCTAAGACCTGTAGCAAAGTAGAGCATGGAGGAAGGTGGGGAGAGATGCAACTGAGCATACTAGAAGACTGAGTTTGGTGACACTACTAGAATCCAGGCCACAAGATTGTTATCTTCCCTGGTAGGAGAGAAAGGCAGGAAATTCACACACCCTTCCTCACCGCAGCTATTACAACCAGAAAAGAAAAGCTTGTTTCTTTAAAAGCTTATTTCTATTATCATACTGTTGAAATTTGCTATTTGAGTGGATGAACATAGTAATTTGGTTAAAAACCTTTTAAATATACAGTTAGGGACAGAGAGAAACCAAATCAAACAAAGGACACTTGTCTCAATTTAAACTGAAGTAGAGGATTAGCCAATAAAAGAATTCCTGTAGATACCCATTACCCAAACTGCTTTGAACCTGAAGAGCTTTAGTAAGGAAATAAGCCAGAAGTAGTGTTTATCATGGTAATCACATTTCTCAGAGTAATCAGCCAAAATTCCACCTGGCTACAGGAAGAAACATGTTTTGTAAAGGATAGAATATCAAATCATGTTTGAAAGAAATTTTGATTTGGCCACCTGCCATCTTAATACTCTCTATAGATGAAGTCTTTTACAAATATTTAATTTTAAATGGATAACTATAGAATGTGTTTCTATGGAACAGAAGACTGATATCAGATTACAGATTTGTCATAGATTGTTAACCATGAATTTTATACAATAAAACAGAGTTCTCTTGGGATTCTCAAAAAGATAAAATGAAAATACTGACAAGAAAAAAACACATGGCATAAAACCATTTTTAACACACTAGAAATTAAGTGTGATCTAGCAATTTTCTAAAATCTTCGATTTTAATCACATTCCTAATAGGTTGTGAGACTCGGTAACAATAGTACAATACTGTGGTCCTGCTGGAGTACTTTAAGGCCGAGTCAATTTTTGATGCAGAGAAGTTACTGGTGCTGGAAGAGGTAGCTGAGAGGAGAACCAACACTGTATAAAGAGAAAGAAAGGAGGGAAAATTGAGGGTTAGGGAAGAGGTTAATGGGAATGATGGGGGAATAGTGGCAAGACTACCACAAATGGTGGAAATAAGGTATTAAAAGGAATGGAGTATGGCACAGTGTAAAGCACTCTGCCCTGGGAGTCTAGGGACATGGGATCTAGTCCTGATTTTTAGGAATTACTTAGCTGAGTGCCCTTGAGCACGTTATTTCACCTTTCTGAACCTCAGTTTTCTCATCTGTAAAATGATGTTAAGGGGTCCCTTCCAGGTCTACACTTTGTTTAAGTGACGGTGCACCTAGCTCATCTGGGGAGGTAGGTGTAGAGGGCCTCGCGTCAGAGGAGAGACAAGCAACTCGGTTTTTCCAAGGGAAAGCCCCTCCATGGTGCATCCAAACTTGAGGACGAATAGACGGGGTTTAAGGAGTTTGAGAACCCAGGCCACTTCCAGGCCGGTAAACTTGAGAAGAGAAAGGACTAGAGTACGTAAAATACTCAGGGGTCGCCCTACCAAAACCTCAGTGGGTCCGAGCGTATCATGTGCCTGGGCCAGATCCTGACCAAGCGTGCTCAGCTCCGCCAGGAGCCGGCTGTGAGTGCTCTCTCCCCTTCCCTCCAGGAGCGGGCCGGGAGTGCGCCGCCACTCCTCTCCAACCCAGGGAGCCTTGCGAGCTCCTGCCCTTCTCCTCCGTGCCTTCTAAGACCAGCGAGCGTGCTCCTTCATATCCGCCCTCCCGGAGCGGGCCGAGCGTGCCGAGCGTGCTCCCCCTCCCAAACCGTGCGTGCTCTTCCCCGCCCCTCCCACCTTCCCTTGGGCGGGTCCTACGCTCTCCCACGCCCCACTTTCTAGTCCCCACCCTTCTCCCTTGCTCAGGGCTAGTCTGAGTAACACCCCCCCCCTCCAATCCGAGCTCCGGGCAGGCCTGGTGCCACCTCCCTTTCAATCCCCGCCCCTCCTACCTGCCTCGGGCTGGCCCAGGGCAGTCTCCCCACCCCTCCCACCGAGTCGTCTCGGAGGTCAGGGCTCCTTGTACCCTCGACCCCTTACCACATATCCTCCCCAGACATAGAGGAAGTTCCCGTCCACTACAGCGCAGTGTCCACTTCGTTCCTCGGCCACACAGTATCGTTCGGTCTCTGCCATCGCCGCCGCCATGCCTCCCAGGACCTGACCTAGCGGATAGCGCTAAGCACCTCACACCCCTTCCACACGAAGCGACCAGTTTGGAGGCTCCCTTCTCCACACAAGGAAAGACGGAAAGCGGAAAGGGTCTAACCTGGGGAGGCGGAAGTGAAACGTTCCGCTTCCCCGCACAGCTCCCGCGAAGCCACGGGCAGCGTTCGAAGAAATGCACTGTGACCCCGGGAGGCAGCCACGGCGCTGGGAAGGCTTAGCGCCTCCAGAAAATGAAACGCCACGGCCACCGTCCTGCCTCCACATCGGCTTCCTAGGTTGGCTGCTGCTGCTGGTTAATCTTTTAGCTGTCTTATCTATAGCGCTCTAAGCTATGCAAAGCGAATTTTCACTGGCTGCCTCCCTCATCCCCCCCCCACACACCTAAAATGTCAACCTTTATGAAAACCGTTTCCTTATCCCTCTTAATCTAATGTCTCCCCTCTGTTGACTAGCTTCACTTTGATCGTATGTATGTTCTTCACATGTGCTTGTTAATACTGCTTTTTGCCTTCTTAGGCATATACTCCCCAGAGCTTACTTGTGGTTGCCAATTACGTGCTTGGGACTGACTGACTTGTCAGTCTCCTATCCACAACTGATGTTGTCTCCACTTTGCATTTGAAGAAACTATAGTTTATCCAGGAAGTGTAGCAATTTACCTTTCTAGTATAACGGGCAGAATTAAACTATGGATCTCCTGCTTATCTGTTACTTAGCTATTAAAAAACTGACTCTGGCTTACCTATTTGGGGCCACGCCTATTTGATTCATTCAAGATAGAAATTAAATAAGACACTTGTAGTGTAATGCTAGAGAAACTAAGGCAGGATAGAAATTAGAGTTTTTTAATATTTTATTTGGATTTCTGAGAGGGAACGATTGTGCTGGGGGCACGTTGCCCCCAGGACTGATGTCCAAAGCATCCAGCAGCTAATGTGTGCTTCCCATGAAGTGGCTCCAAGCTATCAGAGGGTAGACCGAGGCAGGGGGGGAATATCCGGTTCTGACCGGATGGAGGGAGGCACTGGACATTCTGATAAGCAGGGAAGGCCTGGGGTCATGATGATTGAGAGGGGGGATGTGGCAACCACGCAGAACTATTCAGGGAAATTGAGGTAGAACAATTAGGTAAACTGAGATAGAATAATCAAAGGAAACTGGCACAACAGTAGAACATGTTACATTTAGCAAATGGGAATCTACTTAGCAATAACTTGGAAATTATATTCTTGTCTTTCGTTTTTAATTTCTAATTGCCCAACCCGTGACTGACCTTGATTCACAAATCCTGGTCAAAGGCACCCTTTGAATATCCGGGCCCAGCCCCCACCATCGTCAGCTCAGCTTCCCCCAGCCCTCACCTGATCTGAGCTAACTGAAAAGCCTGAGGAGAATTTAGGGGTACCGCCCAACATCTTCTAGGTATAAAAGAAACGAGCCAGGAGGCCCTCTTTGCAGGAGCCCTCCCAACTAACACATGGTATCCTTCCTGCCATCTCTGGCCCTGGTGTCTTTCTAACTTAACTTTACTTCCAAATTACTACAATAAACCTTTTATTTATCAATCTAGGTTTTCAGGCCTGTAAATTCATTTTACAGAGGACACTGTGCCTCATGGGATTATTTTATTATCTATGTGCCGAGAAATGGGGTTCCCCCTTTCCTTTCCCTCATTAATACCAAATTCCTTCTGATGGGGGTGAAACCCTAAAACTGTGTCCCCTTTAATCTGTAAAAAAAAAAAAAAAAAAAAAAAAAAAGGGTAATTGGGGTCTCAAGCTTTCCCCTGGGAAAAGCATACCTTCCCAGACACAACCTCCCCAAGATAAGTGATTTTATTCAGTTGGAGATATCAGCCTGATAATCCTGTTGACTGGCTGGAAACTCCCCAGATAAGTACTCTCTTTTCAACTGGAAATCTGGGCCCAGGGCATTGATTGAAGCCAGAGCTTCAGCAGATAATTCGATTCATGATAAAACTTGCTACATCCAAAAAAAGATCACAGAGGGCAAATTAAATCATATTTTCTTCTCATATTCTGTGTATGTGTCTCTGTCTCTCTTTTTCTCCTTTTTTTCCTTTTTCTTCTCTCTCTCTCTCCCCCCCCATTTGATATAGGTGATACAATGAACAATCATCCAAAACATATTTCCATATTCATGTTATGAAAGAAACAGACCCCCCCCTCAAAAAAAAAAAAACTCAAGAAAAATAAATTTTAAAAAAACAAGAAGTATAATCTGTATTCAGACTCCATTAGTTCATTCTCATCATAAGTCCTGTGGAACTACCTTGTTTCATTGTATTGCCAAGAATAATAGCTAAATCATTCATAATTGATCATTTTATACTATTGCTATTATTGTGCACACAGTTCTAGTTCTACTCACTTAATTTTACATCAGGTCATATAAGTCTTACAAAACATCAGTATTTTATTTTTCCCCCTCGTTGAGAAGGCAAGTACTTCATATAGATTATATCTGGTTATGCAAAACATCTCCATAGTAGTCATGTTGTAAAAGAAAACATAAACTTAAAAAGGAAGAAAGAAGGAAAGGAAGGAAGGAAGAAAAGGAAGGGGGGAGTGAGGGAGGGAAGGAGAGAGGAAGGAAGGAAGAAGGACACAAGGTAATAATAAAGGAAGGAAAGAGACAAGGAAGAAAATTAAAAAAAAAAACATGCTTCATTCAGTATTCAGATACGATCAGTTCTTTGGGTATAGATAAAATTTTTCATTCTAAGTCTTTCAGAGTTGTCTTGCACTGCTAGAAATTGCATAGTTGATCATCTTACATTGTTGCTGTTACTTTGTATGTGGTATATTTCTTTTTACATCAAGTCTTTCTAGGTTTTCTGAAAACATCCTATTTGTTATTTCTTTTATTCTCCTCAATACTATTTTTCCAAATACATGTAAATATAGTCTTTTTTTCTTTCTTTTTTTTGCGGGGTGGGGGGTGGGACTAGGCAATTGGGGTTAAGTGACTTGCCCAGGATAACACAGCTAGGAAGTGTTAAGTGTCTGAGATCAGTTTTGAACTGATATATAGTTTCAACATTCATTTTTGTAAATTTTTTTTCCAAAATTTTATCCCTCCCACATTCACTTCCCTCCACCCCAAGATACAAACAATCTGATATAGGTCATATATGTACAATCTTTTAAAACATATTTCCATATTTGTGCAAGAAAAAAATCAGACTAAAATGGGGGAAAAAAACTACAAGAAAGAAAAAAAAGTGAAAATATCATGTTTTGATCCACATTCGTTTTCCATAATTATCTCTTTCTGGATGTGATTGGTATTTTTCCATTACACATCTATTGGAATTACATTGGATCACCTCATTGTTGAAAAGAGCCAAGTTTATCACAGTTTGATCATCACTTAATCTTGTTGGCGTGTACAATGTTCTCTTAATTCTACTCATTTCCCTTAACATCAGTTCATGTAAGTTTTTCTAGGCTTTTCTGAAATCAGCCTGCTCTTTGTTTCTTATAGAATAATATTCCATATTATTGTTCTGTAAGAAATGACCAACAGGATGATTTCAGAAAGGCCTAGAGAGACTTACATGAGCTGATGCTAAGTGAAATAGCATGCCTATTGTATACTTCAACAACAGTACTATATGATGATCAATTCTAATGGATGTGGCCATTTTCAACAATGAGATGATCCAAATCAGTTCCAATAAGATCAGTAATGAACTGAACCAGCTACACCCATCGAAAGAACTCTGGGAGAAGACTATGACCCACTACATAGAATTCCCAATCCCTTTGTTTTTGTCCACCTGCATTTTGGATTTCCTTCACAGGCTAATTGTACACTATTTCAAAGTCTGATTCTTTTTGTACAGCAAAACAACTGTCTGGACATGTGTCCATATATTGTATTTAATTTATACTTTAACATATTTAACATGTATTGGTCAACCTGCCATGGGGGGAGGGGAATTAGAACAAGAGGTTTGGCAGTTGTTAATGTTGTAAAATTACCCGTGCATATATCTGGTAAATAAAAACTATTAAATTAAAAAAAAAGAATAATATTCCATTACTTTCTTAAGCCATAATTTATTCAGCTATTCCCCAACTGATAGGCATCCACTCAATTTCCAGTTCCTTGCCACTGTCAAAAGATGCTTTTTATTTCTTATATCAGAATTATTTGCTCAGTCATTCCATAATTGATAAACATCACTGCAATTTCCAAATCTTTGCTACCACAAAAAAAAGCTGTTATAAATATTTTTGTACACATATATCCTTTTCCCTTTTTCATTTATTTATTTATTTTAGGGATACAAACCACGTAGTAGTACTGCTGAGTCAAAAGGAATATGCAGTTTTACATAAAGTCCTTCTGGCATCATTCCAAATGGCTTTCCAAAATGATTGGATCAGTTCACAACTCTACCAACAGTGTATTAATGTCCCAATTTTCTTACATGCCTTCCATTTTTCTGATAGGTGTCATAATAATTTTAATTTAAATTTCTCTAATCCAAAGTTATTTAGGGCTTTTTTCATATAATTACAGACCGATTTCTACATCTGAAAACTTCCAGATTATTTCTGTTGAGAAATGGGAGGAAGGGGAAATCGCTCTAGATGACCAAAAGAGAAACTGAGGCAGAGCTCCACGCCAAGAATACTTTATTAGAGAATCAACCAAGTGGATTCCAGACTTACCTCTAGATCAGAGTTATCACCTCCATTCAGGACTCAATGTATTCATCCACTTCTTTTCTAATTCTTTGCTTCCACAAAAAGAGCTGCTACAAACTTAAACACAAAACAAAGCCAATGCACACGTGGGTCCTTTTTTCCCCTCCTTTATGATTTCCTTGGGATACAGACCCAGTAATGGTACTGCTGAGTCAGTGAAACAGCTGTTCTTAAAAATTAAATTAAAAATTAAAAATTTTAAAATAATTTTTTTTAATTAAAAAAAACTAAAAACCTTCTAAAAACGCAAAGATGAGGATATGCATTGTTAGTGCATTCCAACATAAGCATTTGTTTAGTGCGTTCTCTCACATAATTTCAAACTCTTTCCTTAAAAAACAAGAAACAAAAAACGATTGGTCAATATGGTTCTTAATGGTCCCTTAATGGTCTCTAAAACCAGCGTACTCCAAATGCGAGCCTTTATAACCGTTAGTCCAAAGGCCCTTCAAAAGGGAAAAGACATGCAAAAGAGATAGAGGGTGAAAAATTATAAAAGAAGCTGACATAGTTCGGCGAGACCACCGAGAGAGAAGGAAGGACGTTAGTGGGGCGCCCAGACTCTCCAAGAACTCCCTCTCTAGGTTAATCTCTTGGAAACATCTTCTGGTGGGGGGAGGAGGAAGAGAAGGAGGAGGCTGTCCTCTAGTCACGTGGGGACGGGTGGGTCTTGGGGAAAAGGAGGCGGGGCCTCTTTGCCGCCAAAATCTGAACATGGCTCCGGATCGAATGCATAGCAAAGTGGTTTCTGCCTTTAAATTGCGGGGCTACCTGCTCCGGGGGTGAGTTCTCAAGGGCTATATTTCATGAAGAGGGTGTTATGGGAAGGAGTCGGGTCCGGCGAATGTCCGAAGACTTTCGAATCCTTTGTACCTCTAACCTGAACTCTGCAGGTCCCTAGCCCAGCGTACTGAAATCTTACGCTGTCCGGGGAAGAAGGCTTAGGGCTTCGTGGGCCTTTTTCGGAAGCTTTTATTAAACACCCACTGTTATCAGCACTAACTATACAAAGCTAGGCAAAGCCCTGCTCTCCTGGAGCTACCAGTCTAATGGATGGGAAGCAAAAGGCAAATGACTAAGTACACACAATATACAATTGTAGGTAAAATGGAAGTAATTAACAGAGGTAAGGATGTGAGGAGTTGGGTTGGAGGTAGAGGTGAGGAGGTTTCCCTCCTTATTCCAGATGAGGCCGGCCTGTGCAAAGGCACGGACTCCGGAGAGGGAGTGAGGCCAGTGACACTAGGATCTACACAGAATTCGTGGAGGGGAGTAAGGAAGAAGACTGGAGAAGTGGGAAGAGACAAGCTGTCAGGGACTCTGAAAGCCAGAGGATCTTATATTTCATGAAGTCAATGGAGTTTACTGAGATGTAAGAGATGTATTGGAAAAACATATTCCCCTTCTTGCAGCAGCTAAGTTGCTCTGGGACCTGGAGTCAGGATCCTTTTCCTCAGGTCAAATCTGGCCTCAGAAACTAGCCATGTGACCCTGGACAAATCACTTAACCTCTTTTCCCTCTGTTACTCATCTGTAAAATGAACTGGAGAAGAAAATGGGAAACGACTCCAGAATCATGACCGCCACTGAGGTCATGAAGAGTCAGATGGGCCTAAGAGGAATGAACAACATTCCATTTCTTGGGGGAAACATAAAAGTCTTGCTTATTTGTCCATAGTTAAATTTACCACCACCCTTCTTTTCCTGGTCATATTTGTTTGGCCTACCCATGAGCACTTGATATTTTTCCAACTGATTAGTTCTGACTTTACTTGTGTGGAAAGTGTTTTGTAGTTGTGTTATTATAGTTCCTGACTTTCCCTTGTCAGATATTAGCTTGACAGTTAATTTGAATGGAATTTCTTTTTGTATCTCTTGCTGTTGGACTTTGTTGGAAATTTATAAAAATGCTGATGATTTATATGGATTTATTTCGTATCCTACAACTTTGCTAAAGTTGTGAATTTTTTCTAGTAGTTTTTTAGTTGATTCTCTAGGGTTCTCTAAGTATACCATAGTATCATCTGCAGAGAGTGATAATTTGGTTTCCTCATTACCTACTCCAATTCCTTTAATCTCTTTCTTTTATTGCCAAAGCTAACATTTCTAATACAATATTGAATAGTAATGGTGATAGTGGACAACCATTATACACTAATTTTTTAAAATGCCTTGGCTAAACCAAAAAAATGCAGTGGGTAAATTAAGTATTTTACTATGGAGAACTCACCTTAACTGTGCAAATAATTAGTGTAGTTATATACACAGTTAGAGAGGTTTGTGAATGAAATTAACAAGCATTTATTTGAGTTCTGGCTATTCCTAGTATTCTTAGATTAAGAAAAAATAGTACAAAATAGGTCTTTACAAGAAACAATCTTGCTGATGAGTCAAAGGGATAAAAACATTTAGTTCTTTTCAGCAAACAATGATTACCTACATGCTGGCTGTAAAGTATAGTAGATGATGAAATAGATGAAAGGGCTATGTAAACTGCAAGATGCTGTACAGATGCAAAGTATTACCATTATTTATAATAGTTGTAAGTAGAATATGATAAAATATAAAAAGATACATAATACTATAAAGGAGGAGAAAAATGTTATTTCTTTTAGAATAAGGGAAACCTTTATGCAGGTATTTGAACTGTGCCTTAAAAGGTTGTGTAGGATGTGGGTAAGGGATGCAGGAGGAAAAAGCAGTGAGAAAATTTATAGCTCTATGAAACCAGGTGGCATATTGCAGAAAAAGAATCATTCTGGCAGTTGTGTTTACAAATTAAAAAAAAAAAAGATTGAGAAGTTGAGTAAAGTTAATTTATTAAATATTTTTATACCCAATTTTCACTTTTGTACAGAATTCTCATCTCTGAATAGAAACTATTTTCTGAAATTCTTTATTTTTAAAAATATTTATTTTTATTTTTACTTTTAATTTTGATTTTACCCATGTCTTTAAAATTCCCACTCATAAGAAATTCATCTTAAAATGCAAAATGTTTAAAAAGATGCTGTATTATTTTAAACTATTTGAAAAGTCTGTTATTATTTGATAAGTCATTTTTTCAACTACTCTGTTTCTCCAGTGGATGTATAACCTCAGTGACATGGGTCTCATCCATGTGAGTTTATTACATGCTACCCTCATTTCACTGTATGATCTAACCAGTGAGATAAGAAACCTTACTTTATTCTCTTGATATTACATAGATTTTAGTAGAGTACATGAACTGCCTTTGGATTATCCCTCCCAGTTGTCAGGTAATAAATCCAACCATGTTTTTTTCTGGTCATACATTTTTTTGAAGATGCCTCTTATAACCGTTCCTCTTGTTTTTTGTTTGTAATTTATTACAGCCTCTATAGGCCTACCATCCATCATTTCATTCCCCTTTGGGTGATCCCCAGTTTCATTTCTATATAGAATAAATGAATAAAGCATTTATTAAGTGAATGGAGGAGTATAGTACATGAAAAGTTTAAGCTGCAAACTAGATGGAAAAGTCCTGTGGACCTTAAGAGTACAGTGGCAAAAATAGATGTTAATTCCTCTTTGTTAATATCATTGTTTCCTAGGCGTTTGGGATTTAGGATCCTGGGTTTTACATCAGACAGATACTGATCAGGTTGGTTTGGTAACAGTACTTCTAGTAGTAGTTTATGGGCCTGGCAAATAAATAGCTTCTCACATCTTTACTTCTGGGTTCCTTGCTGCTTCACCTCATTTGGCTTGCTTGCCCTGGAGGTATAATTGGTAAAGAGGCCTGACTCCTTCTTCATAGAAGTTGCTTCCCCACATAATGGCAGTGAAGTCTGGGTTGGAAGCTCATCTGTTTGTTTAGTGAGTACTACTATTTCCAAGGCTCTTTGGTTCGGTATTCTTGGCTGTATTTATCAGGTTTTTAGGGGAAAATTGTGGTCAAGATAGTGATGGTGGTAACTGATTTGACTTGCTTGGTACATGCTTTCTCCTCTCTTTTACTTTTACCTGGGAAATAGCATTAGCAACAGTCACACAGATATGTGCAATCTGTTCAGGAGATCAAGATGAAATTTCAATAATGGACTGATGATTTTAGTCTAATAATTTAATGCCATGTTTTTCCCTGAGGCAATTGGGGTTAAGTGACTTGCCCAAGGTCACACAGCTAGGAAGTGTTACCTGTCTGAGGTCATATTTGAACTCAGATCCTCCTGATATCAGAGCTGGTGCTCTATCCACTGCGCCACCTAGCTGCTCCTAAATTATCTATTTTTTAAAAATAAATTTCCTCTTTTTTTTTCCCCCTATTAGTGAAGCCACTAAATATCTCATTGAAGCTCTTGAGCTTGTCCCTGAATTAAAGCTTGAAGATGCATTGGAAAGTATCATTGATGCTGTTGAAAAGCAGCCTTGTAAGTAACTCTTAAATTGTTTTCATAAGTATAAATTTAATTTGATCCTTAAATTTGGTGACTTAATGTTTGTTGTCAGCATAATGTGCTTTCCATATTAGACATACTTATCACACTTTCCTTAATCTGACAATAGCCAGAGTATTAAACTTGAACTTTGATCTGCTTCCTAAGTGCCTCTGTATATTTGTATAAATCATAGATGATATTATAGCTTTCTTTTTCATCTTTCCTTAGCTTTTGGTTTTGTAACTGCACTGTTACACCAGACTTTCTAGAAAATTGTCATCAACTTAGGTAGCACCCCTCAGACATTCATCTTTCCTTGGATGTCCAAGCTGCAGACAGTAACCAACGACTTTTATATTAGTTATCTTGGCCCTTCTAAATGTGCATCAGGTTTTGTTATAACAAAAGGCACACATTTGTAGTGTAAGTGTTCTGGTTGTAGTCTTCAATGACTCTGCTATTTCATCTATTCTTTTTGCTATTATTGCAAGAGAGAACCAGTCTATGGCATAAACATATTGTGACAACACAAATAGGAAAAGTTTGTATATCTCATTTAAAATCTATAGATATATTGGAGCCACTTTTGCTCATATATATTAGTGGTTGAAAATGTAATACAGGAGTAAAATGACCCTAGATCATTAATTATTTTTTTTAATAAAATCTTTTTATTTTCAGATTATATGCAAAGATAGTTTTGAACATCCACCTTTGCAAAATCTTGTATTCTAAATTTTTCTCTCTTCCTTACCTTACATAGCAAGTAATCCAATATACGTTAAACATATGTAGTTGTTCTATACACATTTCCACAAGAAAATCCACAAGAAAGATCAGATCAAAAATCAAAGGAAAAAACCAAGCAAATAACAAAAAAGGTGAATCCACAAATGTGATCCACATTCAGTCCCCACAGTCCTCTTTCTTGATGCAGATGGCTCTATTTCACTTCATTTAGCATCAGTTCACATGCTAAACATTTCTTGTAGAACAATAATATACCATAACTTATTCAGCCATCCTCCAACTGATAGGCATCCACTCAGTTTCCAGCTTTTACCACTTCAAAAAAGGCTGCTATGAACATTTTTGTATAGGTGTGAAAAATGCTTTTCAAATGAATAAAGTAAAGTATATAAAATTACAAAGGAACCAATTGTATTAAAATATGGTTATTAAATATTTTTAAATAAACACCAGGTTTACAAAACCCATATTGTCTTGTCTTAAAAGATTTTTCTTGAAAATTGAAATAATTTTTGTTAATATTTTTCAAAAAAATATTAAGTTAATGTTTAAAAATTAAGAACTATTTAAAAAAATTAACTTTTAAATTGTTTTTGCAGTGTCATCAAATATGATTGAACGATCTGTAGTGGAAGCAGCAGTCCAGGAATGCAGTCAGTCAGTAGATGAAACTGTGTATGTTGACATAAGTAATCATCTTATAAATTATTGAAAATTAATTTTCATGTATTTTTTCAGAAATAGAGGTGATGCTCAATATTATCATAGAAAGTTTGTTTCTAAATATTTTTATTCAAAGGATGTATTTTATTCTGTTCTTTCATCTGTCATTTTTCTTGGGTTTTAAGGTTTTTTAAACCTTTATTATTAAATGACTAATTTGCATTTTGAAGTAAAAGGTACATTTTTATATTGACTTACTGGTGCCACATTTTTGTGTGTTAATTAGTTTAGACATCTAAAAAGATAATTTGTCAGTATTAGATTGGTAATTTTGAATTAGAGCTTTGTTGTGTTATATGTGGGAATTTTTGTATTCCAAGTCTTGTTTCTCCTGTACTTAGTAGAGTTTGGGCAGTTTGGGGAAAGTGATAGAAGATAGTTTAATAAGTTATATTTTTAAAAATGGGGGCAGCTAGGTGGCGCAGTGGATAGAGAACCAGCCTTGAATTCAGGAGGACCCGAGTTCAAATCTGGTCTCAGACACTTAACACTTCCTAGCTGTGGGACCCTGGGCAAGTCACTTAAGCACAGCCTCAGGAAAAAAAAAAAAATGCTCTTTTTTCCCAAATAGAGGAATGTATTTGGGAAATAAAATTAAGATCAGAATGTTTCTTTCTAATTAGGAAATTAAGGGTAGGAAGTTCTTAGAGCTGTTTTAATTCAAGCTATTCAACTGGACAACCACAGCCCACCCTCTTTACTTTAAAACAAAACAAAACAAAACCCACAACCACAGCCCACCCTCTTTACTTTAAAACAAAACAAAACAAAACCCCAATAACCAAAGCCTTTTACCTTTAAACAGAGCTTTCTGAAACATATCAAAAAATCTTCAAACTTCTTGCTCCTGAATGAACATTTATTTGTAAAAAGAAAAACAATTAAATAAAAAATATCTGGTGATCTTGACTATATATAATAAATATTTAAAAGTATCCTTTACTACTACTTCCCTTTTTTTTGTTTTTCTGTCCTGAAAGTTTTCAGTAGTCAATATGTTGATTTTTTCATTTTACATTGTTATAATCATTGTGTATATTGTTCTTTTGGTTCTTATTTTACTCTGCATAAGTTCATGTAAATCTTCACAGTTCCTCTGATTATATTTGTCATTTTTTTAAACTGCATAGCAATATTCCATTATTAATGTCATACTTTTTTTTTTTTTTTTTTTTTTTTAATTATTCTTCAATCTGTGACCTCTCATTTTCTTTCTGGTTCTTTGCTACCAGAAGTGCTACTATGACTACTTTTATGTCTTTGACTTCTTTGAAGTATATTCCCCTTATTGAGGTCACTGGGCGAAATGATTTACTCAATTAGTAACTTTTGCTTTTGTATAAAAGCTAGGCTTTATACTTTTCTTTGAGTTAATAAGAATCATAATTCTTCTCTGGGAGATGACTATGAACCACTACATGGAATTCCCAATCCCTCAATTTTTGTCCGCCTGCATTTTTGATTTCCTTCACAGTCTAATTGTACACTATTTCAAAGTCCAATTTTTTTTTTTTGTACAGCAAAATACATGTTTGGACATGTATACGTATGTTGTATTTAACTTATACTTTAGCATATTTAACATGTATTGGTCAACCTGCCATCTGGGGGAAGGGGTGGGGAGAAGGAGGGGAAAAGTTGGAACAAAAGGTTTTGCAATTGTCAATGCTGAAAAATTACCCATGCATATATCTTGTAAATAAAAAATTATAATATTTTTTTAAAAAATCCTAATTCTTAAAAATAGTTTTGTGGTTTTTTTTTTGGTAGTACATGAAAGACAATCCTGTACTCATTATTCTGGCTATACTGACTTTGGTGTCCTCACACATCATCTCCCATCTCCCATTTCCATGTCTTTGAACAGACTATTTCCCACACTTGGAATGTACTCCTTCCTCTTCTAGCCTCATTTTTTCTTCAAAGCTCAGCTAAAACAACACTTATGAATCTTTTCCTAATTCTTCCTAGCTGCTTATTAGTCTTTCTCATCTCACTTTGCTTTGCATTTATTTGAATTATATGAAAATATATACCTGATGTTCCCATTTGAATATTACTTGAAGACAAGGAATATTTCATTTGTCTTTTTATAGTCAGAACCCATTACCACCTGGCACATAATCAGTGTTTGATAAAACTTTGTTGATTGAAATATATAAATAAATGAAAGAAATAACAAGTTTCATATGTACCAGAATATTTTTCAAGTTATATATTATTATCTTGAAATAGAATCTTATAGAATTTTTTTTATTTTGTGTTTTATTTTTTCTCCCCAGAGAACATATTCTCAATATCATTGGTGCATTTGATGTTCCACACTTTGTGTATAATCCAGAAAGAAAGAAATTTCTACCGTAAGTTCACTTAAATATTAGTTTTCATATAAAAAATAATGTCTCTGGGTGAAAGAGCAAATTATAGAAACAATTAATAATTTCACCCAAGATAATGACAATGATGAGACATCATACCAAAATCTGTGGGATGCAGCTAAAGCAGTAATAAGGGGAAATTTTATATCTTTAGAGGCTTATTTGAAGAAAATAGAGAAAGAGAAGATTAACGAATTGGGCTTGCAACTTAAAAGGCTAGAAAAAGACCAAATTAAAAACCCCCAACCAAAAATTAAACTTGAAATACAAAAATTAAAAGGAGAAATCAATAATATTGAAAGTAAAAAAACTATTGAATTAATAAATAAAACCAAGAGTTGGTTTTATGAAAAAGCCAATAAAATAGATAAACCTTTGGTAAATCTGATCAGAAAAAAGAAAGAGGAAAATTAAATTATTAGTCTTACAAATGAAAAGGGGGATCTTTCCACCAATGAAGAGGAAATTAGAGAAATAATAAGGAGTTACTTTGCCCAACTTTATGCCAATAAATTTGATAACTTAAGTGAAATGGATGACTTCCTCCAAAAATATAGGCTTCCTAGATTAACCAAGGAGGAAATAAATTGCTTAAATAGTCCCATTTCAGAAAAAGAAATAGAACAAGCTATTAATCAACTCCCCAGGAAAAAATCCCCAGGACCAGATGGATTTACATGTGAATTCTACCAAACATTTAAAGAACAATTAGCCCCAATGCTATATAAACTATTTGAAAAAATAGGGGATGAAGGAGTCCTACCAAACTCCTTTTATGACACAGACATGGTACTGATACCTAAACCAGGTTGATCGAAAACTGAGAAAGAAAATTATAGACCAATTTCCTTAATGAATATTGATGCTAAAATCTTAAATAAGATATTAGCAAAAAGACTTCAGAAAATCATCCCCAGGATAATACACTATGATCAAGTAGGATTCATACCAGGAATGCAGGGCTGGTTTAATATTAGGAAAACTATTAGTATAATTGACCATATTCATAATCAAATTAATAAAAACCATATGATCATCTCAATAGATGCAGAAAAAGCATTTGACAAAATCCAACATCCATTCCTACTAAAAACTCTTGAGAGTATAGGAATAAATGGATTATTCCTTAGAATAATCAGGAGCATATATTTAAGACCGTCAGTAAGCATAATATGCAATAGAAATAAACTGCAACCTTTCCCAGTAAGATCAGGAGTGAAACAAGGTTGCCCATTATCACCATTACTATTCAATATAGTACTAGAAACGCTAGCCTCGGCAATAAGAGCCAAGAAAGAGATTCAAGGAATTAGAGTAGGAAATGAAGAAATCAAACTATCACTCTTTGCAGATGACATGATGGTATACTTAGAGAACCCCAAAGACTCTGCTAAAAAGCTATTAGAAATAATTCAGAATTTTAGCAAAGTGGCAGGATACAAAATAAATCCACATAAATTCTCAGCATTCTTATATATCACCAACAAAATGCAACAGCAAGAGATACAAAGAGAAATTCCATTCCAAACAAATGTTGAGAGTATAAAGTATTTGGGAATCCATCTACCAAAGAATAGTCAGGAATTATATGAGAAAAATTACAAAACACTTGCCAAAAAAATAAAGTCAGATTTAAATAATTGGAAAGACATTCAGTGCTCTTGGATAGGCCGAGCGAATATAATAAAGATGACAAAAAATAATGTCTCTCTAGAAAAAGAACTAAAAAGACTGAATGTAAATCACCACATGCTATGTTCACTTTTTTTTTTTTTATCTCTCCCATGGTTTTTCTTTTTTCCTCTGATTTTTCTTTCCCAACATGATTCATAAAGCAATGAGTATTAAAAATAAATAAATTTACTAAAAAAAGAAAAAAGAAAAGAATAATGCCTCACATTTATATAGCCCTCAAAGATTTACCAAAATAAAAAAAAAATTCTTCTTAAAAGCCCTATAGCACACTTTGCTTTATTCTCTGTTTGTAAACCAAAGCCAGAAAAAATGTGGGGAGGACAGTGGGACAGGCAAACTATGACTCATAGGAATAGAAATAGAACCAGTGTTTGATTCTAGTAAATATTTAGGACTTTTGTAATTATGGTACAATTTTCTTCCAAAGATCAAAGGGCTTATGAAATATTTTTTCATTGAACAGAAATCAATTCTCCATTTTCAGATGGGAAAACTAAGAATCATAGATGTTATAAGTGACTTTCTCATGAAAGTCAGTTCTTGAATTCATGTCCCCTGCTTCTGTGCCCCATGATCTTTTCCTGTACCTTATTGCCTTTCACACACTGAAATATCCTCTCATCTATGCTCATTTCATATAATACCTAGCTTTAAGAAACAAGGAAGGCACTTAGAAAGAATAAAGACATTTTTCTTTTTCCAGGCTGTCAATGACCAGTCATCCTTCACCAAATTTATTTGGGAAAGCAAGAGACAAAGCAGAAGTGTTTCGTGAACGTTACACCATTTTATGGCAGGTGAGTTAAAAAAAAAAAAAAAAAAAAAAAAGGCAGACTTTGATTCCTTGGTATTTACAGTTTAACCTGAGAATTTTCATAATATATTTGTAAAGATAAACTTAGGGAATTATATTTTAGGATTTTGAAAGTAGGTATTCTATTTCCCCCAAAATTTTCTATATGTCAGATTAAATTTTTTAGTTCCTTCAACAAATCTTCACAAGGCATTATGATCCCAATGCTATTATTGTTTTCTTTTAAAGGGTTCCAACTTATCGATTTCCTTTCTAAAATGTAAAAAGTATTTCAGATAGTCTCTCTGGCAACATAAACTTTAATTTTATTATTCCTGGAAACTACTTATCTTGCTGAAGCTTTAATATTGTATTAGTTTTCTTGGCTATCATATCTTACTATTGTCTCATTGAGCTTTAAGTTTACTAAAATTCTCAGATCTTTTTTTCAGATAAATTGATGTCTAGCTTCATCTTCCCTTGTAACTTGTAAAGTTGATTGTTTTAAGCCAACTGTACATTTCTCCCCATCTTACACATTTAACTATACATTTTTATTAAAAATATTTTTTATTCTAACTCATTTATCCAATGTATTTGATATCCTTCCAGTTTTGTGGCATATGCAAATTTGATAAACACACAATTTCTACTGTTATCCAAATAATTGAATAAAATGCCAAATCGATAGGACACTCCACTAAAGATCTTATTCCAAGTGGACATAGACCCATTAATGACTGACTACCATTTGGTTCTGGCTACTCAATTAATTCTGGGATTAATGTGTCATCTAGCCCATATCTATCAATTTTTTTCTTTAAAATAATATGATGGATTTTGTCAAAGGATTTCTAGGTAAACTATTTACAACATGTTCTTGAAGTTAATTTATCATGACTTTTTCTGGAAGATGCCCAATATCTTGGCTTTATTTTATACATTCTTTGCTAGATGGTTTAATAATACTTTGAAAAATTTTGCCAGAAATCAGACTAATCCACCAGCCTGTAGTTTGCAGATTAGCTTCTCTTCTCTTATTTGAAAATAAATAATTTGAAAATTGAGATATTTCTCTTAATTGAATCCTATAGCATCTGGTCTGTTCCTTAAGTTTTTTTTTTTTCAAAAAACATTGATAGTGGGACTCAGCCATCTTTTGCCTATTGTGTCATTATCCTAGCACGTAGTTCATGTGGACCAAGTAATATAAATTTGTCAAAGAAAGCTAAAAGTTACTTACTTTTTCTTTGCTTATCTCAGGTTTCAGCTACAGTAGGTCAGTAATGTCTCTTAGACATTGCTGTTTGTCCTTTCCATCTCATAGAATATGGTTCTTTCTTCTTTGTTATCATCTTATCTGTCCTCTACTGGAGTCTTATTCCCTTCTCTGCTTCTTTTTATAAAACATCTTCCCATCCTTTTTTAATGTTTGTAAACTTTACTTGCCAGTCTCGGAATATAATAAATAGTTTTAATGTTTCTGATAGTGTTCTTTTATTAATCCTCTGTTACCGGTTCTTGGATCCCCTTATGTATTTCTTTTTAAAAATTAGTTTCTGAATGAAAATGTCTTGTTTAGTAGCCATTTGCATTTAATTTAATGAATTTTGTTGCACAAAGTATCACTACAATATTTTAATCACTTTCCTCCAAGTCTCTTAAGAATTTTGTGTCTTGCCAGCTTTCTCTCTGGCCCTACTTCTCACAATGTGAATCTCATTCTCTTCAACCCTAACCAAGTCATTTCTCTCTTCAGACTTTCCCACCTGTTCCACTATGCCTTTGTGTATTCTGGTTCTGTAATGCACCATTGCTTCTGATTTTACTTTACTTTCCTCTTTTTCACAGTCTTTACCCTAACTAAGCCAATTGAATCCCACAGTTTCTTTATTTTTTTAAATGGTTTTTTTCCCCAAATACATGCAAAGATAATTTTCAACAGTTACTTTCACAAAACTTTGTGTTCCAATTTTTTTCCCCTGTTCTCCTCATTGCTCAAGACAGCAAGCTATCTGATATAGATTAAATGTCCACACTTTTTTTTACTGCCACTCATCCTGCCACACCTCAGTCCAGGATAACTCCATGCATTTTGGTGACACAACCAATAGAGCACTGAGTCTGGAGTCAGAAAGACTTGAGATCAAATTTAGCCTCAGATACTAACTGGGTGTCCCTGGAGCAAGTGTCTTTAATTGCTGTCAGCCCTACTTTTCTTAACTGTAAAATGAAGATCACTTTTTTGAGGATAGAATGAAATAATATTGGTAACGCATGTAGCATAGTGCCTGATACATAGTAAGCACTTAATAGATACTTCTTTTCTTTTTTTTCCCTCTCCTTCCTTTTTTTTTTTTTTTTTTAAACTTCCTCTTTTCTCCCTTGCTCTCTCCTCTTCTCTTTCCTCTACCTCTTCCCCTATTTGTGCAGCTTATGAGAGCTGAAGAAAGTTATACAATTCCGTTGGGTGGATACGCTTATAAATTCAACTTTGACTAGGTATTCACTATAGCAAAACAATTGTTTTATTGTTTCCTAATTGTTTTCATGTGTTTTTTTGACACATTTCTAGCCTCCTACATCTCTCTCTCCCCATCTCTTTTAGGTAAGGACTTCATCTTTTACTTTAATGTGAAAATTTAATCCATTTGACATGAGAACACTTTCATTAATTACTGAATGGGCATTGCCTTAGTCAAATTGAGACCTGATCTTGCCAGGTTGATTTAGGTTTAAGGCATGATCCTTAGGGGGAAAAACTCTAGCCTGGAAACTGCAAGGTATTTTGCAAGGTTTCAGTGATCAGAATTTTTATTCCTTTGGGCAGAGCACCCTCAAGGAAAATATTTCTTATGTAGACAGGTGAGACCCAGATGCCTCCAAAGGAGAAAGGCAGGCTGATGACTTTGTACAGTCTTACTTAAATCCAATTCACTTGCAAGTCAGATCCTCTTAGAGAATGAAAGGGAAACAATTTGTAGAGTAGTAGCTGCCCCACTGGGGATACAACTGGCCACTTGTTGGACAGTACTCCTTTCCTCCTTCCTTCCTCACCTCCCTCCCCTTACCTCCCTCCCCTTCTTTCTTTACTTCCTTCCTTCCTTCCCTTCTCCCTTCCTTCCTTCCTTTTGCCCTTCCTTTCTTCCACCCTTCCTTCTATCCTTCCTTCCTTCCCTCTCTTTTGCCCTCCCCACTTGTCTTCCTTCCTTTCCTAAATTCACTTTATAACATTCTTCTCACACTCCAGATTTCTTTATCAAGCTCAAGTTATTTTCCCACACAATTTTTGCAAACCAAAGATAGGTCATTTCCAATTCAAAGTTCTTTGATATTTTAGTTTTCAAAATGGTAATTATCTAGGACCTGGCCAGATTTGACCAGAACAAATCTGTCAGGCCCAGATTCCATGACTGAATATTACAAGGAGCAAGCCTTTGCTTTAGAAAAATAGAGGCTTTAAAAAAGCATTTAGCATATTTTTAGTTGCCTTAGAGAACTAAATATTAGTGTAGAATAAGCCATGCAATGAATTCTCTTGAATTCTTTAAACTATGATATTTGAAATTGCAGATTTAGCAAATTTTCACTATATGATATCAATTTTTTTATTTAAAAATAATTTTGATTCATTTTGTTTTGATTCAATAGAAGGTTCCAAACAAACTTCCTTTCAAAGTACATTCCTTGAGAAAATAAAATTAAAATTTAATTGAAAGAAGTCCTTTAAATGGAACAATATGTTAATAAGATATAGTATTTTATCAAGGTTTTTTCTTCTCCATGCTTACTCCTTTAGGATTCTTATGATTATTGTAATATAAATTATGAAATTATTTTTAAGCAAATTTCTATATTGAAATTCAAGGATTAAAAAATGTTGCATCTTTAACCCAAGCAAATCTTCTTTTTTCATAGAGAACGCAAAGACATGAATTGTTTACTCCTCTAGCAACAGGTGCTCATCCTGATGAAAGCAGAAGCAAATTCCAGGTTAGAATATTTTATTAGAAATTAGATGTGAGTGAATTGAATAGGCTTAGTATATTTAGTCATTTTTGTTTGTTTCTTGACTATCAAGTGAAATTGAAGGACATACTTGTCTTTTTATGTGTCATGTTCTTTTCATTAAGGGGAAAGCAGAATTATAATAATAAAAATAATAAATAATAAAATCATTTAATAATAAATAATGAAAATAATAAATTTAATAATAATAAGGCATTTCTATTAGAACCTTAAGTTATGTTACAAGAGTTTACTCCAGTCCAAATTCATTTGTGGAGTTTTAGAAACAGATGTTACTTACTCACCAACATGTACTTTTATATTTAGTCAGTAATAAGCACTGGTTCTCTAATTTTTTATGGTGTGATTTTTTTTTTAAATATTCAGGTATCTCCTATTTTTTTATCTCACTAGAGTATGTGATTCAAGAGATTGGTTTGTATGTTTTTTGATGACATGCTTTACGCTATTTTTCCCTCACAATGCTTCACATCATATTCCAATCTGATCATATCCACTGCTCTTTACTACCATTTCAATTTTAACTCTTTGTAGACATTGTTCTGTGATGTTCATGTATATAATAAGGAGGCAGAGGCAGCAGCTGGAGCAGCCATAGCCCTCGCCCTCTCCCCCCTGCCCTCTGCTGCCCTCCACCTACCCCCACCCCGGGGTCGCTCTCTCCCCTTCCTCCTCTGCCCACCCGTGGGTGCCCCTCTCCTTCCTGCCTGCCCCTATTGTTCTACCCCCCCCCCCCGGCCTCCTGCCCTTCCCTTTCCCTCCTGCTTCCCCTTTTCCCTTCACTTGCCTTGTGCCCGAAGTTTTTGGCTTCCACTCCCACCAGTGACCAAAGATCTGACCACTTTACAAAGTTCAAATCCCCAGAACACTGCTCGACATGGACACTGGTGTAATTGAAGGTGGATGAATTAAATGTCACTCTCACCATCTAGCTACTTATGCATGGAAAGGAAGTTGAAAGCATTATTGGAAAGAAAGGAGAATCAGTCAAGAAGATGTGTGAAGATAGTGGTGCGCATATCAACATCTCAGAAGGGAATTGTCCTGAGAGAATAATTACTCTGGCTGAACCCACCAATGCCATTTTTAAGGCCTTTGCTATGATCATTGACAAACTGGAAGAGGACATCAGCAGCTCTATGACAAATAGTACAGTTGCCAGTAAACCCCCAGTCACCCTGAGGCTTGTGGTCCCTGCTAGCCAGTGTGGCTCTCTCATTGGAAAAGGAAAAGATCAAGAAAATAAGAGAGAGTACAGGGGCTCAGGTCCAGGTGGCAGGGATTATGCTACCAAACTCAACTGAGCGGGCCATCACTATTGCTGGCATCCTGCAGTCTATCATTGAGTGTCAAACAGATCTGCGTGGTCATGTTGGAGACTCTCTCCCAGTCTCTGAAGGGCGTGACCATCCCGTACCGGCCCAAGATGTCCAGCTCTCCAGTCATTTTTGCAGGTGGTCAGGACAGGTACAGCACAGGCAGCAACAGTGCGAGCTTTCCCCACGCCACCCTCTCCATGTGCCTCAACCCTGACCTGGAGGGACCACCTCTAGAGGCCTATACCATTCAAGGACAGTATGCCATTCCACAGCCAGATTTGACCAAGCTGCACCAGTTGGCAATGCAACAGTCTCACTTTCCCATGATGCATGGCAACACCAGATTCAGTGGCATTGAATCCAGCTCTCCAGAGGTGAAAGGCTATTGGGCAGGTTTGGATGCATCTGCTCAGACTACTTCTCATGAACTCACCATTCCAAATGACTTAATTGGCTGCATAATCAGGCATTAAGGCGCCAAAATCAATGAGATTCGTCAGATGTCTGGGGCTCAGATCAAAATTATCAATCCAGTGGAAGGATCTACTGATAGGCAGGTTACCATCACTGGATCTGCTGCCAGCATTAGCCTGGCCCAATATCTAATCAATGTCAGGCTTTCCTCAGAGACAGCAACTAGAACAATGCAGACTCACCCATAACCCCCTTCTGCTGTTCACCACCCATGATCATCTGTGTAGTTTCCAAACAGTCAGTGATTCCAGATTTTAAATAGTTTGTAAATTTTCAGTTTCTACAAAATTTATCATTCACACGTGATTTTTTTAATTATAGCATTTTAATTCCTTTCTCTGTTCAGCCGTTAACGCTGAGAACCATATTTAGTTTTATAAGCTTCTCCGTTTTTTGGTTTTTTTTTGGGGGGGGGGGCTAATGAATTTTTTGTTTTGTTTTTGTCGTTGAAATGTAAGAATGGAATATTAATACATTTCAGTTTAGTTCTGTAATGTCAGGAATTTTTCAAAAAAAAATTAAAAGATGGACTGGAGCTTTTTCCTTGTGATTAGAAACTGGATGCCACTGTGAAAAAAATTTTTTTTTTTTTTATCAGTTAAACAGGAACAAAAGTTCTAAGTTAAGGGAAGATAGAAAGAGGCTTGAGGAGATGAAAAGATTTGGTTACTGTGATCAATGGGATAGTGAATTGATTAGAAAGGTATAAAAGATTGTCTTGCCACAGAAAGGGCCTGGTTGAGATTATGTAACATAAAATTATAATGGACCTATCCATGAACCAAAACATATTTTAGCATGGATCCTGCTTTAAGTTGGACTCAGCTGGCTTTCTGCATAGTAGAAAATAACTTTGGCAATATTACCCTATTTTATTCTTTGTTTGATATTATTAGAAGATCATCAATCAGGTTCTATCTGTTAAGTCTTTTGTATATGACTACTATCTCTCCTGGGCAAATAAGTCATGTGTTTGCTGATTAAGATTGGTTTTTCGGCTCTTTTGGCTTCCTCATTATGGCAACTGATTTATACTTACACAAATTAGATGATTGTGTGTGTGTGTGTGTGTGTGTGTGTGTGTGTGTGTGTGTGTGTGTGTGTAATTGTTGATGTCCTTCAATCTCTTTCATAATTTTGGTCAATAACAAGTCACTTTATGTCCGTTAAAATGTTTTCAATTTCATTTATTGTAATGTCATTTGGTTTGGCACACATTTAATGTCAATAGGTAGTCCCTATGATTCTTAGCATCCTCTTTCATCTATTGCTAACATTAGTAAAGAAGCACATAATTGAGCACCATTTTGAAGCCAAAGAATTTTTCACCAGTAACCAGCCAACTAAAGATAAGATTCTTTGTACCAACTATGCTGGTTAAAATAAAACACATTCTAAGACAATAATCGAATTCTTTCCAGTATGGTAAGATCAGCTAGAGCTTGAATAATAGTTTTTGAGAATCCAGGATCAGCTTCATGTCATATTGAGACATTGGATTAAATGTTTTTCAAAGAGTGGATATCTTCAACATAGAAAAGAGCTAATCGAATTCCAATTGATCAATGATGGACAGAATCAGCTATATCCAGAAAAGGAACACTGGGAAATAAGTATAAACTGTGAGCATTGTTTTTTGTTTTTGTTTTGTTTCTCTTCCCAGATTATTTTTACCTTGTGAATACAATCCTTCCTTTGCAACAACAACAACAATAAAAAAAAAAAAATGTTTTTCAAAGGCATTGGAGTGCATGTAAAAATTTTCAAACAAACAATAATTATACTTGTTCTAAAAGTCTTAGAGCAGATTTAGAATTTTTTTTAAAGTTCATCATATGATTTTAATAATTATTTGTTGATATTTGGTTTTTAGAGGTAAATTTCTGAAATGTGTACATTTTGTAAATCTGAAAAATATTTTCTTTTTAGCTTAAAACGATAGAAACCTTATTGGGCAGTACAGCCAGAATTGGAGAAGTGATTGTTCTTGGGATGATAACTCAAATGAAAGAGGTAGGTCAAATTTAAACTGCTTTACATTCAACATTCTGATTGGTGCGGGGGGAAGGAGGAAGGGAGATATTTTTTAATGTCAGTTTAAAAAAAGTTTCTCTCACATGTCTGTTGCTTAATCTTTTCTTTTTAAAATTGATAATATTGCAAGATCCCAACTTAGCTAGTAAGTGGTACAGATGGATAATCTTATATGTTGCTAGAATTGATCAATAAATAAATATGTATCCTAAATCTTAAGGCTTTAAACTATCTCACTTTTCCCATATTGCATGCATAAGCTTAGTCAGAATCTCAAGAAACAAAAAACTAGAATTATAGTATGTCAAGGACAGAAGGAACCTGAGAGATTTGAACCAATTCTTTTATTTTACATGTAAGGAAAAGGAAATCCAATGAGGTCAAATGACTTATTAAAAGTATTAAATCTAGTTCTGTAGACATATAGTACTATTTTTCCCTTATGTTAGTCCATACTCCCTAAATTGTGTTAAGCAAAAATAGCATGTGCTTGAATCCAGGAAACATGTAAGATTCAGCTGTAGATATACACTCCAAATTACTTGGGGAAAAGTCAGTTTGTGAAAAGCAATGTAAAGTAAACTCAGGCATGGTTATTATGTAAATGTGTAATATAGAGTAAACTTAAATAGGAAAGGATTCCTATGAGCTATATATTGATTTAGAAAACCACAAATTAATATTATCTTTGTTGTATTCTTATTTTTTTTTTGTTTATTTTTTAAAAACATTTCCCAAATACATTTTAATCGAGCTATACTAGGGAGTTTTGCTAATGTAAAAGTGTTTTTTGTTTTGTTTTGTTTTTTTGAGGCTGGGGTTAAGTGACTTGCCCAGGGTTACACAGCTAGGAAGTGTTAAGTGTAGTATTATGATTTTAAAGAAAAGTTCGGATTCACTCCTAT
Organism: Sminthopsis crassicaudata; assembly: GCF_048593235.1. Classification (NCBI taxonomy): domain Eukaryota; kingdom Metazoa; phylum Chordata; class Mammalia; order Dasyuromorphia; family Dasyuridae; genus Sminthopsis; species Sminthopsis crassicaudata. Next base: position 337,918,616 of record NC_133618.1, on the reverse strand, counting down.
AAATGACGCTCTCAAGCTCAGTTAAAAAGTAAAAGTAAAAAGTTTTAATCAAACAAGACAAGGTACTGACAATTTAGATTTACACAACAAAACAAATAGAAATAAGAACAATTAACATGACAATTATAGCAGATAGAGGAAGATAATACATCACCAATTCAAGGGAACCTCAAAAACTCAAATGTCTGGGAGTCCCGTTTCAGCCTCAATCAACTTGAATTGTGTAAAGATTTTTCCCGGCAAAGCGTCCTTCCCATGGATGAGACTCTGTCATAGTATGGGACGCTGACTTTTTATATGTCTTTAGACAAAGAAGGCTTTCTGCCAAAAAATTATATAAGGGTTTGGCACATACATCTGTACAGATGTGGGGTATGTGAGGGCTTCGCTAGTTGACTCGTTCCATATCATCTGCATCTTGACGGTTGCCTATTCTCAGGGAGGGAGCCACTCCTCTCTGGAGCATAAACATTTCTAGGAATGGCTAGTTCCTAGTATCTGGTGTCAAAAATATACAGAGTTCATGGAACGGTCAAGTTCCCATAATTTGGAAGCTCAGGCCTCTTAGATTTGAGTGAGCTTATAATTCTAATATGAAATTTTAAATTTCTTATTCAAGTGTCTGAGATCAGTTTTGAACTCAGATCCTCCTGAATTCAGGGCTGGTACTCTATCCACTGTGCCACCTAGCTGCCACCTAGCTGCCCCCTAGTGTAAAAGTTTAAAAACAGGTATAAAAGAGGTATGCTGGACTTGAAGTCAGGAAGATTGCATTTCAAGTTCCATTGCAAATACTTTACTAGCTGTGTGATTATGAGCCAATCACTTAACCTTTCCGACCCTCTTTTTTGAACTATAAAATTGAAGAATAAATGGCACCTTTCAAGCTGGCTTTGAGGAGAAAATGGTGCATGCTATTATCCAAGAAAAATATAAAGGGAATTTCCTTCATAACCATGCATGATACTTGAAGTTTCAGGTCAATTACCTGTATAATATCCTCAATATGTATACATCTGAGTTTGAAGACCTTCAGTGATAGAGAAATCACAGTTAATATGGCAATCCATTCTATTTTTGAAATTACTAAAAGGCTTTTTCTTCTGTTGAAGTGAAATATGCTTTTCTATTTGCTGGTTTTTATTTTGTATCTTGGGGCCAAGCAGAACAAAATAAATTGTTCTACAAGTTACAGTCATTTAAATATTTCCTTCAGTTTGTTTTTACACGACATAGTTTTGTATGCTTTGATTTGAAATTATCTCAAAAATCTGTTATCTAGAACAAAATATTCCAGATGTGTTTTGGTCAAGGTGGAATTTTGTAGAACTTTTGCTTCCTTTATTATTTTTCAATCAGGGCAACATAAGAGAGCATGAAATTTTTTTTAACTTAATATTATTTTCCAATTACATGATAGTTTTCAGTATTCATCTTTGTAAAATTTTGAGCTCCAAATTTTTTCCCTCCTTTCCTGATTCCTCTTCTCTTTCTTCTGTTGTGATCCACACTCAGTCCCCATAGTCCTTTTTATGTTTGCAGATGGTTCTCTCTATCACAACTGTATTGGAATTGGTCTGAATCACCTTCACTGTTGAAAAGAGCTAATCTATTATGGTAGATCATCACATAATCTTGTTGCTATGTACAATGTTCTTTTGGTTCTACTTACTTCAGTAAGTATCAGTTCATGTAAATCTCTCCAGACCTTTCTGAAATCATCTTGCTGAACATTTCTAATAGAACAATAATATTACATAACATCCATATGCTATAACTTTTTAAGGCATTCCTCAGCAGATGGGTATCCACTCATGTTTCCAAGTTCTTTGCCAATACAAAAAGGACTGCTACAAACATTTTTGCATATGTGGGTCCTTTTCCCTTTTTTATGATCTCTTTGGGATACAGGCCCAGTAGAGGCACTGCTGGTTCAAAGGGTATACATAGTTTGATAGCCCTTTGGACATAGTTCCAAATTGCTCTCCAGAAGAATGGTTGGATTAGTTCACAACTCCACCAGCAATGTTTTAGTGTCCTAGTTTTCCCACATCCCCTCCAACATTTATTATCATCTTTTCCTGTCATTTTAGCCAATCTGAGAAGTATATAGGGTCTTAATAGTTGTCTTAATTTGCATTTCTCTAATCAATAGTGATTTAGAACACCTTTTCATATAAATAGTTTAATTTCCTCATCTGAAAACTGCCTATTCATATCCTTTGACCATTTATCAACTGGAGAGTAGAATCCAAATTTTTTTCACATAAACTACTGTCTGGTTATCTCTTCTCCATTATGCACTTACACAGCTGATTTTTTTCCCCCCTGAGGCAATTGAGGTTAAGTGACTTGTCCAGGGTCACAGCTAGGCAGTGCTAAGAGTCTAAGGTCAAATTTGAACTCAGGTCCTCCTGACTTAAGGGCTGGTGCTCTATCCACTGCGCCACCTAGCTGCCCCCATAGCTGATTTTTAAAAAGGGAAATGTAGGATTTTATATTTATTCCTATCCAATTCTAATTGGAATATCTAATTCCTATCCAATTCATCTCACTTAATTCTATAGATATTATTTTCCTTGTGGGATGAAATTAGATAAGACCTGGTCATTTAACTTATGGAGCTTACAATCTATAATAATAATTGGTAGCTAAATAATACTTTGCTATCTGAGATCTCTCCTAGTTCTAGATCAGTGATTTTATGAATCTTATTTGTCCCTTTCATAACCTTATAAGGTTGGTATTACAAGTACTGTTTCTTGGGGGTCAGATAAATTAGGTGATTTGTTCATGGTCTCTTAGCTAATAAATGTTAGCGACAGGATTTAAACATATGTCCCTTCTAACTTTTAATTTACCATTGTTTCCTCTATATCACGATGGCTTTACATAACTGTTCTTTTTAAAACTTTCATTTATAATCTTAGTTTAATTCTCATAACAATGCCAGGTTCTACAGGCATCATCCCTATTTTATAGCTGAGGAAACTAAGTGGGGGGGATATCCCTAAAGTCTGTAATACTATTTGCCCAAACAGAGCAAGATTATGATTTTTTAAAATCTTAATTATGACTATATCTATTAGCTATCCTATCCAGCTTCATGTCATCCATAGATCTGTTAAGGAGATCCTTTAGCCATCATTGAAATCATTGATAATCAACACAGTTTACTAACCTTGTGTCTGGAAGTGCCCTGGACACTAAGAATGTAAAGACAAAAATGAAATAGTCCTTGTCCTCACAGAGTTTATATTCTAATAAGGAAGACAAAGTGAATATATTTAGGTATATAGAAATCTGATTTTAAAATACAGAATAAATTGAAGAGGGAGGGTACTAGCCGCAGAAGTTTAAAGGAACAGAACAGCCTCATATAAGGCAGTGCTTGAGCTGAGTCTTAAAAGAAAAAAAGAGATTCAGAAAGACAGAGGTGAGAAGAGAATGCACTCTTAAGCAAAAGGGATGAAGAATACAGAAGCACAGAAATGGATGGTGGGTTTTGAACAGCAAAAGGGCCAATTTGGCAGGACCATATAGAATGAGAAAGTAATTAATGTATGAGATTGTGTAGGTTGAGGCTATGTTCTGAAGGCATTAAATGCCAAGTGGAAGAGTATTATATTTATTATAAAAGCAATAAGGTAGCTGTAAACATGATTTTTGAATATTGACATGATAAGATTACTTTGCAATGAAAATTAATTAAACTCATGGTGGAGAATTGATAGAAGTGATGAGAGACTTGAAGCAGAGACACCAATTAGGAGGCTTTTGTAATAGTTCAGTTGAGATGGGGATAGAAAGTAATATAACTTTTTCTCAGTAGTGCATGGCACCTACACAAAAACTGACTATGTATTAGGGCATACAAACCTCATAATCAAATGCAGAAAGGCAGAAGTAGTAAAAAAAAAAAATGTATATTGCCTATAATGACCACCCATAGTTTCAGAGTTGATTCCAAAGTTTCATTGCGTGACTCTCCCTCCCTCTTTCTCAACTAAGATAGTTGTGTGAGTAATGATGAGGGCATGGGTGAGTGAGTTTTTTGAGGCAAAAATATCATTTAGAGATGTGTAGTGAAGAATGAAGCAGAATGACAAGGCTTATAACTTAAGATTAATTAGATGGTAGTGCCTTCAAAAGAAATGAGAAAATTTGGGAGAAGAGAGATAAGTTGGATAAGTTTTTGACACATTTAATTTGATAAGCTTACAGACCATGCATTTTGAAATCAGTAACCAATTAGAAATATGGGACTGGGGCTTAGGTGAGAAAGGATATACAGATCTGAGAATCATCTTCATAGAGCAGATAATTTAACCAATGGGAATTTTTTTTGTTGTTTTGTTGTTAATTTAGGTGGGTTTTTTTTATTAAAGTTTTTTATTTTTCAAAATATGCATGGACAATTCTTCAACATTAGTCCTTGAAAAACCCTGTGTTCCACTTCCCCCCCTTTCCCCATGCCCTCCCCTAGATAGTCCAATATCATGGTAGAAATATATGTTAAATCCAATATATGTAAGCATATTTATACAGTTATCATACCATACAAGAAAAAAAGAGAAGCAAAATAAAATGCAAGCAAACAACAACAAAAAGAGTGAAAAATGCTATGTTGTCTTCCACACTCAGTTCCCACAGTCTTCTCTTTGGGTATAGATGGCTCTCTTCATCAGTGAACAATTGGAACTGGTTTGAATCATCTCATTATTGAAGAGAGCCACGTCCATCAGAATTGATCATTGTATAATCTTGTTGCCATGTGTAATAATCTTCTGGTTCTGCACATTTCACTTAGCATTAATTCATGTAAGTCTTTCTATGCCCCTCAAAAATCATCCTGCTGATTGTTTCTTAGAGAATAATAATACACATGTACCATAACTTATTCAGCTATTCTCCAACTGATGGGCATCCATTCAGTTTTCTGTTTCTTGCCACTACATAAAGGACTGCCACAAACATTTTTGCACATGTGGGTCCCTTTCCCTTCTTTAAGAGCTCTCTGGGATGTAAGCCCAGTAGAAAAATTGCTGGATCAAAAGGTATGCACAGTTTGATAATTTTTTGAGCATAATTCCAAACTGCTCTCCATAATGGTTTGGATTCGTTCACAATTCCACCAACAATATATCAGTGTCCCAGTTTTCCCACATCCCCTCCAACATTCATCATTATATTTTCTGTCATCTTAGCCTATCTGGCAGGTGTGTAGTGGTATCTTAGAGTTGTCTTAATTTGCATTTCTCTGATCAATAGTGATTTAGAGCACCTTTTCATATGACTAGAAATAATTTCAATTTCTTCATCTGAAAATTGTCTTTTTATATCCTTTGACCATTTATCAATTGGAGAATGGCTTGAATTCTTATAAATTTAAGTCAGTTCTCTATATATTTTAGAAATGAGGCCTTTATCGGAACCTTTGAATTTAAAAATGTTTTCCCAATTTATTGCTTCCCTTCTAAATCTTATCTGCATTAGTTTTGTTTGTACAAAAACTTTTAACTTATATAATCAAAGTTGTCTATTATATGATCAATAATCTCCAGTTCTTCTTCACAAATTCGTTCCTCTTCCACAGATCTGAGAGGTAAACTATCCTATGTTCTTCTAACTTGTTTTTAATATCATTCTTTATGTCTAGATCATAAACCCCATAATTTTTTTATCTTTAGGGCTTAGCATAATATTATAATTATAATTATAATAAATGATTTTTAATTGATTGGTGAGGCTACTAAATGACACAGTGTAGAGAGAGATGGCCTCCAGGACAGAGTTTTAGGGATATGGATCATGAACCCACAAAGAAAATGATAGGTCTGCTCAGATGGATTGGAGAACAATCAGGAGAAAGTATTACCACAAAAGTCTAGAGAAAAAAAGAGTATCTAGGCTCACTATCAACTAGCAAACTATGTGTAGTCATTGTGGGTAATATGCATTTTTACTATTTCAGCCTTTCCGCATTTGATTGTGAGGTTTGTCTGCCCCTAATACATGGTCAGTTTTTTTGTAGATGTCATGTACTACTGAGTAAAAGTTATATTCCTTTCTATCCCCATTCAGTTTTTTCCAAACATTCTATTCACCCAATAACATAACATTTTTTAGTGAACCCAGTTAGCATCATTGGGTGACTTTCTCTCTCTCTTTGTATATATGTATACATAGGCATACATGTATACCCTGAGCCCAGCATGTTTCTCTCTCAGAATTTTTTTTTTTTTTTTTTTTTAATCATTCATCCCCTGGAACTGTATTTGATCATTGTGGATAATGCACATTTTTAGTGGACCCAGTTAGCTTCATTGGATGACTTCTCCTAGCTCACAAATAATTAATGGTGAAATTAATCCAGGTTTGGAATTTGATGAAACATGAACAGTGAAAGAGTAGAAGGCGAAGAGATTTGAGAGGAGAGGGCAGAAGGAACTGAATTTGTTAACCATAGGGTAAGGATTAGAAAAGGTGGAAAGTGAAGTCAGAACTTGGGTGGTGACATAAAAGAGTATTGAGGGGAAAAAGAACTTGACAATGCAATAAGGATTAAAAAATAGGTTCAGTATAATAGAATAAAGGAAAGAACTCTGTTTAGAAAAGTAAGCATGAAATACAGTGATTGAAAACAATTTCAAAAGATTCATGGCGGAAGATGTTATATACATCCAGAGAAAGAACTATGGGGTCTGAATATAGCTCAAAGAATAATATTTTCACTTTTTTGGTTTTTTCTTTCATGTGGTTCTTCTCTTTTGTTCTGATTCTTCTTTCACAACATGACTAATATGAAAATATGATTGTTTATGTATAACATCAAATTGCTTACTGTCTTAGGGAGGAGAGGAAAGAAGGCAGAAAAATTATTATTTATTTCTTATAAAAGTGAATTTTTAAAATTTCTTTACATGTAACTAGAAAATAATAATAAAATATTATTAAGTGAGGACAAAAGAAAAGGAAACATGAATTATTGAATTATCTTTTGGATGCTTTTGTTTAAGTGTAAGAAGAATAATATACCTTCCATTTGTTTAGCCTTTTATTGTTCCTTCTGATAGCTAAATGGTTCAGTGGATAGAATGCTAGGCCAGGAGTCAGGAAGACTCATCTTCTTGAGTTCAAATTCAATCTTAGACATTTAATTGTGTGAGCCTGGGAAAATCACTTTATCCTGTGTGCCTCAGTTCCTCATTTCTAAAATGAGCTATAGAAGGATATGGCAACCTACTCTAATATCTCTGCCAAGAAAACTGTAAATGGAGTCACCAAAAGTTGGACATGACTGAAATAATCATAGAAGTTGCTTCTCCATATATTTTCTCATATGTTCCTCAAAATTGCCTGTGAGGTAGAGATAGGGCATAAAGTGTTATCTCTATTTTATTGATGTGGAAACTTGAGTATGAAATTAAATTAAAATTAATTAAATTTAAATTTAAAATAAATTAAAATTAAAACTCTCATGGCTAATAAAGTCCAGAAATGTAACTCATATGTTCAGACTGCTAGATCAATGCCATTTCACTATGCGGTATCATGATAATTATTATTTGCACATTATTTTATTTTTTCTTTTAATATTTTTAGGGGAAATATTTTTTGGAAGATCCTACAGGAACAGTGCAACTGAATCTTAGTAAAGCCATATCCTTTATATCTTAAGAAGCAATATTTTTTTTTTCCAGAGGAACTTACTCATAAATTGAGGGAAAATAATTATATTTCTTTCACAGAATTTTCTATATGGATTATCAAGATAAATTCGGTAGAAAAAGGGAATAAAATTGTTTTGCCCATAATATATATGCTTTATAACCTTACTCTCCATCCACAAAGAAATCTGACAAGTCATTCTAGGGATGCTAAAAATTCTCTTTATCCTCCTGATAAGGTAAGCCCCTTGGGATTAATCATGTGATACAAGATGCATATATAGAAAATTTTCTTTAGCTGTGGTACCCAAAATTATAATATCTGAAATTAAAGTTTGGCTGTGCTAAGACCATTATTGTAGCACTATTAGGGATATCTTGTTAGCTGAGAATGAATGTGATATAATGGATTGATTACTGCCTTTGGAACAAGGGAGACCTAGGTTCACTTTTTTGGTTTTTTTTTTTTTTTTTTTCCCCTGTGTATGTATAGTTGTGTGATAGTAGGCAAATCACTTTTATCTCATTGCCCAAAGACATCATTGTGAAATATATTTCATCTGGATCTCTGAAGGCAGTTTTCCATATCAGGGAGATACCTAGAAAAAATCATAGATTTTGATCTTTTACCTCACCCAAATTGAGATTTCATTATTTTCCTGAACTAATGAATACCAGTTTCACAGTGGTTTATATACAGAGTCATGTTTTGTCTTAGCAGAAGGTAAGTTAAAAAAAAAAAAAAAACTACTTTTTTTTTTCTCCTGACTATTCTAAGTGGATTAAAATAATAGAGCAATATAAAATAACTTGAGTAAAGAAAAAAGTAATCTGGGGAGTTTGAATTTAATTTCATTTTAGATCACATAAAATATTTTCTTGATAATATTTTATTGGTCTGAATATAGGTCCTATTTTCCTTTTTATTTATTATTGGTATTATTTTATTATTGGTAGGAAGGGGAGAGTAGACTGGGAAGTGATTTGTCCAGCTAGTAAATGTCAAGTGACTGAGGCCAGATTTAAACTCAGGTTCTCCTGACTCCAGGACCAGTGTTTTATTCCCTACACCACCTAGCTGCCCCTTTCCTCCAAATTTTAACTCAAATAAACTTGAGTGGGCATACCTTTAATAAGAGAATGACAGTATCACTCTTGTAGGATGTGACTATGTGATGTTCCACCTTTCACTTAAAATTGGGAAAAACCATGAGAGCTCCCATGATTTCAATTTCTTATCAATTCTTTCTCTAGTTTTAAAAGCACAGTTTAGTGGTTCTGTTCTGTAATATTTATAGAAATTATTTATATTGAATAAATACTCTCTATTTGGTTCAGCCTGATTTCAGAATAAAACTGAAGGATTCTCTTCTCACAAAATTAACTTGTCTTCCTTCAGTATTAAACCATTAACTTAGGTGAAATTATTGTTAAAAGTTATATATAAAGGTGTAATATGTAATATTGTATATATAAAACATATGTTCTACGTATTATACATAATAATAGTTCAGATAAACATTCAAAAATCAAGAAGCCTTTCTAAGTGGTTTCTAAAGAAAAGGGTTAAGATTTAAAATCTGAAAAGACTAAGTAGAAGAAAGGAAATATTTACTGAATTTCACTCTCTGCTCTGTTCAGTTTTCTCTCTTGTAAACTTCAGCATACCCTGAGAACTTGGATCTAGTGTGACTTGTGATTATTGTTTTCTTGTTTTGATCTTTATCAGCTCCCAACCCTGCTTTAGGCCTGAGTAACAAGTTCAAACTTGCCTGTTTGAAGTTCTAGTAAACGATTAACTTAGGTGAAATAGGTGAATTATTGCAAAAACCTCAAATAGCCAAACTATCAAAACAATAAAGAATTTAAAGAAAAGTTTAAGAAAATAACTTGAATAGCCTATAAATGAGATCCCTAAGAAGAAAACTATAGGACCAAATATATTTACAAGTAAATTCTACTAAAATAAAATAAATTTCCTAATGGATTAAGTACTTGATAGGGAATCAAGAAGATCTGAGTTCATTTCCACTTCTGAGCAACCACATGATCTTGACTTTTAAGTCTCACTTAATTTCTTAAAGAATCATGTGCCTTGGTGGAAGATGTTCCTAAACTAATGAATTCACAGATCTTTGATACGTTAACATACTCTAGCCTACTCTCTTCCTCATACATTTTGTAGTTCTCATTCTATTTATCTGTATTGATGTATTTTAATGCATTGATCTTCCAAAGCTTTTTCATTTTCTATGGCATTTAAGTGCAGACTCTACATAAGTCATTGTGCCAGGCATTAGAGCTGCAAAAACAAAAACAAAAAAATCCTCAATAGGCCCTGAAAAACCTAAAATTGACTGGGAGTTAGGGGCTAGAGGAAGGTACCAGAGTACTTGGGTCAGTGTTGGATAATTTGAGGAGGGAAAGAACACTAAAAAATAGGAAGATCAGAAAGCTTCTGGATCATGAAACTGTCTCGGTGGAATGTAAGAATGTAAAATGTACAAATTTACAAAATGTAAAAATTGTTTAATTTTTTTCTTTGTATTCTCAGTGAAAGACTAAGCAAAGGGCACAAAGTAGGAACTGTCAGATAAATTGTAGAACCAGGAAAAATAAGTATCACAAAAGCCAAGAAAAGGTGGTAATCAGCAGTGACAAAATCATCTGAGATTTTCAATAATCTTTCATAGAAAAGTTTCAAATGAAGCATGGGATAAGAAAGCAGATTCCCATAGATTGACAAGTGGGTAAAAATTGAGAAAGTAGAGACAATGATGTCAGATGGGTTTATGAGCAATGTGTCTATGAAAAGAAAAATATAGATAAAAGATAATAATTTGAAGAGATGGCAGGATAAGATACAGTTTCCCTTAAAAATGTATTTTCATTCTATTTTAGAAGGAAAATAATAATAATGAAAAGTAAAACATGTACCTCTTAGCCAGGTATTATACTAATAAGTCCTTTACAAATATTATTTCATTGAACCATATATTGAACCTTATTGAACCAAATAGCAAGATGGTGCTTAATCCCATTTTATAGATAAGGAAACTGAAGCAAATAGTTGCCCAGAGTCACATAGCTAGTAAGTATTTGAGGCTGGATTTGAACTTATGTCTTCCTAATTTCAGGCCTTGCACTCTATCCACTGTGTCACCCAACTGTTTGAATTCTCCTTTGTGACAAAGAAACCAAGCCAACAAACCTTTCTGTTTGTTTGTTTTTAATAGTTTCTATATGTCAGGCATAGTACTAAGGCTGGTAATGCAAATAAAAACAGAAAGAAATATAACGGCTTCTATCAAGATGTTTACATTCTAGTAGGGAAGACACCTAAAAGGAGTCTGAAATGAGGAAGGGAGAGGTACTGAGCCGGTTGTATCAGATTCTGAGGGACATAGTTCAGAGTGGGGAGGATAGCCTCGAGAGGAAGAAAGACCTGATTGGCTTGAGTCTTGGAATATTACATTGGATAAGCACATAGATCAGCTTTGTGTTACTTAATTTTAATTTTTTTCTTCCAGTTTCAGTATATCTGATTGTGTCTGTTTATTATAATATTTTTCAGGTTGGTTTGAAGATCAGATTTTTCATGTTAATGCCTTTGGATTTCCTCCCATTGAACCTTCCAACACTACTAGGTAAAAATTTGTTTTTGTTTTTTTACCTATTAGCAACTATATGGATTTTGTAAACGTGGCAATAGCAAACATGAGACGCAATATTATCAGAAATGATATTAGCATTAACTTTGTGACAGGTGTAAAAATAACCATTGAAAAACTATAGCTTAGTACAAAGCTTTTGTACCCAGTGAACCTAACTTCAAGCATTATTTCTGTCTCTGTCTAGCTATTAGTTTTGGTCCTGTTTCTGTATCTTTGGGAAGAGGGAGTTGAATTTACTTAAATTCCTTTCAGCACTAATTACTATAAACTTCTGGGCCCCTCTTTCATCATTTGAAAAAAGGTCATAAAAATACTTGCCCTGCATACATTATGGGATTGTTGAGAAGATCAGACAGGGTGATAAATGTGAATGTAGTTTGAAAAATATAAATTGTTGTATAAGGGTAAAGGCATAATTATATTTGAATTTACCACATAAGATAGCTATGAGAATAAAATGAAAAAACAAATATATACAATGCCTTATTGACTTTAAAGCCTGAGTGCAGAGCCCTTATTTTACTCCTAAAGAGTCACAATTAACCTTTCTTAGAGATAGCTAAATGGCACAGTGGATTTGAACCTGAGTTCAAATGTGGTTTCAGATACTTAGCACTGCCTGGCTTTGTGACTCTGGCAAGTCAATTAACTTCAATTGCCTTGCAATAAAAAGAGGTGTCTTGCAGGGTTTTGGTGGTTAGAGCAACTAGAGAGACATTTTTTAAATAGTCTTTTGCATTAAGGACACTATATATTCAGGAAATGTTTATTAAGCACTTATCTTAATCATTTGGAAAAAAGACTGTGACAAGCACAGATAAATACAAATAGAGAATATTGGGAGAATGGAAACATTCAGACAAAATGAGGTGTAAAAATTTGAGTAAGGAGAGAATGCTGTCATTTAAGAGTGGGAACAGAGAATACCACTCAAGAAGGCTATGTAAAGCAACTGAGATAAGAAATGCATTTTAAGTGTGGGAGACCTATATATATCAAACAAATAATGAACCAATGAAAGATACTTAAGAAAGAATGATCAGATATAAGGAGAATCAATGGACAGTATCAGAGAAATCACACACAGAGAAAGCATTGAAAGAAGAAGAGAATGTGGGAAACTGTAGTAAAAGTTGCATAAAGATGAATAATGATAACAAATAAAGGAGAATCCAAGTCAGTATAGTATAGCATACTATACTACTATATATATTAGAAAACCATTAAGAGGTGTGGCCTGCTTTAGATTCTGTGACTCTAGGTTAGGCACCTTTCATATACTCACTTCCCTCATCTACAAAATGGTGGATTATTATGAGGAAAGCGCTTTGTAATTTTTGAAGTGCTATGTTACATATTATATGTAAGCTCTGAAAATGAAAAAAGAAAAAACGGCCCAATTAGAATTTAATGAGTCAAGCTGTTAAGTAAGTTGTTGGGAAGAACCTAAGTAGAGGGGTAGCCTTGATAAGGAAAAGAGTTGGCCCATACTCCAGAGACAGGAGCAAAGGAGGAAAGAAGAGTAGATGATATATACAAGTTTTGCAATAAAAAATAAAGAGACAAAACTTATGGGTGACATTTTTAATCTCATGCTGTTTCATTCGTCAACTTAAGTGTATGTCATACAGTTACATCTATTCACTGCTTTCCTTTTATAATTTCAAAATTAATTTACTCCTTTTGAAAGTAACAAAGACTAAAACAAGGTAAAAGCTGGGTAGAATAGCAAAAAATAGTCATTGAGTTTGTTGAATATGGACACTTATATCAAGGCAAATTTTTAATGTTAACATGTTTTTGCTGTTTTTTCACTTATTTCCACACTCTTCTTTATTCTCTCTCTGCACTTGTACAGTCTGTAGATTAGTTTAATTTTGAATTGCTATAAATTATATATTTTCTTGAAGTAAATGGGAAAACCTGCAGGTGGAATAGGGCAAGCAATATAAAATGAGGGAGGAACTTATCCAGATCTAGAGTGTAATAAGGAAGAAAAAGAAAATAATGATGCTATTTCTATTACATAGAGCATACTATGGAAATGTAAATTTTTTTGGTGGACCGACTTCTACATCTGTAAAGGCTTCTGCAAAACTAAAACATTTGGAAGAAGAGAATGAAGACACTATGTTTGTACTAGTGTCTGATGTTTGGTTGGACCAAGTAGAAGTATTAGAAAAGCTTCACATTATGTTTTCTGGTATGTATTTTTTCCATTGTATTGAATTTATCAATCCTATTCTTGCTATTTCATATAATAAGTCTAAACTCTCAGAAAATACATCCTTTGAACTTTCATTTTTGATGATGATTTAACAATGAAACATTTTTAAAAGATTTTATTTTTGAGATTAATAAATAAGAATAAAAATTTCTATTAAAGTGACAACACAATATCTCACAGTGTGGAAGTGATATGGAATTTTACAACAGAAGATAATCAGATTCTGTCAAATTGTAAAGTAACATATATACTCAGATATATCAGTTCTCTAAGAACTAGTCTTCCTAGAAATCAGAGATTCAGTAGTCTCAGGTTGTTCACCAGATGGAGATTTTTATAGATTTAGCAGTTCATGAAAGCCATTCACAAAGTAAAGAATCAGTATCTGTTGACAGAAGCACCTAGTGGTATTGTTATAATGATCGATTATTGTATTGAAGGATTAGCATTTTATTTTTCCAGATTTTAACAAAACAGTTGTTAGTGTCCTTAGGAATAATAATTTGGATAATTGTTTCATATTTCAGTTTATCAATTTATTAGATTTCTAAAAATATCCTTACCAATGTCTTAAATAACCTCCTGATATACATGCTAATTTGTTTCTAAATAGACTACTTATTGCATTGAAAAATAATCTTTATGTTTTCTTATACTATTTAGGTTATTCTTCTGTACCTCCAACCTGTTTCATCTTCTGTGGAAATTTTTCATCTGCACCATATGGGAAAAATCATGTTCAGTCATTGATAGGTATTAAAGATCTTTCTGAGATAAGACACAAATATGAAATGCTTGAATGTTTTTATTAATCAAATTGGTATAAAATGTGGTCCTTTTTACATTGTATGATAGAAAAATCACAAGATTTGAAGTCAAAGATCCTAGTTTCAAATTCCAGTACTGCAACTTACCATGCATGCCTCATGCACCAAGCAATCTACAAGCTATTAACCATCTACTATGAGCTAAAAAATTTTGATGGCTGGTGGTGCCTACATAAGGAGACAATCCTTTCACTCAAGAAATTTATATTTTACTGCCCCTGTTGGCCTGAATTTCCTTACCTGCAGAATTACGGGAACAGAATAGCTTGATAGTCAAGATTTCTTTTCAATTCTATATCTATGTTTTATATACTTAAGAATGGCTGATGCCTGAAATTCTTCATTTTCCTCTGCAACACCTGGCATTTCCCTCTTTCCTCTTCAGATGGTTACATAGGATCTCATATCGTTTGTGGTATCAAGAATTGGTTTTGCTGAATACTACATTTTTGCTAACATTACTCCTAGCTCCCTTTCTTTCCTTCTGGAGGATATCGCCAGCATTCCTGTTTTATATCTTGCCACTAGACCCAGATGCCTTTCAGGGAGAGAGTGAGGCTGGTGACTCTTCATGACCCAGCTTCACTTAAATCTAGTTCACTTGCAAGTCACGTCATCACATTTATGATGTCATCAGTTCTCTTCAAGAACAAAGGACAAGGGGCAGCTAGTTGGCGAAGTGGATAGAGCACCAGTTCTGAATTCAGGAGGACCTGAGTTCAAATGTGGTCTCAGATACTTAACACTTCCTAGCTGTGTGACCCTGGGCAAGTCACTTAACCCCAGCCTCAGGGGAAAAAAAAAAAAAAAGAACAAAGGACAAACAAGGAATAAATGAACAATCACTCTCTGCAACTCAGTGGCTTCCATATAGTAGGAGTAATGGCCTAAATGCAAGGGTATCATGACCTTAAAAAACCACACCTACATTAACTCCTTAAAAAGTGATACTCTGGTTTTTGCTTTTAAGAGAGGAGCTTAAATATGATATGGATCAGAGAAGAAAAAAATCCTAATTTGAAACAATGGTTATGCCAGAGGAAAGGAACAAGATCCATCCAGTTATTACTAAGCTGACAAAAAGGAAGTTTGCTTTGCTTGTACTTTAGTTCAACAGCTTTCTTCTTTGCCTTTGTCCAACCTGTTTCTAACTTGCTTTGCGCCAGAGGCATCAGTCAGTCCCTGAGGCAAGAGTTAGAGTCCTTTTTTTCCTTTTATTTAATTATTTATTTGTTTTGTTTTTTCTGGGGCAATTGAGGTTAATTGCCATTGTCCAAGTTTATACACAACTAGAAGTGTTAAGTGTCTGAGACCAGATTTGAACTCCCGTCCTCCTGACTTCAGGGCTGGTGTTCTATTCACTGCACCACCTAGCTGCCCCAACCCTTATTTTCCTAAAGAAAATGTGCTCTTGTTGGAATTTTGAACATACTTTTCCATAGAAAAATTATTGCAAGTAATGGTTGGCTTCAGTATCATTAGTAGGAAAGTACCACACTTGATCTCAGTTATAAGTTAAACAGGTTTTTGTGAACTGATTTACACACCTAACCATGAATTTTATATCTTGGGAAAATACATTTCAGATTTCAAATAGTTAACAAATTAAAGCCATTTTTATATTTTCATTATAAATTATGACAATTTGAGTCATTAATTTAAAAGTCTCAAGACATTACAGTGTTTTGATGTGATTTCATCTCCAAAAGCATACAAAATTGATTTTTAATATCCTCTTAAAATTGTAGATTCTCTGAAGGCTCTTGCAGACATAATATGTGATTATCCTAGTATTCACCAAAGGTAATGACATACTTTTCCATGCTCTATACTTCTCTAGTCTTTCTTCTTTCTCAACAAAAGGAAAATTCTATTAGTGACAGTTTAAAAATTAATGAAAGTATATTAAGAAAAAAGAAATGGTATATACAGACATTGAAGGCAATGTATTAATATGACTTATCTTTATAAATGCACATTCAAAAGCATAATTTGTCAATTTTTTTTTCTTTTTTGCTGAGGCAATTGAGATCAAATGACTTGCACAGGGTCACACAGCTAGGAAGTGTTAAGTATCTGAGTCACATTTGAACTCCTGAGTTCAGGGCTGGTGCTCTATCCACTGCACCACCTAGTTGCCACATTAAGGTCAGGTATTCATTGTATTGATGCACCAAGGTTCCTTTATCCGTTCTCCACTCAAACATTTATGTTGGGTTTTTTTTTACTACATACATAGCTCAGCTTTAATATCTTCATGCAAATGGCTCATTTTTCTTTTTAATTACTTCCTTGGTTTATCATGTCAAAAGATATCATCACTTTCATAACATTAATAATTTGTACTGCCTTCAGCTATGTATAAATGTATTAGTGCCTATTTTCTCACAATCTAATTAGTAGGAGATTTTATAATTTAAATGTTTTTAAAAATTTTATTGGGTTTGAAGTTGTTTTAAAATGCATTTCCTTAAATAATAATGACTTGGGACATGAAATATTATTTAATATTTGTGTTTCCTTTTTTATTTATATTTTATGGATGCTAGACATGGACCAATTTTTTCTTAGAACTTCCTATAACTTCTTAAAGTTGAGCTTTTTATCTTTTATATGAATTTGTTGTATATTTACATAGTTGAACCCATGAAGAATTTCTCCTTTCCTCATTTGGAATAATATATTATTTCATTTCCTTATGTTTTCTAGTTTAGGGATTATTGAGTTTTTTCCCTTTTTTTTTTTTTTAAAGAATAAGTGTAGGGAACCAGACCTATGGTTCACTAGTATAGGAAACTCTTTATTAGTATAATTCAACACCTTTTCTGCAATTTATAATTCTTAAAAGATAGAAGGGAAGGAACAAGCATTTATTTAGTGCTTGCTAGATACCAGGTATTGTGCTAAGCTCTTTACAAATACTTCATTTGATCTTCACAATAACTCTGAAAGGTGAGTGCAATTATTATTCCCATTTTACAGATGGGGAAACTGAGGCCAACAGCATTTAAGTCATTTGCCAGGGTCACTGCAATCAACTCTTCATGGTCAGATTAGAACCCAGATCTTTCAGACTTCAAGATCAGGTCTCTTATCTACTTCACTAAATTGCCCTTAGAGTACTGCTGGAAGCAATGAATGTTTAAATATATTACACTCAGATAGGAGATTGTCTAAAGAGTTTCTAATTAGGACATTAGAACATTGATGAGTAATGGTGAGATCTATTATGTGACCTTCCCTGTGTGTGCCTGAGGTGAAATGAAGGAAGTAGATTATGGTATTTAAAGGAAGTTAAGGTGCTTGTGAGAGCATCTATTTGATTAAGTCTCCCAATATAAGAGCAGAAGTTGAGAATTAGAAAAATTGAGCAAGGTGTTGAACTTCTTGAGAAAGAAAGAATGAGTGAAGGATCTTAATATTGTAGCCACCATAATTTGAATTGGATGAGAAAAGTCCAAGACCCATTTTTGACATGACTAACTTCCTCATATTGGGCAGGTCACTTAACTTGTCTGAATGTAAGTTTATCTGTTTTAATAAATAGGTGTAATAAATAGGAATGATAAAACTTGTGTAAGTCATTAGGTTGTTATAAAGCTTAAATGAGATTAAAATATATAGTACTTTGCACTGATAAAGCCTTACATACAGTGTAAGTCATCATCAATTCACACGAAAATGATCTGCAGTTTTTGATGGACTGTTGTTGGTAATGTCAGATGATAGCCAATAAAATGATGCAATCTTAAATGCTTTAAGAAAGGCATAGTTTCCAGGAATAAGGAGGTAATTGTCCAAGGTTACTTTATCCTATGAATACAGAGAGGCTTGGAGAGACTTACATGATCTGATGCTGAGTGAAATGAGCAGAACCAGGAGATCACTGTACATTTCAACAACGATATTGTATGAAGATATATTCTAATTGAAGTGGATATCTTCAACATAGAGAAGATCCAATTCAGTTCCAGTTGATCAATGATGGACAGAAACAGCTACACCCAGAGAAGGAACACTGGAAAAGGAGTGTAAAATGTTTGCATTTTTGTCTTTCTTCCCAGGTTACTTATACCTTCAGAATCCAATCCTTACCATGCAAGAAGAAATTTGGTTTTACACACATATATTGTATCTAGCATATACTGTAACACATTTATTATATATGGGATTGCCTGTCATCTAGGGGAGGGAGTAGAGGAAAGGAGGGGAAAATTTGGAAAAGTAAATACAAGGGATAATGTTGTTTAAAAAAAAAAATTACCCATGCATTGTACTGTCAATATATATATATATATATATAAAATTATAAAATTAATTAAGAACAACAACAACAAAACAGGTTACTTTATCCTAGTGAAACCACTTCCAGAGTATTGCACTCATTCCTGGACATACATTTTAGGAAGAGCATTCATAAAGTTTGAGAACATCCAGAGGAGACAACTAGGATAAACTAAGTGCTCACTGCTTACGAAGCATTGGCTTTACAAATAGAAAAAGAGACTCTGCTCTCAAGGATTTTGCATTCTAAAAGGAAAGATAACATACATATTAGTTTGCCATCTGAAAGTCATATGAAAAGGTCTTGTGGACCTTTTGGTGAAGCAAGCAAAGAAAATGATAACAATTTTTAATGCTGTTTTCTACTCATAAAATTCTGTGTGATGTTGAATGAGGATTTGAAACTGAAGTTACATTAGGGCTACCTGCAGATGGATGCCTTATCTGCAAATGGGTAGAATCTTTGAAATTCATTCTTGAAGGACTCATTCTTTTAATGAATTCATGAATTAGGTAGACAGCTCCTTGCAAGCCCATAATGTTTTATTTTTATTTGCATCCCAGTGCTTTGCACATAATAAGCAAAGAAATGCTTTTCTGTTAATTCATTCAAAGGTTAAATAGCAAAAGGGGCCATTTCTTCCTCCTTAACCATCATTTATGGAGGGTCTTGGTTTTTCTAGAGTGCTTCACATGACTGTAACAGATGTATGAACTTCTTTTAAATGTGTGAGCTTAAGGTAGCTAGGTGGGACAGTGGATAGAGCACCAGCCCTGAAGTCAGGAGGACCTGAGTTCAAATGTGGCCTTAGACACTTAACACTTCCTAGCCGTATAACTTTAGACAAGTCACTTGACCCCCAATTGCCTCAAGGGGAAAAAAAAGTGTGAGTTTACTAAAAATCTCCCAAAATAAAAGTCATCTTATTTGATTACTTATATGTAATAATCTATAAATTGATCTCCATATATTAAGGGAGATATGTATTATGTCATTTCTTTGTTTATGACAAAAGCAGACTCAATAGAACATTTTAAAAATTGTAATACTCTAAATTTAAGTAATTTCTGACATGAAGTAGTTTAATTGCTTGTTTTTATGTTTTTAATATTGTTAAATAATTGTAAAAATAACAAGTGATGTTGCATTGTATTTACAGCAGTCGTTTTGTGTTTGTACCTGGGCCAGAAGATCCTGGACCTGGTTCTATTTTACCAAAGTGAGTTAGAGCCATTTTTTAAAATGACTTTAAAGAAAATTTGAGGAACTTTTAACAATTAATCTGTACCATGCAAATTATTTTTATAGGCCACCACTTGCTGAAAGCATCACAAATGACTTCAGGCAGCGGGTACCACATTCAGTTTTCACTACAAATCCCTGCAGGTAAACTTTACTATTGTGTATTTTGTAATAGGTTTTTTGTTTTTGTTTTTTCTGAAATATTAAAATGTTTTCCATATATTCATTGATTTTAAATGGATGAATCAAAATAATTTTATCATAAAAGAAAAGATACTGATAGGATTCAAAGCAGTGTTGAGAGACATTATAGAATAGTGGAAAAAACAGGATTTGGAGAACTTAAATTACAAGTTTTTTTGATATTTTCTACTTGTGTGACCTTGGGTAAGTCTTTTTTTTAAAAGCTTCAATTTCTTTAGTTATATTTAATTGTGGGGATTGAATTTGTTGATTTCTGAGCTTCATTCTGATTCTAAAACTTCTGGTGAAGAATAGTATTTTATATATCATATAAATTATTGAAAACATAAAATAGTCAAATTGCTCACTGAGGAGGAGGAAGAAAAAATTTGGAACTCAAACTCTTATAAAAATAAATGTTGAAAACTATATATATATAATTGAAAAAAAATAAAATACTATTGAAATTTTTAAAAAAGATAAATGTATGATATTATTGCCAGTGTGTGCACAAATTGTCTTTATAACCCACCCTTTAAGAAAACTTATCAGGGCAGATAGATGGTGCAGTGGATAGAGCACCAGCCCTGAAGTCAGGAGGAGCTGAGTTAAAATCTGGTCTCAGACATTTAGCATGTCCTAGCTTTGTGATCCTAAAATAAAAGAAGAAAACTTATTAAGGATGAATAGAAACATTATAACAATTTGCTGTCTATATCACTGATAATTATTGTGGTGTATAGTATAATTTTCTTCAAGACTAATGTTAAGAGATAGCTTGCTGTTGCATAATGATTTTCTTTGAATTAAAAAATCAAAGAAAGATAGCAGGGCATAATAGATGGAAAGTCAGCCTTGAAGCCAAGAAGACCTTGGTTCAGGCCCCTCCTTTTGACACATTCTTGCAATGTGGAGGTGATGACTCTACCGCAATGGTAAATAGTATTATTTCACTTAGGAGTTTGTTAAACAGATGAAATTAGATGTATTTTCTATCCTTAAAAAAATAATAATAATAATTTTTTAAAATCCCTGTGAAATATTCAAAATTCAACCCATGTTTTCATTCCAGAATTCAGTATTGCACACAAGAAATCATTATCTTTCGTGAAGACTTGGTGAATAAAATGTGCAGAAATTGCGTCCATTTTCCTAGCAGCAACATGGATATTCCTCATCATGTAAATATATTTTTCTTAAATTGTATTGTCATATTGAATTAAATAAGAATAATTATACCAGTCTTATACTACTTTATCTTTCTTACTTTTTTTTTTTTTTTTTTTTTAATTTTAATGCTTTTTTGTCACTGGCTAAACCATGACTTCCTGAGGACTGCTTTAATGAATTATATGTTTTTAATTGCTAAGTCTTCACTATAAAATGAGAAAATTAAACACATTCATTTTTAAAGCTGCTAGTATAATTTCACGTCTTAGGGAATTGTGATTTTTATTTAGTTGATTTGTGCACTACATACTAAAACATAAGTGTTTTGATGGCAGTGGTCTATCATGGTCTCTTAAGTAATATAAATATTACTTGTTTTTTACCTGATTTGAAAAACTTGATTAGAACATACTTTGAAATAAAAAACCAAGTTCTTTTTTTCTTTTTTCTTTTTTTTTCTATTTCTTTTGTAGTTTGTAAAGACTCTCTTATCACAAGGACAACTGACTCCTTTACCACTTTATGTCTGTCCAGTGTATTGGGCATATGATCATACTTTGAGAGTGTATCCCGTTCCTGATTTACTTGTCATCGCAGACAAATATGATCCTTTTACTATTACCAACACAGACTGCCTTTGCATAAACCCGGTAAGAATTAATTTAATTTTACATTATTCACTACCATTAAAATGATTTTTAAAAATATTTTAATAGCTTTTTATTTTCAAACCACATGCAGAAAACCTTGTATTTCAAATTTTTCTTCCTTCCTTCATCCTACCCCTCACCTAGACAGAAAGTAATACAATATGTCAAACATGTACATATTTGATACATATTTCCATATTTATCATGCTGCACAAGAAAAATCAGATCAAAAAGGAAAAAAAAAAACAAGGAAACAACAAAAAAAAGTGAAAATGCTATGTTGTGATTCAGTTTCTGTAGTCCTCTTTCTGGATACAGATGGCTTTTTCCTTCACAAATCTATTGGAATTGGCCTGATTTACCTCAAGCTGAAAAGAACAAAGTTCATCACAGTTGATTATCACATAATCTTGTTGTTGCTATGTACAGTGTTCTCTTGGTTCTACTCACTTCATTTAGCATCAGTTCATGTAAGTCTCTACAGGCCTCCCTGAAATCATCCTGCTGATCATTTCTTATAGAATAATAATAATCTATTACTTAATATACCATAACTTATTCATCCATTCCTCAGATGATTGGCATCTACTCAGTTTCCAGTTCCTTGCCACTACAAAAAGGGCTGCTACAAAAAAAAAAAAATCTTTAACTTTAAAAGTTAAAATTTAACTCACTTAATCTGACTTCACAATGTGTAGGACCATAGCAACAGAACTAAATTGTTTTTGCTGTAACAGAGAAATAAAGATTTTAAGCTTACTGTTTTTCCAATGTGACTATTAAATAATACTACCCATCTATACATATTTACAAACATGGCAGAACTTTTACATGAAAGTGAATGTTATTTCAACAGATATACAAACCTACCTCCTTTCTAGCTACTGCTATGACTTTGTATTGACTGAAAACATTTTTTAAAAATCTTTTTATCTGGAAACATCTGCAGGATTTTCAGCACTTAAAAAAAAGTACTTTCAAGCCTTGTAGAATGCATATTTTTTTTAATTGCCAAAAATCATCTGAAGATAAGTTGGATAAGTAATAATTGGAAAATTACACTTTTGTTTTTGTTAAAAACTTACAAAGCATGTGAACCAATCATGGGACAACTCCTTGGATTAATTTTCTGTATAGCACAGAGTCTCACAAATACTTCAGATTTTCTATATAATATAATTGAGTAATTCCAACTTTAGATGATTATCAGATAAGCATTGTTCTTTAGAGTATTATAAATATATTTGTCTTCTTGTTGTTTATTCTAAATAAGTAGCACAGTCTTTGAAAAACTTTTCTTGTATTCAAATTTTGTTTCAGAATGAATAGACTACTAAATTGACTTTTTAGTTATAACAGTCTTGTCTTCCCCCATTAGAATGTAAACTCCTTAAGGAGGGAAACTTCCTTGCTTACTTGTACTTGTATCAAGCATTTAATAACTTTTCTTTTTGTTATCTGTTATCTTCATAGTTAATTCTTCTTAAATGAATCAAATTTTTTTACATTTTTCCCAATTTTTATTATACCATAAAAAAAATTCACTTAATATATCATAACAGTTTCTCTTCCTTCTTTCAACCTTTTGTGCCAGTGAGAAACTTTTTGCTAAATACTTTTTTTGATTCTTTCTTCTCTCTCTTTTTTTTTTTTTGCTTTTTTTTTTAATTAATTTTTATAATTATAACTTTTTTTGACAGTACATAAGCATAGGTAATTTTTTTTTTTTTTACATTATCCCTTGTACTCCCTTCTGTTCCAAATTTTTCCCCTCCTTCCCTCCACCCCCTCCCCTAGATGGCAGGCATTCCCATACATATTAAATATCTTTTTTTTTTTTTTTTTTTTTTTTTTTTTGAGGCTGGGGTTAAGTGACTTGCCCAGGGTCACACAGCTAGGCAGTGTTAGGTGTCTGAGACCAGATTTGAACTCCCGTCCTCCTGAATTCAAGGCTGGTGCTCTATCCACTGTGCCACCTAGCTGCCCCCATATTAAATATCTTATAGTATATCCTAGGTACAATATATATGCGCAGAATCGAATTTTGTTGTTGTTGTTATTGCAAAGGAAGAATTACAAACAAACAAAAAAATGCTCACAGTTTATATTCATTTCCCAGTGTTCCTTTTCTGGATGTAGCTGATTCTGTCCATCATTGATCAATTGGAATTGGATTAGTTCTTCTCTGTGTTGAAGATATCCACTTCCATCAGAATACATCCTCATACAGTATCATTGTTGAAATGTATAATGATCTCCTAGTTCTGCTCGTTTCACTCAGCACTTTCTTCTCATTTTAAATACTATGTAGGACAGGGGTGCTAGACCCCCTTTATTCTAATTGACTACTGGAAGGCCTCTCCAGATACAAACAGTAAGGCTTTCTTCAGTTCTTGCAATAAGAACCCTACCTGGGCAATCCAGCATAGTGTGGCACAGTACAGAAGGGGAAACTGCATTATATAGCAGAAAAGACGCAGGTCCACTCTCTTCCTGTTTATTTTTTAATTCATTGGATGACTGAATTCTTCAGGAACAAGGAAATGGCATTTGACCAGTAGACAATAATACTTTCAACTTCCTGGGGATCACATGGCTTCCTGAAACTTAGGCTTAGGGTTTGATCCACTCCACACTGTAGTCTTCTGAAACATCTTCACTTGTCCCATTAAGTACCAAGTGTCTCACTTGTAGATTTGTTTAATTTCACCTAAAATCTGATTTTTCCTCTAAATAATGACCAGTTATATTTATGCTGACATGAAAGAATATGGATTTTTCTTCACAGTAACTGTTAGCACAAGCCTAATTACTTGACTTTAAAATTATTTCTTTTGCAAATTTAAATTTGTTGCAATTAATTAAAATAATATTCACTTGAATTTTTTAAGGGCTCTTTTCCAAGAAGTGGATTTTCATTCAAAGTTTTCTATCCTTCTAATAAGACAGTAGAAGACAGGTGAGTATACTAATAATTCTGTTAACAATTCTCTTCTATACATTTTCTTTGTAGTATGTAATAGCAATTACAAAAGGCAAAAAGTAACTTTAATCAGATTACACATTTCCTCCTCTGTTACCATGTGGTTCTCTAGATAGGGGACAGGACAGGGAGGAAAACCCAAAGGTTCTGATCTATTTCTAGCTCAGAATTTCATTTTTTATGATGCTTATTAGATACTCCCTTACTAGGCCTCCTTCCTTTCCTTTTTTTTTTTTCATTACTTCTCTTTCTATTGATGTTTTGCTCCTCAAGTCTTCTGAGTTTAAATATCCATTCAGCCTTATTTTACTTTGTTTCATTCATTCTATTCTTTATAAAAATCTACATTTCAGCCACTTTCCCTGCTTAACACCACATTCCCACCTCTTCATGAAAACTGCCCCATGTTTGGAATGCACTACTTCTTCATCTCTACTTCTTTCAGTGGTCTGCTTAGGTACCATTTCTACAAGAAGCTTTTTCCTCATTTCTCTTCCTTTTTTTTCCTCTATAGTTTATATTTTATTATACTTATTTATAAACTTATTTATGATATCATAGGTTTAGAACTGAAGGGGCCAGAAAGGCTACTGGGTCTAGACCCCTTGTTTTACAGATAAGGAGACTGAAGTCAAAAGGTGAAACTACTTGTCCAGAGTTCCTCAGATATAAAAAATGGTATCAATGGAATTTGAACCTAGATCTTCTAATTTCAAATCCAGTTGTCCTATTCTACACTCTTATAATGATGGAGGGCTCTCAGAATAGGACAGGAACTATTTTGGTTTTAGATCTTCCATTCATAATATCTTATACATAGTCCATATATAGTACTTTACAGATGGTCCTTAATATATTAGTTGAATCAACAAAATATTTTTAAGAATCGTAATACGTTCTACTTTTCTGGCCTTTCCAATGGATGGGAAAGAAGAGAGACAATGCAGAATAGAAAATAAAACTGAATTTTAAAGAGTATGAAGAACAAAAATAAATAGAAGAAAAAAGGTATTTATTATACTTACTTTGTGTCAAATGCAAATCCTAGGACTCTAAAGAAAGGCAAAAAAAAAAAACAAAAAAAACCCCATCTCTTTCTAGCTTTCTCTCCCTCCTACTCATCTCCCTCATTTAAAAAACAAGAAAAACAAAACCCTACAAAAATAAAAAGTTGAGCACTGCATGGAATCTTGAAGCCTGAGATTATAAAAATTGAATGTTTGGAAGGAAGAAAAACTTTGTAGTCAGGATCATATACACAAAGGGATATTGTTTTAATTGGTTATTAAATATTTAATTGTATTAAGTGAAATGAATTTTTTTCTGTTTCAGCAAACTTTAAGACTTCGTGTATTCTCTAAGAAGAAGCCTAATTTACTTGGAATTTTGCTTAACTTGATTTAAAATGCTATAAAAATTATGTTAACCTTTAGAAAGAAATTTTATACGACAGAAGGTTTCAGTATATTATGTGCCTACTATGTACCAGACACTGGATAAACTATGAGGATATAAGAAAGTTCTTTCCCCAAGGAGTTTACACTATGATAAAAGTAGACAGCACACAAAAGGAAGCTGAAAGAGAATAAGGCGGAGTATCATCTTGTTCCATGGGTGGAAACCAAGTAGAGTAGTTGATGGAAAATGGGGAGTTACCTTGAAAATTCTGAGCTCTTTAAGCAACAATGACAAAATAAAGTATTTCAATTTTATATTTAGTAATAATATTAATGCAATACATTTTTCATAAAACATATGAAATAAATGCACAGTAGTGTTAATAGAAACTAAAACCAATCATATCTGAGTCATTTTAATGAGTTTTCTTGTATTTTCCATTATTGTTCTTGGTACAAATTAATAAAACAATTTTTAAGTAGTTTCCATGGTTTCATTGTCTGTAGACTGTATTTGAAATTATAACCCATTTAATAGCAAAAAACAAAATTACAGAATACTCTCTCTAAAATAAGTTCTATTTTCAAAAAGGTGTGAGATTACAATTTCTTCTAGATGGCTTCACTAATTTGTTTTTCACTTCCACAAACCTTAAGCTTCCTTTCTGATTAAAAACTTCACACTATTTTTTCATCTTTTTGAAAAGATACAAGCAGTCTTGCTAAATAGTGTAAATCTTCAAAGATAGGCAATTAGATGCCCACAATGATTGTAGAGAACTGCCAATAAAATAGAAGGATACATGTTCTGCCACTGTTTAAAAAGAAAGTTAAAATATAAGTAGTACAGCAGATTGATCTTTATTAACATATAGGATAAGATCAGCAGAATCAGGAATTTTCCACAAAAAATGTTCTTTAAAAACTAGGAAAACCGAATCACCCAAGTTTGAGACATCTCACTGACGGTCTCTGTCTCTTATATCATGAATATCTTTTTTTTTTTATATATACCCTTTTTTAAAAAATTAATTTTATAATTATAACATTTTTTACAATATTATCCCTTGTACTCCCTTCTGTTCCAAATTTCCCCCTACACTTCCCTCCACCCCCTTCCCTAAATGGCAGGCGTTACCATACATATTAAATATGTTATAGTATATCTTAGGTACAATATATATGTGCAGAACCAAATTTTGTTGTTGCAAAGGAAGAATTGGATTTGGAAGGTAAAAATAACCTGGGGAGAAAAACAAAAAATGCTAACAGATTACACTCATTTCCCAGTGTTCCTTTTCTGGGTATAGCTGATTCTGTCCATCATTGATCAATTGGAATTGGATTAGCTCTTCTCTATGTTGAAGATATCCACTTCCATCAGAATACATCCTCATACAGTATCATTGTTGAAGTATATAATGATCTTCTGGTTCTGCTCGTTTCACTTAGCATCAGTTGATGTAAGTCTCGCCAATCCTCTCTGTATTCATCCTGTTGGTCATTTCTTACAGAACAATAATATTCCATAACATTCATATACCATAATTTACCCAACCATTCTCCAATTGATGGGCATCCATTCATTTTCCAGTTTCTAGCCACTACAAAAAGGGCTGCCACAAACATTTTGGCACATACAGGTCCCTTTCCCTTCTTTAGTATTTCCTTGGGATATAAGCCCAGTAGTAGCACTGTTGGATCAAAGAGTATGCACAATTTGATAACTTTTGGGGCACAATTCCAGATTGCTCTCCAGAATGGTTGGATTCCTTCACAACTCCATCAACAATGCGTCAGGGTCCCAGTTTTTCCACATCCTCTCCAACATCATGAATACCTTAATATTACACTTTAAAATATTTAATAAATATTTTTTTCATGAAGATTAAGATGTATTTAGGAAAGAAAGCATTGATAAAAGTCTGGCCTACCATAATCATAACCATTGTAAGATATTCATAGCTGTTTCAACTTCACATTGATTTTTTTCTGGCTAACCACAAGGTTTCTTTCTTTTCTTTTTCCTTCATTAAATTAAGTCTCCCCTAGTGAAAATAATAGAGGTTATAGTCAATTCCAAACCAATATAAGTCATTCTCCATGAACCTTGTTCATCTTGTTGAGGGTGAAAGACACCCCAACAAAGTTAAAGTCCCCAGGTCAGTGTTGCAGGTATGGCAAAAGAATTTGCAAATTCAGTTTGTCTTCAAATTAAGAAATAAAGATTTATTATGCTGACAACAGTGGGATTGGCAAAGAATTAGGAGCAAGAAGATAAGGAGAAAAGATAGGGAGAAAAGAAATCTGGTGCTTCATGTCACTGATACAGTAATTTTATTTTGCTCAATATTGAATTTTATGGTTTAGAGGGGAAAACTGAAGAGTCTGATATGCACCTTGCCATCTGTCTCAGAAAACTTATGACTGACCAACAGATTATTATCTGGCAGTCAGCATTATCTGTGGAACTTCAGCACTGCAATCCAGTGGCCTCAGGGCTACTTTTCCTCTAGAAGCTGTAGCTCATCAATCTCATTAACTCATTCAGGTAAATCAACTTAGATGGCATAACAGAGAAATTGCTAGTACTATAAGCCAAGTAACACAACCTTCAATTCTGAAATATTTCACATCCCACACAGGCAGTGGGATTAAAGTAAAACTTTTCTAGTGTCACCTCAGTAATTTTTTATTATAAACTGTATATTCCATGGGGAAATGCCAATCCCTAATTTTTAAAGGGAAGATTTAAAATTTTTCATAGGGATTCACCTCACTAAGATTTTTTGAAAACTTTCCTCTTAAGCATAAGAATACTGATTTGCTTTGTTCAGTTATTAGGAAGTTGAGCTTTAGGGTGATTCCAAAATTCTAGTAGGCAATCAACTTTTCATTTATCACCTGAGGTTCTTACTATTTCCCTACATAGGTAAGATGGTAAATTAGGGGAAAATATGCACATTTTCTAAGTTTTAACTAGCTAGTTAGTTTAACTAAGCTAGTTTTAACATAAAATGTAACTGATGATTTCTTATTAAAAGAATAAAAATGTTTTGGAACTATGCCCAAAAGGCCATAAAACTATGCATATTCTTTGATCCCACACAGTCACTACTGGGTCTGTGTCCCAAGGAAATCATAAAGGAGGGAAAAGGACCTACATGGGAAAAAATAAATAAATAATTGTAGTAGTTCTTTGTGATGACAAAGAATTGGAAATGAATAGATGCCTATCAATTAGGGAATGGCTGAATAGGTTATGGTCTATGAAAGTCATGGATTATTATTGTTCTATAAAATAAGATGGACAAGCTTATTTTAGAAAGTCTTGGAAAGGTTTACACAAACTTGCTGAGTGCAAGAAATAGAAATACATTGTACACAGCAACAGCTAGTTTGTGGCATAATCGTTTATGACAGACTTGGTTCTCAGCAGTGATCCAAGGAAATTTCAATAAACTTTGGGAAATGCTATTTGTATCCAGAGAGAGAACTATGGACATTGAATATAAATCAGTACATACTATGTTCACTTTGTTTTTTCTTCTTTTTTTTTCCCTTCATAGTTTTTCTCTTTTGTTGTCATTTTTCTTTCCAAACATGATTCATAAAGAAATGTATTTTTTTTAAGTGAATGTACATGTATAACCAGAAAATAAATAAATAAACCTTGTCTCTTCCAAAAAAATTGTAAGAGGAAAAAAAGATACCTGAGAATATAAGCATGCAACATCACACTTGGCTAAAATCTGTAAATGAAACTAGTGTCTGGGTGATAAAAACAGATAAAGCATTAGCTAATCTGACAAAGAAAAAAAGCAAAAACTATTTTGCTAGTACAACTGATAAGTGAAATATAAGTGCCAAGTTGTATTTATATCAAGAAATCAGGGTTAGTTCAATGTCTGGAAAACCAGGAACAACACTATTACTTAAGAAAAATAAAAAGCATACAATTAGATCAGTGGATGCAGAAAAAGCTTTTGACAAAATACAACACCTTTTACGTTGAAACTACTAAAAATTAGGACAATAAAAGGATTTTCTTAAATTGTATTCAATATCAAACCCAGCAGTATCATTAACCATAAGTGAGAGGAATCTTTCCAATAATAGGAATAAAGTAATAAAAAAAAGGATGTCCACATCATTAGTCAAGTCAAATCAAGTGGAGCAGCATTTATTAAGGGTTTACAGTGTATGTGCCAGGCATTATATTAAATTTTGAGGCTAACCCTCTCCACCCCTCCAGAAAAGGAAAAAACACTATACTCAAGCAGAGGGAGATAACATGCAAAAAACTGCACATACAAGATGTATACATACAATATACCAAGATAAGGTCAAAATGGATACATGACTTAGATATAAAGGAAGATATTACAAGAAAATTTGAGAAACATGGAACATATTACCTATCAGAATTATGGATAAGTGAACAATTTATGAACAAATATGAAATAATGTAAGCTATAAAATTAGCTAATTTTGATTACATTGAATTAAGAAGGTTTTGTAAAAAACCAACCAAACCAAAAACCACAAAATTCAAATGCAGCCAAGATTAGAAGGAAAGCACAATACTGGGAGAAGGGGTGGAGGAAGATTTTAAAGACATTTTCTCATATAAACAACTACTTTTAAGACATTTGAAATTATGCCTAGAATTATTAAACTGCCTATACCTTTTGACAAAGCTATACTTTTTTCAGATCTGTTTCCCAAGAGGATTAGGAAAACTGGAAAGAAACGTACATGTTCTAAAATATTTGACAGTTCTTTTTGTGGTGGCAAAGAACTGGAAATTTCAGGGATAACCATCAATTAGGGAATGGCTAAAGAAATTGTGATATATGTTCATGATGGAAAATTACTCTATTATTTAAAATGATGAGTTCATTAATTTTAGAAAAGTATGGAGAGGTCTCCACAAAATAATGACGAATAAAATGAGTGGAACCCAGAGATCACTGTTTACAGTAAAGCTTCTTTAAAAAAAAAAATACTAGTTTTTGGCACTTACATAAGATTTTGATTTCCATTTTTTCTCCCTCTCACATCCTTCCATAAGAGGCAATCAGTCTGATAAAGGTTAAATATGTACCATCATATTAAATATATTTCCACATTAGTCATGTGAAGAAAAAAACTCAGAACAAATGGGAAAAACCACAAGAAAGAAAAAACAACAAAAAAAAAAGTTTTTAAAAAGTCTGCATTCAGACTCCATTATTCTTTCTTTGGATATGGATAGCATTTTCCATTAGAAGTCTTTTAGAATTGTCTTAGAGCATTGTATTTCTAAGAAAAGCAAAGTCTATCAAAACTAATCATCCACAAAATGATGTTTTTTTCATTGTTTGTTTAACTGATTCTTGATGTCTCATAGTCATCAGCTTCCATTTGCTCAATTCTATTTTTTAAAATGAGCTTCATTTAGCTTTTTTATTTGGTTAATTTTACTTTTAAAGATGTTTTTATTTGTTTGCATGTTTGTTTTGCATTTGGCCAAATGTATTTTATAAGGAATTGTTTTCTTTAGTCAAAGAATAAAGTATAAGACTGGAAAAACATGGAGAAGTTATGAAGAGCTTAAATGCTACCTATCACAATTAGACAAGAAAAAGAAAATGTGGAAAAATATCTGTGAGACGAAAACATTACTTTTGCAGATCATATGTACTAATGAATCAACTATTTATTGAAATAATAATATCAATATAGTAGCAGAACATAAGCACAAAATCACCCTCTCTACATAATAAACTAAAATTTAACAGAAAAATAAATCCTTTTAAAATAACTACATTATGTATAAAATATCTGGGACTTCATTTACCAACACACAGAAATAATGAACACAACTACAAAACATTGTTCAGAAACAAACTGACAAAAAATTGGAGAGGGATTTTAATTGTTCATGATTATTAATTAAGTAATGAGCAAGATAATTTTAAAATGACATTAATTGGGCAATTGAGAGGTGGGGAGAGACTTGAAGATTATTTTTTAAAGAGAAAAAAATGAATTAGATTTTATCTAAGATCTTTCTGCTGAGAAATTCTAAAGCCACAAAGTGATAATAGCTCTCTACTAGAACTCAGATGAAATCTGATTACATCCTACATTTTGTGAAAAACAAATAAATGATAGAGATTCCCACTTTACTGCTCTCTTGGATTTCATTACTATCTCTGAAAATTGGTCTTCTGGCAAACAGATAACTCTGAAACTGAGACTTCCTCAGAAGTATCCCTAGCCCCTGCAGATGGACATCAAAAAGTTCCTCTCAGACAGTCCATTAAAAGGGACCCAGGGTGATTTTCTCTTCATTGCCCACCAGCCCTAGGCTTCCTTATGCCCTCAGATGAGCATCCTTCCATTCCCCCTCTTCCCTTTGTTTCATTTTATATGTCTTCTCCCGATTACTTTCTTTGGGAAGTGTAGAGGGCCTGAACTCTGGAGAAGTATACTTGAAAACAAGGTGTTAACTCAGTGGAACTGATGAGATAATGATTCTCTAGTTCACATATATACTTTAGTCCTTAGCATGGTGATGTAATGGTTCTCTAATTTACACAATCAGTATGCTGTAATGATGAAATTACAATAAGGTATATAAGGGCTAAGGACTGAAAATGAGACATTCCATTTTTTTTAATAGTTTTTATTTACCAATAATATGCATGAGTAATTTTACAACATTGATAATTGCCAAAACTTTTGTTCTAATTTTTCCCCTCCTTCCCGCCACCCAGATGGCAGGTTGACCAATACATATTAAATATGTTAGAGTATAAATTAAATACAATATATGTAAGCATGTCCATACAGTTGTTTTGCTGAACAAAAAGAATCGGACTTTGAAATAGTGAGAGACATTCCATTTTTGACCAGCCTCCTGGTGGCTGTCTTGCCTTCATCACTTCTCCATTAATACCAAGGACTCGGGCTGATCCCAAGCTCCTCCAGAAAGCTAGCCCGAACATTACAGGGAAGATACTATTTTTCGACTTTCTTGGTACCCCCAGCGCTTAAAACAGTGCCTAGCTTAGTGGGCTCAATGCTTAGTAACACAGACCGGTAATGCAAATGTATGATTATCCATGAAATAAAAGAAAACAATTTTTTTATTGCACAAAGAATTAAAAAATAAGAGGTAATTTGGTGAAGACTCTCTGTTAGAGCAGGAAGGTGACAGTTTCTAGAATTAAAAATGACTGAGCAGAGATACCCTTAAAAACCGGGAGGGGAAAATTGCTCCTTACCCTTTTCTTTCTTAAACTTGTCTCTTCCTCAACGGCAGAAAGAGATTCAAGCTCTTTCTACAGCCAGCTCTCCTCATCCGCAGAGTTGGGCACGGGTGTCACTCATCCCCATGACAACTGGCACGCGGCCGCTTCCCCCTCCCCCCGCTGTTACCAACCGGCTGTCTCTCCGGCAACTCTCTTAAGCAGTCCGCCAGTCCGGCAGAGACTGACCCGGACCTCGCTAAGCCCGCAGGCTAGGGGAGAATTCCCCCCTCCTATACTAATAAAGTACATGGCCTCGGAGAAACCCGATTCGCTGCTTCAGGACCTGGACCTGAGCGCCGAGGAAGTGAAGAAGCTAACTAATGCCTTCGAGGACCCGGAGTTCCGGCGGCTCTTCGGAGAGTATGCGGCGGAATTGTCGGACCCAGAGAACCGAAGGCGCTACGAAGAGGAAATTACGGCGCTGGAGCGGGAACGCGGCGTGAAGGTGCAGTTCGTGCACCCGGAGCCAGGCCATGTGCTGCGCACCAGCCTTAACGGGACTCAGCGATGCTTCCTGAACATCTGCAGCAACCCGCTATTGGACCGGCCTAGCAGCCAACCCGGCATCGGCGGCCCACACGGCTCCTCGCGGGGACAGCTCTGGTCCCTGCCTTACAGCCTGGCTCCGGGCCGCGAGTACATGGGCAACCAGGGGGCCCGCTACAAGGTCTACGATATCATCTTCCATCCGGACACGCTGTCGCTGGGCAGGCGCCAGGAGCGATTCCGAAGCATGATTAACTCCACCGCCCTGGAGGCTGTGGAAAAGCAGTTCGGCGTAAAGCTGGACAGACGCAATGCCAAGATCCTGAAAATCAAGTACAAAGGCACGCCCGAGGCCGCAGTTCTGAGGACGCCCCTCCCTGGAGGCCCCCCGCCCGCGCCCGAGGGGGAGGAGTCAGGGGACAGCCCCCTGCCCGCCTTCCCCTATCCCTACACCTATCCCGATGGCTCGAAGGCTAGTGCTACGCAAACTCACAGCTACACGCCTCCCGGGGAGGAGTCTCCAGACCCGCCCCCCACCGTGCCGCGTCACAGCATAGTGCAACGACACCACGTGGACCTGCAGGATTACCGGTGCTCCCGGGACTCCTGCCCCAGTACTATACCCCGAGAGCTGGTAGTTAGCATCGAGCTTCCCCTGTTGCGCTCCGCCGGACAAGCTGTCTTGGAGGTGACCGAGAAGCAGCTGTTGCTCGATTCCCGCAAGCCCGACTACAGTCTTCATCTCGCGCTTCCTTATCCGGTAGAAGAAAGCCGAGGTAGTGCTCAGTTCAACAAGGCCAAGCGGCAGCTGATCGTTACCTTGCCTGTGGTGCCTCCAAAGCACAGCATAGATCACCCGGACCCGCAGGAAGAGAAAGAGGTAGACGTGGAGGAAAAGAAGGCGAAGGAAGAGAAAAGGGAGGCTGAAGAAGAGAAAAAGAAGTTGGAGGAAGAGGAGAAAAAAGAGAAAGAGAAGGGGGAAAAGAAGGAGGAGGAAGCTGTCTGGGAAAAGGGACTACAGAAGCTAGGAGGGACGGAGGATTTGGTGAAGTCTTTGGCATCTAAAGGCATGCCGGAAACGGATGGCTCTCAGTCTGTCTGCACTTCTGAGGAAGTAGGAAGCCAGTTTGATAAGCTCTTAAGGGATACTGGAACGTTTAAAGATTGGAGCCAAGAAATTTCTTCAGATGCCCTCATTCCTTTCCAGTCTTGTCCTGAGAATTCCAGTGCTTTATCTGGTAAAGAAATGATAGACTCTCAGGAGGGTACTACGGAGGACCCAGTTGCTGGGATTGTGGCTGTTTCACCAGATGCTTCCGAGCTGTCACTTGTTATAAAAGCAAATCCCCCAAGTTGCATTGGAGAGGAGGATCTTCCTTCAGGGACTATGATCTTACCTAGGAGAAGCAATGAAATGCCAACCTCAGAGGTACTGAACGTACCAAGGAATGCAGGTCCATCTGGTACTTCAGGGCAGCCACTCATCAGTAAAGCAAATCCATCAAATGGCACTATTAGAGAGGAGCCTGCCTTACCTGGGGGCTGTAATGAGGCACCATCCTCTGGGACTCTGAGCTTTCCGGGTAATACAGATTCACTAGAAGAATCCA
Organism: Sminthopsis crassicaudata; assembly: GCF_048593235.1. Taxonomy (NCBI): domain Eukaryota; kingdom Metazoa; phylum Chordata; class Mammalia; order Dasyuromorphia; family Dasyuridae; genus Sminthopsis; species Sminthopsis crassicaudata. The sequence goes on along the minus strand of NC_133618.1, from coordinate 337,882,911 downwards.
AAAAGAAAACAACTAATAGAAAGGAAAGTTTTTCAGAGAATACGAATAAAGTTCAACCTAGAGAAACAGTTATTTCAGAGACTAAAAGAGGGAAAATCTTGTGCCCTCCTTTGCAGTGTAATCAAGATGAAGAATCTCTAATTTTGTTGATCCAAGTGCCTCAGATCCAACCACAAAGTCTTCAGAGTGATCTGAGCCCCCATCAATACAAACTTTGCTTCTCCACGCAAGATGTCGTTTCTTATTCATTCATTTTGCAGTTTGCTCCTGAAAATAAGTTGAGTTCTAAGGAACCTAAAATTAATATTTCTTCATTCAATACAGTGATAGAATTGGCCAAGTCTCCAGAGAGTTATGGGCACTGGAGAAAGTGGTATTTTGGTTTGAGCAACAAATGCTTGCAGGTAACAGTACTCTTTTCCACTTTATAACTTATATAATCCCATTTTCCAAAATTAGCATGCATTCCCATTACACCATAAATACATCTTTTCATTCTGAAATATTTTTAGTGATGTAGAATCAAATCTATATAATATAAATTTTGGGGAATGCCAATGTATTTGGTTTTTTAAAAGCATATATGGTTGATATAATTTAATTGTCCAACATGAACAAAAATTGTTTGCTGAAATATAAAGAATATATATCACCTAAAGCAGGAGGGGATAAATGGAATTATTTTGTTTTAAATTACCTATTTTTAAGAAATCTCGGGTTCAGGGTTAATTGAGGGGAAAAGACTTCTGGCTTGGAATCTCTGAATCTTATAGGTTAAGTTCATAAATGACCTTTTTTCTGGAGATAAATAAGTTAATTGCTCTTTGTCTTCCACCTTTCTTTTCCAAAATAATAATCTATAATAGCACAGGTGATGCATATAATGATGATACTTGACTTGCATGTAAATTGAACTTGTGAGACAATTTCTTGAAAAGTCATTAGCCTCACTCTCTTTCCTGAGTCATGGATTTTTTTAAATCTAGTTCTTGCCCAATGATTTACAAATAAAGAAATAGAGGCCCAGGGAAGTTGTGATTTGCCCTTGGTCCAAGGAAATATAATTTAGTTACCTATAGCTGGTATTCAAAGCCAGGGTCTCTGACTCCAAATCCAGAGTTCTTTCCATTAAAGTAAGAAGATATCAGGCAGATAGGTGGTACTATGGATAGAGCACCCACCCTGAAATCAGAAGGACCCAAGTTCAAATCTGTTCTCAGACTTAACAATTCCTAGCTGTGTGACTTAACCCCAATTGCATCAGCAAAAAAAAATTTAAATAACTAGAAAGAATGAAGAAACATTACACTCAATCTACTTTTACAATTAATGCAAATAATAAGTAAGCCTAATTCTAAACTGAAAGTGCCTATGCCTCTGTAGATAGTGTAAAGTCATCGAACATTTATGTGCCTTAATATGTTCCAGGCACTCTTAAGTAAAAAAATCCTCCCTCTCAAATACCTCATAGTCTTTTTCTGCTACTCCCTTATGGAAAAGGGAAAGGAATAAGCATTTTTTTAAGTGCTTACTATTACCAACTACTTTGCTCCCCATAATAGCTTGATACTTGATCCTCATAATAACTTTGTAAAATAGGTGGTATTATCACCCCCATTTTACATTTGAGGAAACTCAGGCAGAAGTTAAATAACTTGCTCAGGGTCTCATAGGTAATTAGTATCTGAAGGTGAATTTAAATTCAAGCCCCGAGTTCTATGCACTTCACTACCTAGTGAGGAAAACAAGATAAAAACCATTATTTTCAAATATGATGTATAAATATAGGGTTAAATAACTGGCCCAAGATCACCCAGTTAGTGTTTGAGGCCTGATGAAAATGGAAGATTATGTATTTTAGGCAGCATTCTATTTACTATCTATGCCACTTAGTTTCTGGTATCTATGCCACCTGTGTTTAGGCAGGTGCAGCTTAACTACAGAGTGCATGAAGGAGAGGGAAGGTATAAGAAGACTGGGAAGGTATGAAGGAGCCAGGTTTTGAAGAGCCTTAAGTGCCAAAGAGAGGAATTTATATTTGAATCTAGAGATAATAGGGAGCCACTGGAATTTATTGAATTAGGAAGGTGACATTATCAGATTAAAGCTTTAGAAAAATCCTTTGGGCAGCTGTGGGGATGAAAGAGAGACTCGAGTCTAAAGGCCTGTCAGAAGACTTTTGTAAGAATACTCCAAATTAGAAATGATGAGCACCTGATGGAATTTTGAGTCCTGGAGAGAAAGGCATTTCTCTGAAAGATGTGAGGGAAGAAAACAGATTTAAATAGTTGAGTGAGCATGAGGAGTCTAGACTAGAAGCTTGAATGACACTGGCAGGGGTCCTAGGTGCAGAACTGTGCCAAAGAAAAATGATTATGGGGACATTGGTAAGTTATGACTGGAAAGGAGATTGGCTAATTTTGAAACAAGATCCCATTGATCTCAATGCATTATAAAGGCTCTAGAGAAAGCCCCCAGGATGTCAAGGGGACCTCCTGGGGAGGGTTTTCTAGAGAATAAGAAGTGTACAGGAAGGTGTAAATTGTATGTAAATCTGTAACTTTGAGGAATATTTCCCACCCCAGATCAGAAATCCATCAAAGTATCAAATGTCTACCCCATAGAATTACTTCGAGGATCAACCAAGATAATGTATATAAAATACCTGGGCTACATTTACACCAAACTTTTTTAAGATTTACAATTATTGCTGGAGGGAGGGGAGAGAAGAGGTGGAGATCTAAGTTTATCTTTGTGGAGGAGATGGTATTCATTTCAAGGATGAATAGGGATTCAGAAAAGGAAAGAAAGATCTGAAAGAAAAGGAGTAAAGGCTTGGAAATAGTTGAATAGCCCAGAGTAGTAGTCTAGTCTAACTTAATCAAGTTTAGTACAAGAAATTGTACAATAATACAAGAAAGACTGGAAAATAAGATACAGCCTTATGGAAATCCTTGAGATAGCAGGAAAGTGATATTAGCCAAAGATGAGAATGTTTTAAAAATTACTCTGAATATAACAAATCAAATACTGAGCATCTGTGTATATAAAGTAAAATTTAAAAAAAGTTTTCCATGAAACTGCAACTTGCGATTATTGAAAGTTTTTCCTTTTAAGTATTTAATAAAAACAAAATCTAAGATTTAAAGCTGTACATTTTCTTTCAGGATACTTTTCTGTTTTCTTCTGTGCATCTTTTTTTAAATGTTCTGGTTTTTTCTTATTTGGCAACTCTGTTGCTTGTTCTCCTCTATCACAAATCTTACGGAACACTTGAAAACGGCTGTTATGCTCTTCAGTCTTCTCTTCTCCAAGCTAAACATACCCATTTTTTTCTACAAATTCTTATGACATAATTGCAGAACTGTTCATCATCCTAATTGCTGACCTTTGAATGCCCACTAGCTTATCAATGACCTTTTAAAACTATGATACCTAAAACTGAAAATATTTAAAATGAGTTTTGCTAAGGGATTATCGTCTCTTATTCCTGGAAATAGAATCTTGAGTATAAGAATGGGGAAGGACCTATTAACATTTATGACCCTGAAGCTTAAAATAAGCTGATACTGGTAAGGAAAGCTCAGGATAACAAAGGGAATGAGTTTTTTAGTTTTGCTGGGAGAAGAGTTCAAAAGGAATAGCTGGGACCTTTTCCCTGCTTGAAACAAACCAGACTAAACAAACAGACAGGAAGAAGCTAAGTGAGGAATTTGTAAGAGCTCTTGTCTACCCTTAATGAATTCCGGTCACCCCCAGTGTATAATATCCTTATATCCTAGACTGGTAACCAGTGTTGAGCTGTTACCAGTAATATTAGAAAAATTGTGGTTAACAGGAGCATAGCACATGATTAGAAAAGGGCACAGAGAACAAAAGCCATCATCTATAGGTCAATGAACTTGCCTTTGATACCTAGAAAAAGAATGTATCATTGTTTAGGTTGGAAAAGGGGAAAAGTTTTTTGTAAATAACACCATTGCAAAAGTGGGCTAGAATTTGAAGAGAATTCAGCAGAGAAACAGAAGCAAGGAGACACATTCATCCAGCTTCTGTCATAGATATGGTAATTCTGTGACTCAGGCTGGAAGGAGGAGGAGTAGTGGTCTCCAGTTCTCATAGACCAACAGATTATCACTTATTGTCTCAGGAGTTTCTGTCCTGAGGCCAGAAGCTATCTGACTGTTTGGACTTGGGAGTTTCTTGAGGCAGACTCCAAATCACTGAGTTATTGCCAGAACAGAAGCTCCCCCCCCTTTAAAAATCAAGGGATCACAAAATCATGTTGATAAAGTTTAGGTTTGGGGGTTCCCTTTAGTAGGGAACCAAAATGAGATTAGGGTTTCTGGTGATCAGGGAGTTAAATGATAAGGTCTAGTGGCAGGTTTGGGGTTCAGGGAACCCCAATAGTTTGGCTCCCCTATGCCCTCTTGGGATTAGGTACAAGGATAGGGAGTTTTGGGGAACTCCCTTCTGGGCAAAGAGATTCTCTGTAAAGGAATTTACAACCCCAAAATCCTAGAGTGATAAAAGAGGTTTATTAGAGGGATTGGGAAATAGGGTTAGAAATCCTGACAGAAGTATAATATAGTCTTGTTAGGGAAATAGGTGAGGATAAAGAGAGGATAACACTGGAAAAGAATATTATTCCAGTGGGCAGAGGCCTCCTTGGCATGGCATGCTTAGAACCCCTGCAAAGAGGATTTTAGGTTGGCTCTTTTGTAATAGGAGCTTTGGCTACAAGCTGACTGGGCTGGGACAGCCCACTTTGGCTCATCTACAAGCTGGGTTTCAGCTTTAGCTGGAATTTGAATAGAATTCAATGAGTTTCTTTAATTCACTAGGATTGCAATTCGAACCAACCCCACCTAAATAACAATGAAATTGTTTGTCTTGTTTCCCTGGGTGAGGAGGGGTCCCTCACTGAGGCCGAGTTGAAGATTTTCTCCTTAGAATTTGACAAAGCTTTTTTGATAAGACATCTAATACTGTTCTTATAGAGAAAAGGTGGATTAGGTGGGATTCAGAACATTGGCTTAATTCAGAATTTTGTTGTTGAGTGATTTGCCTTGGAGAATTGAGATGTTAAGGATTTAATGACAGGATTAGAGTTTGTGGAGGTGATGGGGTGCAAGAATTGAGGGTAGGAGATCCCTTTTGGTCGATATCCCATTTCGAAAGAATTTGCAAACCTGTGTGTGGCAAAAGCAGGATTTATTTACACTTAAGACAGCTTTCTTAGTGGGCAAAGAATCCTGGCAGGATAGTTTTGCAAAGATGGGTTGACATTGAGGAGAAAATATCTTCATCCGTAGGCAAAATCCTGTTAGGACTTCTGCAAAGATATCTGGGCATACAGTGCTAGATTTATTGGGGCTGCTTTTGGCTCCAAACCAGGGCCAATTTCCAGATAAATGAGGGACTAATCTCCAGCCTATCTGTGTGTTGCCCTAATGGTGTCTAGAGGTCTGGGGGTTCGAGACCCTGAATCGTTCTTCCCCCACAGATTCCTTTTCAAAGAGTTGAAAGAAGAGTCTTCCCCCAGAGATGAAAGGGAACATAGTTTTCATCAGAGGGAAGTAAAGAAACTAGAAAAGCAGGACCCTTCCTAATATGAGTTGTGCCTCAGTTCTCTTTTAATATCCTGACCTAGTTTCCCTAATTGTCCTATTCAGTTACTCTGCCTCAGGTTATAACCATTCCCTCTTAAAGTTAGGATAAAAGTCTTATATCTTACACCTTAGGCTATAGTCATTCCCTCTTAATGTTTGATGGGAAAGATCTTTATCCATTTTAGACAAAATTACAATATCAGGAGCTTCTCTAGTACTTCCCTCCTTCATACCTGCCTCCATTATGTCATCCCCATCCAGGTACCTCCCCCATTATGTCATTGTTCTTGTTACCCTATAAAATCTTGTTATGGGACATTCAAGGCTGGATTCTTTGAGACTATAGTCTCCTTCAGCCCTGGGACCAAACCATGGATCCATTGGTCCCAATAAATCTCTCCATTTTAAATAAATTATTAAATTTTTCTCTAATCTCTATTTTGCTCAATTTCTCCGGCATTACATAAACTCATACTCTAACCTACAGATGCTCTTAAAAGCATTTTTTTCTCTTTTGTACCTCTGAATCCTCCCAAGATATCTTGGGTTTTACTGGATAGATTTCTTATTATCAGGTCTTAAACCAAAAGCAATCTGACTCTAATGGGCCACCATCGATCCTGGGCCAAGTCCCATTTAATCCACAAATCTAAGGGAAGAAATATTACTATATTTCTATGCCAGAAGACTTTTATAATCATTGACAGATCGTTAGAACAATAACACTCTTAAGGTTGGGGGAGAACGGGACTTCTGGATCATTGACTCTAAAGCCTAGAATCATTGGCAGATTATTAGAACAGAAACATTTTAAGATCTGGGGACTTTAAATTATTGCTATTTCCCCTAGAAGCTGTGCAAGATTACCTGCCTCACTTTCTCCTCTAGAGCTTAAGTATAGCTATACTTCACATATACTTGCACAGCCCAACTTCACTTCCGGACTGATGTCTTCTGAAAAATGAAGGACAAACAACAAACTTTACCTGAAATCCCATCATCTTGAAAATAGATTAACCTTTTTTTTTTTTTTTTTTTTTTTTTTTTTTTTTTGCTGAGGCATTTGGAGTTAAGTCACTTGCCCAGGGTCGGGAAGTGTTAAGTGTCTGAAATCAAATTTGAACTTAAGTCCTCCTGACTTCAGGGCTGGTGCTCTATCCACTTTCGCCCTAGGTGCCTCTAGATTAAACTTTGATACTGAGCACCCTAAGTTAGTAATAATAGTAATATTTTTGAGCCCTTACTCTGTGCCAGGTACTATGCTAAGCATTTCACAATTATGTTTCTTTTTTTAAATCCTAAGGTTCCCTTGACCTTAGAGTGTTATTGTCCTAACCATCTGTCACTGATTCTAAAGTCTTATGGACTGCTATGTCTGAAGCTCGATTTAAATTCAGGTCTTCCTAATTCCAGAACTAAAACTGTATCCACTAGGAGCCAGTCGAGCCTCTCTGCATCCAGGGAGAGGAGTATGGAGTCTGACTGTGAATCACAACATAGTATTTTCACTTTTTTTGTGGTTGGTGTGCTTTTTTTTCCCCTTTCTCATTTTCCCCCTTTTGATCTGATTTTTTTTTGTGCAAAATGATAAAACATGAAAATATGTTTAGAAGAATTGCACATGTTTAATCCATATTAGATTACCTGCTATCTAGGAGAGGTGGAAAAGGGGGAAGGAGGGAGAAAAGTCTGGAACATAAGGTTTTGCAAGGATGAATGTTGAAAATTGCATGTATTTTTAAAAAGAAAAAGCTATTATTTCAAAAAAATTGCCTCTTCATAAGCAACAAGAACAATAATCGCTAATACTTTAAGGTTTACAAAGTATTTTATGAGTATTTTATTTTATTCTTACAACTATTTTTATGATCCTCACTGTATAGATGAGTTAAATAATGGTTTGTCTACAATACTGAAGGGACATTTAAAAATATACAATGCTTTTCTCTTTTTTTTTTTTTAAGGAAAGATTTTTTGTCATTGAAGAAAATGTTGATGAATTTCTTGAAGGTGTTTTCAATTTTGAAAAACCAGCCCCCAAAACCCAGCCATTAATTGAAGTAATTGAAGTTAGTGATAAGAAGACCGAAATTCAGTTAAAGGTAATATTTTGGCAAACTCTCTAGATTTATGAAATTAAAAGTCTAATTATCCCACCCTTGCCATTTTAGTGTCATTAATTAATGTATTAAACCTTAATAATATGCTTAAATTTCACTTATAAGAAAGATGCATAGTCCTAGATGCTTGTAATTATAACATAAGGCCATTTAGATTATATTTTCTAATCCTAAAACCAAATTCATTTGAATGATATACTACTCAGTCCTACAATTCTTTAGTTATTTTAATAATTATTAATATTTATTTTATGAAGAACTTGTTTAGTATAGTGCATCAGGAATATACAATACTTAATAAATATTTGTTGATTTATTGCTGATCTTGAAGTAGAAAATTCATGAGTTTCAGATAGCTTTAAGTCTTTCTGTAGAATTTGGCACTGGTGTATAATAGAAGCTAGAAATTGACCTGGAATTTTTCGGTTTCTGGATCATAGAATTTTGGAATTTGAAAGGGATCTTAGATCATCTATTATAATTCTCTCATTTTGCAAATTAAGAAATTGAGGCCCAAGGAGCTTAGTCTTATATACAGCAAGTTAGTGTTGATCCCCAAACAGTGCTCTTAACTTTCAATTCAGTTCCTCATTCCATTACCAGTCTACCATGTACATTCCCAATGTTAAAAAACAATTAAATAGAATATCTTAGTTTTAATTTTCTCCAGAGAAAACACTTGATTTATGACAGGTGATAAATAAGTCTCTTATAATCATGCACAAATTATATTGTCATTTACATGTATGTTAGTTTGCAAAGAACTCTGTTATCTCATTTGAACTTCAGAACATTCATTGTGAAAAATATACAGATATACATTGTGATATATATTCAGAACACTCATTGTGAGACTATCGTTATCTCCAATTTACAGAAGAAAACTGAAGCTAAGGGAGGTGAAAGGGTTTCTTTCCCAATCATTATGAGAAATAGGACTTGAAAACAGGATTACCTGATTCCAAGTCAAGCATTTTATTCACATGCCCTGTATACCCATTCATGCCACAGAATCGAGGGTAGAAAGTGATGAGTAACTGATAGTAAACAAAATAATCAAAATCCTTTGGTCACACAGATCTTAATACTTTAGTTTAGTGGACTTTCATGTACAAAACAAAAATAATTAAACTTAGACTTTTTCTTAAGCTTCCTGTCTCTTGCCTAATTGAAACCTTTTCTAGATTTTGTTATTAGAGTTAATACTATCTGCACTTTTTATTTTATCAAACTTTAGGTTTTTGGGCAGGCTAGTTTTCATTTGGGGGCATAGATTATAATAAAATACAATAAACTTGCCTGTTATGTGTAGGCCCTGGAAGAGAAACAAAGTTTAGACGAGATTTTTTTATATTCTAGTATTGGCCCTTTTAGAATTTATGTGCCTGCCTTAGGTTTATGAGGTACCTGTTTTCTTAGTCTTCTGTTTCCCAATGAGTCCTTTCCTGAAATTCCAACCTATAAAGATTTTCCAGTCACCTCTTTCAACTTTATTAACCATATGTGAGTCATGGAAGCTTTTTTTCCCTTGATGTCTGAATGACAAAGAGCCTTCCCTATTTGTCCTCTAAAAATTATTCTTCTGGGCTTTAGGCTGGGCTGTCTTGCACTAGAGAACTCAATGCCTCTAGGTTCTGGAATCTTTTTTCCTACAGTGACCAGGGATCTCTCTTCCTAACAGTTTGCCTGCAATAAGTTCATTAGTCTGACATAAAGATTTTGTCCATCCTAAAAGCAAAGTGTTGGGTTCTTGAACTGTTTCTCAAAACTGACTAAATGATCCTTCTCTTCCTTAGAGAACGTGCGATCTAGGAGGAAGAAATGTTGCTGTTAGGATTACAGCTTCCTTGAGTTTTAAGACCCCATACTTTTCCTAAAGTAGACTCTCCTCATCCTAGCCTAAACTTTCTTAACTCCTCTTCCTCACCTTGGTTGTAAATCTCTGATTTCTATTCCTAACTTGTCAGCAGGACTGAGACAACAGATACTTCGAGGGTCAGTAGAAAATTGACATCTTTCTCCATTCCAATACACTTTCCTATAATAGGCAGATGAATTTTGACTCACCACCTAAAAAACAATAATAGACCACTCCTCCCCATTAAGGGTGCCAGTAATCACATAGGTCTTCAATAAATAGGCTGTACATTTTGAAATTAAAATAATTTAGACAATTTTTATATTTTTCCATTTGTTATTCACTTGGTCAAACCATTTAGTAATCATCAAGTACCTATTTTAAGAATTCTGAATGAAACCTTATGTTTTGTTGATTTGATTTCTGATTAATCACACACACACACACACACACACACAAAAGACTAACATTTTAGTTGAAGTACTACAAAACTCCCTATTTCATTTGTGAGTTTTATCTGTCATTTTTTATATTGCCCCAAAGTATTTTTAATATTGCAAAATTATGGATAAGATAATAAAGGTTCCAGAAAAAGAACAAGTTATTAAAGAGAACTGGATGAAGTGGATGAGGCTGGTAATCTGAGCTAGCTTTAACATTCCTTCATTGGGTCAGGGTATTTTGAAATCTCAGGATGTGTCTGACATTTCTGCAAATTAGCTGAGAGAGAGCAAATAGTGGACAGTACAAAAGGTAACTTGGATTGTTGTTTTTTTTGTTTTGTTTTTTTAATTGTGATACAGATAGTCTTCAGAGAAATAGTATTTGCTCATCTAAGCCACACAACCACCAGAGAAAATACACAAACATGTCCAAAAGAAAAGGAATAAAGATAAAGGTCCTGAGGGCCAGAGTCCATAATCTTTTCTAAGAATGATGGAATTGTATCTATTCCTAGAGGAAGACAGTTTTAGAAGCCAGATAGGAAAGTGCCTCAAAAATTGTTTTATTCAGGTTTCTGAGAACAAAGACAGTAACTCATAAAGGCCAAGGGTAGTCAAAGAATACAAGTGCAATGTGTTTCTAAGGCTTAGAAAAGCAGCTTACATAAGTTCTGGGTGTGCAACATATACCTCATGGTAGAATTCTGTGTATTTTTGTTTAGGATCCAAAGCAATTTTGAAACTTATTAAAACTTGTCTTCTTTATGACTTAATTTATCTTACATTGTAAGCTTTCTTGTATTTTTCTAGATTTCTTTAGTTTACCTTAATTTCTTAGGTAATTTCTTTTTTAACCGTTTAAGTGAAATTAGTATTAATGTCTAGTTAATCTTTATACATATAATTAAATCATTCCCCAAACTGAAGTACTTGGTGTATCTATATTAATTTTTCATCATGACTAGATCCTATTTGTTTGTGAAATTTGTTTTTTTTTTTTTTAACTTAGTCTTATTTCTATATTTAAGTAAAGGATTATTTTAGCTTAAATAAAAAAGACAAGGAAAGAAATAGGAAAATAACCTTCAATAAAGATTGAGGAAGTATACTTAAGGCAACAGTAAAATTTAAACCTCAGGACCCTAAAGGAGGTCTGTGAAGAGGTAGTGACTGGGAACCTACCAGAGATAAAAGCTAGCTGATGAAGCTGAATGAAGCTTTTTATTGCCTGTACTAGTCCTCACAGCTTTCTGCAGACATGGATAGGTTGGCATCTACATAGTTGGGGGCAATGATATTATATATCTAATTTTATGTGAAAGTGGGTAGAATTAATTTTGCTACCTTTTATTTTTACCTTTTATATCCTGGTATTTGAGGTGAGAAGCTGCTCTTTTATTAATGAGATGGGTTATGTCTTAATAGAAACTAAATGAACAATTAAATTATGTTGTCTAAAAAATTATACATCTACTAGATTAACTTATTGCCAATTCAGTTCTAAATCTTCTGACTTTTTTGACACACAGAATTTATAGTAATGTATTCTTTTAGAGATGACTTGTATGTTCTAATATTTAGTCATTTTACTACAAAGCCCTACCATTTAATTGCTTTTGCAATACATTTATTTCTTTTGACAGTCAGTAGATGAAGAATTAAAAGTACAAGAAGTAGATGGCCAAAATCAGCATAATGAAAAAGAACAAAGAATTAACATAAACCATCTGACTGAAAAAGAAAATAAACTTCAGATAAATACAAAAAATAACAATAAAACTGATGTCGAAAAAGAACATACAAAAGGAAACATCAAATCTTCTGATTGTTATACAGCAGATAAAGCATTAAAAAAGAAAAGTTGGGGGTCAGCCCTCTGCCTGCAACATGACCCTGCTGGTGCTTCTACAGAAGATAATGGAAAATCTCAACAATCTGACTCAGTGTCCAAACCTGTTTTCACAAACGAAAAAATCGCCATTTATTCGAATAATGAAAAACAAAATTTAAAACAACCAACATTGGTGGAAGAGAAAAAAACAGATAAAGATCACATACTTCAAAATATAAAAGAAACCGATATGAAGGACGGAAGTGTACAGATTATTAAAGAACATGTGACTAATTGTGCGTTTACTTTTCAAAATCCTTTGTTGTTTGATTTGGATTAATTTGGAGATTTTATCACATTCAAGGTGTACTATAAAATCCTTAGATTTATAATAGAGATGTTATCTAACATTTAGCACATACCTAAATTCTCTTAGCATCAAATTCAGAATCTGGAAGGAACTACAGATTCTAAGTAGTTCTTATGCTAAGAGAAAATGGTAATAAAGTATTTACAAGTTTACTTTCACAAGTGACTTTAAAAACTAATTATATAACTGAGCAGTTTCAACCATTAGCTATATGAGATCCTTTTAGTTTTTCAATTAGTATTAAATACTAACATTAAGGAAATGAATAAATTCCTGTTTTTTCTAAATTATTATGAGTGCTTTGAATATTAAAAATTTAACATTGTACATTTTTGTTCCCTTTGTTGATAATTTTTTTTTTGTCTTGAAATATTCCTCAAATTGGAATGTTTGTTATTCATTATAGTTTTCAAGAGGTTAGGCACCAATTAGCAATACACAGGGCAGAATTTTGAAACTGTGATATCTTAAACCAGGTTTTATCTAATTATTCTAGATTTGCATTATAACCTAAAGAACTTCTGTCCTAGAAGCTCAGAAGGGATTAAAAAAAACTTTTTTTTAAACCCTTGACAATCACTAAACAAAATATTCCCCAAACAAAATAGTATTTAATATTTTTGCTTCAGCTCTGAAAATATTTTTTTGCCTTATCATATATAATAGGATATCAGACACTTTTTCTAATAATTACTTTAAAAATTCATCGGTGTTTCTTAGAATGTATTACCAAAGTATTAAAATGTCTTTTAGTTTCATGTAATTTTTTTGAAAAAATTAAAATTAAAAATTGAAGAGGAAAATTTGTTATATTCCAGAGAAAAATAAAATTTACATAATTTAAAGTAAAATTCTCATGCCTCCTGGAATGGGAGAAAAATAGTCAAAGACATGAAAAGAACATTCAATTCCCTGCAATAGAGTCTGGTGCAATAGTCATTAGTCAAAAAGGGCAAGTAAAACTTTAACTTGCTTGAATCTAAGAAGCAAGAGACTCTAATAAATTGATGGAACAGCTGGAACAAGAAGTTTAAAAGTACTTATTTGCTGGCCAACAAATACCGAGTCCAGAAATGTGTTACTTTTTGGACTGTACATAGTGGCTGATCCATTGAGTTATTGAAAATCCAAGAAAACTAATCTGATCTACTGAAAGCTTTTTAGAATGAGAATTTTAGGCCAAACCTGCAAAAACTGGGAAACCTAAGCTAGGAGTGATGAGGTATAGGATGATGGGCAAAATGGCTGCATAAAAAGTTTCTTCTCAGCTGGATAGAATGTGATAAACACTTAAAATCTATGTAATTCGTTTATTCTTACTGGATTTGCTGGCATTTATTTTGTATAGAATCTAGATTTCTTTAGTCAACTGCAATTGAATAAAATTGAAACTTTTTACTAACTACTCCATGTATGAATATTTTAAGTAAGCTTCTGGGTCTTTGTAATTTGTCATTTTAAGTTTCATTTACATTAAAGTTTAACATTTTCTGTGTTTGGGTAATTTGAAAGTTAAATATTTTCTTCCAAAAAGGACTGATTCATTGGTATTCTTTTTGGGAAAGGACAAATTATCTGAAATTAAAAATTATTACACATTCTTAGTAATTAATTCAAACTCATGCTCAGCTGATCTTCACAACCTCCGTATGAGGTAGGCAATACACTTTTGCTCATTTTACAGATGAAGAAATTGAGGTTCAGAGAAGTTACACAGTGGGCCGAAGCCACTTCTACATCCAGCTCCTCTGATTCCATAGTCTAGTATTCTTGTTTTCCAAATAACATCAGATTTTTAAAATACAAACATCAACTAAATTTTGACATTGAGGTTATAAAATTGACCTAAAAAATATCAAGAATTCTTAAATGCAAACATGTGGATTTTTATTTTGGCAACCTTAAATTAAAAACAAAACAAAAACAGATATTTCTACATTCTAAGTAGAAACAATGTTTTAAGTTTCCATATACCAAAAGAAAAAAAGTTCTGTTCAGGCAGGTCAATAATTTAATAATTAATTTTATAATTTAATAATTATAATTTTATATTTTATTTATATAAATTTTTTATAAAATTTTATAATTTAAAATTTTAAAAAAATGTACTGTTTTTTTTAATTTAAAAAATGAATTTCAGTGTTTGAAAATTTTTAAAAAGTGGAAAAGTACACAAAGATCCAGTTAAAAATTTGTAACAGATAAATTTTAGTAATGTTTTCTCTTATTCCGAAGCCCTTCCAATTTAATTTTTTTGTAGATGGGATTTTGGACTTTGGAATACTACCTTCAAAACAGAATTTGTTCCAGGTTTAAAATGTAAAAGATGTGATTAAAAAAAATTACTATTTTTTCAACACTTTCAACAAGAATGTTTATTTGTATTAAAGCAGAAACCAGTTCCTAAATCATTTTATACAGTTTTTGTGTCCTTTAGACCAAAAAGATCCAAGTTTTAAAAAACTGTCATTTTTATTTTTGCAGTTCTCACTGCAGTCTTCTATAACTTTTACAGAGTTCATGGTCCCTAATATCTCCCCACCCTCCATTTTTCCCATGTGGGAGGAGAGGAGCCAAAGCATACTTTTTAATGATACTTAGACTCTTAGGAAACAGATACTGTTTGTTTTTGTTTAAGAGCAATTCAATTTGGGCACTCTGGGTGGATGGTCTACAGGGATCCTTGTGGTGCATACCACAGTCTCCAGCATGATAAATCCTAGGAACTTCAGGAACCATGACTTTCCAGAAATTTTTAAGACAAGTTGTAGTCAAATACTGAAGAGTCCAATCCCAGTTATAATCATCATAAGTACAGAAAGTATCTGTGCACTCAATCAGTTTCTCATATGTACCTCGAGTCAACACTAGGCCCATATTGTGCTCCGTAGATTTCCAAGTTTTCACTTCCACCTTGTCTGCTTTGCCAAAGAAACTTCGACTAACAGAATATGACCCCAGGGAGAGCACATCACACTCAGGACATTCCTGCGGTTTCAATTTCCACATTTTTTTGAGCACGTGAAAAAAGTCTGGGGATAGATAATGATCCTCCTCCAGAAAAACCATAAGACCAGCATAATTATGGAGAATCTTGACCCTCTCCCAAACGAAATGCAGCTTCCACCACCAGTGGTGTTTGGTCTGAGAAAACTTGGCCTCTCGGTAATGGCCGAAAGAGTCCGGATATTCCGCATTGATGCAGCCCATTTTCAAAGCTGCTTTCTTTTGCAAGTCTCGGGGACAATCTTTGGGGTCGTTGCCGGGGAACTCGTTGGGATACAGCTGGATGCTGAAAGGGAAGAAGACCTGCAGCACGGGGCAGAAATCTATTCCGGCGATCAGCTGATTGATCTCAGCCGACCAAAAATCGTGGCTAAAGATGACTAAGAGGTTACCGATGCCCTGGACCCTACGAAGCGAGTCCAGTAGCAGCTTGAGGTAGTCGGGCCGATTGTGCACTTGGACCACCAGCACGAGCTCCGGCTCCAGTTGCGTGGAGCCCCCGGCGGCATCGCCGCCGGCCTTTTCGCCGCCAGCTCCCGCCGCTCCCGCTCCCCCAGAGGCCGCGTTTCTCAGTGTCTGGTCAAAGTTCACCTGATATACTAGCGACCGGTACACCAGCGTCATGTTGTCCACCTCGGGTGGCGGGGCTGCCGTACCGTTGGGGAACCTGCGGAGGTCGCCTGGGCCTGCAGCCCGCGCCGGGGCAGACGCCGAACCAGCGAAGGCCTCATTCTTCCGCTGCCGCCCGTTACTGTTCCAGAAAACGAAGCCGCAGGCAGCCACCACCAGCGTTAGAATCAGCACCTTCCGCTTGTAGATGCGGAACCTCATGGTCCCAAGGCCGCGGGGCGGGGAGGAGGGAGCGGGCTAGCTAGTGGCTTCCGAACGCGGGGAACCTTAGCTTTGGCTGGCGCGCTGGACCGCCGTAATCCCCGCCCGTAGCAGCACCAAGCTCCCTTCAATCCCCCGGGCTAACTCATCCCTGGCCCGATGTGAGATGGGCACTGGGGCCCTCCCGAGGCCCGAAGCAACGGAGCCGGAGCCGGAGCCGCAGCCGGAGCGGTCCTCAGCGGCTCCACGCCGCCTCGGCGCGGCCCATTCTCCTCTTCAGCGGCAGCAACAGCAGCTACACGGCCGCTAAGAGACCCGGCTCTCGGTGCTCTGTGCTCTCGCCATTCAGCATAGAGGGTCCAGTAGGAGCGCACCGCAGCTTTAGTACCTTCTCCCAGCTCTCCTCCGGCACGCCGAGCCAGCCAGCGCTTCTTCCGCGCTCATTCTCGCGCAGCCCCCTCTCCTAGCTGGCAGTGGAGCGACGCAGGTGGCAGCTGGGCTAGAGCCTAGGCGGCGTAGATTGTGACACAGCTGGCGAACGTCTCTGCCTCCGGCCCCACGCCCCGCCTCCTTGCCTCCTGGTTGGTTCTTTTCAGTCACGTCCCGAGACGTCTTAATCGGCCTCCTATAATCCATTAGGCAGGGGCACCGTCATTCAGTTTTAGTCGTCCCGCCCCTTCCCGTCAGGCGCGAGGTGATGAGTTGGAGCGCAGGTGCCCAGGTAGTATTTGCATAGGAGCCTGGCTGAGAGGAGCATTCTATTTCAGATGGATGAAACCTGTTCTGGGAACCCACGCGATGAAGTGACAGAGTCCTAAGATGAGAGCCTTCTTGGCTTTGTCGCTGATATTTTGCAACAATGACACGTCATCTTTGAAAGCCTAGTTTCTGGGGAAACTTGTATGAGTGTAGTAGGAATAAGGCATCAGAAATGAGAAAGTGAAAGGGCAAAGAACAATTAAAAACCCAGTCCCCGGCTTTCTTTGATTGATAAAAAATGAAATAAAAATACATCTAGCGTTTGGACTTTTCTCGTTTTAAAAGTTAAAATCAAATGCCACCTCATCAAAAAACTTATGAGTCACAGGATAGGGATTGACTCTGCTCGATCATTACATTGTTTTTCATTTTCCAGTTTGTACCTTACACAGTGTATTATATTCTTGTGACTTTGAGAAAGCCTTTTTCTAAATTTGTTTCTTCATCGCCTCTAAATCTTTGATCCTGTTACTTTATTATATTCCATTATGCATTAACTTATGCAATACCATGTTAATAGTAATGCTCATACCCAGACTGTAATGGTGAATTCCCAGAAGACAAAGACTGTCTTACCTCATTCAGCACCTTCCCCATTTCCACCTCCCTCTCCAACAAGTAGAATGACTACTTCGAAGAAGAAATATAATAGTAGGTGACTTGATTGTTACAAGTTTGCTGTTATTTCCATTCTATAAATGAAGAACTAAGTCTCTAAGAGAGAAAATGATTTAGTGTCAGATAACTAATATTAGAGACAGAATGGAAAGGCCAGAACTCTTAATCTCTATATCACCAATGTCTCCACAAAATAATGTATGTACTGAACACCAAAGGGAAACTAGGTACTACCCCAAGGTAATCTATCCTGCAAAATGGCTTTTTTAATATGAAAAAAAATGCGAAGCTGCAGTGAGATCAGAAACTTCCTTTTTGAAGATATCCAAACATGCTAAAATGTCATAGAAATTAAACTTTTTTTAAAGGTAATCTAGATTGGATGAAATTAAGGTATAAAAGGTAACTAGCCTTAAGGAGGCAATTAAGAATGTTCCATCTAAGTGATATCCATTTATAGTCCAGAAGTTGGAATTATAAGGACAATAAAGTGTAACTAGAAAAGTAGGAAGGGCCTGGGTTGCAGATGTCTTAAAAGCCAAAGAGGTGATTGTATATTTAATGCTGGAGGTAATAGGACATTTACTAGAATAACAGTAGAACATTCTTCATTCTTGGGTAAAATGTTTCTAGGAACATCATTGGGATGAGTGAATAAATATAGAAACTATGAGTTGACTACAAGTGCTGGAACTCTATCTTTCCAGAAATCAGCAGGAGTCAGGATCACTAAATGTCTTTATTCTAGATCTTTACCGTCGCCCCCAACGCCAGGTCACGAGTGCAAGTGAGCTTGAGTTCTACCACCCAAGTTTCTCTTACTCCTCCCATACAAGTCACTTCCCTCTCTTTGTCCCACCAATCAAGTCAGCACAGAACAGCTGGGGAGGGTCAACCTTAAACAAGTTAATAGGGAACCGTCCAATTGGCAATTAGTCTCACGTGCTTCATCATCCAAGTGCATTGCTCAGTTCTAGCCCTTTACAACAAGGGAATACAATTGGAGAATAAACAATTTACACATCAATGCTTCCCAATCATTGATATGGTCTGGTGATATTCACACAATTTACAAACTGGGTAAGACATATTGACTACACATGTTATTCTGTTAGGCTCGTTGGACCTGCTCTCTGCAGGGCATGATGCTCCCCTGGGCTCACTTGACCTTTGCAGTGACCATTACTTAGCTGGAAAGCCATAGCCTCTGAAACGTATCTGGTTAGGAATTTTTTTTTTTTCTAAAAAGAACTAGAGCTCTTGCCCTAGGACCAGTGGAAGGCTTCTCCAGTTCTGATCCTATGGAATTTTGTCTCCAAGGCCTGCCATCTTCCAAAGAGCAGGATTCCCTAACTAGGTGTTGTCTCTCTTCTTGAACCTCTCTTCTCAAGAGGTTTGGGTTCAATAAGCAACACCTTTCAATTTTCCATTCAGGTTACATGCAAGAACATATCTCCACTATAACCACTATGTTTCAGTAGCAAGATGGGTGAAAGGAGAGAAAGAGGAAAAAAAAAATTTTAATTACAGTTTTTTATTTTCAAAACATATGCATGTTTTTTGTTTTTCTTTCCAGGTTATTTTTACCTTTAGAATCCAATTCTTCCTTTGCAACAACAACAACAACAAAATTCGGTTCTGCACATATATATGGTATCTAGGATATACTATAACATATTTAATATGTATGGGAATGCCTGCCATCTAGGGGAGGGGATAGAGAGAAGGAGGGGAAAATTCGGGACAGAAGGGAGTACAAGGGATAATGTTGTAAAAAAAATTACCTATGCATATGTACTGTCAAAAATGTTATAATTATAAAATTAATTTAAAAAACATATGCATGGATAATTTTTCAATATTGACCTTTGCAAAACCTTGTGTTCCAATTTCCCCCCCTTCCTCCCACCCTTTCCCTATATGGCAAGTAATCCAATATATGTTAAACATGGTAAAAATGTGCTAAATCCAATATATGCATACATATTTATATAAATATCTTGCTGCACAAGAAAAATCAGATCAAAAAGGAAAAAATGAGAAAATAAAATGAATGCAAAAAAACAAAAACAAAAACGAGAAGAATGCTATGTTGTGATCTATAGTCAGTTCCCACAGTCTTCTCTTTGAGTGTAGATGACTCTCTTCATCACAAGATCATTGGAACTGGCCTCAATCATCTCATTGTTGAAAAGAGCCATGCCCCTCAGAATTGATCATCATATAATCTTGTTGTTGCTGTATACAGTGATGTTCTAGTTCTGATCATTTCACTTAGCATCAATAGTAAGTCTCTCCAGTCCTTTCTAAAATCATTCTGCTGTTTCTTAAAAAACAATAATATTCATATACCATTCTCCAACTGATGGGCATCCATTCAGTTTTCAGCTCCTTGCCACTATAAAAAGGACTGCCACAAACATTTTTGCACATGTGGGTTCCTTTCTTTCCTTTAAAATCTCTTTGGGATATAAACTCAGTAGAAACACTGCTGGATCAAAGGGTATGTACATTTTGATAGCCCTTTGGGCATAGCTCCAAATTGCTCTCCAGAATGATTAGATTAGTTCACAACTCCACCAACAATGTATTAGTGTCCCAGTTTTCCCACATCCAACATTCAGCATTATCTTTTCCTGTCATCTTATCCAATCTGAAAGATGTGTAGTGTTATCTCAGAGTTTTCTTAATTTGCATTTCTCTGATCAATAGTGATTTAGAGTACCTTTTCATATGACTAGAAATAGTTTCAGTTTCATGTGAGAATTGTCTGTTCATATCCTTTGACCATTTATCAATTAAAGACTGGCGAGAATTCTTATAAATTTGAGTCACTTTTCTATATATTTTATTTTATTTTTTTTCTTTTTCTGAGGCTGGGGTTAAGTGACTTGCCCAGGGTCACACAGCTAGGTAGTATTAAGTGTCTGAGATCATATTTGAACTTGGGTCCTCCTGAATTCAGAGCTGGTGCTCTATCCTAGCTGTCCCTTCTCTATATATTTTAGAAATGAGGACTTTACCAGAACCCTTGAATGTAAAAATATTTGTCCAGTCTATTGCTTCCCTTCTAATTTTGTCTGCGTTAGTTTTGTAGAAAACTTTTTAACTTAATATAACCAAAGTCTGGGGCAGCTAGGTGGCGCAGTAGATAGAGCACCTGCCTTGAATTCAGGAGGACCAGAGTTTAAATCTGGTCTCAGACACTTAACACTTCCTAGCTGTGTGACCCTGGGCAAGTCACTTAACCCTAGCCTCAAAAAAAAGAAAAAAAAAGAATATAACCAAAATCATCTATTTAGTGTTCAATAACAAACTCTAGTTCTTTGGCCATAAATTCCTTCCTTCTCCACAGATCTGAGAGCTAAACTATATTTTGTTGTTCTAATTTGTTTATAATATCACTCTTTATGTCTAAATAATGAGCCCATTCAGACCTTATCTTGTTATTTGGTGTTAGATGTGGGTCAATGCCTAGTTTCTGCCATCCTACTTTCCAATTTTCCCAGCAGTTTTTGTCAAATAGTGAGTTCTTATTCCAAAAGCTGGGGTTTGGAGGTTCATCAAACACTAGATTACTATAGTCATTGACTGTTTCAATGAACCTATTCCACTAATTGATTACTCTATTTCTTAGGCAGTAACAAATGGTTTTGATGACCACTGCTTTTTTTATATATAGTTTTAGATCTGGCACAGCTAAACCACCTTCATTTGCATTTTTTTTTTCATTAATTCCCTTGACATTCTTGACCTTTTGTTTTTCCAGATGAACTTTAGCATTTTTTCTAGATTTGTAAAATAATTTCATGGGAGTTTGATATGGTACTGGATAAGTAAATTAATTTAGCTAGTATTGTGATTTTTACTATATTCTCTTGGCCTCATACCCATGAGTACTTGATATTTTTCCAATTGATTATCTGACTTTATTTGTATGGAAAGGGTTTTGTAGTTGTGTTCATATAGTTCCTGACTTTGCCTGAGAAAATCCTTTCTTAATGCTCCTAAATTTTGCTATCTCAGAATGAAGCCAAGTGCTGAATTTGTAGCCAACAATAACAAAGGGAATATTATAAAAGACAATCCAAGCTACTTTGGTTATATTAAAAAAAACCAACCAACAAACTAACAACCTGCATATGTAATAGGAATGCAACTAAAGTATGAAGAAAAGTTACAACATGGGTGGAAATCTGCACAAAAAAAAATATCTGATCAAAGTCTGATACCCAAAATCTACAGGTAATTGAAACAACTCTATAATATTTAATCTTTTCTCACAGATAAGAGATCAAAAGATATGTCAAAATAGTTCTCAAAAGAAGAAATGCTAACTATCAACAACCATCTTAAAAATTCTGAAAAGTACTAATAGAGAAATGTAAACTATTACAACATAACACCTATTTATCAAAAAATAGAAAAATTCAGGATAAGTTAAGCTGTTGAAAAACAGGCAAATTTTCCATTTTTAGGAAAAAAATGGAATCATGCAAAGAAAATGAAAAAATTGTTCATATTTTTTATATAGTATTTTCACTATTAGGTTTATGCCCATAGGGAAGTTATTGGCAACAAAAAGGACTTGTATTTATAAAACTATTAATAGTGGCACTATTTATAACAAAACCATTTTTAAATAAATTCTGTCCAGTTACTGAAGAATAATTAAACATATTGTGGTGTGTGAATTTTTTGTTGAGCTTTATCAAACTCTTTGTGGAGTTTTCTTAATATAGATACTGGAATAGCTTTGCCATTTCCTGCTGCTGTTCATTTTACAGCTGATGAACAGGTAAACATCCCCTCCAACATTCATGATTATCTTTTCTTTTCATCTAGCCAATCTGACAGGTATGTAGTGGTATCTCAGAGTTGTCTTAATTTCCATTTCTCTGATCAATAGTGATTTGGAACACTCTTTCATATAAGTAGAAATAGTTTCAATTTCATCATCCGAAAATTGTTTGTTCATATCCTTTGACCATTTATCAATTGGAGAATGGCTTGATTTCTTCTAATTAAAGTCAATTCTCTATATATTTTGGAAATGAGGCCTTTATCAGAACCTTTAACTGAAAAAATGTTTTCCTTATTATTGCTCTGTAAGAAATGACCAGCAGGAGGAATACAGAGAGGCTTGGAGAGACTTACATCAACTGATGCTGAGTGAAATGAATAGAACCAGAAGATCTCTGTACACTTCAATGTTGTATGAAGATGTATTCTGATGGAAGTGAATATCTTCAACATAAAGAAGATCCAACTCACTTCCAGTTGATCAATGATGGACAGAAATAACTACACCCAGAGAAGGAACACTGGGAAGTGGATGTAAATTGGTAGCACTACTGTCTATCTACCCAGGTTACTTATACCTTCGGAATCTAATACTTAATGTGCAACAAGAAAATGGTATTTACACACATATATTGTATCTAGGTTATATTGCAACACATGTAAAATGTATGGGATTGCCTGTCATCAAGAGGAGGGAGAAGAGGGAGGGGGAGGATAATTTGGAAAAATGAATACAAGGGATAATATTATTTAAAAAAATTACTCATGCATATATACTGTGGAAAAAAAATTCTAAATAAAAAAAAGAAAAAGAAAAGAAAAAGAAAAAACATTTTCCTGTTATGGGCCAGAACTCTAAACTTGAAACAAGGATTCTTACAAGGTGCCAAAGTCAGTGAAATTGATAAAGACAATGGTTGTTTAGTTTAGCATGGTGCTTAATAGTTCTCTAAGTTCAGTATGATTGATTTAATCTTACAAAAAATGATGATTTCCCAGTGATATAATGATTGGTTTATACTTAGAATAGAGCATATAAGACAGATAGGATTCAGAGCCAGAGAAGACAAGCATACTGGAGGCAGGAGCTCAAGCTCCAAGGAGAGACAGATTCATTCACTTCATCTCACACCACAGTGGTAGCTGGGCTGGCCTCCTGCACTTCCTCCACTGAAACCAAGACTCTGGAAGGCCTCTAAGAGAGCTAGCCCAGATTCCAGGCAAGGAAAGTAGATTGTGAAGGAGATAATAAAGGATTTGGACTTTAACACATGGTTATTTTTGTGGTGATTAATCTACTGAAAAGAAGGCTGCTGCCAGAGAAAACCAAACAAGAAAACCAAACAAAAAAATCTACATTTTTCCAATTTATTGCTTCCATTCTAATCTTGTCTGCATTAATTTTGTTTGTTTACAATAGCTTTTTAATTTGATATAATCAAAATTTTCTTTAATTCTAATTTTGAAGGAATTATTTTCCTCAGTAAGCTTCTGTACCTCCTTTCCCAATTGGTCAATTTTGCTTTTTAAGGCATTCTTCTCCTCATTAGCTTTTTATATTTCCATTTTTTTCCCGCATTTTTTTCTCTTTCTCTTGTACTTGATTTTCAAAGTCCTTTTTGAACTCTTCCAAAGCCTGAGCCCAATTCTTATTTTTTGTGGAGATTTTGGATATAGGAGTTTTGGCTACTTTGTTCCCACTCTGGTTTTGATGCGGTACTAGTAGTTGAGAAGAGGTGTAAGAATTGAGGTGAGGAATCCCCTCTGGTTGGGCTCAGGTCCAATGCAAAAGAATTCGCAAAACCAAAAATCTGAGGCAAAAGGGAATTTTATTGGTGCTGAGAAGCCAGCTTTGCTAGGAAGATGAGCTTCTCAGTGGGTAAGTTCTGTTAGGGAAAATAACAAAGGTTAATACTAAGAAGATAATATCTTCACAGTGGGCAGGAGTCCTGGCAGGCAGCATTGCCAAGAAGAGAGCTTCATTGGAAAAGCAAATTCCTGTTTTGGATTTCTGCAGAGATTTGGAGTTCAGAATTGTCTTTTGTTAGAGGTCTGAGGCTCTGGCTTCTGTTCAAAATTGAATGACATTCTTTCAATGTTGTCATTACCAGGGGCTTAGATTTCCAGTTGAAAAGAGAATACTTATCTTGGAGTTTCAAGCCACTCAATAAGAATATCAGGCCCAGATCTTCAACTGAAATGAGACCACTTAACTGGGAATTTCATCTATTAGCAGTGGTCCCAGGCTAATCTTCAACTCAATAGAGGGTGTGACCACATCTCTGGCCAGATAACTGGGAAGGTATGCTTTTCCCAGGGGACAGCTTAAGACCCCAATCTCCCTTCTTTTACAGATTAAAGGGGACACATATTGAGGGTTCACCTCCATCAGTTCCAGAGACCTTTTCTGCTGACCTTCCAGCTCCTGTTTTGTATCTCTGAGCTGAGAGGTCTGAAAGCCATCAGTATGAGTGCTGGTTTAGAAGTCAGGCTGGGGCTGTGCCGGTATGCACTCCCTCAGGACTCCCACCCTGGTTTCACAGACCTTTTCTGTTGAACTTCGGTATTGTCTTCAGTTAGAAAATGTTTTATTCCATCTTTCTGGATGTTCTGGCACTCTAAAATTTGCTTAGAGTCATTATTTAGTGCTAACTTAAATACAAACAGGGGACTTCTAAATGATGCATAAGGATCCTTGTGTGTTTCATATTGACATGTTGTTGTCTTTTGTTCTTAAATAGAACCATGACAACAGGAAAGGGATGCCATTACATATAAGTGAACTGAATTTAAGTGAGAGAGAGTTGTGCAAAAGAACCAGCTTCACCTTTTCCTTAAGAGCCTCTGGGTCCAGTGACAAGATATAGATCAAGAGATAGTCCTGGATGTAGTGGGAGACCTTAGCTTTCTTGGCATTGTTTTAAAATGATTTAGTTTTGAAGTGTAATATTACCCATGTTTTATTCCATTTGTATTTATTTTGTTAAATGTTGAAGTCCAGTTCCAATGGACACACTGAGAGTGTGAATGAATATCACAGACTAGGCAGAAGATATAGTTTGCAATCTCAATTTATTAATCTGAGGGTCAGGGTTTATATTCTCTTTAAGCTAGTATTACATTATTTCTAATTACCTTCAGGTAACATCATATGCCTTCCAGGATTAATGCACAATCCATACTTTGACATTTCAGTATCCACCTTAACTATTAATACCAAGGTATTTATCAACACAGAATTGTAAATAGCATAGTTGTGATGTTCATCAGTAACAAAAGAATAGTTGTGATGTTTATCAATACCAGAGTACTAGTCAAAACAGAGTAGAAATTATCATACTAATGTATTTACCTCAAGGATATCTTTAATTCATTGTTAAGAGGTAAATAGTATAGTTAAAATGCCTTATTCCTGTTGCATGCATTCTCCATCAAGATTATTCCAAATTCCCAGCTAAGTTAAGTCATTGAACTCCAATTGAATCAGCAAAAAAAAAAAAAAAAAAAAAAAAAAAAATTATCCTAAATTTATCAAGTATGTCTTTATAATTCACTGTTATGGAGATGGTGAGCCAATAGTGTGAATCTCTCACGCTAACTTGAGAGCAGGTCTCAAGTAATACCTGAACCAGACTTTTGCTGTTCATAGACTTATTCAATACTGGGTCTCTATAGTTAAATATTTCCTAAATACTTTTTAATATGCTTCAGTCTGCACTCAACAGTGTTATGAGCCCATTGAGGTCTACCAGCTCTGTTTTTGACATCTCTGGACTATAGAGAACTGTGATTATTACTTCTGTTTCTGTCTCTGTTCATTTTATTCGAATAAAATATTCCTCAGCTACGGAGCTTTGTATTTTCTCAGATAAGTTGTGTATTTTTTGGTAGATGTTAGAGAAAAATCAGGAAGGTGCTTGACCTCTCCCAATTTCCTTCAGAAATAACATGAAACCAGGCCTCTAAACAGATTCTGGAATAACAGAATTTGCAAAGAAACAGAATGAAAAAAATTTCCAGCTCAAGATAGGTTGAAAAACTTCAGGAAAGATCAGTCTCACTTGAGTAAAGAGGAATACAGCTCATTATCCAGGTAAGCTGGAGGAAAATTTTAATGACAGCAAGGATCAGCAACTGAGACTCATCCCTCATCCCTCAGTCCTGACTCAATAGAACAGTAGCGCAACAGACTAGTGAGGCAGCTTCTAGTCAAAGCCTAGAAAACAAATTGCCAGGTTCAGAAACCAGGCAACAATAGGCAAGCCTAGGTCAGGCTATCCCCACAACTGTGAGCAAGTCACCAAACACAAGTGGTCTCAGAACTTGAAATCAAAACTCAAAGTTACACAAGAAGTGTGGGACCACCCTTGTACCCCAAGAGCAAATCTCAAATTAAAAATCACAAAATACATCTGAAAAAACAAAAAGGTTAGTCGTATCAAGGGAAATGATAAAAAATTATTCAAAGGATGGTAGCGTACCAAACCTAAAGCTATATTATAAAGCAAAAATCATCAAAACTCTTTGGTACTGGCTAAGCAATAGAGTGGTGGATGCATAGAACCGATTAGGCACACAAGACACAATAGTCAATTATTATAGTAACCTGGTGTTTCATAAACCCAATGCCTCTGATTTCTAGAATAAGAACTCACTATTTGATAACAAACTGCTGAGAAAACTTGAAAATAAGTAGAAACTAGGCATTGACCAACACTAAACTTATACCAAGATAGGGTTAAAATGGGTTCATGATCTAAACATAAAGGGTAATACTAAAAGAAAATTAAGAGAACAAGAGATAGTCTACCTCTCAGATCTATGGAGAAGGAAGGAATTTATGGTCAAAGAAGAACTAGAGAACCTTAAGAAATGCAAAATGAATAATTTTTATTATATTAAATTTTTAAAAATTATGAACAAACAAAACCAATGGAGCCAAGATTAGAAGGGAAGCAGAAAACTGGGGGGAAAATTTTCCATCCAAGAGTTCTGATGAAATGAAATGAAAGGCCTCATTTCTAAAATATATAGAGAATTGACTCAAATATAAGAATGCCCTTGATGAATGCTCAAAGAATGTGAACAGACAATTTTCAGATGAAGAAATTAAAGCCATTTCTAGTCATATGGAAAAATGCTCCAAATCACGATTAATTAGAGAAATGCAAATTAAGACAACTCTGAGGTACCACTTCACACCTCTCAGATTGGCTAAGATAACAGGAAAAGATAATAATAAATATTGGCAGGGATGTGGGAAAATTGGGAACATTTATTGATGGAGCTATGAACTGATCCATTCTGGAGAACAATTTGGAATTATGCCCAAAAAGCTATCAAACTGTGCATACTCTTTGATCCAGTAATGTCTTTATTAAGCCTGTATTCCAAAGAGATCATAAAAAAGGGAAAAGGGACAAAAATATTTGTAGCAGCTCTTTTTGTGGTGTTAAGGAATTAGAAACTGATTGGATGCCCATTAGTTGGGGAATGGCTGAAAAATTATGGCATATGAATGTAATGGAATAGTATTGTTCTATAAGAGAGGATAAATGGGCTGACTTCAGAAAAGCCTAGAGAATCTTACACAAACTGTTGCTAAGTGAAGTGAGTAGAACCAAGTGAACATTGTACACAGCAACAACAAGATTTTGTGATGATCAACTATAATGGACTTGGCTTTTCTCAGCCAATATAGTGATCCAAGACAATTGCTATAGACTTTGGATGGAAAATGACATCTGCATCCAGAGAAAAAATTTATGGAGACTGAACATAAATTGAAACATACTATTTTCACCTTTTTTTGTTGTTTGCTGTTGTTTTCTTGTGGTTGTTCCTTTTTGTTCTGATTTTTCTTTCCCAATATGACTCATGGAAATATGTTAAAAGTTGATTGTTTATATACAACTTATTTTTTAAAAGTCATAAAATAGGCGGGGGGGGGGGGGAGAAGAAAGAAAATGAGCAAAAAACAGAAAAGAACCTTGACTATAGAAAACTACTATGGTGACAGAAAGGATCAAAACACTAACTCAGAAGTTAATGAATGTAATGCCTACATGTGAAACCTCAATGTGGGATATGCATTGGTCTCAAGTGCAAAGAGTTTTTGGAAGAGCTCATTAAGGATTTTAAAAGTCAAATAAGAGAGAGAAGAAAAGTTGGAAACAGAAATGAGAGAGGCATGCAAGAAAGAGTTAAAACTTGAAAAAGAACAAAAGTTGACTGAAGAAAATCATATATTAAAAACTAGAACTAGGTAAATTGAAGCTAATGATTATGAGACATCAAACTAAAAAAGATGTGAAAAAATATAGGAAAGTATAAAACACCTCATTAGAAAAACATGGAAAATAGATCCAGGAGAGACAATTTAAGAATTATTGGACTCCTTGAAAGCCATGATCAAAAATTGCAAGCATAAATCGCATCTTTCAAGAAATCATCAAAGAAAACTACCCTGATATACCAGAACCAGAGGGCAAACTAGTCATTGAAAAAATCCATTCATCACCTTCTTAAAGACTCCACAGCAAAAAACTTCAAGAAATATTGTAGCAAAATTCCAGAATTATAAGGTAAAGAAGAAAATACTACGAGCTGCCAGAAAGAAACAATTCAGGTACCAAGGAGACACCATCAGGATTACTCAAGATTTGGCAGCTTCTAAAATAAAGGATTGGAAGATTTGGAATACCATATTCTAGAAGGCACAGGAATTTGGGTTACAAACAAGAATCAGCCACCCTGCAAGACTGAGTATAATCTTTTAGGAGGGGACATAGATCTTCAATGAAGTAAGGGACTTTCAATCATTTCTGATGAAAAGACTAAACAGAAAATTTGATCTTCAAATACAAGATTCAAAAGAAACATTAAAAGGTAAACAGGAAAGAAAAACAACAACAACCATGTTGTTTAAGGTTTAAACTGTTTCATCCCTATATGGACAGAGGGCACTTGTAAGTTTTGAGAACTGTATCTTTTATTAGGGCAGTTAGAATGGTTATAAAGACAAATGGTATAAGTATATGTTGACTTTGATGTGATGATATAAAAAAAGATATTAAGGGATGGGGAAAGAATTGTACAGGGGGAAGAGAAAAAGGGAGGTAAATTTGGGTAAATTAGATCACAAGAAGCACCAAGACAGTAGAGAGAAAGAAAGCATTTTTTAAAATTTAATTTCATCAGATTTGGCTGAATATTCACTTAGTTGGGTATAGGAATTTATCTTACCCTATTGGGAAATAGAAGAGGAGAAAGGAAAAAGAAAAAGGAGGGGCTGGATTAGATAGGATAAATAATAGGAGAAAGGGATAAGAGAAGGGAGGAGGAGTGATAGAAGGCAGGACTTCCCTTCTGACTGAGGAAGGAGGTAGTCAGAAACAAAACACTGGTAAGGAGGGACATGGTAGAAAAAAGTATGAATAGGAGAGAAAATAGGATGGAGGGAAATAGATAGCTGATGATCATTACTGCAAATATAAATTGGATAGAACTCTGGATTAGAAACCAAAATCCTACAATAAATTATTTAAAATAATTAACAACTTTAGCAAAGTTGAATATAAAAAGTAGGAAATAAAATAAACCTACAAATATTGTCAGTATTTCTTTTTATTACTAACAAAATCCAGCCACAAGAGATAGAAATTCCATGTAAAATAACTGTAGACAATATAAAACATTTTCGAGCCTGTCTGCCAAGACAAAACCAGGAACTATATGAACATAACCACAAAATACTTTTACTTTTCACACAGATGTAGTCATATCTAAAAAATTGGAAAAATATTAATTGCTCATGGTTAGATTGAATCAATATAATAATGACAGTTTGACCTAAATTATTCATCTATTTATTCAGTCCCATACCAAACAAACTATCAAAAACCATTTTATAAAACTAGAGAAAATAATAACAACATTCATCTGGAAGAATAAAAAGTCAAGGACATTAAAGGAATAAATTAAAAAATGTAAAAGGTGCATTTAACAGCACCAGATCTCAACTTGTACTATAAAGAGGTAATTATCAAAACAATATGGTATTAGCTAATAGGGTAGTGGATTGGTAGAATAGAATAAGTACACATTACATTATAGTAAATGACTATAATAACCTAGTATATAACAAACCCAAAGATACCAGTTTTTGGAACAGACATTATTTGACAAAAACTGCTGGGAAAACTGGAAAACAGTATGGGAGAAACTAGTTATAGCTCAATTTCTTACCCCATATACTATGATAAAGTTGAAATGAGAATATGATTTACACATAAAGGGTGATACCATAAATAAATTAAACAAGCATGAAATAGTTTATCAGATTTGTGTATTAATACCAAAGAAAATATGGGGAGAATTACAAAATGTGAAATGGATAATTTTGATTAGACAAAATTTAAAATATTTTGCACAAACAAAAGAAATACAACCAAAATTATAAGGAAAGCAAAAAACTGGGGAAAATTTTGTAAGAATCATCACTGATGAAGGTCTCACTTCTTAGATATATAGAGAACTGAGTCAAATTGATAGAAATAATTGATAAGAAATTGATTCCCCAGTCAATAATGGTCAAAGGATATTAAACAAAGAAATCAAAGCTACCTACAGTCATATGAAAACCTGTTCCAAATTACTATTGATGAATCACTAATTGCCTTGCCAAAAATAAATTGTTGAAAACCATCTTTACATGTAATTGGAAAAATAATACAATAAATATATAATTTTTAAAATATATGTGACTCGGGAGATTAGAGGTTCAGACTGTTAATATCATTTCCTGGTTATATGAGTACAAAATAGGAAAAGTTCTAGGATATGGACATAGCAAGCAAGTTTAAAAGTGACATGAAGAATTCCAATATAGAGAGAGTGCAAATAAAGACTGGAATTTTAAGATTGTCCAACAGTTGTGTTGAAAAAAATGTTTTAAATGTTTTGTTGTTGCTGTTTTTCAATTTGGCATTTAAGAAGCCAACTGGAATTGTGCCATATGGAATTTGTTATGACTCCGAGGTAGGCTATTGTGGGAAACATGTGAAAGGATTAATTCACCACAGAAGCACTAAGACATTTCTGGAATTGGGCTATAGGCAAATGTATAAATTGCATACCTACTTGGTGAGGACTGAGAAGGTGCTGCATCAGTTTAAAATTTCCACTATTATCTGTAAAGTGTGGAACTTCCAGTGAGTAAGCATCCTTCCCCATATTCTTTCAAATGGCAGATACTCAATATACTCTGGTTTTGTATTTTTTGTTTTGCTTTGTCTTTTCCTGAGCACAGGTGGGTGATCCTAAACTATTCCTTCCTAGTCTTTGTGGCAATGTCAGGAGTTCCTAGGTCTTTCAACTAATTGGAAGCAGAAGGAATTTCTTGCATTGAGAGGATGTTGACAAGAAGAAGAAACCAAGCATTGGCATGATTAGCTAGAAGCCTTTGAAATTCCCTCAATCATCCTATTTGACAATTTCTGACCTTATAAATTATAGATCAACCACGGACAATGACAGTTTGAACCCCATCATAAGAAAGCCCCAAGTAGTAGCAACACCCATAGCTTACCAATAACAATGATTACTCTAATGACCAGGTTCTTAAACTGTGGTTTTCAATTCCATATGGGAGTTTCTATTTTTCTCTATATGTTTATGAGACTTTTATTTTCTTGTCTGTAGTCAATTTTTGCAAAAGTGGACTGCTAAGAAATATTCAGGTCCTTAGTTTAGCCTCAGCTTATCTCCTTGGACTACTCATTAAGATACAATATTGAAACTGGGAAAAATCAATCCATTTAGCAAATTTCATTGTTGTCTTATCTTTAAAAATTGCCACAGCCACCCAAACCTTTAGAAAACACAACCCCCAATTAATTAGTCAGGAGCCATCAACTGTTAGGATTCATTCATTGGTCCTTTAAGGAGCTCTCACAAGCTCAGGGAGCATCCACAAGTCCATTCTCTGGGAGGGTATAAGGAACCAAGATTCAGTGGGGAGAGTCAGTCTGAATTGAGTCAAGGAGAGGACTTCCCGGGAGAACTTCAGGGAAGCTCGAGGAGATTCAGAGAGCCAGGATTCAGTGGATTTGCAAGTCTAGCAGATTCACAAGTCTAAAGGAAAAGCCTGTTCATGGACTTCCAGGAGATTCAAAACTAGAATTGTCTTCTGGGAAACCCACAATTTCACACTCTTAGAGTCTACCTTCGTGCTGGCTGGAGGCTTTGGATTCAGACTGAAGCTGGCTGGAGACATTCTGACAAGAGCTCATTGGGGAACCAAGGAGAGAGATAGGCCTCTACTAAAGCCAACTGGTGCCCTAGGAAAAGATTCGGGATTTTGAAGGACACAATAGAGAATCTGGACTTTAACTAACTCCTGGCTGCATTTTGGGACTATTGAACTGAACTGAAAGGAAGGCTGCCTCAAGAAGCCCCCCAAGAAACCTGCCTCCAAGAGAATAATTACGATTTAGAGAGAACAGAACATCACAATCAACATTGAAACAAGACCCTCCACCAACAAAAAGATTATGACTCACGTAAGCTCAGGTGATGATCAGCATTTTTTAGCAAAACTTTTATTTTTTAAATAGCTTATTTTTCAAAATATATGCAAAGATAATTTTCTGTATTCACCCTTGCAAAATCTTGCATTTCAAATTTTTCACCCTCCCTTCTCTCTTTCCTCCTCCTCTAGGCAGCAAAAATCCAATCAATATTGGATTGTAAAACATGTGCTGTTCTTCTTTTTGTTTTTCCTGAGGCTGGGGTTAAGTGACTTGCCCAGGGTCACACAGCTAGGAAGTGTTAAGTGTCTGAGACCAGACTTGAACCAGGTTCCTCCTGAACTCAAGGCTGGTGCTCTATCCACTGCACCACCTAGCTGCCCCTGTGCTGTTCTTCTAAACATATTTCCACCTTTATCATGCTGCACAAGAAAAATTAAATCAAAAATGAGAAAAAAAAAAAACCCAAGCAAACAATAACAAATAAAAAGGTGAAAATACTGTTGTGATCCACAATCCACATTCAGTCCCCATAGTCCTCTTTCTAGATGCAGATGGCTCTCTTCATCACAAGTGTAGTGGAATTGGTCTGAATTACCTCATTGTTGAAAAGAGCCAAGTCCATTATAGTTGATCACCACATTGTCTTTTTCTTGCTGTGTACAATGTTCTCTCAGTTCTATTCACTGCATTTAGCATCAGTTTCTCTAAATCTCTCCAGGCCTTTCTAAAATCATCCTACTGATCATTTTTATAGAACAATAATATTCCATTACATTCATATACCATAACTTATTCAGTCAGCCATTCCCCAACTGAAGAGCATTCACTGTTTCCAGTTCCTTGCCACAAAACGGCTGCTAAAAACATTCTTGCACATTGGTTCTTTTTCTCTTTTTTATGATCTCTTTGGGATGCAGATCCAGTAGTGAGACTGCTGGATCAGAGTGTTAGAGTTCAGCTCCTGTAGTGAATTAAGGGTCTGAATTTTACTAGGGCCAGCCAGAGCAAGTCTTGAATATAAACTATTCAAAGTTTATTGATCAGAGAGACAAATATATATATATACCTCAAATGGTCATAGACTTGATACAAAATACACTCTTTAAAGTTGTTATAGTTTTCTCTAACAAACAAGATCTAATGAGATGTAAATAATTAAACCCTAGATCTTGGTTATTTAGACAGAGATGCAAATAGTTGAGATACACATCAGGGTAAACTTTATTATATCTTTGTCTCAAGTATCTTTCTCCCAAATGCCTTTAGTTTCTATTATGGGCTGTTTTTCCTGTCCTAAATTCACAGGTTTGCCTTTAATCCAAAGAGTAGTGTTTGCATTTTGCTTTAACCACTAGATTATTAATTTATTATATTGACAAGCAATTTCTGCTATTTCAATAAGAAGAGGGAGTTTACAGTTTGATAGACCTTTAAAATCTGGACAAATGGACTATTGTAAAACATAAATGTATGATTAAACTATCAACTGATTTTATACCAAGAAAAGAGATATGACTGGTTCAATATCAAAAAAGTAATTAACAATCATAATACAAACCAAACATCTAGACTAGGGGTTCTGAAACTACGGCCTATGGGCCAGATGCGGCCCACTGAGGACATTTTTGCCGACTACAGGTTATGGCAAATGGACTGAGAGGCGGAGACAGAGTGTGAGTTTTTGTTTTTACTATAGTCCGACCCTCCCAGTCTGAGGGACAGTGAACTGGCTCAATATTTTAAAAGTTTGAGGACTACTGATCTAGACCATATCACATCGATGTAGAAGAAATCTTTTACAAAGGACAATACTCATTTATGTGAAAAATTTGACAAGGGATAGATGTAGATGGACTTTTAAAAATAAAAATAAATGTACATGTTTATATACATATATAACATGGTAATTTACTTGAAAATCCTAGAGAATAATCAAAGAAACTAATTGAGACAACAGCTTTAGAAAAGTAGCATGATACAAAAGAAACTACCAAAATAAACATTTTTAACCAGCAATAACAAAATAATATAATAAAATAAGTCTCTTTTAAAATAATTACAAAATGCATAAGTAGGATTCAGTATAACAATATTCACTGAAGATCCATACAGAGTATATACATGACAAAATACTTCTTAAATAGATAATAAATTATTATTATAGCTTTTTATTTCTAAAATATATGCATGGATAATTTTTCAGCATTGACAATTGGGAAACTTTTTGTTCCAATTTTCCCCCTCCTTTCCTTCCCCCCCTCCCCCAGATGGCAGGAAGACCAATACATGTTAAATATGTTAAAGTATATGTTAAATACAATATATGTATACATATTCATACAATTATTTTGCTGCACAAGAATAATCGGACTTTGAAATAATGTACAATTAACCTGTGAAGGTAATCAAAAATTCTGGTGGACAAAAAAAAATAGAGGTATTGGAAATGCTATGTAGTGGTTCACACTCATTTCCCAGAGTTCTTTTGCTAGGTGTAGCTGGTTCTATTCATTATCGAACAAATGGAATTGGTTTGGTTCATCTTATTGTTGAAGAGAGCCACGTCCATCAGAATTGTTCATCATATGGTATTGTTGTTGAAGTACATAATAATCTCCTGGTCCTGCTCATTTCACTCAGCATCAGTTCATATATGTCTCTCCAAGCCTTTCTGAAATCATCCTGCTGGTCATTTCTTACAGAACAATAATATTCCATAACATTCATATACCACAATTTATTCAGCCAATCTCCAACTGATGGGCATCCATTCAGTTTCCAGTTTTGGCCGCTACAAAGAGGGCTGCCACAGACATTTTTGCACATACAGGTCCCTTTCCCTTCTTTAGTATTTCTTTGGGATATAAGCCCAGTACTAACACTGCTGGATCAAAGGGTATACACAGTTTGATAATTTTTTGAGCATAGTTCCAAATCGTTCTCCAGAATGGCTGGATGTATTCACAATTCCACCAACAATGTATCAGTATCCCACATCCCCTCCAACATTTAGCATTATCTTTTCCTGTCATCCTAGCCAATCTGACAGGTGTGTAGTGGTATCTCAAAGTTGTCTTAATTTGCATTTCTCTGATTAATAATGACTTGGAGCATCTTTTCTTTTCTTTCTTTTTTTTTTTTTTTTTGTTCAAAATTATTTTATTATTATTCTTAAATTATTATTTGGTGGAGCCATCACTTTTTCTACCTTCAACATATTCACAAATGGAATAAAAAGAAAACTCATGTATTACATATTATTTTAAAACAATATTATTAAACCTTATGGGTTTTGCATCCTTTTATCAACTTTAAAAATTAAATTTTATTTTCAATATCAAAAAATTGTACTACTATTTCTCAATCCACCATAATTGCCTTCTCTTGGATTCCTACTTCATTCTTGAATCATGAAAACATGGTTGTGTAGGCTAAAATAAACAAACTGCTCATCTCCACACCCCCAATTCTTTTGTTTTTTTACTTTACTTTATAATTATAAAATTTTTTTTGATAGTATATATACCATGAGTAATTTTTTTTAATAACATTATCCCTTGTAATCATTTTTCCAAATTATCCCCTCCCTCTCTCTACTTCCTCCCCTAGAGGACAGGCAATCCCATACATTTTATATGTATTACAGTATAACCTAGATCCAATTTTCTTGTTGCACGTTAAGTATTAGATTTGGAGCATCTTTTCATACAGCTAGAAATAGTTTCAATTTCTTCATATGAAAATTGTCTGTTCATATCCAGTTATCAATTGGAGAATGGCTTGATTTCTTATAAATTAGATTCAGTTCTCTATATATTTTGGAAATGAAGCCTTTATCAGAACTTTTGACTGTAAAAATGTTTTCCCAGTTTATTGTTTCCCTTCTAATCTTATCTGCATTAGTTTTGTTTGTACAAAAGCTTTGCAATTTGATACAATCAAAATTTTCTATTTTGTGATCAATAATGATCTCTAGTTTTTCTTTGGTCACAAATTCCTTCCTCCTTCACAGGTCTGAGAGGTTAAACTATCCTATGTTCTCCTAATTTATTTATAATTTCATTCTTTATGCCTGAATCCATTTTGACCTTATCTTGGTGTATGGTGTTAAGTGTGGGTCAATGCCTAGTTTCTGCCATACTAATTTCCAATTTTCCCAGTAGTTTTTGTCAAACAGTGAATTCTTATCCCAAAAGCTGGGGTCTTTGGGTTTGTCAAACACTATATTATTAAGGTTATTGACTATTTTGTCCTTTGAACCTAACCTATTCCACTGATCAACTAGTCTATTTCTTAGCCAATACTAAATGGTTTTGGTGACTGCTGCTTTATAATATCTATTTAATAGATCTGGTACAGCTAGGCCACCTTCATTTAATTTTTTTTTTTCATTAGTTCCCTCAAAAGTCTTGACCTTTTGTTCTTCCAGATGAATTTTGTTATTTTTCCTAGGTCACTGAAATAATTTTTTGGGAGTCTGATTGGCATAGCATTAAATAAAAATAGTTTAGGTAGTATTGTCATCTTTAATATATTTGCTTGACATATCCAAGAGAACTTAATATTTTTCAAATTGGTTAGATCTGACTTTATTTGTGTGGAAAGTTTTTTGTAGTTTTGATCGTATAATTCCCCACTTTCCCTTGGCAGATAGATTTCTATACTATCGGCAGTTACTTTAAATGGAATTTCTCTTTGTTTAACTCTTAACCGTTGGATTTCGTTTGTTAGTGATATATAAGAATGCTGATGACTTATGTGAGTTAATTTTATATCTTGCAACTTTGCTAAAGGCAAGGATAGCTTTTTAGTAGAATCTCTGGGGTTCTCTAAGTATACCATTATATCATCTGCAAAGAGTGATAATTTGGTTTCCTCATTACTTTAATTCCTTTAATCTTTCTCAATTCTTATTGCCGAAGCTAGCATTTCTAATATAATATTGAATAGTAATGGTGATAGTTTCACTCCTGATCTTATTGGGAATTGTTCCAATTTATCCCCATTATATATGATGCTTAATGATGGTTTTAAATAGATGCCACTGATTATTTAAAGAAAAGTCCATTTATTCCTATACTCTCAAGTGTTTTTAATAGGAATGGATATTGGATTTTATCAAATTCTTTTTCTGCATCTATTGAGATGATCATACGGTTTTTGTTAATTTGGTTTGAACAGGCATTTTTGTTTTTGTTTGTTTGTTTGTTTGTTTTCTGAGGCTGGGGTTAAGTGACTTGCCCAGGGTCATACAGCTAGTAAGTGTCTGAGATCACATTTGAACTCATGTCCTCCTGAATTCAAGGCTGGTGCTCTATCCACTGCGCCACCTAGCTGCCCCGAACAGGCATTTAAAAAATATTTTAATAGTTTTTATTTACCAGATATATGCATGGGTAATTTTACAACATTGACAATTGCCAAGCCTTTTGTTCCAATTTTTCCCCTCCTTCCCCCCCTCCCCAGATGGCAGGTTGACCAATATATGTTAAATATGTTAAATAAATTAAATACAATATATGTACACATGTCCAAACAGTTGTTTTGCTGTACAAAAAGAATCTGACTTTGAAACTGTGTACAATTAGCCTGTGAAGGAAATCCAAAATGCAGGTGGACAAAATTAGAGGGATTGGGAATTCTATGTAGTGGTTCATGATCATCTCCTAGAGTTCTTTTGCTGGGTTCACTACTGCTCTATTGGAACTGATTTGGTTCATCTCATTGTTGAAAATGGCCACATCCATCAGAATTGATCATCATATAGTATTGTTGTTGAAGTATATAATGATCTCCTGGTCCTGCTCATTTCACTCAGCATCAGTTCATATGTCTCTCTAGGCCTTTCTGAAATCATCCTGTTGGTCATTTCTTACAGAACAATAATTTTCATATACCACAATTTATTCAGCCAATCTCCAATTGATGGACATCCATCTAGTTTCGAGTTTCTGGCCACCACAAAGAGGGCTGCCACAAACATCCTTGCACATGTGGATCCCTTTCCCTTCTTTAAGATCTCTTTGGGATACAAACCCAGTAGCAACACTGCTGGGTCAAAGGGTATGCACAGTTTGTTAACTTTTTGACCTGTATTTACAATTCCACCAATAATGTAAGAGTGTCCCTGTTTTCCCACATCCCCTCCAACATTCTGCATTACCTTTCCCTGTCATTCTAGCCAATCTGACAAGTGTGTAGTGGTATCTCAGAGTTGTCTTAATTTGCATTTCTCTGATTAATAATGACTTGGAGCATCTTTTCATATGACTAAAAATAGTTTCAATTTCTTCAACCGAGAATTGTCTTTAACAGGCATTTTTTTTTTTCTTTTTTCTGAGGATGGGGTTAAGTGACTTGCCCAGGGTCACACAGCTAGGACGTGATAAGTGTCTGAGACCAGATTTGAACTTAGGTCCTCCTGAATTCAGGGCTGGTGCTCTATCCACTGTGCTACCTAGCTGTCCTCTAACAGGCATTTTTTAAAGAGCCTACTATGTGCTGGGAATTGCATTAAGTGCTAGGAATACAAAGAAAAGGAAAAAAACACTCTCTAGGAGTTTAGTTTGATGGGAAAAAAAACATAAAAACAATTTTGCACGGATTGGTACTAATATAAGGGGGAAAGTAGTAATATTAAGAAGGAAACAGGAAAGACCTCTTGTAGAAGATAAGATTTTAACTGGGATCAAAAACCAGAAGAATGAATGAATCAGAAGAATATGGTTCTTCCCCAAACATGGTTGACAGTTGCATGGAGTCATCAATGATTTATCTTTGTTCCCTGACAACAGGGAAGTCAGTGTCACTGTCAGCTATAAAAATGCTTGAAGTCTAAAAGTACGCGAGATTACAAAGGACTTTGAACACCAGATTTTTCTTTTTTTGAAATGTATTTTATTTAAAACTTAAATGCAAAATAGAAAAAGACAGAAAAAGAAAAAAAATCATTATCATGTGTATAGCAGAACCAATATTGGAGAGGATTAAAAATATAACAATAAATTTCCCTTTCAAGAATATATAATATTAGACAATGTATTCATAACTGTCCATGTTTATTTTCTTTTAGATTTTCTTTTGTTCTTTGCTATGCACTTTTTAATTTTTTCCCTTCACCTCCCCCAAGTAGGCTGCAGTTAAGCATAGATATATTTCTGGAACACCACATTTTTTATTTCATCTTGGAGGTGATAGGGAGCTATTTTAACTTATTAATTAGGAGCAGGATGGAGGGAAAGGTGATGCTATCAATCATGACCACAGCTACATGTTAAAATCAATATGATAACTGGGCAAATAACATACTACAGTGAGGAAACTGAGGAAGACAAATCAGTGCTGCAGATAGAAAGGCAAAAATAGAATCATTGCCCTCAGAAATTCCCATTACTGGGGGAAAGAAGTAAACAACTACATACACATAAAATATATCAAAATAAGTAGAAGTCAATTCTAGAAGGAAGTACTAACACAGGGATGTAAGCAGGGAAACCAGGACAGGACTTTCAGAAGGTGGAATTTGAATGTTGAAGTTAGAATAT
Organism: Sminthopsis crassicaudata; assembly: GCF_048593235.1. NCBI lineage: Eukaryota > Metazoa > Chordata > Mammalia > Dasyuromorphia > Dasyuridae > Sminthopsis > Sminthopsis crassicaudata. Next base: position 337,842,584 of record NC_133618.1, on the reverse strand, counting down.
GGAGGTGAGGAAGGAGAACATTCCTGGCATGGTGTATACTTGATTGAAACGGAGTTTTGAGTAGGAATAGGAAGAAAGCCAATGTTACTGAATGAGGGAGTATATAGGACTCAAGTTAGAATTTTGAAAGTCAAACAGACGATTTTAAATTTAATCATGTAGTTAATAAGGAAGCATTGGAGGGGATAACATGATCAATCTAACACTTTTTTCCCCATATCAAAATTTTAGAAAATCATCTTGCCAGCAGAGTAGAAGGACTAGAATAGAGACACTTAAAGTAGGAGACCAATTAGTACACTTTTGCAATACTCTAGCCATGAGGTGATAAGGGCCTAGACCAGGGTTCTGGTTATTTAGAGAAAGGGGATTTATGGGACAGATGAGAAAGTGGAAGCATAGAAGGGGAAGGTAATGGGGTAGGCTTTTAGAAGAGCTCTCTTCTAGTGATCTGCTGGAATATGTACATATATATCAATAAAAATTAAGAAAAAAGAAGTTGTTTTGATAATTCTCAGTGAACGTAAGATATACCCTATTAAGAGACCACAAAATGACCTATTATGTATGCAAATTGTTGTGAAACACTTTCAGTAAATTAAATTCATTCCCACTTTAACAGCATTGAAAGTGATTAATGAAGTTATAGAATAACTCTACAATTTAGAACAAGTAAAAAATAATATTAGAGTAAAATGGTGATGGGAAAAAACAAAGGAAATTGAAATAGGAAATATTTAGACAAATTATTCTTAGTCCTTCATAGTCTTCCAAAGAAAATGTTAACAAATATTATATTCACAAAATGAAACCAAACTAACATGGTAAAATAAAATTGCAGGTATTTTATTCCCAGGAAAAATCACACCAAATCAACTTAATGATTTATGTAGAAATTTAGAATTCTACAACAGAGTTGTTCCAGAATTAACAAATAAGATATTGTCTAGTTACTTCCTAATACGCCAATACATTCATAAGAGTAGGAGAATAGGCACATAGAGAATATTTCCATGGAACTAGTCCTTTTTCTACATATTACAATGCTTTTATTTCTCCTCATCCTAGAAAGAGCTAAACACATGTGAATCTAAGATGATTCAGGAACTAAGATAAAATTAATAACAAAACAAAATTAGATATTTATTTCAAAGTCACAAAGATTTGAAAATAATTCATTCTACTTATTATATCAAATAAATATTTAGTTAAAGCCCAGAAATCATGATAAAGACAAGATGAATGTGAAATAGAGTGAATCAATGTAATAAAACATAATAGGGGTTTTGGATGAAAATATAACAGTACTTCCTACTTCCTACTTGGCCATCACATATTCAATAATATCCCTGAAAATTATTTACAACTATTTACATTTATAATCCTTTATGTAGTGTACTTCATTTAAAATTGTATTAACGAGTTTTCACTGCATTTAGAATTAATGTAATTCTCTGTCTTTGCTGTGGACACAAAAATTGTTATAGAAAATAACTAAATGTTTAAGTAAAAAAAAAAAAAAAAGTTAAAGAAGTAAAGATTAATACATGAGGCATGAGAGTTCAAAACAATACAGATGTGACCAACCAACTCAAAATGCTAATATATTAAGCTTTAGGCTAAAGTTAACCTCATTATAAAAGCCAAATTAGATATTTACTTCAAAGTTACAAAAATACATTTTTCAGTTTGACATTGGTAAATCTATTTGTAATACATATAATAATTTACAATGGAATTCATACAACACAATATGAAATTAAGATTGAATCTCTAAACCCTTAACTGGATTGACTCTATTACCTATTATTACTTTTTGTTGATCGATCCAAAAATTGAGAGTAACATGTTAATGAACAAAAGTAACAGAGAATGGGTGCTTCAGTGCCACCCATATTATCTACTAGAACCACAGTATGGGCAACACAGTGTAGATTCATAGTAACAGTTGCTTGAATGAAAGAGTTTAGACAGGATTTTCCACAGTCACAGGATTTTGAAGTATCCAAATCTCGACAAAGATGAAAAGGAACGATATGAGGAGCATAGGGAATTCTGTTGGAAAGGCAGATTTAAAAAAATGTCATAAATCAAGGGTTTGACTTTGCAATGAAATTATACAAAAAACAAATACAAATATAACCAACATAAATAATGCAAAGGCAGTTCAATAGTTCACAAATTAATCAAAAACAAAAAAAGTCCCCTTAACTTTTTAAACTATAAAACTATAGGCCAGAAACCAATTCCTCTCTATTTGTTCCCTCTACTTCTAACAGACTTAAGACTTTCAAAAAGAACTTTAAAAATGAGTTGGTCCAACTTATTTTTAAAAGATTGTTCCAGAATTAGCAAATAAATAAGATATTGTCTAGTTAGTATATATATATACATACACACCCAAATTAAATTTTCTCTTATGGCAGTTTACAGTTCTATTTCATGTTTCTATTCATGGAGAAGATATTATAACTTTAACTTCCATTTTTCAGTGTAAGAAATCAAATAATGGAATAATGACTAGAGCACTTGGCAGGCCTGGAGTCTGGAAGATCCTAAGTCTGGCTTCAGACTCTTACCAGATGTGTGTCAGGCAAGTCACTTTCCCCGTTTGCCTCAGTTTCCTCATCTATAAAATGAGTTGGAGAAGGAAATGGCAAGAAAACCCCATGGGTTTCATGAGGATCACAACTGAACAGCTACTAATGCTTCAGTTATTTCTAATTCTCTTTAAAACTTTTTAGATGCAATGTGATAAGGCCAAGTTTATCACCATTATCATGATCAGCAAATTGACTCCTTCCTTTAAAAAAAAACTTAAAGCAGCTATTAATCTTTTTAAAACTTGTGTCTAAACTACATTTCAACTTACATCTATAAAACTTCATCCTATTCTTTAATAATTTCCTAATTTGGCATATTTATTCTGAATTCTCCAAGTAGTAACAACTTCTTTTTAACATGGGTATGATATTCAAATTTAAATAAAAGCTTTCTTTTGCTTCATTCAAGTCAATGAATAAATAAAAAAGTCTTATTTCAACTACCCTAAATCAAAAAGCAGTTTTCTAATAAGCCATAGTTATCTTTATAGTATCAACTTCTTAGTTATATGTTAATAGTAATTCTGTCTAGATCTTATCTTTCTAGCTTACCTGGAGAAAAATAGCATATGCCATCACCAAATTTTCTAACATTCAAAAAACCCCACCAACTTTGATAATTCAAGATTCTTACCTATAATCTAATATTGCCCGTGCAGAAATTTCTAATAAAGTTAATGGTACTGTCAGTTGTATATTAGGAGCTAGCAGATTAGGTTGTTCAAAAGCATTTCCAAAAAGATCCAAGTACTCAAGGGATAACTTTTTAAAATCACTGGGCAAAAATGGAAGCTTGTTTCGAGCAGCTGACAAAAATCGAAGGTTACTCAGTTGGCCTATCTTGAATGGGAAACGTATCAATTCATTGTCATCAAGTTTCAAATATATGAGTTCTTGTAGCTGGCAAAATTGCAGAGGGAGTGCTTTAATTTTGTTTTGGCTGAGGTCCAAACTCTGAAGAGACTTCCGGAGTGTGGAAGAACATAACATTTCATTGAATGTCTCCAAATGATTGTCATTCAGATTAAGCTCTTGAAGATTGGCAAGGTCTCCAATTGTTGCTGGTAGTTTTTTAATATGGTTGTGACTCAAGTCTAATTTCTTAAGTTTTTTGAGGCAAAGCATTCTCATATCAATTCGGGCAAGTCTACAATAAGAAGCTTGAAGATGTTCTAAGGAATAAGGAAAGTTCTTGGTTAAGGGATAATCTTTTTTTGATGTAATGACCATTTTAGTTTTTGGTTTTTCGACTTCTGAAGTCTTCAATGGTGCCACAGTTAAGAGTGGTAATGTTTCAACAGCACACCCTTGGTGAGCCAGTCTCACAGCAGCCAAGAAATTCTTTAAGTTGCTGGAATTGGCCTACAAAACATATACATATGTAAAAGCAAATTAATGGAAACTTTCAACATAAAATTCTTGCATCTATGCTAATATTTCTTATGACACATTTTGTGAAGATATTCTGGATCAGCAATATACAGAAAATTTCTGAGAAGAAATCAAATTAAATTTCAGCACAATAAAAGTATTTGTGTGTTTTAAAAATCAGCCTCTTAGAAGAAAACATCTCAAAATAAAATAACTAGTCCTTAGTATGGAAATATTAAAAGGTTGAGTTTTTTAAAATTACTTAAGCACAACTTGTAAAGGATCACTTGAAAATAGGTCTTTTTTTTTGAATTTTATGCAATAATTTATCAAATCTACGCACTGTTACATAATAAAGAAAATATAGCTATGAATATGACAACACTGAACCTCAAAAAGGTTAAACTCTAATCTGATAGTAAAACCATATTATGAGTGTACCCTATCAACTAAAATATGAGTATTTAGTAGGTGCCACAAAAAAAAGGTATCAACAAACTGCTATGGAAGTTGTGAAGTGGGAGCAGCTAATTAGTGCAGTGGATAGGGACCAGCCCTGAAGTAAGGAGGACCTGAGATCAAATCAACCCTCAAACACTTAACACTTCCTAGCTATATGATTCTGGACAAGTTGCCTCAGCCAAAAAAAAAAAAAAAAAAGTTGTGAAGTGTGAGGAATTATTATACTGATAAAAACCACAGGTCTCAACAACCTCTCCCTAAAAAATAACGACATCTGCTCAGCTCTCTTCTGTTTACCTTCTCCTCAGGAATAATAGATACTATCTGAAAAGAGGTTTGGTCAATGTGAATAGAAAAGAGGGATGGTTTGGATTTGGCAAAAGTAAAACTAACAAGAATAAAAAATGGATAAGGCAAAATGTGACCTCCATATTAATGATAAACATGTCTTGTTATCAACAAAGTCAGGAGGTAGTGGTTCTGAAAGAAAAATAATCGATCTAATTTGGTATATGTTATAATTAAGGTGCCACAGGGTCATCTTAGTAGAGGTAGATAAAAATGAGGGACTAAAATTTCCCTATTATTAGGGAAATCTAGATATAGATTTGGGAGTGACTAATATAGATGCAATGATTAAAAACTGAGGAGCAAATGAGGTCACAGATAGAACTTGGGATGCAGTACTGGGCAACATTTTAAAACTTTTTTTTTTTTTTAAAACCAGATCTTTGAAGAAACAGCATTTACCAATGAGATGAACAATATTCTTTAATGTATAATAATTTCTAAAGTGTTTACATATATTAGTTGCCCAGGGCACTAAGAGTTTAAATGACTTGCCCAGGGTCACATATCTAGTCTGGTGAAGGAGTTAAGTCCAGGTCTTCCTAATTATGGCTTCCCCAATCCACTTCTTGTTTAGTCTTTTCAGTTGTGTCCAATACTTCATGATCACCTTTTGGGGTTTTCTTGGCATAGATAACTGAATCGTTTGCATTTCCTCTTCCAATTCATTTTTCAGATGAGGAAACAGGCAAACACGATTAAATAACTTGCTACTAAATGACTGAGGCCTAATTTGAACTAGTCTTCCTGACTTTGGCCTTGGTATTCTATCCACTGTACCCAATCCACTATAACAAACTCTGAAAGGACAACACACAAACACAAGATCAAATAAGTCCAGGAAAAGTATTTTTTAAAATATGATCAATAGCATCAAGTGCTATAGAAATCAAGAAAGGGGTTGCCTGAAAATGGCTTGGAACTTTGGAATTAAGATGTTATCAACGACTGATGAGATTAGATTAAGAGTAATTAAGAAAGAACAGATTGTAAGGGATTATATATATTCAATGGATAGTAATGATAGAATTAATAATATAGACTACTTCATAAGAAGTTTGGTAGTAAAAGTTGAAAAAAGGTGGTGGGAAATGCAGGAAGCAATATAGCAATATTTTTTTTCCCCAAAAACCCTAGATAAAATCTTGATGGATCTTTCCTGATTCAGGGGAAAAAAAAAAAAAATCTAAGAAAAGATCACTTTTCTACACCATAAAGGAGGCAGAGAATTCTGTGGATCCTGAGGATAGAGGATAGAGTCTGGCAAGGATACTGGAACACTCCAGTGACAAGCTGTATACCAAAGCAGGTGGAGATGCAAGACATATACCAATGCACATTAGCAGATCACAAGTCCAACATTCAAGATAGTATCTGAAGCAAGTTCAGAAGCAAACATCAACAGGGTGACTTCTATCTCAAGAGCAAAACAGGGTCTTAGTTTCAGCTTCTAGCCCTATGTTATTTCTCTCTCATTTTTTTGCTGAGGTAATTGGGGTAATGTGTCCAGGTTCACACAGTTAAGTGTCTGAGGTCAGATTTAAAGTCTTCCTGACTTCAGGACTAGTGCTCTATCTACTGTGCCACCTAGCTTTCCCTCTCTTTTATTTTTAAATCTTACTTACACAAGCATTAGATTTAAGTGAGAAAGAGTTGCATAAACTAGTCAGTCTCACTCTTTCAGAATCGGAGTTCAGGGGCAGGCCAAAAATGAAGAGGACTGACTATGGCTTGGAATACAATGGATAACCTTGATGTCTCAAGGCTGACTAAGCACTAAGCACTTCACAATGCCTGCTTTAGATGCCTTTGTGGCCACTGGAATAAACTGTTCTCACCTGCCCAGTCAACCAGACGAAATCTTCATGTTTGAGGTAGATACTTCTTTAATTCATTGAAGGGTTTGAGACTTATTGATTATATCCAACCTGGCCTAACACATCTATGGAAATGGTTTTATGACTGACTATGTGACAGCTGCATTATGCTACAGCTTCTGATCAGACCACTTTGGGAAAAAGAAAAAATTTAACAACTCATGCTTGACCTACTCCAAGATCCTTGAAAAATATAACTCAATATCCCAAGAAAAGAGCAATAGGACCAGTCCAAACCTTCCCTAAAAAAGTGTACCAAGACTGCTTCTAAAACCAAATCAGAAATAGGTTGAAAGAATACCTATCCTCTATCCTTAGAGGAAAAAAATTGATCTCAGTACAAAAAAATCATTATAGTGATAAGAATGTTCAAGATGGCAGCAGCAGCCAAAGATGATTCCAAAAGAAAATCTCAAAGAAAAATACAAAAAAAAAAAAAAAAAAAAAAAAAAAAGCTTGAGTACAAATTTTACTATAATTACTGGAAAAGATGAAACACAAATTTTAAAAATTTAAAAATGTTTTTATAAATGAAATCAAACACTAGATGAAAAAATTAGAAAAGTGAAAGAGATAAAAACTGTTAAGGAAATTAACAGCTTGGCACAATAAAACTTTGTTTATGCAACAAACTTCCTTAAAATCAGGATGGACTAAATACAAAACAATAACTTCATGAGACAACCTTAATATATTAAAACAAAGTCAAACTTCTAAGACTCATGATGGAAAATAGTATCCATATCTAGACAAAGAACTAGTTAGTCCTACTGCAGATTGACCGAAAATATTTTCACTTTATTTTTGTTTGGTTTATTCCTTTCTCATGTTTTTTTTCCCTTTTGTTCTGATTCTTCTTTTACAAACTAATGTAAACATACATTTAATTTGATTGTATATGTATAATTTGTATCAGATTGATTGAGGTCTTGGAGAGGGATAAGGGAAAAAATAGAAATCAAAAACAATTTTTTTAAAAAGTTACATATTGAATATATTGTGTACTTAAAAATAACAAGTTATATGTAATTAAAATTTTCAGTTTCACATGCAATCCTCCTGTTTTACTTTGTATATGTTAATGCTCATTTTATTTGGAATTTGTTTAAGTCCAGAATATAAACAAGGAAATGAATGAAAAAGAAACCAAAGAAATAAAAAAATAAATAAATAAAGTCAACAGACTTAAAAGGTTTTCACAACACAAAAACAAGTGACCTTGAAAATAGATCATGGACAAGTATCGCTGGACTACCTGAAGGCCATGATCAATAAAAGCCTACACAACCTATTTCAAATTTTTTTTTTAAAGAATACTGTCCAGATCTTTTAGAATCAGAGGGCAAACTATAAGCAGAAAAAAAAAATCTAACACTTTCTGAAAAAATTCCCAAAATGAAAACTAGGACTATGATAGCTAAAATCCAGTTTCTAGATTAAAGAAAAAAATATCATAAGAAGTCAAAAAGAATTCAAGTACTGAGAAGTCACAATGAGGGTTTTATACAATGCAACAGCCACTACTAATAAAGGAGTAAAAAAAGTTTAAAATATAATATTCCAGAAGGCAAAGTATAGCTATAAGAAGGCTTATATCCAAGAATAACTTATCCAGCAAAAGTAATTATCATCCTATAAGGGGAAAAATTGGGCTTTCATAAAAATAGAGGACTCCAAACTTTCCTCTTGGGGTGGGGTGGGGAGAATCCATCCAGTAATTTTAATTAGGCAGAAGGCCTGGGAAGGTTTCCGCTATGTATGATCACCTTTAAACAATGTAAAAAGATAGAGAGGAAAACAGAAATAAGGGAAGGATGGGGAGAGGCAAAAGAGGAAGGAAGAGTAGGAAAAATCATCTTTTACATAATCAAGGCATTTATACAAACAAGACGAAAGTTGAGTGGAGTCTCTGATACATACACAACTGGATATAGAAAAACCTTTCACTCAACTGGAGAAATAGGAGGGAAAAGAAAAATTAGATTGAGGATAGTTTAAAGGAGCAAAACAAAATTCAAAAAAAGTACAAAAATATTTGTTGCTCTTTTTGAGCCAAAATCACACACACACACACACACACACACACACTCTCTCTCTCTCTCTCTCTCTCTCTCTCTCTCTCTCTCGATGGAAAATAATTGTAATGTATGACAACTTTGAAAGATCAGAGTAATATCACTGTGTATCTAAGAGGAATAATGTTGAAATGTGCTAGTCTCCTCCTTTAGAGAGCAGAATGTCTTTTTTTTTTTTTACATCATCAATTCAGAAATTAGTTTTATTTTATTATACATATTTGTACAGAGGTTTTTCTTTTTCTTTCACTCTAAATTGAAGATAAGGTTGGGAGGGAGAGAGTGGATTTTTATGGATTGAAAACATTTAATTTTTCAAAGAAGAAAAAACTCAAAGAGTTTTTAAAACAATTAAATTATACTCCTTTTAAGATTGGTAATACAAATCGATTCAATGCATCAAGATAATATTTCTTGATTTTGAAGTCAGAAGATAATAGTTATAGAGAACCTTGGAAGTCAATTAGTTCAACCTTCTCATTTTACAGATAAGGAAACTGAGCCCCACAGAAGTTACTTGTGCTATATATGTCACAGGATTGTTGAAAGGCTCAAATGAGACAACATATAAATAGCTTTACCATAGTGCTACATGGGTAAGCTATTATTATTCCAATTAGAAGTTGGATGCTTTTGAACGTGATAGACAACTAATTTTAAGTTTCTATCTGCTCCAGATGAATTTTAAAGTATCACATACAAATATCAATCCAATTAGATATCAGATATTATTGAAGATAGCTATTAAATTAAGAATTTTAAATGATTACACATACCCCTTCCCCTTCATTTTCTAAATTCAAAACATCTCAGATACCAGAGCACAACCACCAAAAAAAATTTTTTTTAAATTAGTTAAATTTTTTTTTTTACAGGACAAACTGAAAATTTTTATCTTCTTAAAGCTATCTACTTCTACATTTTTAAATTCTGGCAGGTTAAGTTTTCAAAAGAAATTTCCAATATAATACCTTACTGAGGCAGACATCCAAAGCAGGTTCCTTTAACCGAACAGTGGCTTTCCCCTCTTCCACAAATTTAGTAAAAAACTGCTCAATATTTTCCTTTAGCTGCTTGAAACAAAAGTAGCAAAGTTAAAATTAAAAAAAAAAAAGTCTGGAGAAAATAAAAATCCATTTTAATTTTCTTTAAATCCAAAAGTTTGGGCATTATGGTTTTGAGGTTTTAAAGATTCTTTTTAAATTTGAATAGTTATCAGTTTTAATATGAAGAATTCAATCTCATAAAAGTTAAAAAATAACTTTCTAAATATTTTATACCTGTTATAAAATTCTGCCAAAGGAATTAGTTATACACACCTTTATTCAGGCCTGCTTGATCATGAAGACTATATGTCTTATTGGCACATATTCTCTTGAATTAAACATTAACGAATGTATTGATAAATTAAATTTGTAACCAAGCACACAAAAAATTACTATAGGTTTAATTATAAAGCACTCCTAAAAAATTTAGATAATCCATATAGCTTGAAGGAATTTTCAGTGCTTATAGGAAAGTCATGCCAATAAAATTAAAGTGACAATACTACAAAATTTTACACTTTAAATATTACAAGTTATCAAGAACATATTCACAGATTGTGTTAAAATAATAACTCATTTGATAAACAATTCAATACTAATTGAAACAAACAAAATTTTTATTTTAACCATAGAAGCTACATCATTGTAATCATAAGAAGTAAAATTCAAATTTAAGATTTTCAAGTTCAAGTAGGATTTTTTTATAGGGAGAGGGAAAAGCTCTAGAGGAAATATGAAAATACAGCCTGGAAAGAATGGGAACCTGGGTTCTAGCCATGATTTCGTCATATTATATGACTGAAGGCAAATTATCTAGTCCCTCTGGATTGCAGTATTTTATTCGTAAAATGAGAAAATTGAAATAGATAATATAGATCTTTACTTCTACAACTACAGAATTTTAAAAACAAGTATGTGTTAGTGGTCAAATGTTTTGGCACTGTCGTGAAAATAGGCATAAATATAGCATTAAGGAATTATTAAATTATAGGGATCAATTTTCAATAAAAAGCAAACATAACCAAGTGTATTACGACTTTATTTTAGCTCCTAATAAACCTCAACACAAAGCAACGCTTGTATTCTGTTATTTACTTGGGTTTTCGTGTGAAACTCCTAGAACTTGCACTTTTTTTTTTCCTGGCTGAGGCCATTGGGGTTAAGTGACTTGCCCAGGATCACACAACCAGGAAGTGTTAAGTGTCTGAGATCACATTTGAACTCAGTTCCTCCTGACTTCAGGGCTGGTGCTCTACCCACTGCGCCACCTAGCTGCCCCTGGACCTTCACTTTTACGTATACCGGGTAACTCCTCAGTGCCATCTTTTGCCTACAGTAACACCAAGAGGAGCAGGAAAACTCAAACTGGAAGCCAGACCAACACCGGAGCCGAGTTAAGGCATCCGCTCAGCCTGAAATTTTCCAAACGCTTTCAGGATCTAGATTCTGAGAAGGTGCTTACTCCCAGCAACTCCGTCAACAAGTGGACCTGCACCCAGCCGATTCAAACCCACAGATAAAACTTGCGGAGACGATTTCACGTGAACTTAGGAAAGAACGACACTTTTGCGGGATCTCGAACTTCTCAAAAATAGCCAAAAAAGGCTGACTTGTCTGGAAGATGTATGGGAGGGAGGGGGAGTTGAGAGAGGAAGAAGGGACAGTCCCTCCACCGGGCGCATAGGGCATCCACGTGAGAAGCACGGACCTTCTCCACGGCGCTGGCCAGCTCTCGGCAGACACTCACGGGGGAGAGGAGGGGACGCTCACCTTGTACCTGCTCCCAGTCTTGTCCTTCAGAGTATAGATAACCAGTTGGACAGGCCCAGCCTGGGACCGGGACAGCGCCCTGTCCGATGGACGGCACAAGGATAACACCGCCCTGCTGCCTTTGCCCCGGCCCCTTAGACCAAAAGTAGGAAGGTGGCGGTTAACCAACTCTACCTCACAGTGGAGCTTCATCGAGCAAGAGTGCGAAGCGACACAACACGGAAGCTTCACCCGCCCCCAAGTGCAGCTTTGAAAGTTCCTCTTCCCGCCAGCCCCTGCCGCCAAGGCCCTTTGAGCGTAGAGCAAGGGTGTCTAGAGAGCTGCCAGATTGATGAAGCAATATACATGTCATACAAGTCATATATTTACAGAGGGCGTAGTCTATATAATCTCTTTGATGTGTTCACCATGAGAAGAGTTACTTGTTTCAGGGATTTTAGGGTGAAATAAATTTTTGTCAATGATGATTGAAGGCCATCAATGAGGACCCCATCCCGCGCCTCCTTTGCGTTCACTTGGGCGCAGATGTGAGGTCAGTTTAGGCAACTTTTTAAATTTTCCGGTGCCTTTCCTCCCTGACCAATTGTGATTTTTAACTTTTTTCTTCCCTCTCCCTTAGGGTAGAGGGTGGGGAGAGAGTTGTTAAAGATTAATAAAATGGGGAATTCAGTAAATGTTTACAGGATTAGAAAACAACTGGGTGTTATGACCAGAAAGTTTCTAGAAAACTCTAGGTGGACTCTAATTGCAAAAATCCTGAGAAATAGGTGACGACTGCATGACACTATCTCGGTGTAAGAGGGTAGGGGACAGGTGAGATACCTCTTCCCCGGGGACAGCGCTGGAAGCTCATCTGTTTCTTAGCTTCCTCCACAAGTGTCTCGCAAGAGTAGCTTGCCAAGGAATTGCTAAAAACTGCATATATGAGCCCTGAACTTCTTTCCAGATCTAAGTCAGGAATCCTGCCATCCGCTTTTGCCTGGAATAGGGGTGAGGTGAGGAGGGGCGACAAGAGGTGTCATCAGAACAACAGGCATCAGTACGGTTCTCCCATGCCATTGTCATAGAAGTAACAAAGTACTAAATGTGTAGCAAAAGTTCTGCCAATTGCTGAGAATTCAGAATCAAAAAGAGATGCAAAAGAATGGGAAAGAAGGGAAAAACATATGATTATTAAGAAAAAAAAAAGGTAGGGTCAAGCAGAGGAATTGTGGATAACAAATATTAAATAGAAGAGGTGATCCTGGTAACGGATAGAAAGTCAATTCATACTTTGTTTTTGTCTTTTTGCCCTAGTGAGGTGTGAGGCTGAGCTCTGAGAAAGAGGAAAAGAAAAAGACAGAGCAGCAGATCCATGGGAATTAGAACCTGAGAATCTGTGGCAAAAAAAGGAAAGTTTATTTCTTTCCCCCCCCCCCCCCCCAAGAAAAGAATTCTCTTAGTGGACAAAACCTAATTTATTCAGGAGATTTTGTAAAGACGTTTGGTGACAGTACTTTGTTTTGTGGGCAGATATTGGCCTAGGGCTAGGGACAGTTTGAGTTGAAATCAGAGGGGAATCTTTGATTTGAATAGAGATTTTTCAATTGAATGAGTAGTCCTAGACTAATCTTCAACTCAATAGAGAGCCAATCAGTAGTAAGTATTATCAGTTGGGGGGTGGAGGTCTCTTTCGGATAACAGAATGAAGCTACTTATTTATTGTGATTCCCTGGAGCTTATCTTTTACAGAGGCAAGAGTTCAAGGAGATGCTCTCTTTCAAGGATTTTCAGAGAGACAGTCAATAGGAAGATCCTTCTCCTGGAGGAAAAATGTTTTAACAGGGAATTGATATATAGGATCAATGAGGAAATGTTGAAAAATACTGTCAGCCTTTATAAATACAAGTCACCTGGCACAGATGAACTAACTACATACAAGATACTAAATGAATAAATTAACAAACTTTTTAAATGAATAAATATTAAGTACCTTCTAGCTGGTAGGTGCTAGATAGTGCAGTGGATAGAAGGTTAGCTTGAAATTGATGGTCTGTTTAAAAAACAATGGAAGTGTTCAATCTATCTCTCTAAGATTATGTCTTTATCAGTAATGACTGCATTACCTCTGAGTAGTTAAGAAGCATTGCTTAACTTGGCTGTATACTTTGCAGAAATATCCACATTGATAATAAGGTTGACACATATATTACCAGAGCTAGTTCAGTATTTGGGAGTCTCCAAAGGAAAGTGTGGGAGAAGAAAGGTGTACTTGTTCTCTGGTTCGATTTTCTTGGGGTCTCTGAAGCAGCCTTCCTTTCAGTTCAGTAATCACCACAAGAGCAGCCAGGAGTTAAAGTCCAAATCCTTTATTGTCTCTTTCAAAGTCTTGTCTCTTTTCCCGGGGCCTGGATTAGCTTTCTTAAAGGTCTTCCTGAGTCTTGGTTTCAGTGGAGAAATGAAGGAGAGCCTGCCCCCAGGAGCCTGACCAAAGGTGAAATAAATTTCTCTCTCCTTGGTTCTGAGAGCTTAAGCTCCTGCCTCCAGTTCTCTTGTCTTCTCTGCCTCTAACTCTGTATCTCTGTCTGAATGAATCTGATTGAGGCTTCCAGCTTATATGCTCTACACTGAGTATAAACCAATCATTATATCACTAGGAAACCATTATTTGTTGTAAGATTAAATAAATCATATGGAATTTAGAGAACTATTAATCATCATGCTAAACTAGATAACCATTTGTCTAATCAATTCCACTTAGTACCTTGTTTCAAGTTCAGAGTTCTGGCCCATAACAGAAAGGTATTAGACTGACTACCACAATGAAGGTTTTCTGAGCTGTTATCCTGACCTTTTATTGTATGCCTGTGAAACCAGAGCCATGCCAGGAAATTTAATTGCTTCCATTTAAATTGTCTTAGGAAGATTCTGAAGATCACTTGGCAGGAGAACATACTGATGTGGTTTGAATGCTCTCAATTCCTGGTAGTCAAGAGATTAGTGACAATAAGAGAGCTGTTAATATCCCCTTTAATCCATCACAGGTTTAGGAGTGAAAGAATTCACTCATTCCCGAATTATTAATTGCAAAATGAAAGTTTATTGTTGGATAGAAAGTTTGCTAATGGACTGACTTTTATAGAGGCAAAGATCTATTGGGAATTTTATTGGGAATATGGAATTTTACACTGAGAATGCTTTCTCAGAAGGGTCCTGGCAAAGTGCATGGGCCATCTTCGAAGCAGCTTAGCTCTAGGAAGCTGTTATATTGGGTATGTTGGTGGAGGCTGGGACAGCTTGAACTGATCAGAACAGGATTCATCAATTGAATGAGAATTTAGAATTTCTATGGGAGTTGATTTGCCCCTGAATAGTATTGCTTCTCTTATCCAGGGAGGATGGGCTCTGTCTGGACTCCTTGGAGCCTGGGAGATCCTGATCTCTGACATCAGAAAAAGAGACACAATATCTCTCTCTCTCTGTCTCTCTCTGTCTCTCTGTCTCTCTGTCTCTCTCTCTTTTGGATAAATAAAAGGTTTATTGTAGGAACTGGAAGTAAAGTTAGAAAGACGCCAGGGCCAGAGGTGGCCGCTGGGCGGGCAGGAACCCTTACATGGCCAGAAGGATACTATGTGTTGGGGGGACGGCTCCTGCAAAGAGAGAGCTCCAGCTTGGCTCTTTTATACCTAAAAGATTGTGATGGCAGCCTTTTCAGATAAGGAAGAAACTGTTTATGGGGGGGGCTGAGAAAACCCAAGCCAGCTCAGATCCGGTGGAGGCTGTGCCCGGATATTCAGTCATGGGGGTTGGGAAATCAGAAAGGAATCTTAAAGGGACCTCAATCCCCATCATTTTCCCCCATAAACAGTTGAGATTTAAATTCATTTAAGAAGGGACACAATCTCTTAAGAGTGATAATCTTAAAGGGACCATAGCTTCAGTAAACGGAACAAAGTAATTTCCCTCCCTCTTCAATACCAGACACTAATGTCCTTTCTCAAACTAACCTGCTAAGCATTCAAACTCTACTGCAAGAAATGCAATTCCTTTGAGTTGGCCACATTGTTCGAATGTTTACTGTAGCCTTGCCCCCAAAAAACAAAACAAAACTGGGGCAATTGCTTGTATGGTGGTCAGAAAAATGCAATACAAGGACACTATCAAGGTCTCAAGAACATTATAATTGATTGCACCACATGAGAGACACTGGCACGGGACCACCTAGCAGTGTGTAAAAAAAAAAAAAAAAAAAGTTCTGGGGATGTTTGTTTACACAAAGCAGAAATAATTCCTACCTCAAGGAAGACACAGCCTTATTGAAGTATTCCATGAAAACAATATGTACAAACAAGATATATATAAAATAAACTAGAAATAATCCCCAAATTAGGGAGATAATTCCAAGAGGGAAAATACTGTTAAGTGCCATTCTTCCACATAACTACTGCTAATCGATCCTAATTCCTAGGTCTAATCAGAGAAACTCTGGTAAATATTATAAATCTTACCTCTTTTTGAGGTCTCCAGAAATCCTCTGGCCGCCATTTCATATGGACGAAGTTTGAGCACAACAGAGCACCTGAGAGTTTTGGCAGACAAGCTTAGACCTTATTCACTTACACTTCATTCAAGTGGTTTACACCTCACTCTATGACCTCCTGCACTATTTTAGTATCTCTCCCCAAGGCCGAGCTCCAGGTGAAAAAGGTGCAAAAGAGATGGAAAAGAGGTCAAGTCCCTCCTCCTCTGAGAGTATATAGGGTCTATGAGGTCACAGGCACAAGTCAATTTATGATGGAGATTACATCCCGTTCCTGACTCAATTTCAGAGAGTTTAGGATTCCCATGGTGGCTGAAGGTCCCATCCAGGAAGGAAGTCCCTATGTATTCATATCCATTCACATCCAGGGACCTCGAGACCATTGGCCTACTTACATCCCAATTGGGCTTGTCTGACCTCTCTAATGGACCCTTACAACTAACATTAAGAGGAAGAAGAAAAAACTTATAGAAGCCGGGAATTTAAGTGAGACTTGAAGGAGGCCAGTAAAGCTAGATGATAGAGATGAGGAGGGGGAGAGGGAAATAGTATTTATATTACATTTTTAAAATATTGCCTCATTTGATCTTCACAACTCTGGATTTTTCAAGGTTACATATCTAAGAAATAACTTTGGCTGGATTTAAATTCAGATTTGTTCTAACTTAAATTCTAGCACTCTGTCTACTATGTCATTTAGCTGCCAAGCAGAGAAGGCAACCAGTAAAAATATATGGCATATAAGAGGAACAGCAGAGACACTTGTATCACTGGATTCTAGAGTACATGGAGGAGTAGTAACATATAAGAAAAGTGAAAGGGTAGGAATTTATAAAAAATTATAAAAAGCTTTACAAACAAGCAGAGGATTTTATTTTTATTTTTTATTATTTTATTTTTTCTATGCTATATATTTTTATTTTTTTACAAAAATTTTATGCATAAGTAATTTTTCAGCATTGACAATTACAAAACCTTTTGTTCCAACTTTTCCCCTCCTTCCCCACACTCCTTCCCCCAGATGGCAGGTTGACCAATACATGCTGAATATGTTAAACTATAAGTTAAATACAGTATATGTATACATGTCCAAACAGTTATTTTGCTGTACAAAAAGAATAGGACTTTGAAACTGTGTACAATTAGCCTGTGAAGGAAATAAAAAATGTAGGCGAACAAAAATAGGGGGATTGGGAATTCTATGTAGTGTTTCATAGTCAACTCCCAGAGTTCTTTCGTTGGGTGTAGGTGGTTCAGTTCATTACTGCTCTATTGGAAATGATTTGGTTCATCTCATTGTTGAAGAGGGCCACATCCATGAGAATTGATCATCATATAGTACTGTTGTTGAAGTGTATAATGATCTCCTGGTCCTGCTCATTTCACTCAGCATCAGTTCATATAAGTCTCTCCAGACCTTTCTGAAATCATCTTGTTGGTCATTTCTTACAGAACAATAATATTCCATAATATTCATACACCACAATTTATTCAGCCATTCTCCAATTGATGGGCAGCCACTCAGTTTCCAGTTTCTGGCCACTACAAAGAGGGCTGCCACAAACATTCTTGTACATACAGGTCCCTTTCCCTTCTTTAAAATCTCTTTGGGATATAAGCCCAGTAGTAGCACAAGCAGAGGATTTTATATTTAATCCTGGAGATAATAGCCACTGGAATTATTGAATGGTGGAAAGTGGATAGAAAGACAAAATCACTTTGATAATTGAGTGAAAGATGGTCAAGAGTGGAAGATGAGTTAGGGAGCCAACTAGAAAACTATTGCAATAGTAGAGGCATGAGATTATAAAGGCTTTCATCAGGGTGTTGACACTAGAAATTAATGTAAAAAAGATATAAACTAGTTAAATTGATAGTGGGATGGTAATGATATCAATGATATCAAGATATTACTTGGCTCTCAGTTGCTATTGAAGAGACAATTGGTGATTTATATGGAGGAATACCACAATATATCCTTGAGCCAATATTCTCAGAGAATAGGTTACCATGCTGAAGGAGAATATGTAACCAGCCTTCGAGGGACTTCGAGGGACTTTGTGAGTATGAATTGCTTTAAAAATCATTAGAGTTGAGGCTTTGTATAAGGTCAAGTCACTTAACCTCTGTTTACCTTAATTCCATGGAAAAGTTTCTTTTCCAAGAAAATCCAATAGGCACCATTGGTGTGTTATGATCCCCTGGGCCACAAAGAATGGACATGACTCACTGACAGCCACAATGTATTCATTGTGTTCAATCTGGATCTGATGGATTTATGTTATAATCCTTCGCTAAAAGATACAAATGATTAGCAACTCCTATATAAAAAATGATTTGCAACTGAGTCAGGAAGAGTTGTCCACTGAGTAGGAGAATTCTCATTTTTCTCCATCTACCTCTGTCTTTTGATCATGTTGAGTAGGACTCAGATAGGCTCTCCCTTGGATTTACAAATGAGGAAGAGGGAATTTTTCTTCCTCTAACAAAGTAGGCATGATAACGATCAGGTCTGAGAACATATGTTCTCATTGCTACATAATCATAGTTATCTTGACCTCTAGGATCTGGGACAGAAATCTTCCCCATCCTATCTGCCACACATTTTCCAGTATTCCTTCTGTCTTAGTATTCCTGTCTCAAATCACCATTTAGTGTGAATTCATACCAAAATGCAAGACCATCAGCTTTGAGTTGAAGATGCATTTTCTAGAAAATCAGAAGAAATTTCATGCCTAGATCAATGGGAGGGGACCCACTGAAGCAAATCAGGGAAAATTTCTGGTTATCTGAGTTACATATATATTTTGTGTGATTCTAAGGACATAAATCTTAAAAGCCACAAAATTTTCTAAGAAAGACAAAAAGGAGTTAAGGATAAACACAATCACTTGCCATGTAGGAATCTACCTTTGTTTACCCCCAGTTATATATTTTTCTGCAGAAAATTTTTAAAAGCATAATTTAAAATTTTTCTTTATTTTTTTTTGTTTTCTTTCAGATTATGGATAATATTTCCATAACTTCACATATATAACCAATATCAAATTGATGGGGTCTTTGTAGCTAGGTAGGCACTGATAAAAGAGATCCTAAATAATCATTCAATAGACCAAACTACATCCTATGGCTAGCAGGGAGAAGCACTGACCATCTTGACCTTTTGATTTTAATTAAATTTTTTGTTATCCTAAGTAGGCCTTTATTTAGGCCCTGATTGAAAGTCTAGTTCAGTTCCTTGCATTGGCAAATTTAAGAGTTACTGTATCCAGTCGGAAGGCCAAGTTATGTCAACCACCCAGGTTTTTCCTCTCTTGTAAAAGAACCTAATTATACCCTAATTTCCTGTTAATTCATATTAGGACCCTAATGCCTTTTGGAATTTAGCCTGCCTTATGGCCTCTAAGGTTCATTAAGAGCTGCTTACCTTATGACAGCAAATTCTCGAGGGAATTGCCATGCCTTATGGTGTCTCCTTCATTGATTTTTAAAAATTTGTTTGTTTTTTGACCTAAGTATGACTTTTTAAAAAATAATACCTTTTTATTTTTAAAATACATGCAAAGATAGTTTCACCCTTCTAAGACAGCATTCACCCTTGTAAAACCTTGTGTTCCAAATTTTTCTCCCTCCCTTTCCTCACCCCCTACCTTGGACAGCAAGTAATCTAATATATGTTAAATATTCTTCTATACATATTTCCACATTTGTCATGCTGCACAAGAAAAATCAGCTCAAAAAGGGGAAAAATGAAAAAGAAAACAAAAAGTAAGCAAACAAAAAAATTTGAAATAAACTATTCTCATTCCCATTCAGTCCCCATAGTCCTTTCTTTTGATGCAGATGGCTCTATCACAAGTCTATTGAAATTTACCTCATTCACCTCATTAGTGACAGGAGCTACATCCATCAGAATTGATCATCACATAATCTTCTTGTTGCTGTGTACAATGTTCTCTTGGTTCTACTCACTTCATTTAGCATCAGTTCATCTAAGTCTCTTTAGATCTTTCTGAAATCATCCTTTTGATTGTTTCTTATAGAACAACAATATTACATAATATTCATAAACTATAACTTATTCAGCCATTCCCCTACTGATGAATATTCACTCAGTTTCCAGTTCCTTGGCACTACAGAAAGTGCTATCATAAACATGTGTATGTGATTCCTTTTCCTTTTTTATGATTTCTTTGGGATACAGACCAGCAGAGAAACTGCTGGATCAAAGGGTATGCACAGTTTGATAGCCCTTTGGGAATAGTTCCAAATTACTCTCCAGAATGGCTGGATTGGTTCACAACCATGTGTTGTGTTAGTGTCCCAGTTTTCCCACATCCCCTCCAACATCATTATCTGTTACTGTCATCTTTAGGTGTATAGTGTTACCTTAGAGTTTAATTTGCATTTCTCTGATTAATAGTGATATAAAGCATTTTTTTATATGACTAGAAATAGTCTTAATTTCTTCATCAGAAAATTGTTCATATCCTTTGACCATTAGAAGTGAAATCTTTATCAGACCCCTTGAATGTAAAGATTTTTTTCCCCAATTTTCCTGCAGAAATGTTATAGCATCTTTTAAATTTTACAAACATGAAGCAAAATACTTAAAAAGTAAGAGAAAAATTCTAGTTAATTAATTTAAAAGTTGGAATTAATAAATGTCTGAGGCCATGTCTGAACTCTATTGTATCACATATCAGGCAAATTTTACAATTTTCTTAGTTTTATATGGCACTTTAACTAAAATTAACCTTGTGCTAGATCATAACTATTTGCAAAAATACGGGGGGAAAAATCTCATTAAGTTCCTTCTATGATCCAAATATGGTCATGATAACCTAAATCAAATAAGGACAAAGCAGGAAAAAAAAACTGAAGACTAATATTAATGAATTTTATGTACAAATATTGAATAAAATTATAACAAAGAAGGTACAAGAACATATTAGATTACATATTAAGACCAGGTTGTGGCAGCAAGGCAGGATTGGTTCAATATCAAGAAAATGATAAACACATTAGAGTATGAATAAGAAAAAATAATTTTAAAATATAGTCATTAAATTATGTAGGAAAAGTTTCTAACAAAATATAAAACTATGAGAAAAAGATTTAAAAACCTATAAATAATGTATTATTACTTAATATAGATTCTGTTATCTATAATAGAGAAATAGTGTAGGCTTTTCCAATTTAATCAGAGGCAAAATAAGTCCTTTGTCATTGCCATTGTTTGATAAAATTCTAGAAATACTGTAATGCTGGAGAAACTGAGGCAAGATAGATATTAATTTTTAATATTTTATTTGGATTTCTGAGAGGGAGAATCCACAGGATCCATTTTGGTCCCAGGGCTGATGTCTGAAAACATTCAGCATCAGCATCAGCAAGCAATGTGAGATTTCAATGAAATATATATATGTGGCTCCAAGATCAGGACCCTAAGACAAAGGCAGGGGATTAAGTCCAAACATTGAGAGTGGAAATTTCCAAGAAGGGACCATCAATCTGGTTCTGACAGGTTGGCAGGGTAGGACCATACATTTTTACAAATTAGGAGTAAAGGAGATAGTCAAACTAGACGCAGGAAATCTGGAGAGATAAGAGTTAGAGGATGTTAATTAGGTATCTGAGATAGGGCATTTGGAGTTTTATCTTTTGGAATGCCAGATCTCTATGGCCCTAGTAACCTCAGTCCTAATGGTCAGGAAATGGGATGGCAACCAGGAAGATTGAGGCAGAACAATTCAAGGAACTGAGGCAATTTAGGGAAACTGAGGCAGGACAATTGGGAGAAACTGTGGCATAACAATATAAGTTATAGTTATAAGAAAAAGAAAAGGAAGAAATAAGTATAGACAAAGAAGAAGCAAAATCACTGCTTTTGAGGATAATGTGATGATTTAGTAGAGTCAACTAAAAAATTAATTGAACATTTAACTTAGCTGTGTATTACTTAACCCTGATTGTCTTGCCCACTCCTGGAAAAAAAAAAATTTAAATGCCAGTCACTATGCTAACAGCACTACATTCATATTTGTTTAATTGAATGTAATTGTTCCATGTCTGACAACTCTAATGTAGGTTTAAAATGTCAATAGTAATAAGATTAATGATTTTTATATGGGATAGTTTGGAAATACAATTAACTAAATTGATATCTTCTGAAATTTTCTTTAGTATTTTAAATGCAGAAGCATAAGTCATATCTCATAGCCAATCATGTACTCAGAGTATCAAAAGCAACACTCAGCATTAACCAGGTGGGCAAATTTCCTCTCCAGAAAGGAAACAGCACAATGGAGTCAAGAAGATCCTATTGTAGGCCATACCAAAGTCAAATAAATTATATAGGGATGATATCCTCCTAAGGGGGAAGTGATTAGACAAAGTAATAAGACAAAATGCAATGTAAAAATTTTCTAATTATAGCAAGTAGTAAATTTTGAGAAAGCAACAGGATTAAGTTGTTTTTTTTTCTAAGGATTATATACAAATGCATATGAATGACTCAAATTTATCATGGAAATTCAGGCTTTGAGTATGTTTTAATTAAGGGTTTATGATTATGATTTTAAATTTATGAAAAACTTTATAGATCTGTTCATAAGTAACCTATAATGGGAATGGATTGCCCACTTCCCTATAAAGCAAAATAGGGGAAATAAATGGAGGGGATTAGTACAGCAGGTGGTTTATGGTGGGAATTGAATAAAGCAGATGTATTTCATTTTATGACTCAATCTTAGAGTAAATTTGTCTCTTTGCCCTATTAGAGTTTTGCAATGATCGATCAGACACATTTCCCTGATAGGTCCCTTCAAGAAATTTACTTTGAGGGATAAAGATGTTGTTACATCATTGGTAAGGGGGAGGCATTAGCAAATTATTGGATTTGCCACTTTCATCCCCAAATTCACCAACTTATGCCCAAGAATTAAGTCCCTCAATTCAACATCTCCTCTTGACCTCTCTTGCCATCTTGATTTCTCTTTTACTGACAAACTCTTCCCTCTGACTAAAAGGGGGAAATGTCAGGATCCCCATGTCAAGACCATGCCTCTTTTTTTTTTTTTATAAACTCCTTTCTTTACTATTAAAAGACACCATATTTTCCAGAGCTAATGTCCAGCAAACAAGCTTATGCCATGAATTTTGCATAATAACAGTCTTTTGCACTCAACTCTCAAACAAACTTTGCCATAGCAAAATCCCAGATTTGTTTCCTCTCTAGCCCCATGTCCTTAAAGACCTGCTGTGAACCATACTTATCTCATTGCTGTTATCTCAAAATGCCATGGTTATAGCTCAGTATATAACCGCTATTATATATATCAAACTTTGGCTTTACTAAATTGGGTCTCTTCCTACAGAGGCCCTGGCTCCTGTGCCTAGTTTCTTTCCTCCAATGGAATAGTTTTTTACTTATGATCACTGTTAACTCTTTGGTTTTCTTTTGTATTTCTTTCAATTTATTTTTTAAAGTTAAATGTAGGCGTGATAATGTCTGTGAGCTCATTGATATATTCAGAGTTAACAACAGTTGCATAATCTATGATTTTTTGGTCATTTGTTTTCAAAGTTGACAGAAACTATAATTTTAGTGAATAAAAGAAATATAATCATCAGATCTCTAAAAATCACCAGCCTTTCTGTATATTATCAACAAAACCCCACTGGAAAGAAATTCCATTCCAAATGACAACACTGACTATATATGTGATTATATATAAAATCAGAGTAATTATGTATAAAATGCATATCTAAATAATGAGAGTATTCATTGCTCATTTAACCATGCCAAAATGATAAAAATGATAATAGTACGTAAATTAATTTATATATTTAGTTCCATACCAATTAGACTACCAAAAGGTTACTTGCTATAACAATAAAAATAATAACATTTGGAGAAATAAAAGATCAAAAATCTTAAGGGAAATATAACACTCTCTCTGGGTTCACTCTCCCAACCAGCACTAACACTGGCAGTGTGGTTTCCCAGAAGGGTGGTTAAGGGTAATTCTGTGGGCAGAATACAGAATGCTGTGGGCAGAATGTTGGATGCTTTGAGACAAGAGTTCCATCCACCCAGCTGGGGGTCAGACATAAATCTTGTTTGGCCATGGATCCTGTTTTGCCCCCAGTCCAAACTCTACACTAATAAAATATTAAAAATTCTCTCTAATCTCCATCTTGTCTCAATTTCTCTGTCATTTCAGTCCTCTCCACATCCTTTTCCCCTGAATTTTGATTATATTGTTTTCTTCTAGATCTCCTTCCACCTGCTTTAGGTACCTCGTAGTCTCTTGCAGCATTGAAACTGATGTCACACCCTTCTCCCTATGAATGGATGTTACCAGGCCATCTTTTCTCTCTATACTCTCTTAGTATCATTAGCTCTCATGGGTTCTATTCAGTCTACGTCTCTCTCCTAAGATCCAGTCCCAATTACCAAATTGATTATTGTGCAACTGAAACTGAACTTATCTAGAATAGGATCAGTTTTTTGATCCTCTTCTCTTCTTAAATTCCCCATTTCTACAGAGAGCACCTCCCTTCTTCTAGAAGATAAGTTTGAAACCCCAGAAATCATTCTTCATTCTTCCCTTTCACTCAACTCCTCATATTTAACCAGTTGGCAAATTTTGCTAATATTTTAATAGTCGTTATATAAACTACCATTTTAGTCTAAGGCCTCATTAACTCTCAACAGTATTGTAAATGGTTTTCCTGCCTCAATTCTCTTTTTCAAATCCCTCTTCAATCAGGCGCCAAAGAAATATGAAGCTCTCTTGGCTCCCTTTAGGATTAAGTACAAACTCCTGTAGCATTTAAAACCTTTCAAAATCTGACTCAAGCCTACCTTTCCAGATTTTATTGCACTTTACTATCATTTTTGTACCGTCTGAGGTATGTTGGAGTCAGTTTAAACAGACTTTCAAAAACCAATAAATTAAATTTACATCCCATAAATCTGCAAATGGTACAAATAAATAGGGGTTAGATTAATTTGTTGATTGTTGAGACTTAAGAAAGTGTTGGAGAAAATGTTAATAATGCAGATTAAATTTATAAGTGTAAGTACATTTTTTGAGAGCCTGCCATTAAACATCTTCCTATTCTTTGAATAAAACTTTCCATCTACTCTTCCCTCAGTTCTGCTCACTAAAGTGGCATGTAAGATAGAAGGTTAACCCAATCCCTTCAATTACTAGTATACTTCTTACAATTATTTTGTATGTATTTTTCATATAAACGGTGTGGTTCTACATATAATCACACACACATAATACGCATACTATTTTTCCCAATAGAACTGTTTTTTCTTTCAAATTTTTGGTTTTGCCATTTAGCATTGGCTAAGAAATAGACTAGTTGATCAGTGGAATAGGTTAGGTTCACAGGACAAGATAGTGAATAAAAACAGCAATCTAGTGTTTGACAAACCCAAAGATCCCAACTTTTGGGATAAGAATTCATTATTTGATAAAAACTGCTGGGAAAACTGGAAATTAGTATGGCAGAAACTAGATATGGACCCACACTTAATGCCACATACTAAGATAAGATCAAAATGGGTCCATGATTTAGGCATAAAGAATGAGATCATAAATAAATTAGAGGAACAGAGGATAGTTTACCTCTCAGATTTGTGGAGGAGGAAGGAATTTGTGACCAAAGGAGAACTAGAGATCATTATTGATCACAAAATAGAAAATTTTGATTACATCAAATTAAAAAGCTTTTGTACAAACAAAACTAATACAAACCAGATTAGAAGAAAAGTAACAAATTGGGAAAACATTTTCACAGTTAAAGGGATAAAGGCCTCATCTCAAAAATATATAGAGAATTGACTCTAATTTATAAGAAATCAAGCCATTCTACAATTGATAAATGGTCAAAGAATATGAACAGACAATTTTCAGATGATGAAATTGAAACTATATCCACTCATATGAAAGTGTTTCAAATCACTACTGATCAGAGAAATGCAATTTTTTTTCATGTTTCCTTCCTTTTTTTTCTTTTATTAATTTTATAATTATACATTTTTTGACAGTACATATGCATGAGTAATTTTTTTATAACATTATCCCTTGTATTCATTTTTCCAGATTTTCCCCTCCTTCCCTCTACTCCCTCCCCTAGATGACAGGCAATCTCATACATTTTACATGTGTTACAGTATAACCTAGATATAATACATGTGTGTAAATCCAATTTTCTTGTTGCACGTTAAGTATTGGATTCTGAAGGTAGAAGTAATCTGGGTAGATAGACAGTAGTGCTAATATTTTACATTCAATTCCCAGTGTTCCTTCTCTGGGTGTAGTTGTTTCTGTCCCTCATTGATCAACTGGAAGTGAGTTGGGTCTTTTTTATGTTGAAGATATCTACTTCCATCAGAATACATCTTCATACAGTATTGTTGTTGAAGTGTATAGTGATATTTTGGTTCTGCTAATTTCACTCAGCATCAGTTCATGCAAGTCTCTCCAAGCCTGAGAAATGCAAATTAAGACAACTCTGAGATACCACTATACACCTGTCAGATTGGCTAAGATGACAGGAAAAAATAATGATGAATGTTGGAGGGGCTGTGGGAAAACTGGGACACTGATGCATTGTTGGTAGAGCTGTGAAAGAATTTGGCCATTCTGGAGAGCAATCTGGAATTATGCCCAAAAAGTTATCAAACTATGCATACCCTTTGATCCAGCAGTGCTATATATCCCAAGGAAATACTAAAGAAGGGAAAGGGACCTGTGTGTGCCAAAATGTTTGTGGCAGCCCTTTTTGTAGTGGCTAGAAACTGGAAAATGAATGGATGCCCATCAATTGGAGAATGATTGGGTAAATTATGGTATATGAAGGTTATGGAATATTATTGTTCTGTAAGAAATGACCAGCAGGATGAATACAGAGAGAATTGGAGAGACTTACATGAACTGATGCTAAGTGAAAAGAGCAGAACTAGGAGATCATTATACACTTCAATAATACTGTATGAGGATGTATTCTGATGGAAGTGGATATCTTCAACATAGAGAAGATCTAATCCAGTTTCAATTGATCAATCATGGACAGAATCAGCTACACCCAGAGAAGGAACACTGGGAAATGAGTGTAAACTGTTTTTGTTTTTCTTCCCAGGTTATTTTTACCTTCCAAATCAAATTCTTCCTTTGCAGCAACAACAACAACAACAACAACAACAACAACAACAACAACAACAACAACAACAACAACAATAACAACAACAAAATTCGGTTCTGCACATATATATTGTACCTAGGATATACTATAACATACTTAATATGTATGGGAATGCCTGCCATCTAGGGGAGAGGGTGGAGGGAAGGAGGGGAAAATTCGGAACAGAAGGGAGTACTAGGGATAGTGTTGTAAAAAATTACCTATGCATATGTACTGTCAAAAAATGTTATAATTACAAAATAAAAAAATAAAAAAACAAAAGCAAAAAACAAATTTTTGGTTTTGTATTCCCAGCGCTGAGTACAATGCATTAAAGTGTATTACAGGTTTGTTTTTTTTTTTATACTTTATGTATTTATAAATGCCATAGTTTATCAAAATAATTTGCAAAGGGATACATTTTTAAATATGTGAAATTTGTAGATTATTTTGTGAACTCTTTGGTGCAAGACCTGTCTCCCTAGCTCTTAGCACTGTATTTTGGTACATAGTAGTAATTTTCTTATTTGAAATTTGCAATTCTACATTTTTCTTCCATATATCTATCATTTGCACATCTTCAGGTTTTACTGGCTTTTATATAGTTATTATATACTAATTATACTGGTTTTACATAGACATAATAGAAGAATAGTATAATATTATAATTTCAATTAATTTATTGTGTACCTGCTATGTACCCTGTCCTAAGGGCTGGGGAGACCGGAAAAAAAAAAAAAAAAAAAAGAGAGAGAGAGAGAGAGAGAGAGAGAGAGAGAGAGAGAGAGAGAGAGAGAGAGAGAACACGAGAACCAGTCACTGCTCTCAAGAAGCTCACATGCTAATCTAACAGGCTTCACTTGTTAGCACGAATTTCTCCCGAAAAACAAAACAAAACAGTCCCCAAACTGAAGTTACATAGTGTTATAGAATGTAAGTTATATTTTCTAAGCATTGAGAAAGTAGAAATAATAGTGATTTAACTGCTTACCACTTGAAATGCATCTTCACATGCTTAGGGAGGATTGGAATTTAAATTTGCAAATTTTTCCTTTCAGTCTAAAAGCATCTCCTACTGGCTACACTTTGGCTCGTGTCGTCTTATTTTATTTTTCCTTAATCCTTCCAGTAGGCGTCAGTACTGAGTAGAAGGAAAAAAAACATTTTCTGTTTAGAAAAGTCTAATTTCAGTATGAAGAAATCATTTACTGGAGTCAAAAGTAATTGTACTTCTAAACTATTTTTAACAAGTTAATTTTATTTTTAAGATTTTTTAAATTAAAAAGAGACCGTGTCTCACTATCTTGCCCAGGCTGGAGTACAGTGGCTATTCACAGGCGCGATCCCACTACTGATCGGCACGGGAGTTTTGACCTGCTCCGTTTCCGACCTTGCCTTTCACCCCTCCTTAGGCAACTTGTGGTCCCCCGTTCCAGGGGTCACCAATTGATGCCGAACTTAGTGCGGACACCCGATCGGCATAGCACACGCAGCCCAGAACTCCTGGGCTCAAGCGATCCTCCAGCCTCAGCCTCCCGAGTAGCTAGGATTACAGGCGCGCGCCACCACGCCCGGCGGAGGTTTAGACTTGTATTTAGTTAATCAAGACTTCGGGGCTGTGACGTCACCCGAGGAGGCAGTCCTAAAATTAGTTTGCCCCTTTTTTAGAGCTTCACTAGGTTTCGCTGCGCTTGCGCCTACGTAATGACGTTATCTTGCGTGAAGCGGAACCGGGGCTTGAAGAGCACATGC
Source organism: Sminthopsis crassicaudata (assembly GCF_048593235.1). Classification (NCBI taxonomy): domain Eukaryota; kingdom Metazoa; phylum Chordata; class Mammalia; order Dasyuromorphia; family Dasyuridae; genus Sminthopsis; species Sminthopsis crassicaudata. Next base: position 337,813,553 of record NC_133618.1, on the reverse strand, counting down.
GTGGACTGGTTCTTTCCTTTTGTCTCGCGTCTTTGCTGTTGGCGCCATGGGTCATCAGCAGCTCTACTGGAGCCACCCTCGCAAATTCGGCCAAGGTTCCCGATCATGGTGAGTTCTGGCTCGACTTCTTGAGGAGACCTTTGCTTGAGCAGGGCAGTGTCTCATGGGGCCCTGGAGGCGGCGGGAGTGGAAGTGACGGGTCTTGTGGCCTTCTCGGCGTTTGACCCACAGTGATGAACATGGCGGCCCCCGGACTCGCCTGCCGTTTGAATGGGGGGATGAAGCTGGGAGAGGGTGGCCGCCATGAGTTGGGACTTTTGGCTAACAAAGCCTCCTTTTTTTTCCCCTCAGCCGCGTCTGTTCCAACCGGCATGGCCTAATCCGCAAATACGGCCTGAATATGTGCCGCCAGTGTTTCCGGCAGTACGCGAAAGACATTGGCTTTATCAAGGTAGGCGTCTGTAGTTGGGATCCCTGGCTAACCGCCTTGAAAATTGGTTTCTAGCGTCAAGTATTGTTTACTCCATGAAGAACATACTTTACCTAAATATGCTTTTGGGGCATGGAGTCCCTTTAGAGCCTTGTTAGGTAACAAATTCTCTTCTGCCATACAAAAATATGCCAGTTTGGGGCAATATTGAAGTATCTTGAGTTGCATTTAACTTTAGATCCTTTATCTTTTGTGTCATACACGCCACATGAATTTTGGACCTTTCTCTGACTGCTTTTGATACAAAAAAATTGCTAAAATAGAATGTTTTTTAAAATTAGGTTATACCAGCAGGTAAACCATATTTTAAAGGGGCACGTTCTTGGGTTCCCAGGAACACAAATTCCCAACTCTAGAATATTTAACTTATGCAGAAGGAAACATAAGAATGTGTCAAATTAATATAAAGTTTTTTGGGAGGAATCTAAACCGGTTATAATCAGAAGAACCTCTATTTGAAAGTCGCATTAAATTGTTGATAAGGAGTTAGGGGATCTGAAGGGTTAGGAAGAATGCATTCCAGGTATGGTGGAGTGGGTTGTATAAAGAATGGGGAAAGTACATGCAGGACAGGAAGTATATTGTAGTGTGATTATGGTCCTCTTGTTAAAGACTGTAAGACTAGAAGTAAGAAGTGCATACCCTTGACTGTACAATCAGACTGGTTAATGGGAAGGTAGTATTATTAGAGTACTTAAATAGAAATATATAGAAGAATATTTTAGTTTTCAGGAAACCCAGAGGTGTAGAGATTAAATGAAGAGAATTCAAGACGGGGAAGATCAGTGAAAATGCCCAGTATAACATGAGAAATAGAAAGGAGGCAAATCTCATTAAAGCAAAGAGTTTGGGAGGATTAGGGTAGCAAGAGTATAAGAAACCTAGAAGGATAAGAGGCCAGGTTGTGAAGTTTTTGAATGCCAAATATAATTTTAAATTTGTTCCTGGATATGAGGGAGCCACTGAAATTGAGTCTTTGATTTGTGGTGACATGATCTGATTGCTTTAGGAAGATTATAATCTCAGCTGATTTGTAGACTTGTGTTGAGAATGAAACGTAGGTTGGTAGCCTCTTACACTGGGATTACAGTGGTACGAACAATATAAATAAATAGATAAATAGGGAAATAATTAGGAGAGTGGTGATAATGGGTTCAGTTTTCAACTTTTGTAGAAATATGAATTTTAGATAATTATACTATATAATATCTATATATTTTATATAATGTTATATTTTAATATTTACTCACTTTTACATGTCCAATAATCAGTTGGAGAGATGCCAATTTTGAAATTAGGACTAAATCTTAAGTAGTATATGAATGATAATTGAATCTTTGGAAGCTAATGAAATCACTGAGTGAAATAGTATAATAGAGAGGAAACTGAAAGGGGATACTTGTGGGATATTCTGGAGTTGTCCCATGGGGGAATGAAAATTAGGGAGAGTTGGGCTCCTTGAGACTCAGGAAGGAAAACAAATTAACTGACAAAGTGTTGCAAATCTTTACTTTAGATTAATATTTGTAGAGGTTAAACCATGCTGGGTATACGATGAATATTGACTGAATGATTGTAATATAATTTTTTCTGTTTTGTTTTTTTCCAGTTGGACTAAGCTTCAATGACTTCCATTTTACTGGACTTTGGAGTTGATCTACCCACTTAAAAGATGGATCCTATTGTGCATACTATGCTAATTTACATATAATTAAACAAGGTCAAACCTCAGTTATGTTGATTTAGTGTGAACTTATTGACTCACTGAGAAATTATGCAAAATAAGGCAAAAACTATATGTATTAGTGTTGAATGGGATAAAAACAAATGAAGCATGGAAAATGTGTTTGCTTCTAGTTTGGCTTTGAATTTTCTCCTTATCAGATCTGCAAAATCTCCAGAGTTATAACTGAACAGGAATCTTCTTAACAAATAAGTGGCCATCCAGTTTTTTCTTAAAAGCAAAATTTCAGAGGGTGTTGCAGTGGGCCCTGAAGTCAGGACCTGAGTTCATATGTGGCCTCAGACACTTAACACTTCTACCTGTGTGACCCTGGGCAAGTCACTTAACCTCAACTGCCTCAGCAAAAAACAACTCTTCTGATTAAGGAGGTAATTATTATCTCCCAGGATTATTTTCTTAGTTGTATTTCTAATTAAAAAAAGATAACTATCAAAGATAACTTCAGGTTGCTTACTGGATGGCTAGAATGAGTACTTTTTTGTGCCAGCGTGTATTGAAACCAGGAACCCCGCATTTCTTTTTTTTTTTTTCCCCTTAAAGTGTGTTTGTAAAATCAGACACCTAGAAATAACTGCTTCAGTTTAATTATTAGAATAATACTAAGATACATCATAATAGTTTATATCAAGTTCCTTTTCCAAAACATTGAATTGTGGGGAAGTCACAATCTCTGCTTTAGGCAGTTAATAGATTTAAATTGCAGAAAAGATGGAATAGTTAAAGGCCAGATTATAAAAAATAATTCTAGAAGTGCATATATAAGTTTTAGAAAGCAGAATGAAAACAGGTCACATAATTGCAATAAAAGGCAGCTGTAAAGTACAACAGTATTGCTGAGTCTAGATGCTTACTGTAGCAGATGTAGACAGATTACTTGGTTTAGCGTTAGGTTCTGCTTTGGGACAAGATAAGATGTGACATAGGATAAGCTCAGTTTTTGTTACAAAATGGAATTTTAAGGAAAGTTCGGTAAGTGATTCTCCCCCTCCCTAAATAAGTTCTAAAATTAGGGAAATATAAAGGATTATTTACTGTTTACCTAACATTAGCATGAATAGTGCCCTACTAGTGCTAATAAGGGGAAAGCACTTAGGGTCACCAAAATAAGGGACTGCCAGATGGTGCTTCAGATGGAGTCCTTAGGAGCTGAATTTAAATTTGACCTAATGCTTCTTAGCTCAAAAAAGAAATTACTGTATTTTAGACTATTTTGCTCTGAAGTGTTCCTTAAGTAAGCTTTTCAAGAGGACTAAGTTGACTGAGCAAGAAAATTGAGACAAATCAAGAGAAAACTGCGTAGACTCCACCCGGAGCAGAGGTGAGTTTTCAAATTTCTATCCCAGTCTGAAGCCTGCAGAGTAATGAGGTCAGAAATGCCAAGTCAAAGAAAGCTATAGTTCCATCACTGGAAACAGCAAGAACTTACAGCTGATTGATAGGGTTGAGATTGAGTCCATCAGGAGTATACTCCAAAGCAGGCAATTCCATAGACTCAGACTCTAGAAGAATGGTCAATTTCCCTGTCTCACAGTATTTAGCTTTCCCAGAGATCTTTGAGTACAACACTTAGTATCCCAAGAAAGCAACAGGACCTTCCTTCCAGAAGTATGAAGAACCAACACTGAAGTCAAGTCAGGAAGCAGACTAGAATGAATCTTGGGAGTACTTGCATAAATCCAAAAGATTTGGCCACATTTCAACTAAAATTGCTAGAAGAGAAAGACTTTTAAAAAATCAAATTTTTACATGGTTATCAATGAGTGCTAGAGAGAAAAACTGGAAAAGAAATGAGAATTATGGAAGGATTTTCATATATAATTTAAATATTTTATACAGGTTTTAAGATAAGGTTTTAAACCTTATCTAAGCAACAAGTCACTAAAAATTATGAACCAAATACCAAGTCTTAAACTTTTAAAAATATTTTTCCCCACTTCTATGTAAAAACAATTCTTAACATTCATTTTTTTAAATTACAGCTTTTTATTTACAAAACATGCTTAGTTTTTCAACATTGACCCTTGCAAAACCTGCTCCAACTTTCCCCCAGGCAGGTAATTCAATACCTGTTATATGTTGCTTGAATTTTTTTTTTTTAATTTTTAAAAGAATTCCAACCTTTCCTCTCTTCCTGAGACAGTAAGCAAGTGAAAAATAGTGCTTTGATCTGCCCTTTGGATTCTACCACTTCTTTCTCTGGAGATGGAATTGTCAGATCATTGTATTGCTAAGAAAAGTTATTCCTAATTGAACATTGCACAGTATTGTTACTGTGTACTAATCTGGTTCTCATTTCATTTTGCAGAAGTCCATGTTTTTCTGAATTAAAATTGCTTGTAATCAAATAACCAAAGGGCAAAGTAAAAATAGAATCCACAATTAAGGTGACCTTGAAAGAAATCCCAAGCAACATAACCAAAATGCAGAATTTGGAAAAAACCCAACCCATTCACATACCTCTTGTTAAATTTTTATACCATCAGTAAGAGTAATTTTTAAAAGAAATGTTAAATTCTCCCCAAGATTCTTTCCATTTTGTATCTGAATTCTCTGAATTTATGATTTAAAATGTGGATCTAAACTCAGCCAATAACCATTTCCTACCCAAACCTCCATTTAAGACCAGCAAAAGCAAGTCATAGATTGATTCCTTCGCAGCCTGTACTTTGCACTTGCTCTACTATCTGGGTATCTACTGGTATGTGGATGAAAGCTCATCCACATAACACATAAAAGTGTTAATTGGAATATAAGCTCTTGAGGAATTGTTTTTCTTTCTGCTCATGTATCTCCATTTAGTACAAATGCTTAATACATTCTTTTTTTTTTTTTTTTTTTTTTTTTTTAAATTTTTTATTTTATTTTATAATTATAACATTTTTTGACAGTACATATGCATGGGTAATTTTTTACAACATTATCCCTTGCACTTACTTCTATTCAGATTTTTTCCCTTCCTCCCCCAACCCCCTCCCCCAGATGGCAAGCAGTCTTATATATGTTAAATATATTACAGTATAATTTAGATACAATAAATGTGTGTAGAACCGAATTTTTTGTTGCACAGGAAGAATTGGATTCAGAAGGTATGCTTAATACATTCTTGCTGATTGATTTCTATTCTGTTGATCTATTTTTCCGTTTTTTCCCTGATATCTTTTTGTTCAGTTTCAGATTTAATGATAGCTACTTTGTATTTTAAAATCTTCATGCTCCTTGGAATTCTTTCCTGTTTAGCAAATCAATGTGTTAAGATACAAGAGGAGAAAATGCTGGAGTTCTAGGGATAAATCTTGAGTGGTTGTGCGTTTTCATGTCCTATGCTCTAATTTTCAATATCAAGCAACTAGTTGATACCAATTAGCTATTAGAAAGAAGTTACCCCCCCCAAAAAAATCAGGGTTGACTCTCCCATTGCATATACAAAGTTCCTAGGGAAAGTGGGCTAAGTGGGCTCAAGCTTAAAAAAATAGTACAAAACATTCCCCAATCCTCATGTTCTTTCTTGGAGTGAACTCATATTGGACCTAAAAGTTACTTCACAACTCCTTGCTTTGGGAATCTTGAATTTAAACAGTAAATGTTAGCAATAGCCAAGTTCCTGCTTGTAGAGCATTCCCAACTGCTGGGCTGGATCTTTATTATTTTTAAAATAGTTCATTTTCAAAATGCATGCAAAGATAATTTTCAACATCCACCCTTGCATGAATCATTTTGGAACCTTGTGTTCCAAATTTTTCTCCCTCCCTTTCCTTAATCCCCTAGACAGCAAGTAATAAATAAAATAAATTGAAATAACATTAAATAAATAAAATGTTAAAACTTGTGCAATTCCATACATATTTGCACAATTATACTGCACAAGAAAAATAAAAAAATAAAAAAAAAAAAAAGAAAATAAGCAAACAAAACCCTTAAAATACTATGTTGTTATCCCACATTCTGGGTGCAGGTTTCTCTTCATCACAAGACTATTGGAACTGGCCTGAATCCACCTCATTGTTGAAAAAAAGCTATGACTATCAGAATGATGGGTCCTTTTCCCTTTTTTATGATCTTGGGTCGCCAAATACCAGTTCTACAATGAACACACATAGTGAGCAGCAAAGAATGCCATTAATCCAAATCAATAGCAAAACAGAAATCAGAAAAAGTATACATAGGAAACCAAATACCAGATGATAGAGTGAAAAAGGTCTCCCATTTGAAGTGAGATAAGTGAGCTCTACCAAGAGTATCTCAATGTCACTCCAGGGGAAAATTCCTTTAAGTCTCTAATGCCACTGGAGGGGATAGGGACATGATAGAGATTGCTAGCTTCTTCCCAGAGACTTATCCTCCCTTCAGAAACCTGAAATGGAGTTGGCTTCTTCTCTCTCAAAACTGGAAGGTAAAAGTGTCCAAAGTGTCTGCAGAGCCCAAGAAGACTGAACAGACTTCAAGAGCTCCAGAGCTCTCCTCCTGGATTCCCACTAATTCCACTCTACCTTTCACTTGGACAAGAAGCACACTGTTGAATTTGGCTTTGCATTCCTCTATGTGTTCTGATCATATCCAGTATTCACCCCTTTCCTTTGTGGCCTGTCTCTGCACTATCTGTACTTGGACTCCAAGGAATCAGCTATAACGTAAACTCCTCAGGCTTGTGTGGTTTGTTTTCAGAATTTTTCAACAAAGAGCCAGTTTTAGGAAAATGAATGGATGCCCATCAATTGGAGAATGGTTGGGTAAATTGTGGTATATGAATGTTATGGAATATTCTGTAAGAAATGATCAGCATGATGAGTATAGAAAGTCTTGGAAAGACTTCCATGAACTGATGCTGAGCAGAACCAGATCATTATACACTTCAACAACAATACTGTATGAGGATGTATTCTGATGGAAGTGGATATCTTTGACAAAGAGATCTAATTCAGTTCCAATTGATCAATATGGACTGAAACAGCTACACCCAGAAAAGCAACACTGGGAAATGAGTGTAATGAGTTTTTCTTCCAGGTTATTTTTACCTTCTGAATCTAATTCTTCCTGTGCAACAAGAGAACTGTTCAGTTCTGCACACATATATTGTATCTAGGATATGCTATAACATATTTAACATGTATAAGACTGGCTGCCATCTAGGGGAGGGGGTAGAGGGAAGGAAGGAAAAAGAACAGGTGAAGTTCAAGGGATAATGTTGTAAAAAGTTACCCATGCTTATGTTCTGTCAATAAAAACTTATAATAATAATAAAAAAACAAAACAAAGAACCAGTTTTAGTACCCAAACCCTCTCTATCTGTCCTTGGCTATAGTGATGGTTTACAGTAGTAAACCATCTATACAAAAACAGTTTTTAAGTATTACATGGAATTGATCAAGGATACATACTATAAATAAACATAGCTGGGTGGTTATAAGGATGAATAAGAATTCTTGTTCCCAAGAATCTTATACTCTTATCTAGTTATGGGAGTGAGAAATGTGTGCCTATGTATATAAATATAGTGAATATTATAAGAGTAGTACAAGCATAGCTGGGGTTCAGAAAAGAGAAAGGTTATATTTGAGTGAGATCAAGCTTTATGGAGGAAATAATTGGAAGCCATTAAAGTTTTTTGAGCAGGGATTTGAGATGATCAATTGTGCTTTATTTATGCCATTATGATCAGTTATATTTGTAATACTTATTTTTATTCTGTTATATCTAATTGATTTATGCAATATTTATATTGCATATAAATTCTGGGTCCTGTCACTTGTTTGCTTTGTTATCTTAGGTTGCTTAATCACAGTTTCTTCTGTAAAGTGGGAATACTTATACTATCTGACTTAAAGATTGTTTTGTCCCGATTTTACCACCAGGGGCAGCCAGGGGTCTTCAGAGTACCATGGGATACAGCCAGCTATATTGAGAAGAGTCAGGAGCCAGAGGAGTGGGAAATAGAAGGCAGCTTTATTGCCGATCAGTTACATGTTCAAGAACTCCTCTCTCTGCTTCTCTACCTACCTCCTTTTTTATACCCTATAGCTCCCAGTGCCATGTATAGGCTTAAAGAACTATAGCCAAGTTAAAGCTGGGGAGGTCTCCTCAGATCTTTGTGCTTGCAGCTGTGCATTCATCACCAGTCGAGGTATTCTTATGTATAAGGGCAAACACTCATTCCTCAGCCATGGTCAAGGATCATAGTCTGTTTGATGGAAAGCGCCCTGAATACATGCACAATGAGGTCTGTATGTACCGATACCAGTCCTATTTGTACCCATTCTTATTCAGTACTGTTATCTATCAACCTGATAATCTGACCCTGCACTAATCCAGCTTGGCATTTTCTCATTTTCTTAGGCCAAGCCTTCAACAAAGCCTCTAACACTTTTTGAGGAGACATACTTTGTAAAAATGCTATATTTGTATATGTTCTTATTATTATATAGAATGCTAAATTTAAAAATTCTTAATAGTTGAAAAAAATATTAAAACATTTTAAAAATAGACATGAGCCATTTCAAATAACCAGAGGAAAATATTCAACCCTATGCAGTCAAAAACAATAAGTATATTTTTGCATCATAGTATATATGATTTGGACATTTCTCTTCCCTTAGTATTTTATTCACCTGTTGTGCCACAGTTCTCTTTTAATGTCCTGACCCAGTTTCCCTAATTGTCCTATTCAGTTACTCTGTCTCAGGTAACTATTCCCCCCCCTTTTTTTTTAAATTTTATAATTATAAAAATTTTTTTGACAGTATATATGCATGAGTAATTTTTTAAATAACATTATCCCTTGTATTCATTTTTCCAAATTTTTTCCTCCCTCCCTCTACTCCCATACATTTTACATGTGTTACAGTATAACCTGGATACAATATATGTGTGTAAATCCCATTTTCTTGTTGCACGTTAAGTTTTAGATTCCGAAGGTATAAATAACCTGGGTAGATAGACAGTAGTGCTAACAATTTACATTCACTTCCCAGTGTTCCTTCTCTGGGTGTAGTTGTTTCTGTTCATCATTGATCAACTGGAAGTGAGTTGGATCTTTATGTTGAAGATATCCACTTCCATCAGAAATATCTTCATACAGTATTGTTGAAGTGTATAGTGATCTTTTGGTTCTGCTCATTTCACTCAGCATCAATTCATGTAAGTCTCTCCAAACCTTTCTGAATTCATCCTGCTGATTCCATTTTAATGTTAGGATAAAGGTTTTATAGCTTAGATTTTAGGCTATACTTATTCCCTCTTAATGCCTGATGGAATAAAGGTCTTTATCCACTTTAGACATCATTAGAATATCAGGAGCCTCTCTAGTACCTCCCATTATGTCATCCTCCCCCCAGTGGTGGTCATCCCCATCCAGGTACCTCCCCCATTATATCATTGTTACCCCATAAAAGAATGCTGTATCTCATATTCAGTGCTGGATTCTTTGAGACGATAATCTTGTTCAGCCCTGGGACCAACCATGGATCCATTGGTCCCAGTAAATCTCTCCATTTAATAAATTCTGTATTGAATACTCTCTAATCTCTGTCTTGCTCAGTTTCTTCGGCATTACATACCTATGTACTCTCCATGTTTTATACAAAGAGTTTGCTAATTTTTTTTTTATAGAAAGCTTTTTATTTTCAAAATACACGCATGTTTTCAATATTCACCCTTGTAAAACCTTATGCCAAATTTTTTTTCTCCCTCCCTTCCCCTTTTCCCTCTCCTAGATAGCAAGTAATACAATATATGTTAAACATGTGCAATTCTTCTACACATATTTTCACATTTATCATGTTTGCTAAATTTTTGCTTGCTGAATAGATGAACTCAGACTTTGCCATAATTATTCATGTTGCCAATGAGATAATTTTCAAATTCATGTCATTATTTGTGAAGAGAGTGAAGTAAAATAAATGAAAAAGACATAAGTGAAAGGTCTCCACTAACAAAGAAATACAATAGTAAGTATGTACTTGATAAGTGCTCAGAAGTTCTTCAGATCCAACCACTATGGAGAGCAATTTGGAACAATGTTCAAAAAGTTATCAAACTGCGCTGCCTTTGATCCAGCAGTGCTACTACTGGGCTTATATCCCCAAGAGATCTTAAAGAAGGGAAAAGGATCTGTATGTGCCAAAATGTTTGTGGCAGCCCTTTTTGTAGTGGCTAGAAAATGGAAATTGAATGGATGCCCATCAATTGGAGAATGGTTGCGTAAATGTGGTATATGAATGTTATGGAATATTATTGTTCTGTAAGAAATGACCAACAGGATGATTTCAGAGAAGCCTGGAGAGACTTACATGAACTGATGCTGAGTGAAATGAGCAGAACCAGGAGATCATTATACACTTCAACAACAATATTATATGATGATCAATTCTGATGGATATGACTCTCTTTAACAATGATATGATCCAACCCAGTTCCAATTGTTCAATAATGAAGAGAATCAGTGATGAAGAGAGAGAACTATGAGAAACGAGTGTGGACTACAACATAGCATTCTCACTCTTTATATTATTGTTTGCTTACATTTTTGTTTTCCTTCTCAGATTTTTTTACCTTCTTTCTAGATCAGATCTTGTGCAGAAAGATAACTGTATAAATATGTGTACGTATATTGTATTTAACATGTATTGCACTACCTGCCATCTAGGGGAGGGGGTGAGGGGAAGGAGGGGAAAAGTTGGAACAGAAGGTTTTGTAAGGGTCAATGTTGAAAAATGCATATGTTGTGTAAATAAAAGAATTCTACATTCTTACCCTATTTCCTCCACTTATTTACTTAGTGCATCATATAAGAAGAGACTGAGTCTCCTCTTTTGTAAAATGTTGACCTATTACATTCAATAGGTATATATTGAGCAGCTAGAGGATTGGGGAAGCTCTTTTCTGGTAAGAAATAACATTTCATACTAATGTAACATCTAACAAGTATGAAACGCTATGCTGAATGTTATAACCTCATCCTAATTTAAATAATGCCTTGATTTAAAAGAATTTAGTTTCTCTCTGGAGAGTATACTGAAATTATTTTATAAATGACTTTTTGACTATAATTGTATTACCTATTAAATAAAATAGATTCCCTCAAATGTGGAAAGATTTCAGTTATATTATAAAATTTGAGTGAGCTAGTTCACCAAACCACTGACGGCATAGAACCTTAAAAATTCTTCATGTTATTACAGCTATTGCATTTTTCCTTTGTTTCCTCTGTGAAAATCACAGCTTCTGACCTGAGACAACAGGTTATAAAGAAAGCAAGTGTTCAAAAACTATTCTTGAATATGAACATGGCATTTTTTATTAGACTGAAGGTAAAAAGTCTGTGATTAATTATTGTAAAGGGCTGAAACTGAATTGATGTACTGAGGTCAGACAACAGAGCTCTTAAGGCTGATTATCAATTGGACAATACTCTATTAGCGTATGCTTTGAAAATGGCCCTTCCCACTATTTTGTGCTGGTAAAATCTTTTGGTGTATACAGAAAATTATGGGGAGGAATAGGGGGTGGAATAAGACAAGACAGAGTCACTTTGGGCGGTAGAAAAAGAGAGGAGAGGACATGCAGATTCTGCCTCTATCCAATTCACTTCTACTCCTAAGACCAAGAGTAAAGACCAAGGATTTTTGCTTATCCTGACTCGGTCTTCACATTTGGTGCCCAATGTGTGGACCAAGGACCCTATTTTCACTGAAGAAGTCCCCCGGTGACCAGGAAATTGGGTGAGCATTTTAATAGACAAACAGGGAACTTTGTTAAGGGCTAAACTAGTAATCTTTTCTAGCTGAAATGAGGCATATATTAGGAAAAGATTCTCCCCCACAACCCCACCCCAAAGATCACAGGAAGCATACTCAGACTGATAAAGAGACAGGGTTTAATTATGACTTGGGTGAAGTTTGATGGATTCGTGGATACATTAGAATGTATGTCCCCTTGGTTCTTCAATGAAGAAGATATAGGGGCAGATAATTGGAAACTAGTCACTGAATGGTATTTTGGACAGAGAGAAATTAAAGAATTGATCCCTGAGACAAGCTGGGGGAAGGCACTGATAGATATTAGTTTAGTTCTATGGTCCCATCCTCTGTGAAGGTGGTTCAGTCCAATTTAATCTTCTGACACCCCTTTGTTTAAGCATGCTATCAAAGTCTCTCCTGGGTGTTTTTGTAGGGCTAGATCCTGTGTTCAAAGAATTTTTATATCTATATAGCTGTATATTTCTATATAATTTACTTTCTAATTTTTCTATTAAAAACAAGGCTGCCAATTCTGCCATATTTAAACCTTTAAAAGCCAGTCAAATCCCAAAGGTCCCCTAATTGCTAATGAAACTATGGAATTTTCTTGAACAGATACCTCATAGACTTTAGAGCTTTTTTCTTTTTCTCAAAGTTTTTAGACTTGTTTTCTGTCAAGAGACCTCTATTTGTACTCATTTAGTAACATCATTTATACTCACATAGACTATGCCAAGAACCTATAGAACCTTAGATGAAATATTCAGAAACTTAAAAAAAAATTCTATTTTATTTTACTTTGTCCCTTGTGCTCAGAGTACATCTAAAAAAAAATGTCAAAACTTTATTATATTCTATGGTGAGATGCAAAAAAATTCATATACAAAGTATTCTTTAAAAGCAAATGAAGTAAACAACCCCCTAAAAGAATGTTTGACCTCTGGGTAATTTACTGACATTTTTCTCTTTATCCTCAACATGGTTTTTTTGGCAAATTATTTGTGGCCAGCTTCATAGGAATATGTTAAAATGAAGGTTTTGCAAAGAAACTATGTATTATTCACTTGTCCCTAGTAAAAATTTCAAGTGCAAAATATACAAGAATATATAGAAATAATTGTGATGAAGACAGAATAAAAAACTATCAAACTTGTTAAGACAGATGGAAGGAGAATAAAAATATGATGAATTACACAAAATTCTAGAACCTTAACTGTGAAATTGAAAATTATAATAATGAAAGGTTTTCAGAAAAAGGGCATAATTTTAAAAACTAATATCTATTAAGAATGAATATATCTTTTCTGCTTTGCATAATAAAAAAACCCTCAAAGAAAGCTTGAATGAAGTCATACTCTTAAAGATAGCCTTTCCAATTGAATGTGACAAATTTAATTCAACAAATATTTATTAAGCATCTACTATGAGCATGGTACTGTTCTAAAAAGGGCTCATTTTTTTTAAAAGGACATTTTGAGTAATGACTTCCAACATGTATGTGATTCATTTTAAAAATAGGTCTTTTCCATACTCTAAACCTATTTTAGCGGCAATAACACAAGAAATTTTAAACCGCTTTCCTTTTTTATTATTCATTTTTCCAATATGAACTCCAATTGTGATGTTTCCTTTTCCTTTGACAACTCCCCTTCTACTTTCAGGGCCCTACCCTTTTCTAAGACATGTGCTTAAATTTTAACTTGGTGCTGCTCTTCCTTTTTGGGGATTCTTCCTTACTCAGCTGCCTCAGGAACTTCTGGTTCTTCTGGAGGAATTTCTTTTTCAGTAGAATCCTCTTGTTCCACAGGAGGAGAAGGCGGTAAATCAGAAGGGACATCTTCCATAAGAGTATTCTGTACCTCATCTTGGGGGGGCTCTAGCTCATCCAGAGGTTTTTCTTCTATGGGAGAAGTCTCTGTTTCAGCAGGAGGAGACTCAGATTCAGGTTCCTGAGGAACTTCTTCCTCAGGATCATTCTCGATGGGTTCTTCAACAGGAGCTTCTTCCACAGGGACTTCTTCCATAGGAGCAGCCTCTACTTCTTCAGAAGGAGGCTCTGATTCCTCAAGAGGAGCTTCTTCCACAGGGGCAGCCTCTACTTCATCAGAAGGAGGCTCTGACTCATCAAGAGGATCTTCTTCCACAGGGGCAGCCTCTACTTCATCAGAAGGAGGCTCTGACTCGTCAAGAGGATCTTCTTCCACAGGGGCAGCCTCTACTTCATCAGAAGGAGGCTCTGACTCGTCAAGAGGATCTTCTTCCACAGGGGCAGCCTCTACTTCATCAGAAGGAGGCTCTGACTCGTCAAGAGGAGCTTCTTCCACAGGGGCAGCCTCTACTTCATCAGAAGGAGGCTCTAACTCTTCAAGAGGAGCTTCTTCTACAGGGGCAGCCTCTTCTTCAGCAGGAGCAGCTTCGACCTCATCAAGTTGAGTGTCTTCCATAAAAGAAGACTTCACTTCATCAGAAGGCTCTTGTTCCTCTTGTTCTTCCATAGGAAAAGTCTCTCCTTCAATGGGAGACTCTATGTCTTCAAGACAACCTTCCTCAGGAGGAAATTCTTTTTCAGCAGCAGGAGGAGATTCTAGTTCCAAAGAATTCTCTTTGTCAGAAAATTCAAGTTCGGCAACAGGAGGCTGTCCTTCTTCATGAACTATTTCTTCCACAGAAATATTCTCTAGTTTTATAATGGGTGATATTGAGCCAGTTTCTTCAGGGCCTTCAATGGCTGAGGCTTTGCTATCCTGGGGAGAGAAAGTTTTGCTAGCTGTAGCACTTCCCCTGGCAGAGGATAGTTTGCTAGCCTTAGTACTTGTTCTGCTAATAGCTTCAATACTTCCTGGGGGACTGAAACTTTTGCTAGCAGTAGCACCTCCCCTGGCAGAGGACATTTTGCTAGCCCTAGCACTTGCCTGGGAAGAAAAAGTTCTACCAGCAGCTTCAGTACCTCCTTTGGCAGAGGTGACTTTGGCATTTCCTGGGGAAGAGAAAATTTTGTTAGCAGGAGCACTTCCCCTAGCAGTGGATGTTTTGTTAGTCCTAGCACTTGCCTGGGAAGAAAGAGTTCTATTAGCAGTAGAACTTCCTCGGGATATCCTTGACTTCATTTTAGTTTCTTCAGTATCTTCCACTGACTGGCATGATGAATCTCTTTTGCTACTAGCAGTAGGAAATCCCAGTAGCTCTATGTCACTCATTCCAGTCTGCTTGTCCACCATTTCTCTGCATATGCCATAGTAGGCCATAAGACCCCAGTCTCCAGTGCAACTTGTCTGCTGAGATCTGTTTATCAAGCAATAGCTCCGGGATCTGATTAAGGGAATTTCATGGTCTATACAAGGATGAGAAACTTGTTCAATCTCAGATTCAGGGATAAAAGCAAGTGTCCCTCCACCATCAACTAAGCCTTCTCCAACTGGTTCACCACACTTCATTTTTCCTCCCCCACTTGATTCCCCAAGCTTAGATTTTGTTGATAAAATTTGTCCCTCCATTCCTTTTAGTCCCCCTGCTTTAGGTTCCTCTGTCTGCTGAAATTTATCTATTAATTCTTGTCCAAATTTTCTCTTCTGCCAGGTTTGTTGAAGCTGAGAAGATAATCTCATGTTATCATATTCTTTAGTAGAATACTTTGCTTTGCTTTCAAGTATATTACTATGACTAAAGACAGCTTTTGGTGTAGACAGTTGTGACAGGTATTTCTTTTTATCAATGACATCTGTTTGCTGGCATTTGTCTACCATTGGTTGAGAAGGTTTCCTTCTTTTTCTCATTTCTTGCCTCCCCGCTGAAACAGAATGATCATGTTCATTACTTTCTTCCATTGCCAGGGTTGATGATTTCAATTTGATATTATTTCTTAGACTACTTATTGTCAAATTTCTCCAAAGTGTCAGGTAGTTAATCCTTTGATTTTCTTTGTGATGGATTGATCACAAGTGATTACAGTCTGTCTTACATTCTTGTTGGTTCCCACTTTATTCAATAAGCCTCTTTCTGGTTTAATCTCTGTTATGAACAGTCTCACTTCTAGAAGTTTCCCTCAATGGTCTATGACATCACTGTTATGTCTACCTATAGGGTTCCATAGTATTCTCAGGTTCTCATCACCTTAGTATACATTCATAAGTGTTAGCTGCTAGCTGCTGACATTTTAACTCTGAAAGTAATCAAATAGTAAAACATGACATTCTCTTCTAAGAAGAATCTTCAATTCTGGCATTTTTAGTTAGTTAGGGAAGAAAAATTTGATGGTTCAATCCAATGTCTTTTCATGTTCACACTGCTGAAGAGAGTTGTATTAAGTAGATTCAATAGAATTTTATAATCTGTTTTCTGGAAGGGAAAAAAATTCTGAAAATTCATATTTGAGAATATTTTTTATCAACATAAGTTTGAGGAAAAGGAAAACAAGTTGAATTACTAAAGTTCTAGTTTCCATGGTGTGAAAGTGAGTGAATTCTTTTTATTTTTTTTTTTATTTTTAAGTTTATGTATATTTAACTCTCAGGATTCACAACCTTTGACCATCTAAATATATAGAAAAATATGTGCTGTGTTTGGTCAAATTGTGATGTAAATAAGTATACTTGTGTATCATTTTATAAAATAGTTTCAATGAGTATAAGAATTATTTGAGATGATTATAAGTGAAATTGAATTCATTTATTGAAATGGTCAATTTTCTTCTCAATAAGAGGCAATGATTCTAAGGAAGAGGAAAAAAACCCACCTTTTCAAGGGCATTAATAAATAATTTCAAAAACAATGTATTCTAGAATAGGCTTGATTTAAGGTAGTCTCCCTATAATTTAGGTTCAGTATGGGAATGAGATTAAGACACTCACAGATCATTCAAAGAAATTTACTTAGCCAAAGTAGAGGAAGGATATTCAATAGAAATTCTGTAATGAATTGATTCAATTGACTGAAATTCCCCTGCCAGGGATTACTAACACATGATATCATGCATGATACCATTAGCCAAGTCTCCAGGCAGGTTATTTCATACTTAGGCAACCAAGAAATGATGTCAATATCCTAAGCCTTTAATTCTCTCAACTAATCAAATGTCAAGGACAATTGGAATACCTTTTAAGGAAAAAAATGATAAAAACTGTGTAACTTATATGGAGGCGCTAGAATATTGCTTCCACCATACCTTACTTTTTGGAGAACCTCCCCTCTCTTAAAACAGGAGTGAGGACCATCCAGCCTGTGGGCCATATAAGGCCAATGAAACCATTTACTAAGATAAACGGAAGTGATGATGACCTGAAAGCTAGATACAAAAACCTCCCGCTGTTTCATTTAGATAATTTTGCATGACCCTTAAATGTTATAAATGTCTAAATGGCCTTTTGGTAGAAAAAAAGGTTCCCCGCCTCAGTTTTAAATGATGCTTCAGAGTTGTAAGAATCCTGCTATAGGCAGCACTGAAGGAGGAAAAGAAAAACAAAAACAGAAGGGTAGTGAAAACAAAACAAAATAGTGTTAACAGCTCCCTAAAGGCATGACAGTAGAGGAGAATGAACAAGAGAAAGCCTGGGCTGACCTCCCCCAATCCTCTTATACTATGGAAAGACCAATTTCCTCAGCTAAAGATCTGGTTTAAGTGATAGTGCCAAATCTTTGCAGTTCACAATAATTCTTTCAAAGTAAAGAAGTCAACATGAATAGGAGCAGTACCAGGAACATCAAAGCTACAATGAAGATGATGACACTTCCTGCATAGTCATTTAATCCTCATCACAGGTAACAGAAAATTGTTCTGTACAACCACCAACTTAGTGTTCCTTTGCCTACCTGCCAAGAACCTCCCCCTCCTTGGGAGAACCATGGTTGAAGGGAAGAGAATTTAAAAGTTTTGCTCCATCAGAAGACTCTGAGGGACTGTTCCTCTTTCTCTATGGGAGCCTCCCTCCTTTGCCAAAAAACAAGCTCCCTTCCAAAAGTGCTACCCCTTAGTCCTATAAACCTTCTCTGGGGAAGAATTATACAATGACTGCTGGATATTTTACAGGCAACAATGCAGAAGCACTTTTTAAACAGTAAGCAAAGTGCTATAGTAACCTTGCCTATTCTACTGTATCTGCTGAACCCTGTGAATCTTCCCATTCTGCTGATGACCCAGCTTCATGGCCAGGGTCACTGTTGCTAGAGTCTCCTCACTACAGCTGACTCAGTTTCAACTGCTACTCTTCTTGTACCAGGGATTAAGTGCTGTCCCAGATACTGCCACTGACTCCTATAAGGGATCTGAACAAATGGTATTCTTGGAGCCCTCTTTTGCTAGGGCATAACTGTTCTGCTATGATGGAGCAGAGTGTTGCTTTAGGCCTGTGATGCTATTGCTAGGTTGGACTCTACCTCCCTGTACTAGAGTAAAAATTGTCTTCCCATTCTTGGACCTGATTCTTTGTCTTCCTTTCTTCTTTCCCATCTTGTGCAGAACAGAGTACTGCTGTAGCTCTGTGCTGCTTCTACTGGGGCATGACTCTACCATCCTATATTGAGGTGAAAAATATCCTCCCCCTTCATGCCCAAGTGAGACTCTTATCACCCCAGGCCAAGAGCTGTATGTTGCATAGTCACTGCTATTCTATGGCAGTATCACTGGGATAGGGTACTCTTGGGAAGAGGGGGAAACTCCCTCCACTAATGCAAGCTCCAAATCTTTTTTGCAACTGAAAGTATTACAGAGTGGCTTTGAACATTGAGAAGCTGAGTGATTTGTACAGAGACACATAGCCGGTATTTGTCAGACATGGGATTTGAACTCATGTGTTCTTGACTCTTACAAAAGCCTAAGACACACTGCCTCTCTGATTCAAAGAATGTGAAAGTTTAAAATTAGAATTCTGAAGTAAAAAATGACCACGATTCCAAAATTTGCTTGCATTTCATTTTTATAGAATTTCCATTTAGTTTGTGGCAGCCCTTTTTGTAGTGGCTACAAACTGGAAACTGAGTGGATGCCCATCAATTGGAGAATGGCTGAATAAATTGTGGTGTATGAATATTATGGAATATTATTGTTCTGTAAAAAATGACCAGCAGGATGATTTCAGAAAGGTCTGGAGAGACTGATGCTGAGTGAAATGAGCAGGACCAGGAGATCATTATATACTTTAACAACAATACTATATGATGATCAATTCTGATGAATGCGGCCCTCTTCAACAATGAGATGAACCAAATCAGTTCCATTTGTTCAATAATGAAGAGAACCAGCTACACCCAGCGAAAGAATTCTGGGAAATGAGTGTGAACCACAACACAACATTTCCAATCCCTCTGTTTTTGTTTGCTTGCATTTTTGATTTCTTTCTCAGGTTAATTTTACCTTATTTCTAAGTCTGATTCTTCTTGTGCAGAAAAATAACTATTTGGACATGTATACATATATTGTATTTAATTTATACTTTAACATATTTAACATGTATTGGTCTACCTGCCATCTTGGGGAGGAGGTGGGCGGAAGGAGGGAAAAAGTTGGAACAGAAGGTTTTGCAGGGGTCAGTGCTGAAAAATTACCCATGCATATATCTTGTAAATAAAAAGCTATAATAATAATAATAAAAAGAATTTCCATTTAGAAAGTAATTTCTATATTAGGTTGGTTGTTGTCCTTGATTCTCAAAGACAACCAAAATGACATCACTATGTTAATGATGAGGTGCAAATGATGAGGTGCAAATGATGAGGTGCGAGAATAGAGAAAGAGAAAGAGATCTCTTAACAGCAATGGTATTCCCTTGGCCGGTGGCAGGCTTTGCGAGAAAGAATCGCAAAACCCAATGAATACAGGCATGAGGTTTGTGACAGAGAATGGGATGTCATTACACCCCGAAGCCAGCTTGCTAGGAAGACAGACTTCTTAGTGGGCGAGGAATATAGCAAAGGTGGGTTACACTAAGAAGAAAATATCTTCAACAGTGGGCAAGGTCCTGTTAGGACTTCTGCAAAGATAGATTGACCAATTCTTGATTATATTGGGTAAATCTTTGTCTGAGGCTGGGGAGCAGTTTGAGCCACTTAATAGAGGAATATTGACTATGATATCTCCAATTGAATGAGATTACTTAGGGTCTTTCCCTATGGATAGAAGGGTGTACTCCTCTCAGGGCAGAGCTTGAGACCCTGAATCACCTTTCTCTCACAGATTAAAGGGGACAGTTTCAGCCCCTCCCCAAAAGGTTACAGGGGACACAACTTACATCATTAAAAGTCTCATTAAAATGTGTCTGACTAGAGCTGATTAGACCAATGTGAGCTTGGAATGCTCTGCCACAGACCAGTGTGAGTTCTCCAAATCACCTTCTCAAATTTAGGCTGAAAAAGCCTTCAAAGTAATTTCAATTGGGAGACCTTGTTCTGATCAGTTCAAACTGCCCCCAATCCCCAGCAAGATCTGCTCATAAAATAAGTTTCTGTTTACTCATTTCTCTGCAAAAGTCTGGAGTAGGGCATAGCTGCCTGCCAGCATTCCTGTCTGCTGAGAAGACATTCTCTTCTCAGTGCCAGCCTCCATTTCCCTAATAGACTTTGGCACTGAAGAAGTCAGTTTTTCTAGCAAAGCTGATTTCTCATTCAACAATAAACTAAAATTTTTGCCACCCTAAACACTTTGGTTTGTGAATTCTTTCATGAAGGATCTGTGTCAAACAAAAAGGGATTTCCATAACTCTCTGTCACTAGAACCCCATCAGGCTCACAAGGGTTAATTGCTAAATTTTCACTGTGTGAACATTTACTACTATGCAAAGAGACTTGATCAAAATCAGGCCTTGATTTATTGTTTTGTTGATTAACTAGACTTAAGAAAGTGAAAGAGAAAATGTTAATAATGCAAATTAAACTTAAAAATATATTAAATGAACATTTTGGGGGAGATTTAGCCACTCATTTACCAGCATTCTACTCAAGTATTGCTTTGTTAAGCTCCCATCTAAGTGATGGTGTTTAGAGTGGTCTAGATTCCTGGTGGTCTAGAGGTTAGTAGCTATAAGAGAGTTAAGAATCCCCTTTAAATTGGCCGCAGATTGTAGGAGTGAAAGAATTCACTCATTCCCGAATATTAGTTGTAAAATGAAAAATTATTGTTAGATAGAAATCAGTTTAACCAGAGACTGACTTCTATAGTGGCAGATCTATGGAGTTTTGTACTGAGAATGCAGTTCTCAGTGGACAGGAAGTCCTGATAGCTGAGTGAGCTACTGAGGTCCATCTGCAAAGACTTTAGTTGATGGAAGTTTATTATATTGGGTATCTTAGTAGGGAGTGGGAAGCCGAGCAGATCAGAACCAGCGGTGCATGGGTAGCCCAAGCAAGTCAGAATTGGGGTGGGGACAAGCCCGGATCTCCTATTGGAATTCAAAGAGATGCTTTTTGACCAGGACTTGTAATGGAATCAAAGGCTCTGGCATCCTGGAAAGACAACTTGTTTGGGGAGGGTATGCCTCAGCCAGGAGGGGCTGGGAATCTGAAAGGAATCACAGATCAATAAGAAATATAGTTCTTAAGGGGGCCTCAACCCATTTCATAAGCAGCTACATAGCACAGTAGATAGAACACTGGACCTCAAGTCAATGAGATCTAATTTAAGTAAATGCTTGTTCCCTCCCCTCTTCCCCATCATGTCTGATGATGCAGATTTTAAAAGGCCCCCTAATTTCTTGCCCTCATATAGTCAAGAAACAAATAGTTCTGGAATATTCCCTCCTCTCCCATTTAGAGAGCCAATATTACAATGAAATTAGAGGTTTAGAACTCCAATTCTGCACTTGTAAAGGGCACTTTCTCCTAAGTTCTCTCTTAGAACTGCTTCTACTGATCAAAACATTTATTAAGCCTATAATGTGTGCCAGATACTGCCCTCAAAGTACTCAGTCTCATAGAGAAGACAACATGCAAATATATACAAACAATTTATATACTGGACAAATAGGAAAGAATTGAAGGAAAGCACTAGATTAGGAGTTGAGAAAGGCTTCCTTTAAAAAATTAGTTTTAGTTGAGGTTTAAAGGAAGTCATAGAAATCATTAGGCAGACATAAGGGAGAGTAGTATTCCAGGTACCAGGAAAGCCAGAGAAAATGCTTGGAGGGTTGGCAGGTCTTGTTCATGGAAAAGCAAGGAGGCTACTATTTGACTGAAGAGTACATGGTGAGAAGTAAGATATGAAAAAACTGGAAAGATGGGCTGGGGATAGGATATGAAGAACTTTGAATGCTCAAAAGAGCATTTTGTATTTAATCCTGGAGTTGATAGGGAGCTATGGGGTTTATTGAGAAGGGAGGTGACATAATCAGACCTCTATTTTAGGAAAATCACTTTGATGGCTGAATGGGGGATGGATTAGAATAGGGAGAGATTTGAGACACCAACAAGCTTTGGCAAGATGGAGGTAGGGTCACTCAGAAAACTTATTGTGCATCAAAGGTCGAGATGGCCTTAGTACTCCCTCTTAGCAGAATCCCATATCCTTGCAGGCAATAATTCAAGTTTGAGGTATTGAGGGCCTGTGCTACAGTGCTAACAATATCAGAAGAGAAAAGGGGGGGTATATCCAGAGATATTACAAAGATGAAATTGAAAGATCTTGCATTAATATATTGTTGGTGGAGCTGTGAACTGATCCAACCATTTTGGAGAATAATTTGGAACTATGCTGAAATGGCTATAATACTGTGCATTTCTCAGTATCTCTAGTGGGTCTATGTCTCAAAAAGATCATAAAAAAAGGAGGAAAGGACCCGCATATGCAAAAATATCTGTATCAACCCTTTTTGTAGTGACAAGGAAATGAAACTGAGTGGATGGCCATCAGTTGGGGAATGGCTGAATTAGTTATGGTACATGAAGGTAATGGAATATTATTGTGCTATAAGAAATGATGAGTAGAGGGCAGCTAGGTGGCGCAGTGGATAGAGCACCAGCCCTGAATTCAGGAGGACCCGAGTTCAAATCTGGTCTCAGACATTTAACACTTCCTAGCTGTGTGACTCTGGGCAAGTCACTTAACCCCAATTGCTTCAGCAAAAAAAAAAAAAAAAAAAAAAAAAAAGAAATAAACATTACACTTCCAGTTGATCAATGATGGATAGAAATAACTACACCCAGAGAAGGAACACTGGGAAGTGAATGTAAATTGTTAGCACTAATATCTGTCTGCCCAGGTTACATGTACCTTCGGAATCTAATGCTTATTGTGCAACAAGAAAATGGTATTTACACACATGTATTGTATCTAGGTTATATTGTAACACAAGTAAAATGTATGGGATTGCCTGTCATTGGGGGGAGGGAGTAGAGGGAGGGGGGAGATAATTTGGAAAAATGAATACAAGGGATAATATTATAAAAAAATATATAATAAAAAATTATTAAAAAAAAAAAAAAAGAAATTCAAAGGATTAAAGCTCCAAAAGGCTTGGAAAAAAAAAAAAAAAAAAAAAAGAAATGATGAGTAGGCTGATTTCAGAAAAGCCTGGAGAGATTTACATGAATTGATGCTGACTTAAATGAATAGAGCCAAGAGAACATTGTATGTAATAACAAGATTTTGTGATGATCAACTGTGATGGGTTTGGTTTTTTTCAATAAGGAAGTGATTCAAGGCAATTCCAATAGACTTGTAATGAAAAAGTGCCATCCAGCTAAGTGAAATGAACAGAACCAGGAGATCATTGTACATGGCAACAAGAAGATTATATATACATTGATCAATTCTAATGGATGTGGCTCTCTTCAACAATGAGATGATTCAGGACAGTTCCAATTGTTCAGTGATGAAGAGAGTGAGAACCGTGGGAACTGAGTATTTTCACTCTTCTTATTTGCTTGCATTTTATTTTGCTTCTCTCATTTTTTTTTCTTCTGTGACATGATAATTGTATAAACATGTGTACATATATTGGATTTAACATATATTTCTGCCATATTTAACATATATTGGACTACTTGCCATGGAGGGGAGGGTGTGGGGGAACGGGTGGGGATGAAAATTGGAACAAAGGCTTTTGCAAGGACTAATGTTGAAGAATTATCCAATTATCCAGCTTTTGTAAAATAAAAAGCTTTGATTAAAAAAAGTAAGAAAGAAAGAAAGAAAGAAAGAAAGAAAGAAAGAAAGAAAGAAAGAAAGAAAGAAAAGAGTGCCACCCACATCCAGAGAGCTATGGAGAATAAATGTGGTTCAAAGCATATTTTCATGTCTTTTTGGTGGTGGTTGTTTGCTTTTTTTTTTTTTTTTCTCTTTTGGCCTGATTTTTCTTGTGCAACATGACGAATATGGAAATATGTTTAAGAAGAATTGCACAGCTTTAACTGATAGTGGATTGCTTGCAGTCTAGGGGAGGGGAGAGGGAGAAAAATTTGAAATATAAGGTTTTATAAAGGTGAATGTTGAAGCTATTTTTGCATGTGTTTGGAAAAATTAAAAAAAACTATTATAAATTTTTTTTTAAAAATGGACAGGTAGGGGGCAACTAAGTGGAGCAGTGGATAGAGCACAGCCCCAAATTTGGGAGGACTTGAGTTCAAATTTAGCCACAGACACTTAATATGTGCTAGCTGTGTGACCCTGGGCAAGTCACTTAACCCCAGCCTCAGGGGGGGAAAAAAAGACAGGTCTTGGTAACAAGCTTGGATATGGTGAGTGAGAGACAATGAAAAATCTAAGATGACTCCTAGGTCGAGAGACTGAGGGGATAGGAAGATGGTTGTGTGCTCTACAGCAAAGGGAAAATGGGGCTAAGGGAGGAGCAAAAGATTAAAGGGAAAAGATTCTAGTTCTATTTTAGATAGGTTTGGTTTAAACTAAGTAAGTATCTTGGACATCCATTTTGAGATGTATGAAAGGCTGTAGGTCAATAGAGATATTAAGGCAGGATTGGTAAATTTGAGAATCATCATTAAAGAGATAATTAAAACTATGGGTGCCAAGCTCATCAAATGAAATAATATAGGGAAAGTAAATGATGCAGAAGATACAGTGAACATGACCAAAAAATTGATGCCCCACACCTTTATATGTTAATGAAAAAAGGTTAGGTCTGTTGGATGCTAGGTGTAATAGAATAAAGAACACGTTTAGGAAATGGGTGCTATGCTCATCCAGCTGAAATAAACGGGTGGGTGCTCC
The DNA here is from genome assembly GCF_048593235.1 of Sminthopsis crassicaudata. Lineage (NCBI taxonomy): Eukaryota > Metazoa > Chordata > Mammalia > Dasyuromorphia > Dasyuridae > Sminthopsis > Sminthopsis crassicaudata. The sequence continues at coordinate 337,788,441 of NC_133618.1, read as the reverse complement.
GTACCTCGTTTCTTTTCTCAGGCTCGGGCCACTGGAAACTTTTGTTTTTGGGGAAAAGTAAACAGCCATATAGCTCTCCTCCAGAGGAGATTTGGGTTCGAAGGAGATTACTAACATAGCTACCATGGGACACAGGAGTTGCTACTTCTTTGCTCTTCCCTTCTGATTCTCCCTCTGCAAAAGATCTTCAAAAACTCCAGTCCTCTAGTCAAAATCTTGCAATAACTTCCTCTTAGCTCCAGTGCAAAACCTGTCTTAAGCTTCCTAGGTTTACTCCTACAGATGGCCGGCCCAGGATGTTGATAGGTTTAAAGGAATGCTGGAAATATACTTTTAAAAAACCTTCCTTTAGGATCCTTGGATTTGTAGCATTTACTTCTGCTCATGGAAGAGGCTCTCCCCGCTCCCTCTTCCCACTGCAAGAGACTTCAGACTTGGATTGTACTGAGATATGCATGGGGGAAAGCTTAGAGCACCTCTGCCCAGATGGAGCACAGAGACCTGAAATGTGGCTCTTAAAGAGCTGTAGGAATTGGAGCCCTTCTGGGGAAGATGGAGGGAAGCCAGACAATCCTTTTTTTTTTTTTTTTTTTTTTCTGGAAGGGAGGGGAGGAAAGCGGTCCTTCTGCTCATCGGAAGTCCTCCCATGATGGGTGACACTGCAACTAGTGTAGGATTCATTCCCCTGGCTCCAAGGCCTGGTGTCAGCCTGGTCCCTTTGGAGCTATCAGAAGGTACAGATGCCACTTTTAAAACAAATTAGACATCGCATTTCCTTGCCATACAAGTTTTGAATTTTCCAGAAACTAAAACTTTTAAAGTTATAATTGTCCAAGATTAATTTGGAGCTGGGGTTAGAGGGGAAGGGGGTTGAGATGGACAAATTCTTTTAATGACATTTTCATGAGGTTTGAGTATTTCAACCAATGAAGAGTGAATGAATGAGCTAAGAAATGTCAATTAAAAAAAATCTTCAGGTGGCCAGTATTGGTCCCAAGCTGCTGAGCGGAGGATTTGTGAAAAGTAAAATTGTAACGTTTTTGTTTGTATTGATGAAAAGTTTCAGTCTCACACCTTCCTTTCTATTGCTGTGGTAGAAAAGAAGTAATGTTTTAGGGTGATGTAAGTTTTAGGGTCAGCACATCCCTGCCAAAGAGAAATAAAGAATGTCTTAAGTCAACAGAAATAACTGCAGATGTTGAGTGAGTGCAAATGGCCTGGGCTTATACCCCAGGCAAACTAAATTTTTAATTGCACATGTTTAAATAAGCATTTGTGTATTCACTTCTCCTCTCTTAGAGAGATATCCACCATTTTTGAACATATGATGATGTGGCAAGAGGAGGAGGAAACATGTAAACATATCAAGGAGTGCATATATTAGATTTTAGAAGGGTCTTCTCCAGTGGAGATTCTGAGGAGGGAATGAGGAGGTAGGGCCAGATTAGAGAATATATATGTTGGTGTTGGCTTCTGTAAACTATGACTGTGCCCTCTCAGAGGGTTGTGGTTCCCTCTAATCCACTCACTACAAGAATTTGGATCTGAAGTTTTCATTTCAAATAATTGGTGCCTTGGCTGGGAAATCTCAAATCACTGAGAGGATGTCAGGAACTAGGGAGAGTGATCCTGCTCCTTTTTGAGTGACCCTGGTGCCTAGACCCAGGAGTTTTCTCTCAGCTGCAAGGAAACCTGACCAAACACAGAGAAGGAAGATTAGAATGGAGCTGTAAACCACACAAGCTACAGCACTGAACAAAGTATGAAAAGGGTCAAAATTTGGGTTGGGGTCCCAAGTAGTATTTTGTTGATTCAAATCTTAAACTGGAAAAGTTTATTTAGTTAGGGACAAGAAATAGTAAGGAACAGGTACTTGAGGGGGGTTAGGGGAAACCCCCTCTGATATTCTTCCAGTAAGTCTGATATGGAACATAGTAAAAAATGAGGAGGCAGAGAGTCAACCCAGGGAAAAGATAAGGAAAATGATAAAGCAGTGTTATAAATGGCCAGAGAATCCTATTATAAGATCTTCAGTATTCTGGTCAAAGTTTGGGGTTGATGAAGATTTTCTCTGTTAAGTCTTAATATTTTTGTAAATGGAAAGAATCTTTTGAACAGGAGAAGTCAGAAAATGCCTCCTGCTAGAAAGGGATAGATCAGTGGCTACCAAGTTTTTCTGGCACAGCCTGAGGGGGGGGGAAAGGAGGAGAAGGATTGGGACCTGTTGAATGTTCTTCCTTCTCCTTATTCATCTTCTCCTTCAGCACCATTACTGGCTGCTGAGGAAGGAGGAGTTGAAGGTGGATGGGAGGAGCTCCCATAGTAGACTGAGGAAGGATTTTAGTGCAAAAAGGATATTGAAAATTTCCCCCTTACTGGAAAGATGAGGGCATAAAGAAGTATCTCAGAGTGAAGTGGTTAGATCACCTGTTATTGTGGGAAGAGTGGATACTTCCAAAGGGAGTGTCTGGAATTAAGGAAAGAAAAAAAGGTGGTGCTCCTCTTACTTTTGAGGAAAGTGAAGAGGAGGGATGTAGAAGGTGGAAACTCTGAAAAGGTATACTTGAATCAAGGACAGCAGGGTGCTTATAATTAAGCACCTACTCAGTATGATTGATGGGATAATGGTTCTCTACTTATAAACATATACTTAATGTGATGTAATGATGTGATCACTCTAGCTAGCATATAGAGTTGGCACATATTCAGTTGCTGTAGTGATATAATCTTACTGAGGTATTTAAAGGCTGAGAGGACTGGGAACTGGGATTTCAGACGCAGACACAAGAGAAGACTCCAGACTCCAGTCTCTGGACTCCATTTTCGACCATCCTAATGGCTCTCCTTCACTCCTCCACTAAAGACCAAAGACCCGAGATCCTCCAGAGAGCTAGTCCAGACATTACAGAGATTGGGGTTCTTGATCATGAAATTTACATAACTTCTAAGATTTTACAAGAAATAAAGGGCAGAGGATTGCAAATTGAGTGGTAGTTCCATGTACTTTGATGTTAACTCCTACTGCTAAACTCAGCAGGGGTCAACTAGCTTCACCAGGCCTTGGGACCTCAGGGCTCCAATTAGTTGAATCCGAGATTGACCACAAGGGCCCCCCACAGAACACCCAACTCACACGAATATGCAGCAGCAAGTCTTTATTCTATTACTTCACTACATAGAGTTCTCTCACTCCTAATGCTCTAATTATTCCTTCCCCTTTCTGCAACCCCTTTTTCTATTGTCCCCAGGGCACGTGTCAGAGAGTTCCAGAGCAAGGTGCATAATCAATCTAGAGTGAGGAGGACTTCCACCTCGTTGTAAGAGGCTTACTCAATGCTGTCAATGCCCTATTTTGGACTCAGGCAGAGTAAGCCTCTGAGTGCCTCTTACTCTGCTCTTAAGATTTGCCCTCTACTTTAACACTTTGGTATCTGCTCTCATCAGGGAAGTAGAAAGAATGAATCAGATTCTTAAGAAACAGATTATTAAATTGATGTTAGAGACTTGGACTAGATGTTTACCTATTGCTTTGTTAAGGATTAGAATTGCCTTCAGAAGTGATCTGAGACTTTCCCCATATGAGATGCTGTTTGCTTTACCTTATTTGGGAAGGAAAAAGAAAATACCCTCTTTTGAAACAAAGGTTAAGTTTTTAAGGAATTATATACTAGTAGTGTTCTCATCCCTTTCAATGGAAGTAAGGAGTTTACAGTTCCAAGAGACTGGGTGCTTATTAAGTCCTGGAAGGAGCAGAGTAGGAAGGACTTAACTAGATGTTACTGATGATTGAGAGGGTTAAGAAGGGGTAGACTCATTAAAACAGGATTGAAGGACCCATGAAGGAACTTCAAGAATGAATTCTTAAGGACAATTCTTAACTTCCAAAACTGACTTTGTTCCAGAGCAATTAGGAATGGGTGAGAGGGGAGATTAATTGTGCTTGGAGAAACTTTTTATATTTGTATTGTACCTGTTACTTATATTTCCAGAAAAGTTTATAGGTGTTTGAAATACTCGGTACAGAAATTCAGATATCAAGGAAAATTTATTAAAGAAGAATTTAAAGAAATTGGCTTGGGGTTTCTGAGCAGAGACAGGCTCTGATTCTTTTCAGGAAGAGTGAGCATTGAGCAAAGAATTGAGAGAAGCTTTAGACTTGTAGGCTCAGCACAATCTCCTACCTTCAGAGAATGCATTGGTCCGACTTTTCCAGGTTACAGTCTTTTTTGATACAGCCATTATATATTTCCTCCTAAATATGTCTAAGCATATCCCTCCTCCTTTAGCATAGATCCCATGTTCAAAACTGGTGGGAAACTCCTCCTACAGGTGTCTTATTTAATATGCAATTAGCCTATTAAATAAACCTAGATCTTTGATCAAGTCTGATCCTTGACTCACTCAGTTTGAGCTGGATCATCTTGAATGTGTGTGTGTGTTTTGTTTTGTTTTTTTCAAAACCACAAGACTCTTTCTGGTTGGCTCAATTAATTTATGCTTTCCTAGCTCCCTAATTCCTTGTTTGCTCAAGGTTTCTGAGAAATTGACAATTGTTCTATGGAAACAATCTAATTCCTTAATTTCTCACATTCTGAAAACTCATTGGTCATTACTTTGAAGCAGAAAAAAGGGGGAGCAGATGTCAAATTGATCAGGGCCCCCAAAGGGGGACCATCTGGGATGTGATCAGTGTGCATACTACAAAAAATACAGACACTGGAAGAACGAGTGCCCAGAGAGGGGAGGAGGGGAGCCAGTTCTAGCTACTGCTCAGCCTGAATAGGGATGCCCAGGCTCCCACATCAGTTCGCAGATCCCTGGGAGCTGAGGGTCACTTTGTATGTGTGGGGTCACCCTATCTACTTATCTTAGTGGATATGGGAGCTACAAAATCTCTTCTCCAACTCTCTATGGGAGCGCTCTTAAAGGACACTACATACAGGGAGCTACTGGAAAAGTTAAGAGGGTCCCTTATACAACCTCACAGACAGTCAACTTGGGTGGAGGGGTGGTTAGCCATGCCTTCATTGTAATGTCAGATTGTCCCGACCCCCTCCTTGGGAGGGATCTTTTACACAAGCTGCAGACAACTATTTCCTTTAAGGACTCTCATGATCCCCACATTTCCTTCACTCCACAACTGTTCCTTTCCTGCCCCTTCTCGGAGGAATCCAGGCTCATTGGCCTGGTGACTCAATCTCAGGTGGCTGTGAGTACACTTCTGCCTACCTTTAAATCCCTGATCCCCAGTGTCTGGGCTGAAGACTCCCTATTTGGGCATGTCATTCATCATCCCCCATTGTAGTCCAACTCAAAGTAATTGCTGTTCCAGTTACAGGGTGAAACAATATTTTATCCCTCAGCAATTCTTGTTAGGGATTAAGCCTCACATTGATAGACTTTTAAAAGCAGAGATACTCTGCCCCTGCCAGAGCATGTGGAATATTCCACTGTTGCTGGTCAAGAAGCCTGGGTCAGGGGATTTCTGCTTCTGTCAGGACCTCAGAGGTGCCTAATCCTTACATTCTTTTGTTCTCTCTGACCCCTGCTCTGACCTGGTACACGGTATTAGACCTTAAGGAAGCATTCTTTTCAATCCCTTTGGCACCTGTTAGATAGCCCATTTTTGCTTTCACTTGAGAGATTCCACCACCTAGAACTGTCAGCGATTAACCTGGACCAGGTTTTCCCAGGGATTTAAGAACTCCCCTATACTCTTTGGAGATGCTCTGGAGCATGACTTGCGAGACTTTTAGAGCTACCAATCCAGGAGCAGTTCTGTTACAGTATGTGATGACCTATTGCTGGCAGCCCCAGATAAAGACAAAGGTCAGTGTTTCCAACTCATTGTGTCCCTCCTTAAACTGTTGGCTGAGAAGGGATATCGGTTCAGGAAAAAAGGCACAGCTCTGCTCCCAAGAAATCACATACCTAGGTTTTGTTCTCAGGGAAGGACTCTGCTTTTTGTCCTCTTCTGCATTTCCAGCATCCTAAATATCCTTACCCCTCCTACCAAATGTTAGTTGAGAGAATTTCTGGGAACTGCCAGGTATTGTAGGCTCTGGATTCTCGGCTTTGCCGAGATCGCCAAACCCCCATATGCCTCCCTCATTGGCCCTGGGGACTCTCTTGTGTAGGGCTCTTTACCAGGACGTGGAGGCAGGAAATTTCGGTGTATACTCAGGGCTAAATATATTCATTTAACAATCAGATCTGAAGAAGCAGATAGTGAAGGAGAGCAATATGAAATAAAACTGAAGAAGGAGATCGAGACCAGTCTGTGGAAAGTTTTGGATGACAAGTAAAGGAGTTTAGGCTGCTTTCTGTAGGAAATAGTCATAGAAAATTCATAAACAAGAAAATGAAATGATGAAAACAGTGCTTACGAAAGTAATATCATGGAAGAGGATAAAAATGGGGCAATGTTTGATACACTCCTCTTTCCATCTGCTGCTCTGACTGGTTTCAACTCCATAAACCAGATGTCTCTTCCAAGATAAGTTCATCATTTCTAAATTCATCACCATTCTGCTAACTCAAGCCTTGATTGATACTACTTCCCTCAGCTTCCTCTCCCCTCTGACTGGAAGGTTGGAGGGTAGAATACCAAACACCTCCTATTGTTTTCCTTTATAAAGGTCAGTCACTGAACTCTCAACTCACTCCCCTTTGCATCTGCTATTCTTCCTGGCTTCAACTCTGTGGAACAAGATATCCTTGATTCTCCCTTCTCCATTCCATTTTCTTCTTTTTGTGAATTGTGTTTCCTTTTAGATTGTAATCTCCCTTTGGACAAGGACTGTCTTTCTTTTCATTAATTGTATTTCCAGCATTTAGCACATTGCCTGGTAGAGAAGCACTTAATAAATGTTTATTGGGTTGGATTGAATAATCATCAATCTACAAACATTTAAAAACTACTTACTATGTCTCAGCAGCTGTACTAATAAGCACTGAGGATACAAAGCAAAAAGCAAAATCAAAAAAACAAGGAAAGAGCTTACTTTCTAATGGGGGAAATGACATATCCATGAATCAGAACAGTATCAACACTTGAATTTGGATGTTTGGAGCAAGGCATTTAAGTATAAAAGAAGTCAGGGATCCAAAGGAGCCAAAACTAGGAATAAGAGTGTTCCAGGCATGAAGGATGGCTAGGACAGAGATACAGAGACAAGAAGTGTATCATCATGTATCAATAACAGTCAAATAGAACTGGTATGACTGATCTGTAGGGTATCTTGAGGGGAGTGATTTATACAAATGAGAAGATTGGGGTGGGGAAAGAAGACAGAAAGAAACTAGTTTGAAAAGAAATATAAATACTAAATAAATCCTAAGGTGAGAGACAAGGTTAGATATGCAATTTAGGGAAGAAAAAACCTTTTAGTAAAAGTGTGCAAGATAGATAGTAGTGGAGAAAGGCTTGAGGCACAGAGTCTAGCCTAGTGAACTTCAGGTGAGAAATGAAGAGGGTATTAACTTGGATGGTAACTAGTAAAGGGATATATGCAAAAGATATGGAGAAATAAATGACAATATGTGGCAACTGACTGGATAGTTAAGGTGAATAAAGTGAGGAGGTGAGGATGATACTATATTTGAGAATCTCAGTGTTTAGAAGGATGGTGGTATTCTCATTAATTAAAGGAAAATACAAAAGAAGGAGTGGTTTTGGGAGAAAGAATTATTTCTGTTTTTGACATGTTGAGTTTGACATGCTTACGAGATATTCAGTTTGAAGTCTTTGTTAGGATTGAACCTGGTGGTACATGCCTTTAATCTAGTGGATCACTTGATCTTAGGAGTTCTGAGCTGCAGTGAACTAAAAAATAGATTGGCTATCCACACTATTGGCATTAATATATGAATTGAGAGATAGGACCAGGCTGTTTAAGAAGGAAGAATCAGTCTAGGTCAGAAATGAAGCAGGTCAGAATATGTTCCTGAACCTATCAGTTGTAGGAGTGGGCTGTGAGAAGTCACCATACTTTCATCCTGGATGAGAAGGAAGAAAAGAAAGAAAATAAGGAGGGAAGAAATAAAGAAAACAAGAAGGAAGAAAAAAAAGAAAGTAGGGAAGGAGGAAAGAAAAGAGGAAGGTAGAAAAAAAGGAGAGTGGAAAAAAGAAAAAAGATACAAAGAAGGAAGGAAGGAAGGAAGTAAAAGAGGGAGGCTGAGAGGAAAGAAAGGGAGTGAGTGAGGAAAGAAAGAAAGGAAAAGAAAAATCTCTAGTAAGTAGTTTATGGTTTGGGACTAAAGCTCAAAAGTAAGACTAGAGCTGGACATATATATATATGGGAGTTATTTGTATAAAGATCATAATTGAACCAATGGGGACTGGTGAGATAGATCATCAAATGAAAAAGGGCTTGGATAGAGCTTTGGTAGGAAATCCACAGATAAAGAATCAGCAAAGGAAACAGAAGACCTCTGTATTTAGAAAGGAGGAAAAGCTAAAAGATGTGAAAATCTAAAGAAGACAGAATATTAAGAAAAAGAAAGTAGTCAACCCTGTCAAAAGTTGTAAAAAGAGGCCAAGAAGGATGAAGATTGAGAAAAGGGCATTTGATTTAGCAATTAAGTTAAGTAATTAACTGATAACTCTGGGAAAGCATCTTCAGTTGAGTAATGAGCTCAGAAGTTAGATTGAAAAGGATTTAAAAGAGCAAAAGTAAAGGCATGACTTGTAGATGTCTTTTTCAGACTTGATCTGAGAAAGGGATAAGAGAATGATAGGTGGTGGAATTGGCATTTTTTTTCAGAGTGAGGGACACTAGGGACTGGGATGATGATATACACATATCAGGGAAGAAACTAGTAGGTAGGCAGAAACTGAATATCAGAAAGAAAAGTGAGAATAATAGTGGAGATTATTTTTTATAAGTTTTATTTTTATTCTGAACTTAAACATCAGAAAAAGGAGAATTCCATTTTTTTTGTTATGTACAAGAATCTGTTTTTTAAATTATAACTTTTTATTGACAGAACATATGCATGGGTAATTTTTTTACAACATTATCCCTTGCATTCACTTCTGTTCCAACTTTTCCCCTCCTTCCCTCCCTCCACCCCCTTCCCTATATGGCAGGCAGTCTTATACATTTTAAATATGTTATCCTAGATACAATATATGTGTGCAGAACCGTACAATTTTCTTGTTGCACAAGAAGAATTGGATTCAGAAGGTAAAAATAACCTGGGAAGAAAAACAAAAATGTAAGTAGTCTACATTCATTTCCCAGTGTTCTTTCTCTGGGTGTAGCTAATTCTGTCCATCATTGATCAATTGGAACTGAATTAGATCTTCTCTTTGTTGAAGATATCCACTTCCATCAGAATACATCCACATTTAGTATTGTTGTTGAAGTGATAATGATCTCCTGGTTCTGCTCGTTTCACTCAGCATCAGTTCATGTAAGTCTCTCCAAGCCTCTCTGTATTCATCTTGCTAGTCCTTTCTTACAGAACAATAATATTCCATAATATTCATATACCACAATGTATTCATCCATTCTCCAATCGATGGGCATCCATTCAATTTCCAGTTTCTGGCCTCTACAAAAAGGGCTGCCACAAACATTTTGGCACATACAGGTCCCTTTCCCTTCTTTAGTATTTCTTTGGGATATAAGCCCAGTAGTAGCACTGCTGGATTAAAGGGTATGCACATTTTGATAACTTTTTGGGCATAGTTCCAAATTGCTCTCCAGAATGGTTGGATTCATTCACAACTCCACCAACAATGTATCAGTGTCCCAGTTTTCCTGTATCCTCTCCAACATTCATCATTATTTGTTCCTGTCATCTTAGCCAATCTGACAGGTGTGTAATGGTATCTCAGAGTTGTCTTAATTTGCATTTCTTTGATCACTAATGATTTGGAACACTTTCATCTGAGTGGAAATAGTTTCAATTTCATCATCTGAAAATTATCTGTTCATATTCTTTGACCATTTATCAATTAGAGAATGGCTTGACTTCTTATAAATTAGAGTCAATTCTCTATAAATTTTGGAAATGAAGCCTTTATCAGAACCTTTAACTATAAAAAATGTTTTCCCAGTTTATTGCTTCCCTTCTAATCTTGTCTGTGTTAGTTTTGTTTGTACAAAAGCTTTTTAATTTGATATAATCAAAATTTTCTATTCTGTGATAATGATCTCTAGTTCTCCTTTGGTCACAAATTCCTTTCCCCTCCACAAGTCAGAGAGGTAAACTATCCTATGTTCCTCTAACTTATTTATGATCTCATTCTTTATGCCTAAATCATGGACCCATTTTGATCTTATCTTGGTATGTGGTGTTAAGTGTGGGTACATGCCTAGTTTCTGCCACATTAATTTCCAATTTTCCCAGCAGTTTCCCTTTGAAATTCTTGACCTTTTGTTCTTCCATATTAATTTTGTTGTTATTTTTTCTAGGTCATTAAAATAGTTTCTTGAGAGTCTGATTGGTATAGCATTAAATAGATTAGGGAGTATTGTCATCTTTATTATACTCTCTCGGCTTATCCAAGAGCACTTAATGTTTTTCCAATCATTTAAATCTGACTTTATTTGTGTGGAAAGTATTTTGTAATTTTGCTCATATAATTCCTGACTTTCCTTTGGGATATATATTCCCAAATATTTTATGCTATCAATGGTTATTTTGAATGGAATTTCTCGTTGTATCTCTTGTTGTTAGATTTTGTTGGTGATATATAAAAATGCTGAGGATTTATATGGATTTATTTTGTATCCTGCAACTTTGCTAAAGTTGTGAATTATTTCTAATAGCTTTTTAGTAGAATCTCTGGGATTCTTTAAGTATACCATCATATCATATGCAAAAAAAAATCTGGTTTCCTCATTACCTACTCTAATTCTTTTAATCTTTCTCAACTCTTATTGCCGAGGCTTGCGTGAGAATTCCATATTTATAGCAGAACAGAGAATATTTTTTGTGAAACTATGATCTCATAGTTTGTGAAACTATCAATCTCATACTACTTGCTTCAAAAAAGTCTATAATAATTTTATATGCTATTTCCAAAGTCACCCTGTTTTTCTATATTCCTACTGAATTTCCTTTTGTTTCTTTCTGTACATTAAAAAATATAGTAGGGGACAGCTAGGTGGTACAGTAGATAGACCAGCCCTGATGTCAGGAGGACCTGAACTCAAATCTGGTCTCAGACAATTAATACTTCCTAGCTGTGTGACCCTGGGCAAGTCATTTAACCCTAATTGCCTCAGCCAAATACACACACACACACACACACACACACACATACACACACACACACACACACACACAATGCCTCCCCCCTTTTTGTGGCTTACTATTTCTAAAGCTTCCTCCCTTACCCCAGTTTAAAACTGAGGAGAAAAAAATGGTAATAAGTAACCATAGGCAAACAAAACCAAATCTTTACAGCAGCCACGTCCAAAACTTTTTTTGTACTTTGAGTCAATTCTGTTGTGAGATGGGTAACATGTTCTATTATATGTCCTTTGCAAACATGTTTCGTCACTGAATTGATTAGAGGTCAGTCTTTCAAACTTGTTTGTCTTCACAAAGTGTTGTTATTGTATAAATTATCCTTCAGGGTTCTAAGCACTTCACTCTGCATCAGTTCTTATAAGTCTTCCCAGCTTTTTTCTAAAACTGTCTAGTTCTTTTTAATAGTGTCTGGCATATAGTATTCAAGCAATAAACATTTATTAAGCATCTGTTATATGTCATGTACTATGTTAAAAGTTGGAGATACAAAGAAACATAAAAGACAGTGCCTACTCACCATTTATTGAGGGAGACAGTATGTAAACAATTATTTAAAAATAAAGTTATACAGAGGATAAATTGGAAATAATCACAGAGAAAAAGTAGTGTTGAAGTTCAGAAAGGAGAACCCAAAAAGTGGGGTCGCAGACCAGTGTCATGAGGTATTTCAAAAGAATTTTCAGGCTTGAGCTCATCTCCAAGTCAAGGGGCAAAGTTTATTGTAATTGTAATGCCAGTTGAAGTGGGCTAAGTTCCAAAGGGAACTTTAGCAAAGAACAAGGATAAAGAAGATAAATATATAGGACAAAGTTAGAGAGTTCAGAGCTTCATGTTACTTATTTGCTAATTTTATGGCTTACAAGTTGGTTTGAGGGGTGGTCTATTCTCTCTTGTCTCAAGAACTTGGTTATCACTGACCAACAAATTATCTATCTGGCAGACTATCTTAAGGCCAGAAGACTTTAGAATCATCGACAGATTGTTAGAGAAATAGCATTCTAAAGTTTTAGGGGACCTTAGGATTACTGTTATAGTTCCCTTAGAAGCTGTACCTCCTTCAGTAGGATCTGAAAAGTAAGATATTAACTGGGATTTGACAGGAAAAATCAGGAGGTAGAAATGAGGAAGCCTATGGGACAGCCAGTGAAAATTATAAGGTCTAGATTTAGGGAACCAAAATGAGATTAGGGCTTCTGGAGGGAGTTAAATGATAAGGTCAAGTGGCAGGTTTGGGGTTCAGGGAACCAAAGGGAGAGGTTTAGCTCCCTTGCACCCTCTTGGGATTTGGTACAAGGGTAGGGAGTTTTGGAGACTTCCTTCTGGCGGCTCAGCGATTCTCTGTAAAGGAATTTACAGACCTGAAAACCTAGATTAGAAGAAGAGGTTTTTTATAAGGATTGGGAAGTAAGTAATCCTGACAGAGAGGCATAAAGTCTGGTTAAGGAAATAGGTGAGGGTAAAGAGAGGGTGGCACTGGAAAAGAATCTTCTAGTGGACAGAAGCATGTTTGGAACCTCTGCAAAGAGAGGATTTTAGTTTGGCCCTTTTATATTGAATGTCCTAGTAGTTGGCTCAGAGCCAGTGAGGGCTAGAACAAGCCCAGATCTCCTATTGGAATCCAAAGGGATGCTTTTTGTATCCCTTGATTTGTAATTTAATCAAAGGCTTTGGCATCCTGAAAAGACAATTTTTCTGGGGAAGATATGCCTCAGCCAGGAGGGGCTGGGAATCTGAAAGGAAACACAGATCAATAGGAAATACAATTTCTTAAAGGGATCACAACTCACCTCAAAAAATGTGTCTTGTTTGCAGAACAGCAAATTAGTTTCTTTAGAGAGGGCTAGGATCTGAATTTTCTAGGTAACTCCACTTTCCATCAACAGTTTTGCTTGATTTTCAATCCGTAAAATATGCTCTACCTACTTCCCCATCACTCTCTCTATTTTTTTTAGCTTCTTTTTGTGTGTTATTTTCTCCTGTTAGATTGTAAGCTCCTTGAAGAAAAAGACTTTTTCTTTTTCTTATTGTGTCCCCATACCTTAGCACAGTCCTTAGCACACAGTAGGTACTTAATAAATACTTATTGAAATGAAATGAAAAGTAAACCAATGTCACTGGATTGAGAGAATGTGTAGTTCTCTCAAATTGGCTAAGATGACAGGAAAAGAAAATGATAAATGTTGGAGGGAAAGTGGAAAAACTGACATTAATTCATTGTTGGTGAAGTTGTGAAATGATCCAATCATTCTGAGAACAATTTGGAATTATGCCCAAAGATCTATGAAACTGAACATACCCTTTGATTCAGCAGTGTCTCTACTGGGTCTGTATCCCAAAGAGGGAAAAAGATTCACATGTGCAAAAATGGTTGTAGCAGCCCCTTTTTGTAGTGGCAAGGAACAGGATGCCCATCAGTTGAAGAATGACTAAGTTATTTGTGTGTGTGTGTGTGTGTGTGTGTGTGTGTGTGTGTGTGTGTATGAATCTAATTGTTTGGGACAGTATCGTCCATAAAAACAGAAAGAAAGAGTGTAAAAAAAAAAAAAAGGCAAAAAGGGTTTTACTATGATCTCGTGAAAAACACATTTCCCTCCTGACATAATGTTTGTCAGTAAAAGAATACAAAGCATAACTTCAAAACACAAGATTAAATAGTCCTTCTGATGATTCAAACCAATTCCAATGATCTTGTGATAATGAGAGCTATCTACATCCAAAAAGAAGACTATGGGAACTGGGTGTGGATCACAACATAAGAATTTCACTTCTTTTGTTGTTATTTGTTTGAATTTTATGTTCTTTCTAATTTTTTTTGCTTTTTGATCTGATTTTTATTGTGCAGCAAGATAATTGTATAACTATGCATGCCTATATTCTATTTACATATATTTTTACCATGTTTAACATATAAGGGAGGAGGTAGGGGAAAGAGGGGGGGGAAATTGGAACATAAGCTTTTGCAAGGATCAATATTGAAAAATTATCTGTGCATATACTTTGAAAATAAAAAGCTTCAATAAAAAATAATGAAAAAAAGATTAAATAAACTTTTATGGGATGGATGCTACATCCCCTTACCCAATTTGACTACTCAGAGGCATCTTTGATTACAAACAGGAAGCATTTATTCAGTCCTTGCAAGGAGAAGTCCAAATACACCAGATGAGTAGCCACAGAGCCTTTCAGCTCCAATCTCCCCACTTTGTGTCTGACCTAGTAAGCCAGAAATAGTGAATTTGGTTAAATAGCAAAAGACTAGAACTCATTGGATAGATTGAAATGGTCAGGTAATGCTGTCTACTTCCTGTGAACCACATGACTTCCTGAATCTTAGACCTAGGGTCTGACCTTTTATGTCCTAGAGCCTTCTGAGAATAGGGATCACTTGATTTGCTGAAATTTAGGCCTAAGGCCTAATCCATTCCATTTCTTTTTGAGAAATCTTCTTCTAGGGGCAGTGGATAGACTCCCAACCCTGAAGTTAGGAGGACCTGGGTTCAAATATGACCTCAGACACTTAACATTTCCTAGCTTGTGACCCTGGGCAAGTCAATTGCCTCGGCAAAAAAATCAAACAAACAAACAAACAATCTTACCTGGTCCTATTCAGCCTAAACACTGAAGACTCTTACTCCCTACCCCATTCCTCTTCTCCCATTATTTGGGAAAGTCCAGGCTTATAGTCTAATCAAATTCCACACAGAATATTATTGTTTTATAAGAAATAAGCAGCTACTTGGTCTACATCCTAAAGAGATCATAGAAGGGGGAAAAGGACCCACATGTGCAAAAATGTTTGAAGTAGGCCTTTTTGTGGTGGCAAGAAACTGGAAACTGAATGGATGCCCACCAGTTGGGGAATGGCTGAATAAGTTATGATATATGAATGTTATGGAACATTACTGTTCTATAAGAAACAAATGGCAGGATTATTTCATAAAGGCCTGGAAGTGAAGTGAGTAGAACCAAGAGAGCATTGTACATAGCAACAAGATTGTGTGATGATCAATTCTGATGGACATGGTTCATTTCAACAATTCAGGCCAATTCCAATAGACTTGTGATAGAGACATCTGCAACCAGAGAGAGAATTGTGGGGACTGGATGTCGATCACAACATAGTATCTTCTCCTTTTTTATTGTTTGCTGCTTTTTGTTTTCTTTCTCATTTTTTCCCTTTTTGAGATGATTTTTCTTGTTCAGCATGATAAATGTGGAATTACATATAGAAGAATCACACAAGTTTAACATATGTATGAATACTTGCTGTCTAGGGAAGAAGGTGGGGGGAAGAAAGGGAGAAAATTTTAGAACGTAAGGTTTTACAAGGGTGAATGCTGAAAACTATCTTTGCATAGATTTTGAAAATAAAAGGCTATTATTTAAAAATGACAACAATAACAAAAAGATGAGCAGGTTGATTTCAGAAAAGCCTGGAAAAACTTACATGGAGAAATGCCAAGTGAACTAAAGACTATGTGATGATCAGCTGTGATGGACTTGGCTCTTTTGAATAATGAGGTGACTCAAGGTAATTCCAGTAGATTTATGATGGAAAGTGCCATCCGAGAGAGAACAATGAATGTGGATCAAAGCAGAGTATTTATATCCATCCTTTTTGGTTGTTGTTTGCTTGCTTGTTTTTTCTTTCCTTTCTTTTTCTCTTTTGATCTGATTTTTCTTGTGCAGCATGATGAATATGAAAATATGTTTAGAAGAAATGCATGTGTTTGATTTATATTGGATTGTTTGCTGTCTTGGGGAAGGTGAGGGCAGGACAAGAGGGAGAAAAATTTGGAACACAAGATTTTGCAAAGGTGAATGTTGAAAACTATCTTTGTATGTATTTGGAAAAATAATACTATTAAAAAAATAAAACATAAATTTTAAAAAGTGTATGTGTGTGATATTAGGGTGATGGTGGTGGTAAGATGTGAGAAGACTAGAAAAATGGGAAGAAGCTTGATTATAAAGGCTGTGAATGCCAAACAGAGGATTTTGTGTTAGATGATAGGGGCTCACTAGAGTTTACTAAATAGAGGTTAAGCACTACTCAGTAAAATCCATTTGCCAGCTAAATTGGATGGGATTAGAGTGGGGAGATAATTGAAACAGTGAGAAATAACCAAAAGGCTATTACAATACACTGAGAGTGAGGTATAATAAGGGCTTTATATGATAAGGGTAGTAGTTTATTAGAGAGATGGGAATGTATTTGAAAGATCTTATAAAGATAGAAAAAAATCTACCTCAGAAAAAATCTAGAGGCCTTGGCAACAGATTCAATATGAGGGAGAGAATAAGAAGTTAAGTGTAACACCAAATTGTAAGCTTGGATAACTGGTGGTACTCTTGGCAGTAATAAGGAGTAATAATAAGGAGTAGTAATAATAACTACATAATAGATGCTTATTAAATACGAACAATTGACTAACTATACTTTTCATCATTTTCATACCATTCATACATTGTAATTCCATCATTTTCCAATTGATAGGCACCCCTTTTCTAGGGTTTTTTTTTTTTTGTTTTTTTTTTGCCAGCATAAAAAAGGACTGCTATAAAGTTCAGTGTTTTTAATTTTTCTTCAAGTCACCTAGCTAGTAAGTATCTGAGGTTGGATTTGATCTCAGGCCTTCCCAACTCTAGGCACAGTGTTGTATCCACTTTACTATATAGCTGCTCTGAACAAGTTTGCAGGGTAATTGGATAGGTTAGTATTCACATTGGGGATAAAGAACCCTCCTCCCCAGAATCCACAATCCTCCACAGAATCGAGAAAGAGCTATCAATCTGTCAATCCTTTCTGTGTCCGGGCCGGGTGAGGTTTCCCGTGTTGTTGTTCTTCGCCTTGTCCTTTCACAATTTAATTTTCTAGGAGAGTATGGTCAGAAAAGAAGGCTGGTAGTATGGGGTTCAGTTACCATACTTCTCAAGAACAAAATCATTAGAGAAGGGGGCTAGCCATAAGCCTATGCTCATCAATTCTTTTTTTTTTTTTTTTTTTTGCTGAGGCAATTGGGGTTAAGTGACTTGCCCAGGATCACACACCCAGTCATTAATTCTCTTGAAATTGTTATCTCTTGAAAATGAAGAAGAGATGGGGCAGCTAAATGGCATGTTGGATAGATCAGAAGAACCTGAGTTCAAATCTGACCCCATCACTTAATACTGCCTAGCTGTGTAACCCCACACTTAAGTCACTTAAGTTAAGTGACACCAAGTCACTTAATCCCAACAGCTTTGCAAGAAAAGAAAAGAAAAAAAGAAAAGATTTTCAGGTTCAGGCAGGATGGAACATAGTTGCTCTGAAATTCTGGCAGACTCCTGAAGAAGCAGAAGAATGAACAAACCATAGTCTTTGCACCCAGTGGGCTCCCAGGAATCACTGATTACTTTCTGGAAATGAGGTAAAATTAGATACCTCTTATTGATAGGTTTTAGAAATGGAGAAATGGAGGTATCGAACATGAATTGGATCACCCAGGGAAAGAGAAAGGCCAAAATATCTGAAGTTTATAGGAGATATAGAAAAGTAGGAAATTAGGTAGATGAGAAGAGAGAGAAATGGTACAATATGGCTTTGTGTACTTTCACCACAGAGCAGATGCCAAAGAAATCTGTAATTGCATCATTCTATTTACCCAAAGCTGTATTTTGTACCAATGTTCTAGGAGACACCATAGAGAACTGAGGGGAAAGAGGTATGAAAGAGCACTATTAGCCACATCCATATCATATACAGTCCCAGAGGAAACTGCAAGAAGATGGAGGCCAAGACTTGGGGCTTGAGGGCTACCAATGCTTCTTCCTCCTTCAACTTCACTCTACCATTGAATTTTGGCAAGCGACCCAGTGACCTGGCTCTCAGTATCATCTTAGTAGTCATGCTCTTCCTTATCATGATCTCCTTGGGGTGTACTTTGGAGTTAAGCAAGATGAAGGCTCACTTCTGGAAGCCCAAGGGGATTGCAATCTCCTTGATCTCTCAGTATGGGATAATGCCACTCACAGCCTTCGCTCTGGGCAAGATCTTCCAGCTGAACAATATTGAGGCTCTAGCCATTTTGATATGTGGCTGCTCCCCAGGGGGGACCCTGTCCAATGTCTTCAGTTTGGCGTTAAAAGGAGACATGAACCTCAGGTAAGTTAGAAGTAGGAGAGAATAAGAGCAAAACAGCCTGGTATTGAAAGGACTCCCAGAAATAACATCACAATTTAGTGAAAACAACAACAAAATTAAAGCTGGATTAAAGTTTTTTGTGGAAATCTGGGGAGGTTTATCTGGTCAAGGTGTTTCATTGGAATGGGAAGGTTATCAGTTGCTCAGTATCAACTGCTAATAGGAATAGGAATTAAAGGATAGTCCTTGGCTTAAACGCTAAAATGATGGGGAAAGGGTGAGTGTGGGAATACCCCTCTCTGACATCTGAGTTAACTCTAGTCCCAAGACTTTTCTGGGAAGGTACAGATTTGGCTCACAGTAGGTTTGAGAAATTCATGACTAGAGTTCTCTGTCCTAAATCTAGAGATTTGAGACACAGGCTGGTTCTAGTTTCCTTTTGACCCCATAAATTTCAAACCAGTTCAGGGAGATCATGGAAGATTCTTTTTAATAGAATCCCAAATTACCCACAGATGAATACTCAACTCTTCTCCACAAACTCTGCCTGCCAACACACACACACAAGCTTGCAAAGCAACTCAGTCATTGGTGATCTTTTTGAATTAGTCTGTCCAAGAATTAGAATGCTGCAAGAATAACTATAAATACAGAGAAATTCAGCAGCAGAGAACTATTAAGATTCTTCAGTTTTTCCTATAGGACTAGTGATTCCCAGTAATTTAGTCTTGCTGTTAAGTTCCATTACTGAGGGTATTCAGGGTTAAGTAGTAAATAGTCTTAAAGGCAAGTTAATGCTTCTTACTTTTTCTATATCCCTCACAGTTCCTAGCACAGTGCTGAATACGTTTTGGGTTCTTGGTTTTTTAGTTAAATCAATACCAGATCATCTCCACTAGACTCAGCTCTTTCCTGTTTTCCTCCAATTAAAAAATATTCCCCTACATTAACCCATTCTGTTCCTGATCAATCTTGTCATCTATCTAACCCTAATTTTCTCTTGTTTGAAGAAACATTATTCAATGGTAGGTTTGATGGTAAAATTATTGCTTAATATTGCTCTTGAGTTGTTTCGTTAAGAAAAGCAAAACAAATAGTAGAAAAAAAAATAATCTGAAAACCCAAAGCAATTTAAACTAATGAAAGAAACCTGAGAACTTGTTATGTCTTAAGGCATTGATAAGGAGAAGCTCAAAGCTCTCTGCTTATGTTTAAAGAATCAAACAAACAAACAAAAAAACCTTTCTGGGGCAAAGGAGAAGGAGATGAGTAGTTTGTATACCTTCCAAGAGAACCTTTGCAAAGCTTTATAGAAAACAAAACTTGTTTATACCTTAATAAAGATCCATGATCCATGATCCATACAAGAGAACCCTTAATCTTTATTGCAAAAGTCAGGTATGTAGTACAGGATAGCTGTGTGACTCTGGGAAAACTTTTAACTTAGGCTGCCTCAGTTACTTTACTTTGTCTGTAAAATAGGAGTAATAATTAGTACCTATTTCACAGACTTTTTGTGAAGATAAAATAAGATACTATTTGTGAAATACTTTCCAAGATTCAAAGCAGTTTATAAATACTAGAAAGTTTTATTATTATTGCAAGAAGTCTAGGCATTCAGAGGATGTGACCAGTCCCAGACTTAATGTGTTGAGGTATAAGGGAAGGGGTAACCTATCTCTGTTGTTTTTCATTTCTTTTAAGTTGCATTTCTGTGTGACTTCATTTGTGGTTTTCTTGGCAAAGATACTAGAGAGGTTTGCCATTTCTTTCTCCAGCTCATTTTATATATGAGGAAACTGAGGCCAACAGGGTGAAGAACTTACCCAGGGTCACCCAGCTAGCTTGTCAGTGTCTGAGGGTAGATTTGAATTCAGTTCTTCCTAACTGTAGGCCCAGCATTCTGTCCACTGCCACCCTGGATCAGAGGCTAGAAGATTTTGAAATGTGGCCTAAATATCTAATTCTTTTTCTTTTTTTTGAAGCCACTATTCAACTGAGAATATGTGTATATGTATTAGAAACTATTATTACTAAGACTAAGAGACTGTAAAATAAAGTATTTTTAAATGGAAGAACTAGAAGAGATCATCCTATTTCCAACCCTAATAACCTTTTTTGACCTTAGGCCATTTCTTTAACCTTCCTGGACTTCAGATTCCTCATCTGTAAGATAGGAAGTTAGGTTAGTTGGTTTCTAAGTTTTCTTCCTGCCTCCACTTCCCTGGTTTTCAAGAAGTGGCAATTAAGGCCCAAAAGAGAGCAAATGCCCAGGATCACATAGTAAAACTAAAACCAAGCCAAAACTGGAACTCAAGTCTCCAGAATTGTTTTTTCCATGGCTGTGGTAACTGTCACACAGTGTGCATCCAGAATCAGACATAACTACACAAGAAAGAAAGGGAAGCAAATTTCCAAAGTAAACATGGACCTTTCATTCAAGGACACCAACAACAAACTATTGAGCTTTTGTGAAGCTCAATAGTCCGAAAGTCTCAGGCTATCAATTCAGAATTTAACAAATCTACAAATAAAGCTCTACCCCTATAATGCACTGACCACTGGAGTCTTTAGAGTTGCACTGGAGTCATAGTGAGCAGCATAACAAAAAGTGAAGCAGAAGAGAAAATCCAAATTAGAGATTTCATGGGATTGAAGCACTGAAAGTTATTTTGACTAACCTGACAGAAGGAGAAATCCTTTGCATTGGGGTCCCTGATAGTAGATTATCCAGCTTCTTATAGAGCACTTCTACTATTCATTCTCTCTGCTAATTACTATTAGAAAATTTTTTATATTGAACCCAAATCTGGCATCTTCAGCTTTCCATCCACTAGTACTAGCTTGGCCTTTTGGAGCCATACCTTTTCTACTGGATGACACAATCTTTCATTTAAACATACATTAATCTTCTCTACTTCAATATGAGTACTTTTAGTACTTTCAACTTTTGCTCATATATTATTTCCAGGACACCTTAATCCAAGCATCTTAATAATAACATTTGTAGTTTACAAAATATTTATTTAATCCTCACAACAAATCTATAAGGAAAATACTATCCTTCCTATTTTTTAGATGAAAAAATAGACTCAGAAATGTTAAATGACTTGCTTATCACACTGCCAGTTAAGTGCCAGAAGCAGGATCTGAACTCAGATCTCTTCTGACTTGGAATGCATAACATGGTATCTCATTTTGCTATACTACCAGTCATTAAGTTGGGGCAGAGCTCCCTATGAGATCCTATGACTTTACTGAGTAGACATTCTGAATGAGCCCAACATTATATCTGATGTATGAGGTATTTGGGAATAAGATAAAGACAATATATGACCTATGCTTTCAAGGAGCATATAGGTGATAATCTATTTGGAGAGACTCCAAAAATAAATGAAACAGCATAATTAAGTTCTAACTCCTGGGGTTACTTATAATACTACATATATAATAGAAATTCTTTTCCTTATTTGTATAGCTATTGAAAAAATACTAATTTGTTCTCTGTTTTGGGCACATATCTGTTAGAAATAATTTAATTTAAGCATTTCTAGCCTAGAAAGAGGATTTCCAAAATGATATGATTCCTCTATATCCTTTGACGTGATTCCACTACTAAATAATGAGGTTACTTTTATAGAAATCTATAGGAAGAAAAAAACTTATCTAAAAATTACACTTTTGGGTTATTGTTGCTTTTATTCATGTCTGATTCTGACAACATTTAGAATTTTTTGGCAAAGATACTGGAGTGGTTTTCCATGCTCTTGTAAAGATTTCCTAAATTAATTGTTTTCCTTTTTAATTCTTAGTGTATTTTCTTTGTCCAAAATCTTTTCAATTTTATTTAAGCAAAATTGTCCTTTTTGTCCTCTTATTTAGTCAAAATGCATAGTTGTAATAGATGTAAACTTTTTATGCTCCTCTAGTTTTTCTTATGATATACCCTTTTATGTTTAGGCCTACTTTTTGAAGCTTTTTGTGGTATATAGCATGAGTGATTTGTGTTAACTTAATTTCTGCCTGTCTACAATCCAAGTTTTCCCAGCAGTTTTTATTGAATAGTGAATGAGTCTTTGCCCAGTAATTGGAGTCTTTGGGTTTATCAAAGACTATATTGACCACATTTTGCGTTGTTCCTTGTATTGTTGCATTGTTCAATTGATGAACTTTTCTATTTCTTGACCAGCACCAGTTAGTTTTTATGATCACTACTTGCAGTGTAATGAGATCTAGTCCTAAACCTTCTTTCTTCTACGACCCCACCCCTCCATTATTTCCCTTGAGATTCTTAATCTTTAGGATGGAGCCCTCGAAGTATATGTCTTCCAGGCTTTTCTGAAATCAGCCTGTTTATGATAGAACAATAATATTTCTTTACATTCATATACTACAACTTATTATCTGAAAATTGTCTGTTCATATCCTTTGACCATTTATTAATTGGGGAATGACTTGTATTCTTATAAATTTGACTCAGTTCTCTATATGTTTTAGAGAAAAGGCCTTTGTCAGAAATACTGGCTGTGACAATTGTTTCCCAGCCTTCTGCTTCTAATCTACATTAGTTTTGTTTGTGCAAAACCTTTTAAATTTAATATAATCAAAACTATCCATTTTACATTTCATAATGTTCGCTAGTTCTTCTTTGGCCATAAATTCTTCCCTTCTCCACAGATCTGAGAGGTAGATTATCTCTTGTTTTTCTAATTTGCTTATAGTATCACCTTTTATGTCTAAATCCTGAATTCATTTTGATCTTGTCTTCGTATAAGGTATGTTGTTCTATGCTTAGTTTTTGCCATACTGTTGTCCAATTTTCTCAGCAATTTTTGTCGAATAGTGAATTCTTATCCCAGAAATTAGAATCTTTGAGTTTATCAAACAGATTTCTATGGTCATTGATTATTGTTTCTTGTGTACTTAAACTTATTCCACTGATGCTCTGCTCTCTTAGCCAGTACCAAATGGTTTTGATGACTGCTACTTTATAATGCAGTTTTAAGTCTAGTATAGTATGGACCTTTGGCACAAAAAAATCAAGGTCCTGGAAGACAGGAAGAAACAGAAGACTAGTTGAGGGTAAATTGGTCCCATAAGAGTAAATTGGTCCAAGATGCCTATTAAGGTATTTTTTGGTCCTCCATCATTTCTCCTTTCTCTTCTATAATACATCATATCTTCTTTTTACCCCTATTGTTGGTTGCTTAAGGCATCTTAATTTAGCCTTGTATGATGCCACTCTATATTTTTTGAGGTTCAAAACTTCAGAATGAATGTTTAATGTATTTCTATGTCCTAATAGTTTAACATAAAGAGGCATTGTGTTTTATCAAAAGCATTTTTGCAGGCATTTATATAATCGTGATTTTTTATTGTTTTGTTGTTAGTATACTTAATTATGGTTATAGTTTTCTAATATTTCATAATATTCCCTGTATTCCTGGTATGAATACAGATTGATCACAATGTAAAACCTTTTTTTAATATGCTGTTTTATTTTCTTTGTTAATATTTTCACATGGATAATTATGACAGGCCTCTATATTTCTTTCTCTGGTTTGTGTGTTAGGATCATATTTTTCTTGGAAATGGGGTTTGGTAAGATCTCTTCTTTCCCATTTTCTAAACAGTTTATGGAATATTGGAACTAGTTTTTCTCTGAGTATTTGATAGAACTCACTTGAAAATTTATTCAGTCCTTTTTTGTGGAAGGGATAGTTCTTATATACCTTGTTCAATTTCTTTTTCTGAAATTGGGATAATTGAATTCTTTTTTTCTTGTTCTGTGACTTTAGATATTTTGCATTTTTGTATATATTCATCCATTTTATTCAAATTATCAATATTATTCGCATATAACTGAGAAAAATCATTTCCCTTATGTCCTCTTTATTTGTTGTGATTTTTCCTTTTTAATTTTTGATATTGAAATTTTGGTTTTCCTCATTTATTTTTCCCCCAAGTTTAAATTTATTTATATATTTTAATATCCATTGCATTATGAATCATGTTGGAAGAAAAAATCAGAACAAAAAGGAAAAACCCTGGGAGGAAAATAAAAACAGAAAAGAGAAGTGAGCATGTATTGAGTCACATTCAATCTCCATAGTTCTTTTTCTGGATGCAGATGGCATTTTCTGTCCAAAGTCTATTGAAACTGCTTTGGATCACTGAACCACTGAGAAGAATCAAGTCTTTCATAGTTGATCATCACATATTCTTGCTGTCATTGTGCATAATGTATTCTTGGTTCTGCTAGTTTCTCTTAGCAATAGTTCATATAAATCTTTACAAGTTTTTCTAAAATCAGTTTGCTCATGATTTTTTATAAAACAATAATATTCCATTACCTTCATATACCACAGTTTACCCAGCTATTCCCCAGTTGATGGGCATCTACTCATTTTTTCAATACTTTATTACCACAAAAAGTGCTGCTACAAACATTTTTGCATATTTGAATAATTTTCCTTCCTTTATGATTTTCTTGGGATATTGTGTGGTACTCCTAGGTCGAGGGATATGCACAGTTTTATGTCCTTTGGACATAATTACAGATTGTTTTCCAGAATGATGGGATCATTTCACTACTGCATCAACAATGTATTAGTGTCCCTGTTTTTCCACATCCTCTCCAACATTTATCATTGTCTTTTCCTGTCATCTTAGCCAATCTGAGAGGTGTGAAAAAATGTTCTTTCTTGTTTTAATTTACAATCTAATCAATAATGATTTAGAGCATTTTTTCATATGATTATAAATGGCTTTAATTTCATCACCTGAAAATATTTGTTCATAAACCTTTGACCATTTATTAGTTGGGGAATGACTTGTAGTCTTTTAAATTTGACACAGTTCTTTATATATTTTAGAAATGAGACTTTTTTTCAGAAACACTGGCTGTAAAGATTTTTTCCCAGTTTTGTATTTCTTTTTTAATCTTATTTCTGTTGGTTTTGTTTCTGCTCCTCATTAATTTTAATCAGATTAAAAACATTTCATCCATTTCCATTTTTTTCCCCAAATCTATCTAGCTCTATTCAGGTATTTAAAATATGTATTCTTGTGTTTGGTTCAGGTATTTTTTTAGTCATTGCTTTCCCAATATATTGAAATGTTCTCTTTTGATGAAAGTGTTTGGAGAACAGTGAGAAAATGGTGATGTGCTACGATCTAGAGTAGTCAAGATTTCCACACTCTTATAGAACTTTAAAATGTACCAGGTTTACAGAGATACAAGTAAAATAATCTTTAGATGCCTTCACTCATCCCAGAAGTATGCAAAGAAGAAAAGTGGAAGTTTGTAAAAACTAAGACAAGTCAGGATAGGTGGAAATCATAGCACATAGTAACCCCAGGAAACAGAAGAGGTCCAACATGACTTGAATCCCAGCAGCGTTCAATATAGGAGGGAAAATCCTTGAGTTTAAAGGCAGGAGCTTAGCTGAGAGCAACTACAAAGTTTCATGCTAGGACTCCAGAACCTGAAATGAGGGAAGAGCCTCAGTCAGAATATAACATTGGGTGAATGAACTTGTGTAAACAGAGTTTAATGTCACAGCAACTCCAAAACTCAGTAGCAGGGGGAATGACCTCAAGGTGAACCTAACATAGTAATGGTCATCTTAAGAGCTCTGTATTAAAAGAAGTATGTGCAAGAATGTTTGTGGCAGCCCTCTTTGTAGTGGCCAGAAACTGGAAACTAAGTGGATGCCCATCAATTGGAGAATGGCTGAATAAATTGTGGTATATGAATGTTATGGAATATTATTGCTCTGTAAGAAATGACCAGCAGGATGATTTCAGAGAGGCTTGGAGAGACTTACATCAACTGATGCTGAGTGAAATGAGCAGGACCAGGAGATCATTATATACTTCAACAACAATACTATATGATGATCAATTCAGATGGACATGGCCCTGTTCAACAATTAGATGAACCAAATCAGTTCCATTAGAGCAGTAATGAACTGAACCAGCTACACCCAGCGAAAGAACTCTGGGAGATGACTATGAACCACTATATAGAATTCCCAATCCCTCTATTTTTGTCCATCTGCATTTTTGATTTCCTTCACAGGCTAATTGTATACTATTTCAAATAACTGTATGGACATATCTACTTATATTATATTTAACATATACTTTAACATATTTAACATGTATTGGTCTACCTGCCATCTGGGGGAAGGGAGGGAAAAGTTGAAATAAAAGGTTTTGCAATTGTCAATGCTGAAAAATTACCCATGCATATATCTTGTAAATAAAAAGCTATTTAAAAAATAATAACTTAGAGCCCAGATCGAGAATAACTCTTGAATCCGGCAGATGCCACTATGAAGAAGAGGAGAATTTAGAATATAATATTCCAAATAATGAATTTTTAATCCCTAATGTTGGTATGTTTGGGTTTGTCAAAGACTAGATTGCTACAGATGTACCCTTTTTTGTCCTTTGTATCTAATCTGTTCCATTGATTGACCAGTCTATTTCTTAGCCAATATAGAATTCCAAAAGGGAAAAGATATATGTTTAAAACCAAAAAATAGCCTACCTGGAAAAATTAAGTTTAATAGTAGGAGGTGAAAATGGATCTTTAATGAAATAGAAGATATTTAAATATTCTTGATGAAAAGGCCAGAAGTTAGTAGACATTCTGAAATAGAAATATAGGAACTAAAAGAAAGAAAAAAGGATACAGTCATTTGTTTAATTGGGAGAGAACATAGGAGGATGAATTACTTAAAAGCTAGTGAATAGTGTTTTCTGAGAACTCTAATATCTTTAAAATTTATAGAGAAAGATAAAATTGATAAAGGACTGTAGGTATTTTTCCTCTTCCCCTCTCCCCTTTTGAAAAACAAAAATGGGAGGGACAAGAAACTACATTGGGGAAAAAAGGAGGTGGCAGAAATTACTATGATATAATCACTATTACATAATAGAAATGAAAAGTGTGTGAAAATAAATAAGTTCATGAATTGAAAAGAAATCATAGCAAAAGAGAATAGGCATTACATGACTTTCACTCTGGTCTGAGCCAGATAAAAAAAGATTGAACAAAATTGCCCCCATCCACCCACACATAAGAAAGTTTCAGTATAAAAATACATTAAACCCAAAAAGAAATTAGATTAAGGGATGGGAAGAGAGGGACTTAGGAAGGAGTTCAGGACAAGTAAAGGAATAGTCATTAAAAACAAAACAAAAAAAAAACCAAAACTTTAATGTTGGAGAAAGGAATGTGAAGAGATGGATTAAAAGCAAAAGAAGAAAGAATAAAAATCTGAAATCAGGGTCAGGCAAGGGGAAGAAAATCACAACAGAAAGAAAATAGGCTATTTAATGTATAGATCATGAATATTAAGCAAATTCTCTCTCTTTTGTTACCTTCTTTGTTTTTATAAAGAGGGAATGGTAAGAAAAGGGAATAAAAAAGTTTAAAAAGAGGGGAAGGATGGAAAGAAATACCCAATTAGCAATTATGACTGAATGTTTTCTCCTTTAAGGATTTTTCAGAGTTTTGGGGTTTCCTCTCAGTATTGGGCCCCAACCCCAGCCTCTGTGCTTGCTTTCTATCACCATTGTGAATTATGACTTTTGCTAGTCTTTATTTTCTCTTTGCACAATTCCTAATCTAGATTTATTTCGATCACTTGCTATACTTCCCAGTATACTTCCCAGATCCCACTAAGATATGGGTAGTTGAAGTGGGTGAAGACACCAAGATAATCCCTTATTTTCCGGGCCAGTCATTCTGATTTTTTTGTCTTGCCTCTGGAGTGAGGCTGATGATTTTGTGCAATTCTGCTTCATTTAAGTCCAACTCAGCAGCAAGTCAAAATATCAGCCAAGTCAAGACATATCACTGGTCCTCTGAAAATCAAAGACAAACAATAACCTGTATATGCACACACACACACACACACACACATATATGTATGCATATTCTAGGAATACAATGAGGGGCTCAGAATAAAAACCACTTTACCTGATCTTTGTAATACTTTGTTTTGAACAGCTTAACTTCCACCTACCAGACATTGGTTATTTTAAAAAAGCCATCAGTAAATAGAAATTAGAGAAACTATCGACTAGAATAGAAATGAAAACATAAGTGTAAATGAACTCTTCAACTTGGATCAAGAAAGGAGCTTACCTTCTCCAAGGATAAATAAAACAATCTCATCAAGTCGGTTAGCATTCTTAAAGGCTAGAGACAGGGAGAATCTAGGGGTGTTGTGGAAGTCACTTGTCCTATTTGTCTATACTTCTGGGGAGATCTTCATTCTGCCATTCAAAAGATTTACATTCAAAAGGTTCTCATTCATCTCTCCCAAGTTCCCAAGGTGAAGGGTATCTACCTTACAAACCACTCTAGCTCAGAGAGGTACCTCAACCTATTAGGAGTTAGATCTTCCACGTGCAGTTTCACAGGACTTTTCCCAAAGAGAAATAATATAGATCAGGATAGACATAATAATGCAACAAACTAAAAAGTCTTGATTTGGGAACAAGTTAAAACCTCACTTCAGTGAAGAAGAGCATAAAGAAGAGTCAATGGCACACAGCATTGCAGGGCTGGGCTTCAGGGTGGCAGAAGTATCATACATAATAATTGAAACCAGGTTGACTTCCCTGGTGCAGCTTGTCTGTGATTTTGCACAAATTTCTGGTTATCTTTTTATCTTTTATGCCGTTCTGGACTAGAGGGAAGACTATGCCTCCTCTTTATTTCGGATTCATTTCATTACTAGTCTTCTTGGAACCCTTTTCAGTTATTTTTTGGGGTTTATGCGGTAGGAAGACTTACTTCACCATTTTAAGTGGAAGTCCATCAAGAAAATCTTTTTTCCCCTAAAAGGAGTGATTATTGTGACCTAGAAGAGTCTGAGAAAATTTCATAAAGAAGGCAGCAGTTCTGTTGCTTAGAATGTGACTTGTCTTTTTAACTCAATCACAAAATAGTTCAGTGTTTCTCAACATGTTAGAAGTTCCCATTTGTTATGTTGATTCATGTTATTAATTAGAATCATAAGTTAATATAACCAGAAAGAACCTTAGAAATTAGCTAGTACACCCTTCCCATTTTATTGATGAAGAAACCGACCAATAATAATAGTTGATGTTTATATAATGTTCATATTTTGCAAAGGGTTTGTTTCACTTATGATTTTCTACAGGAAGCCTTTTCTGGCGCCCTCAATTGCAAGTTATTTACTGCTCAATTATTTTATATTATCACTTTTATATTTATTTTCTTGTTCAGTTGTTTTAGTCATATCTGACCCTTTGTGACCTCATTTGAGTTTTCTTGGCAAAGATACTATAATGGTTTGCTATTTCTTTCTCCAGTTTATTTTACAGATGAAGAAACTGAAGCAAACAAAGCTGAGTAACTTGCCCAGAGTAACATAGATAATAAATTTCTGAGGCCAGATTTGACCTCAAATCTTCATGACTCTAGGTCTAGGTCTAGCATTATATCTATGGATGGCACTTTCCATTAAAAGTCTATTGGCTTAAATCACTTCATTGTTGAAAAGAGCCAAGTCCATTACAGCTGATCATTCCATACACTTCCTGTTACTGTGTACAATGGTCTCTTGGTTTTGCTCAAAACAGTCAGTTCTTATACCAGAAATTGGAGTCTTTGGGTTTATCAAACAGTAGATTACTATGGTCATTTACTACTATGTTTTGTGTACCTAATCTATTCCACTGATCTACCACTCCATTTCTTAGTTGGTACCAGATTGTGACAATTATCATCTTATAATGCAATTTGAGATCTGGTATGGCTAGACCATTTTCCTTCACATTTTTCTTCAGTGATTCCCTTGACATCCTTGACCTTTTGCTCTTTCAGATGAATTTTGTTATTATTTTCTCTGGATCTGTAAAATAATTTTGATAGCTTGTTATGGCACTGAAAAATATTACATATGTGTGTATATAATATATATAATTTATGTAGAATGTTAATTTTTATTATATTGGCTTATCTTACCTATGAACCTTTGATTTTTCTAATTGTTTAGATCTGACTTTATTTCTGTGAAAGG
Source organism: Sminthopsis crassicaudata (assembly GCF_048593235.1). Lineage (NCBI taxonomy): Eukaryota > Metazoa > Chordata > Mammalia > Dasyuromorphia > Dasyuridae > Sminthopsis > Sminthopsis crassicaudata. The sequence continues at coordinate 337,757,982 of NC_133618.1, read as the reverse complement.
TGTTTTGTAATTGCATTTGTAAAGTCACTGTATTTGTTTCAACAGGTAGACACCCAAGCATTTTATATTGTCTACAGTTATTTTAAATGGAATTTCTTTAGTTTTTTAGTTGATTCTTCAAGTTTCCCTAAGTATACCATTATATCATCTGCAAAGAGTGATATTTTTGTTTCTTCATTGTCTGTTCCAATTCCTTCAATTTCTATTTCTTATTTTATTGCTAAACATTTTTAGTACAATATTGAATAATAGTGATAATGGGCATCTTTGTTTCACCACTGAGAAGTCTTCTAGTTTATCTCCATTATACCCAGCCAGTGGCTACTGGAGATCTAACTCAGACCTGTAGAATGGTTCTCTTCATGTGAGAGGATGATGATGATACAAGGAGACTGAGGCAGTTGCATTCTTTCACCTCTCTACTCTTCCCTCTTGCCTCCAATTTATTTCATTCCCAATCCACAAGGAACATCTGTGTAAGTAAAGGCTGCTTTGCAACTCTTTCAAGTGTTCACAGCTGTGGATGCTCTCAGAGAATTGACCTGCCTCTTCACTTAGGCATGGTCCTTAACAATGCCCTTTGATCCAGCAGTGTCTATAAGCCAAAAAGATCTTAAAGGAGGGAAAGGGACCCACATGTGCAAAAAAGGTTTGTGGAAGCCCTTTTTGTAGTGACAAGAAACTGGAAACAGTAGATGCCCATCAGCTGGAGAATGGTTGAATAAGTTAGGGTATATGAATGTTATGGGATATTATTGTTCTATAAGAAACAACCAGCAGGATGATTTTAAAGATACTTGGAGATACCTGGAGAGACTTAACATGAATTGATGCTAAATGAAATTGATGCGGTTAGTGGCAATGCAGAGAGTTGAGGTGTGAGAATCCCCTTTTGATCGGCACAGGTTCAACATGAAAGAATTCATGAACCCAAAATATTAATGGCAAAAAAGGAAGCTTTTTTGTTGGTACTGCAGAAGCCAGCTTTGCTAGAAAGACTGAGTTCCTCAGTGGCAAAGTCCTGGAAGAGAAATAAAGGTCCTAGCAGAGAAATCCTGGCAGAGAAATAAAAGGGGTTATCGATGGGCAGAGGTCCAGGTAGGCAGCTGTGTCAAGGGGAGAGGTCCTTTGTCATGGCATAATTCCTACTTCAGACCTTTGGAAGTTATGACTTTAAAATTGCATTTTTTAATAGGAAATCTGAGACTGAAGTTTCAATTGAATGAGATTCCTTCAATGTTGTCACTGTCCCCAGGTCTAGATTTCCAGTTGAATGAGATCACTTAAGTTTCAGTTACTAGGAGTGGTTCTGGACTAATTTTTTAGCTCAATAGAGGGTGCAGTTACTCAATAGAAATATCAGGTCCAGATCTCCAGCTAAATGAGAATACTTAAGTTTGAGCTAAATGAAACCACTTAATTATCCCAAAGGGTGGGTCTCTATCAGGAGAGTTTCTCAGAATTCACCCCATAGCTTTGGGGGAAGTTATGACTTTGGGGGGCAAAGTCAGAGAGGACAGTTTCAGGGTTCCCCCCATCAAAATGAATAGAACTAGGAGATCATTATACATGGCAATAGCAAAATTATATGATGATCAATTCTGATGGACATGGCTCTTTTCAACAATGAGATGATTCAGGCCAGTTCCAATGGTCTTGTGATAAAGAGACCTATCTACACCCAGAGAGAGGACAGTGGGAACTGGGTGTAGATCACAACATAATATTTTCACTCTTTTTGTTGTCGTTTGCTTGCATTTTATTTTCTTTGTCATTTTTTCCCCTTTTTGGTCTGGTTTTTCTTGTACAACATGATATTTGTGGAAATATGTATAGAAGAATTGCATATGTTTAATATGTATTGTTTTATTTGCTGTCTAGGGGAGGGAGAAAAAAGAAGGGAAAAAATTTGGAACACAAGATTTTGCAAGGGTGAATGCTAAAAATTATCCATGTATATATTTTGAAAATAAAAATTTTAATTAAAAAAAAAGATTCTGTTTTTTAATCCATTCTCCTCTCTGCTTCTGTTTAATGAGTGAGTTTATCCTTTTCATATTTATAGTTACAATAATTATGTAGTTCCCTCCTTCCTATTTTTCCTTTGTATATCCCCTGCCTCATACCCTGACACTATCCTTCATCACAACTGTTTTACTTATCACCACTCCCTCCAATCTGCCCTCTCTTCTATCAAATCCTACCCTGCCTTCCTCTAGTTCATCCCTTTTTACTTATAGATAAGATAGATTTCTGTATAGAACTGAGTGGTATGTAATTCCCTTTTTGAATCAATTCTGATTCCAAAGGTTTAAGTATTGCCTACCATCACCCACTTCCCTCTTCATCTCCATTATAATAGTTCTTTCATGGCTCTTTTATGTGAGATAATTTACTTCTTTCTATCTCCCCCATCCTGCTTTACCTCTTTATTGGGGGGAGTAATCCCATCAAAGTCATCTGATATCCGTGTCCTCGGTCTACATATACTTCTTTTAAACTATCCTTATAGCAATAAAGTTCTTTAGATACAAATATTACCTTCCTGTATGAAAATATAAATATTGAATTTCTTATGTTTTCTCTATTTCTTTTTTTACCTTTTTATGTTTCCTTTGAGTCTTGCATTTGAAGATCAATTTTTAAAATTTAGAAATGCTTGAAAGTTCTTTATTTCATTAAATACCCATTTTTCCCTCCTGACATACTATATTCATTTTTGTTGGAATGGTGGTTCTTGGTTGTAATACTAATTCCTTTACCTTCTGGAATATCATATTCTAAGCCCTCCAGTTCTTTAATGTGGAAGGAACCAAATCCTATGTAATCTGGAATGTAGTACCACAATATTTCAATTGTTTCTTTTAGCTCCTTGATCTGGAAGGTCTGGAAACTGGCTATGATGTTCCTTGAGAATTTTCCCAAGGAGAAAATAGAAATATTCAAAGTATGATTTTGTTTTTGATCATATATTCCCAAAGGTCCAAAAGAGGACAATAGAACTTGTTCTGGAAGAGACTTCAGGGAGCATCTCATCTATTTCATAGATTAGAAAACCAAGTCCTAGAGTTATTAAGAAACTTATTCCAGATCACACAAAAGCAGAGATGGGATGCAAATCTGGATCTTTTGACTATTAAGCTATTGGGTTTTTTGGTACTATGGCCCTGGTCAATTCCTTCAATTAGAAACTGGAGTTTTTATACTCTTTATGTCACTAATAAACTGAATTTTCCTGGATCAAAAGATTCTCTAAATACCCTTTCTCTCCATAGCTACTTGATTTTTCAGGGCTGAGGTGCTATTGTAATCAAACATGTCCCAGAGTCTGATTTCGATTCTCTTTCTTCTTCACTATTCCAGCATTTTGATGACCACCTGCTCCACTTTCTTTGCCTTGGGCATGATGCCTTTCCTCCTGTTTATCTACTCCAAGGGAATCTATGAAGGGGATCTCAAGGACAAGGTGCCCTATGGGCAAATTGCTATTTCATTGGCTTTGACACTTATCCCTTGCACTATAGGGATCATCATCAATTCCAAGAGACCACAGTACAGTCCCTACATTATTAAGGTAAGGATTCAGGAAGATAGAAAATGTTGCTCAATCCTTTTCAGTGACTCCATTTGGAGTTTTCTTGGCAAAGATACTGGAATGATTTGCCATTTCAGACTCCAGGTTATTTTACAAATGAGGAGGCTGAGACAAACAGCGTTAAATGACTTGCCCAGGAAGCTATTAAGGATCTGAAGTCAGATTTGAAATAAGGAAGATCTTTCTGACTTCAGGCTCAAACTTCTATTCACTATATCACTTGGCTGTTTTTATGAAAGTAATGTTGATAAATTCAACTGGGAATCATGACATTAGTTAGCTGTTTGACTTTAGACAAAATCATTTAACCTTTCTGTGTGTCAGTTTCCTTATTTGTCAAATATCTAATAGTTGTTTAGGATAATAATGTAATGCCGGAGAAACTGAGGCAAGATAGAGATTAGAGAGTTTTTTTTAATATTTTATTAATTGGAGAGTTTAATTGACTGGACAGGACTCTCGTCTCAAAGTATCCAGTAATGAATGGGGGAATGTTTTATAGCTCTTCAGACAAAGGAGAGGAAAAAGAGCGGGGAAAATCAGGATGGGGGGGAAGTTATAAATTTTTACTAAAAGCCAGAGTCAGGATGTTTGAATAACAGAAGTAAAGATGTCAGTGAAGTATCTGAGATAGTTTTATCTTTTGGAATATCTTAGAGTGGCAGTGTCATAAATTCTTGGGGGCAGAAGGAGCTAGGAGTCAGGAAGTCTGATCTGCTCCTCATCTCCCATTGACAATTTATAACCTTAGAGCAAATGGTCCTCAGTCTTAATGAACCAGGGGGGTTTTATGACTTAGGGGACTGAGGCAGGACAGTTAAGGAAACTGAGATGGAACAATTCAGGGAAACTCAGTCAGGACAATGAGGGAAACTAGTGCAGGGAAACTGAGGTAGAACAGCTCAAGGAGATTGTGGCATAACAATAATATCTACACTATAGATTGTGTAATAAAATGGCAATATTGGGCTTGGAATCAAGAAAACCTATTTTCAAATCCCACCTCTGACATTTACTGGCAGTGTGAATATGGACTTTTTTCCCCCTTCATTTTATAGTAAATTTTTTTTTTCCAATTACATATAGTTTTGGTAAGATTTTTAGTTCCAATTTTTTCTCTCTTCTCCCTAAGATAGCTATTATTGTAATATTTGAATTACCATATTGCTGAGAAGTGCTAAGTCCATCATAGTTAATCAGCACATAATCTTGCTATTTCTTTGTACAATGTTCTCTTGGTTCTGCTCACTTCACTCAGCCTCAGTTCATATAAATCAGGGGTTCTCAAACTACGGCCTGAGGGCCAGATGCAGCCTGCTGAGGACGGTTATGTGGCCTGCCCGGTTATGGCAAATGGGCTGAGGGGGGAGACAGAGACAGAGTGTGAGCTTTTGTTTTTACTATAGTCTGGTTCTCCTACAGTCTGAGGGACAGTGAATTGGCCCCCTATTTAAAAAGTTTGAGGACCACTAATATAAATCTTTCCAGGCTTTTCTGAAACCAACCTGCTCATCATTTCCTGTAGAACAATAATATTCCATTACATTCATATATCATAACTTATTTAGTCATTCCCAAATTAATGGATATCCCCTTAATTTATACTATATGCAAATTTCTGAACCTCTCTGAACTTCATTTTCCTTATTTGTAAGGCATAGAAGTGATATCTATCTAATCTGTTTTATATAGTTATAGTGAGGTATATTCAAAATGGGACCTCCACATATACGGGATCTTCACGTTTGTCAAAGTTTAGTTACACAGTTTTTTAAAACATCATATAAGTTAATTTACTATCTATTCCATTGGATAGTAAGGAAAATGAATGCACAGTGAGAAGTTAGTTGAAGAAAAAAAAAATAATCCTAATAATGTACTTTGTGATTTAGGTTCAAGTATGCTAGAAACAATTCTGCTATTTTTTTTTAATGGTCTTTATATAATTTATTAATTATAGTACATATGTTTGTTTTTTTAATTTATTTTTTAAATTAATTTTATAATTATAACATTTTTGACAGTACATATGCATATGTAATTTTTTACATTATCCCTTGTACTCCCTTCTGATCCGAATTTCCCCCTCATTCCCTCCACCCCCTCCCCTAGATGGCAGGCATTCCCATACATATTAAATATCTTATAGTATATCCTAGGTACAATATATACGTGCAGAACCGAATTTTGTTGTTGTTGCTGTTGTTGTTGCAAAGGAAGAATTGGATTCGGAAGGTAAAAATAACCTGGGAAGAAAAACAAAAATGCAAACAGTTTACACTCATTTCCCAGTGTTCCTTCTCTGGGTGTAGCTGATTCTGTCCATCATTGATCAATTGGAATTGGATTAGCTCTTCTCTATATTGAAGATATCCACTTCCATCAGAATACATCCTCATACAGTATTGTTGTTGAAGTGAATAATGATCTCCTAGTTCTGCTCATTTCACTCAGCATCAGTTGATGTAAGTCTCTCCAAGCCTCTCTGTATTTCTCCTGTTGGTCATTTCTTACAGAACAATAACATTCCATAACATTCATATACCATAATTTATCCAGCCATTCTCCAATTGATGGGCATCCATTCATTTTCCAATTTCTGGCCATCACAAAGAGGGCTGCCACAAGCATTTTGGCACATGCAGGTCCATTTCCCTTCTTTAGTATTTCCTTGGGATACAAGCCCAGTCAATTCTGCTATTTTAATATTAATTAATCTGTACCCAAGCCACTTCCAGCTAGGAGAAAGAAATTTCTAAGTTTCCCCCATGACATCTGACAGAATTCTCTGCCCCCAAGATAATTTGAGGTAACATTCATAAGAATTTTGAACAAGGAGATGGTGACAATATGCTAAAATACAGTTTGGAGAGGATTCTGGGAAGATGACAGAGAATTCCCAGATGACAGAGAATTCCTCTGGGAAGATGACAGAGTGAGACAGAAAATTCCAAGATCTCCAGATTTCTCCCATAAACAAGACAAAATTGTACCTCAGGGAAAATGTAGAGAGCTGAAAACAAATTAGAGTTACTGAAAAAAGATACCAGGATGTAGATTTGCTGATTATGAAGTGTAAACACCTCCAGAATAGTTCTGCTGAAGGCAAACCCTGGGGTTAGTTGTTTGGGGAGGTAACCTCAGCCCCAGCTTCAGGAATTTTCATCTCCTAGACAGTGTAAGGGGTCAGCTTCAGAGTTGGGAAAAATTTAAGGAACCTCTGCTAAGGAATGCCAGGCCCAACTGTACTGCTGAGACATATCCCTGAGTGAGAAGGAACCAGTATACATCCAATAGTGCAGAAAAAGTGGGATAGAGACACTGCTGGCTGCTGGCACTTCTAGAAGGATGGAGTTATTGGTTTTGGTTTGAGGCCAAAGGGAGAATTGAAGGACAACCTAAGATAAGAGGCATTATCTTCTATACTCTAGAACTAAAAGTGATTACACCAACAATTTGCTACAAATACAAATATAATAAATGATCAGGGAAAGAAGAAAGAACCCAACAGACAAAGTTATTATGGGGGGAGGGGCAGCTAGTTGCCATAGTGGATAGAGTACCAGTCCCTGAAGTCAGGAGGATCTGAGTTCAAATTTGACCTCAGACACTTAACACTTCCTAGCTCTGTGATCCTGGGCAAGTCACTTAACCTCAATTGCCTCAGGGGAAAAAAAAAAGGAAAGAAAGTTATTATGGGAATAGGGAAGACGAGGGTTCAATTTCAGAGAAGAATACTGAAGTAAAAAAAAAAAAAAAAACCTCTCCTACCCCAAAGAGTAACATTTAATGATCACCTGTCCCCCCCCAAATTCATAGAACTCAAAAAAGACTTTAAAAATTAAATGAGAGAGATTAAGGAGAAACTAAAAAAAACAAAAAAACAAAATGAGAACAATCCAAGAAAAACAAGGAGATTATGAAAAGAAATTCAACTAACTAGAAAAAGAGAATTAGAATCTTTTTAAATAGTTTTTTTATATTTCCAAATTCATGTAAAGATAGTTTTTAACATTCACTTTTGCAAAAGCTTGTGTTCCAAATTTTTCTCCCTCTCTTCTTCCTCCTCTCCAAGACAGCAAGTAATCCATTATGGATTAAACATGTGCAGTTCTAAACATAATTCCAAATTTGTCATGTTGCACAAAAAAAAAAATCAGATCAAAAGGTGAAAGAAAAAAACACACACGCAAAAAAGCAGACAAACAAACAACAAAGTGAAAATTCTATGCTTTGATCCACATTCAGTAAAGTAAATATCAAAGACTAGTTTCAAGGGACTCAATAAGGACAAACAGTTTGTTTTATATGTGAGAATGCAAACCATACATCTAAGATTGACATTAGTAATCAGATAATTCAAATGAAAAATTGGGATACTACACCAAGATAAGGTTGAAATAGATTCAGATATCAGGGTGATAACTATCAGCAAATTAGTAGAGCAAAGGTTAATTCTATTTGTCAGATCTGTGGAGAAGGAGGGAATTTGTGGCCAAAGAAGAACTAGAGAACATTATGCAATGAAAAATTAATAATTTGATTTCATTAGTTAAAAAGTTTTTTGTACAAACAAAACCAATGTAGTCAAGATTGGAAGGCTAACAGAAATCTAGGAAAGAATTGTCACAGTCAGTGTTTGTGATAAATGCCTTTCTAAAATATATAGAAATTGAGTCAAATTTATAAGAATACACGTCATTTCCCAATTTGTAAATGGTCAAAGGATATGAACAGACAATTTTTAGATGAAGAAATTAAAGCTATCTATAGTCATTTAAAAAATGCTCTAAATCACTATTGCTTAGAGAGATGCAAATTAAAATAACTTTAAGATACCACTTTACACCTATCAGATTGGCTAAGATGACAGGAAAATGTACACTAATGCATTGTTGAGGGAATTGTGAACTGATCTGTCCATTCTGGAAAGCAATTTGGAACTATGTCCAAAGCGCTATAAAACTGTGATCCTTTGACCCTTTGATTCAGCAGTGCCATTTCTCAGTCTATATCCCAAAGAGATCATAAAAGAAAAAAAGGATTCACATGTCCAAAAATCTTTGTAGCAGCTCTTTTTGTGATGGCAAGGAATTGGAAATTCAATGGATGCCCATCACTTGGGGGATGATTGAATAAGTTGTGGTATTTGAATGTAATAGTTGTTTTGTAAGAAATAATAAGCAGTCTAATTTCAGAAAAACCTAGACTTACATGAACTGATGCTGAATGATATGAATAGAACCAGGAGAACATTGTACACAGTAATAGCAAGATTTTATGATGATCACAACTATGATGGATTTAGCTTTTTTTCAGTGATCCAATACAGTGATCCAAAACAATAGCAACAGATTTGTGATGGAAAATACCATCCACAACCAGAGAAACAACTATGGAGGTTGAATGTAGATCAAAGAACATTATTTTCACTACTTTTTTCTTTCTCATGGTTTTTCCCTTTTGTTCTGATTTTTCTTTCACAACATGACTAATATGAAAATATGTTTAAAATAATTGTACATGTATATAAAACTATATCAGATTGCTTGCATTCTTGGGGAGAAGGGAGGAAAAGGAGAGAGGGAGAAAAAAATTTGGAACTCAGAATGTTGAAAACTATCTTTCCATGTAATAGGGGGAAAAATACTATTAAGTGGGAAAAAAAGTCAATTAAAAAAAAAAAGAGCAGAGATGAGTTGCAAGAATAAAAAACAAAACCTTGAAGGAAAAGGTATGGCCTCACATAGATCTATATGAATGCATATATGTATGATTCTAGATATTGATGTACATGTGTATGTATGTGTACATGGATATGTGTATATATAAATATATCTGTGCTTAATTATAGTGTTCTTGAAGGAGATGGGGAATCGAAAAGGGGGAAAAAAGAATAAAAAATGCTCATTAGAGAACAAAAGAAAATCTACAAGAAGTGAAAAAAAGGTAGACAGTCCTGAACACAATGTGTGTAATATTTATTATGTATGCTTTCTTGAAATGGAAATTTATTGTTTTATATTTTGAATTTTCTCCTTTTTTTCTATTTTGTATTTGTTTTAAATATAAATTTTTAAAAACAGTTTGAAGTTAGCATTCTAGAATAGTCTTATTTAATTCCTTCCTAGAATTTCATTTCCTTCTGTGATCAGTATCTTAATAATAAATTTCAAAAGAAAAGCTACTATCCCCACGTGAATATATAGTTTCAAGTGACAGATGGGATTCAACATCAAATATTCTCAATGAAAATCCAAAGCTCTTTCTGCTGTACAGTACAGAGTCTGGTTTTACTAGCAGCTAGCTCTTTTATAATTAAGGAATCAATGAATCAACTAATAAGAGTATGTTATGTATCCCTACTAGAACTCATAGAAAAAGCATAAAAAAATTATCTGTGACTCTTTTCAAGAAACTTTTTTGAGCAAGGAACAAGACTAATGCAAGTTAAATGACTGTCACCCACTCAAGACAGCAAATGTTAAGCTATATAGTACAGATTATAAACAATACAGGACATTAGAGGAAAGAAAGAACAGTGAGAACATTCTAGCAAAGACTCCCAGGACTTTAGCTGAACCTGGAAAAGGAGAGATAGGAGTATATTCCAGGAAAAGGGACCTATTTATGGGATATGAAGATTACAAAGCTAGGTTGTTCTGAGACCAAACTCAAACAATTGAAGACCAACTTTAATTATTAAATGTCAATTATATGCCAGACACTTGGAATACTAATACAAAAATATAATGGTCCTTCCCTTTGAGGAGTTTACACTTTATAGGGAGAGAAATATATACAAGTGTTAAAAATAATGCTAACGAGTTTGCTAACAGAACTAATAAACTGAAGATATGTGTTAGAAGCATATACAATTGATGAGCCAGAGATCTTTGAAAAATCATGAAGGAAGAGAGGAATTTGCTAATGATAGAGCAATGGGTCAAAATTGTCAGAAGCAAATAGATCCTTAGTAGCATCAGTAATATATACTTCTAGCAAATGCATGGGATATAAGATGATTGACTGAGAGGTAGGGGAGAACTACTTACTCCTTTTTTCTGGGCCCCACTCTTTTATGAGTTCCTACTGTTTCCCAGAACCTCCTTTTGGATGTGGCCTGCTTTCTAGTAATTCCTTTACTTTTATCCCTAAGTGGATGTGTTTTTCTTTTTAAAGTTGTATGAGAAGGATAATAGGAAAAGGAGATAACTGAGGTGAAGGCTAACTTCAGCTTGATTATAGTAGTTTCCCTCCCCTTGGAACTTTTGACTAATTCTGTTCATAGGACAGACTAGATTCACTTTTTCTTTCTCTGTTTAGGAAAAGTTATATGTTTTGGTTTGCTTGGTTTTTATTGTTGTTGTTGTTTGTTTTGTTTTCCCAAGCTGGGAGAGTTGGAGGTCATAGAAACTATTTTTCAAGATCACAAATATTTATCACAGTTTAAAATCTTTCTTCTCCCTTTATTCATTTATTTATTTGTTTGTTTGTTTTTACTATTTATTGCTCTGTCTTACATCTAATTAATGAATCATTGGTCAACAGTGGAATGGTTAGACACATTTTTCTTAATTTAATTGCTTTTAGTCTTACAAAAAATGAATATTAAAAACTGTCTTTACATGTGTTTTAAAAAATAAAAAGCTATTAAAAAAACAACATTGAAATTCCAAATAGTTTTATATGAGTTTTAATCCTAATAACTTCTAACATGGATACAAATGTTTATATTCTATTTTTTGGAATCCACTGTGATTGAATTCACTAAAATAGAGTTGTCAAAAAAAATTTACTTTTCATCTTATTGTATTTACATTCACTGTCCTGCTGATTCTCTTACATGGTGTCCAAGTTAGCTTATGCCTGAGCCATCCCTATTCCCATCCCTGAACCTCTTCCTCCTCCTTTGTATTTACAGTGTACAAGATCATGGAAATAGGGGGTGGAAGAAGGCCAGCTTGGCTCGTCTGAAAAGCACATGAAAGGGAATAATGTATAATTTCTGGGAAGGTATGTTATGAAAAGCTTTAAAAGTCAAACAGAGGAATTTTAATTTGAGCCTACTATGGAGCAACTAGAGTTAACTGAATAGACGAGAAACATGATCAGATATGTTCCTTAGGATCATTGATGTATGAAAAATGTATGAAGAGATTTGAGGCAGGGAAATCAATTAAAAGATATATCAATCCAAGAAAAATGCTGTGATCCAAATTTATCCCTTACAATTTGACATACTTCGGAGTCTTGACAGATTTTCTTTGGTATATTCATTCTTTTGGTCCAGTCTACCTTGCTCACTGCTTCATCTTTTCAGTTATCCATCCTCTATCCCATAATTGATATTATAGGGAGGGAAAGAATTCAGAACTTGAAATTTTTAAATGAATATCAAAATAAATAATAAAGTAAAACAATATTAAGAGAATTAACTTCCTGGAAAAACAAACCAGAAAAGCTATACATAGGAGAATATATTCCTCTCTTTAGTGGGAAAGAAGGAACTCCCCTTTTGGGAATGAGATAACTCAGTCCAACCCAAATAGATATTCCTGGATCTTGCCCAACAAAAGAATTTCCTGTCTCTAGTGTAGCAAGCTGGGGATAGAGATATAACAGAGACTAGAACTCCCATTGCTCTCTTTATTTTTTTTTCCCCTCTCCTATGACTTTTGTTTTCTCCTTCCCTTTAGATGGGAGGTGGTAATTGGTCAAAGTCAGGCTGCCATAAGTCCATTGTCAGAGCAATAACCATAAGGAACTTGGAGAAGAAAAATGCTGTTTGGGATTTCTGCCTGAATTAGCAGACTTTCATAACCCTGATTTTGGCAACACTAAGATTATGTTGCTCTGATATAGTATATGTATATATTGTCCCCTGTGATAGAATACAAGCTCCATAAAAAGAGAAATTGGTTCATTTACTTTGTCTTTTTATCCCCAGAACCAGGTGCTGTTTCTGGCATATAAGGATAGGGTTAGAGATTGAATTGATGATTTCACTGGGATAGGGAATTCCCAGATAAGGAAACTACTTTCACCAGTGCAGGTTGACATTTTCTCAGCAATTTATAGTCCAGAGCACTGAGAGGATAAATGTCTTGACCAGGAAGGCAAGGGAGGAAAAACTTAAGACTCAGATTTTCCTGGACTCAAAGCTAGCTTTCTGTTCACTACGGTACTATGAAAATAAATATTTGTTGAATGATTGATATTCATAAGATGCAAGAAAACTATCTTTACAGAATCACTTCACATTTTTCCTTTTAAATTCTCTCACCTTCTAATCAAGATGACCTATTAGCTATTCCCCAAATTCAGTCTTCTATCTTTTCTATGTGGTTTTGTATGAGCTATTATTCTGTGTGATGGAAAGCATTCATCTCTGTCACATAAAATTCTAAGTTCAAGCATCCATTCCTCTGCAAAATCTTTCCTGATCTGTTATCAGTGCTCTCTCCTTGGATGTGTGTATATGTTGTGTTCCAAAACACAATAAATAAATGGGTAAATTCAACATAACATAAGGAATATAAGTACCTTGAGAGCAATATTATTTTGTCTTTGTCTTTGTGTTTGTAATTTAAATGCTTAAGAGTAGCCTGGGTTCTTTTCTCCCCTTATGGAGACTCCACCAAGTTCACTTCTGGTTTTGCCATAGCTAGTGCATTAGCTGATCCATTTCTCTTCAAGTCTGGATCTTCAGCAGAATCTCACAATCATAAGAAACTAATAGATTATGTTCTTAACTCTTAATTGCAGGATCTTTGGTGACTTCACCTTTTAATGCTCATAAAGTTCAGTCCAATTTCTGAATATTCAGTCATCTATAAGTAGGAAAGAATAAACACAATAGACAAAAGAAACCGAGATGCCATGTGTTCACAGATACATAGCAGCTGAGTTGGGAAGTAATTACCCAATGTGGTAGCTTGAAGCAATCCTCTTCACATGAAGGCTGCCAGGGAAGAAAAAATACAAAATATTTGAGAGAAGGGAGTATATGAATAATTTTGCATGCATACAGTTCTTTCTCCTTCACTAGTCCTTCTAGCTCTTAAGCCAATCATCACACAGTACCTTCTAACCTTCTCCCACTTCAGGCATAAAAGGATAAGGAACAAAGGAAGGAAACAAAAAGAAGTTCACCAAGCCTCCATGTTCTGGGTAGAAACCAAGCAAGGCATATTGTACATAATCTATATAACCACTATGCAGCGCAAATCTTCTCATGCTGAGGCCAGACCTCCATCACATAAATCAGAAACTGATGCAAGGCTCAGGTAAGCTTCCAGACAATAAACAGACAGAAAGAAAGCTTATGAAGATGGCAACAAACCTCACTTCCAGTTCACTTTCCATTCTGTTCTTCCTTCATGCTACCTGCCTTGCTCTAGTTAAAGTACTCTTTTTTATCTCTTTCCCACCACCCAAATTCCCTCTTTTATGTCTTGTCTTCTCCCATTAGAAAATAAGTTCCTTTTGAGTAGGGACTGTAATGTTTTGTTGTTTTTATATTCCTTGCACTTGGCACAGTGCCTGGTACTTAATAAATGGTTTTATAAATATAATCTTAGGAACAATATGTTTTTTTTTAATTTCCAATGTAGTTATTTTTCTTTTTTAAATGTTTTGTTGTATAACCTCAGTCCCAAAGGCTATTGGTATGAGGCTATCTCTTCATTGATAGGGCTGACTATCTTGATTTGCATGAGGAATGGGGAGAGGAGAGAGTAGGGAAATGGAGAGAGAAACAGAAGAGAGAAAAAGAGAGGAGAGAAAGAAAAAAGGAAGAGACAGAAAAATGAGGCAGAAAAAGATAGAGGAAGAGAGAAGAAATAGAGAGAGAGAGAGGAAAAGAGAAAGAAGAAAGAAGGCAGAAGGTGGCAGAGAGACAGAGACAGAGAATTTCTTCGATTTTCTTTGGGACTCTAATCTTCAAGTCATTTCAGGTATCCTGACTTCCAACTTCAGAAGAAAAGCTGGAAGATTCCCATCCCACTTCAAGTTGTTGAAGAAAAAGATGCTGGGAAGATATGAGAGGAATTAGCAGTCTCCTTCATATTCCTATTTTTCTACACGTAAGACTTCAGTAAATTTGCCCTTTAGTGAGATGTAGGGTTCTTTCCCTTAGTTCAAACAGAACTAAGTTACCTCACTCCCAATGTGACACCTCCTTCACTCTATATTATCTGATATAGATTCTCCTATGTAAATCTCTGTTTGGATAAATTTGGATAAAGGATTTTTGTTTGTTTGTTTGTTTGTTTTTTGTTTTTTTGCTTGTTTGTTTGTTTTTTGCTATGGGCTATGTGCTTTCATTGTGGAACTAACATTTGGAAGGAAAGATCAAGCTTTGGATATAAAGGTTGGGGTCCTCCTTCTATCCAGTAATAAAATAATAATTGAACCTGATCACTTCTCCTAGGCTAACACTATTTAAGGAAGCAGATAGATGTAATTCTAGCCTAGTACACCCTCTCTCTGAGGAGAGCAAGGGACCAATCTTTGGCTCCAATTTCTTATTTCCACTCCTGGCAGGAGTTAAAGTTTTTCTTGGAGAAAGGAGGGAAGAGAAGAGGCAAGAGATGTCAGTTCTGTCTCCCCTCAAGCCACACAATGACACCTCCATTCTACATTCAAGAGGACTGTCCTTGATATAATTGAATATTCTTTTTTACAAATAACTGTCATTTCCAAGTACTCCTTTTCATCAGTAGAATTTTCCCTTATAATAAGGAAGAATAATTAAGAAAACAATTAGTCATGTCAATGTATGTTCCCTACCCATCATCCGCACCAAATGTAGTTTTCTTCATCATCATTTCTCATTTCTTGCTTCAAGTTTCAACTAAAATTCTACCTTTTATAAGAATCCTTTTCTTATACATTTTAATTCTAGTGCCTCCCATATTTTGATTTCCAACTTATCCTGTATATTGTGTATTTGTATGTTTTCTGTCTTGTTACACTATGAGTTACTTGAAAGCAGAGACTTTTTATATTCATAATACTAGCATTTAGCACAATGCCTGGCACATAGTAGGCACTTAGCAGTCATGAAACATTTTTTCCATCACAATGGTCTGTAAATATGGTCAATGTAAATGGTCAATGAATAGGGACTGCATGATTTGCAAAAACTGATTCCATTTGACCCTTGGACTTTTGTGGATAACTCATCATAGGTAAATGACCGTTTGCCTTTACTAAGTATACAGACAGGCACTGATTTCATTACTCTTGGGTGTTCTTCATGTAAACATAACTGGAAAAGGATGCCAAGAGATTCGTGGATGGATATCAAAAGGTCAAGAATTGCTTTTGAGTGTTTAGAATTTTGAATATTCTTATTGTTCTGTAAGAAATAACCAGCAGGATGAATACAGAGAGGCTTGGAGAGACTTACATCAACTGATGCTGAGTGAAATGAGCAGAACCAGGAGATCATTATACACTTCAACAACAATACTGTATGAGGATGTATTCTGATTGAAGTGAATATCTTCAACATAGAGAAGATCTAATCCAATTCCAATTGATCAATGATAGACAGAATCAGCTACACTCAGAGAAGAAATACTGGGAAATGAGTGCAAATTGTTAGCATTTTTTGTTTTTCTTCCCAGGTTATTTTTACCTTTCCCGAATCCAATTCTTCCTTTGCAACAACAACAACAACAAAATTCAGTTTTGCACACATATATTGTACCTAGGATATACTATAACATATTTAATATGTATGGGAATGCCTGCCATCTAGGGGAGGGGGTAGAGGGAAGGAGGGGAAAATTCAGAACAGAAGGGATAATGTTGTAAAAAATTACCTATGCATATGTACTGTCAAAAAATGTTATAATTATAAAATTAATAAAAAAAGAATTAGATAATTTAAAAAAAAAAAAGAATTTTGAATATTCTCCCTTCTCCCTCAAATGCAGCTGTTTGCCTAGGTAGGCAGTTAATTCTGTCCTCTTAAGAAAATTGTGTCTGCCTGGGTTCTTTTAGAAAATACAATCTTAATTTAGAAATAGTGACAGTGCAATGTCCTTAATTTATCAAGGGGACCTGAGGTGGCCATAATCTGACAACATATAGGACAATTTATAAATATACAGATTATCCATTCTATGCATCTTATGCAACTTAGGGGTTTGGGAGTCATGGTAGGAAAAAAAAACATCTGAATTCACATTGGGACTAAATTTGATTTTTTTGGTGTTCTTTTTTAAAATGTTCTTTTTATATATATATATATATATTTTATAATATTATCTCTTGTATTCATTTTTCCAAATTACCCCCCCTCCCTCTATTCCCTCCCCCCGACGACAGGCAATACCATACATTTTACATGTGTTACAATATAGTCTAGGTACAATACATGTGTGCGAATATCATTTTCTTGTTGCACAATAAACATTAGAATCCGAAGGTACATGCCACCTGGGCAGACAGATATTAGTGCTAACAATTTTCATTCCCCTCCCAGTGTTTCTTCTCTGGGTGTAGCTACCTCTGTCCATCATTGATCAACTGGAAGTGAGTTGGATCTTCTTTATGTTGAAGATTTCCACTTCCATCAGAATACATCCTCATACAGTATTGTTGTTGAAGTGTACAGTGATCTTCTGGTTCTGCTCTAAAATGTTCTTTTTTAAAATTCATAAATACACAAAAAGTATCAAGTAGAGCTTAATACTCACCCAAAAGAACAAATGAACCTTTTTTAAAAGTAGAAAATACAAGCTAAATAATATCTTGAAAAATTGTTCAAATTCTCTAATATTCAAAGAAATCAAAATATCACTTTTAGCCATCAAAAAGACAACCCCCCCAAAAAAACCAAAAGAAACCCCAAACTCAAAACCAAACTAAGAATGATCAGATTCAATTTTGACAGGGCCAGTGAGAGAACAGGCATATTGTTAGTGGAATTTGCCCTGAGGCAAAAATAAATCAGAGCAACATGGCAGTATACAAGAGTTACAAAACTGATCATAACCTTTCACTTCATGATTCTGTTAATGGGACTAAAAGTTGTTATTATATGGGGAAAAGATGCTGATTAAAAAAAAAAAAACAAAGCATTTATACATGCTTTACTTTAAGTAGTGGAAAACAAGCGGAAAAAAACCATATACACTCAATGATTGAGAAATGCTTGAATAAAATCTAGTATGAAAATGAATCAAATACCATTATGCTTTTTTCTGCCTCATGACAAATACAAGGAACATAATGATATATGGAAAACCTTTTACAAAATGATACAAAATCAGGACACTCATAAGCACAAAGTTTAAAAAAAAGCAATAAGAAATGGATATGAAAGAAATTATTATTAAAGTGAGTTAAAGTATATTATATATATGTGTATTGTGTGTGTGTGTGTATCCTCAGAGAGAAAAGAAAAGAAAATTAGTATACTAATGAATTGGTGGAGTTGTGTTATAGGAGCTGCTAATGTCTGGTGGGTATTATAGGAGACCCCTGCTAGTGGCTGGAGATGTAATTCTGACCAGCAGAATAGATCCCTTCATATGAGAGGATGATAATAATACAATGAGACTAAGAGGCAATTGCATTCTCTGACTTCTCTCCTCTCCCCTTTGCTTCTGATTTATTTCATTCCCAATCCACAATCAACATCTGCTTCAGTTAAGGGGGATTTCAGAGGATCAACCTGCCCCATCACACTTAGGCATGATCCTTAACAGAATTGTAAACTGATCCAACCATTCTGGAGAGCAGTTTGTGGAACTATGCCCAAAGAGCTATAAAATTGTGCATCTTCTTTGATCCAGCAATATTTCTACTAGGTCTGCCTCTCAAAGAAAACATTAAAAAGGGGAAAGGACTCATGTACAAAAATGTTTATATCAGTTCTCATTGTGGTGGTAAAGAATTGGAAATTGAGGGGATATTGGGCTATATACCGGGGAATGGCTGAATAAGTTGTGGCATATGAATATAATGAAATATGATTGTTCTGTAAGAAACAAGCAGTTTTTCAACAATGAGGTAATTCAAGGAGATTCCAATAGACTTGGGATGAAAAGTGTCATCTGCATCTAGAGAGAAAACATGAAAACAATGTAAAGAATAGTATTTTCACTTTCTTCTTGTTTGCTTTTTTTTTTTCATTCTTTTCTTGTGTTTTTTTTTCCACCCTTTTGATCTGATTCCTTTTTGCTCAGCATGTGGAAATATGTTTAAAAGAAATGCACAACTTTAACCTATTTCAGATTGCTTGTGTCTTGGGGAAATGGAAGGGGGAAGGAGAAGGAGAAAAATGTAAAATGCAAGGTTTTGTGAAGATGAATGTTGAAAATTATCTTTGCATGTATTTGGAAAAATAAAACACCATTAAAATAATATAAATAAATAAAACACAAAAAGAAATGATAAGCAGGTGGATTTCAGAAAACCTTGGAAAGACTGATATGAATTGATGCTTAGTGAAATAAGCAGAACCAGGAGAATACTGTACACAGTAATAGCAACATTATGTGAATGATCAACTTTGATGTATTGCTCTTCTCAGCAATACAATGATCTAAAACAATTCCAAAAGATTCATGATGGAAAATGTTATCTACATCCAGAGAAATAACTAGAGTCTGAATGTAGATAGAAGTATCATATTTTTTACTTTTTTGTTTTTTCTTTCTTGTGTTCTTTTGTTCTGATTCTTCTTTGACTGATGTGGAAATATGTTTAATATGTGATTGTATATGTGTAATATTTTCTGGTAATTTTCTTGGGGTCTCTGGGTTCTTGGGAGCAGCCTTCTTTTCAGTTCAGTAATCAACACAAGTGAAGCCAGGTGTTAAAGTCCAAAGTCCTTTATTGTCTCCTTCCAAATCTTGTCTCCTTTTCTGGGGCCTGATTAGCTTTCTTTTTTTTTTTTCTTTTTTTTCTTTTTTTTTTCCCTGAGGCTGGGGTTAAGTGACTTGCCCAGGGTCACACAGCTAGGAAGTGTTAAGTGTCTGAGACCAGATTTGAACTCAGGTCCTCCTGAATTCAAGGCTGGTGCTCTATCCACTGCGCCACCTAGCTCCCCCCGTTAGCTTTCTCAGAGACCTATCTCTCTCCTTGGTTCCAAGAACTTGAGCTCCTGCTGCCAGTCCTTTACCTTCTGAATTTCTCCGAATCCAAAGGTTTGTGCTTCAGCCTCCAGCCACCACAAAAGTGGACAATGGAATGAATGTCTCTGCCTCTGGCTGAGTTTGTCTGAGCTTATATGCTCTCTTATCATAGGTGAGAATCTTGTAGAACTGTAGTAAGTACTAAGTACATGTGCTGAACTAGAGAACTTTTAAACACCATGCTAAACAATCATTGTCTTTATCAATTCTACTGAGTTAGCACCTTGTAAGAATTCTTGTTTCAAGTTCAGAGTTCTGGCCCATAACATATATGTATAACCTATGTTAAATTGATTGCTGTCCTGGGGAGGAAGAAAGAGAGGGAAGGAGGAAAAATGGAAATCAAAATATAAAATTATATACATTTTGAAAAGTAATAAATTAAAAATAAATGTGTTAATTGGTTTATTTAAAATTCTGTTATGTACATATATAGTCAAATAAAACAACTTCCCACCTTGATTCTAATGTTTGTTTAAAAAACTATTCTCATGTATAATTACACTTTATATGTTGGTTATATGTATCTTATTGAAATGCCTAAGCATCACCATAAAGAGGACAACAGAGACATTGTAGCATAGTGTATGGTGAATAAATTTCTGGACTTGGAATCAGAAAGATCTAAGTTCAGATCCTATCTCACACACTTAGCTGTGTGACCCTAGGAATGTCCTTCAGACTTAACTAATTTTTTTCTTTTTAAACTTATTTTATTGTTTTAAAAAATTTTTAATAATAGCTATTTTATTTTCAAACTATGTGTAATGATAGTTTTCAACATTCACTGTTGCAAAACTTTGTATTCCACATGTTTCTTCCTTCCTTTCACCCCATCTCCCCTAGACACCAAATAATCAGTATAAGTTAAACATGTGCAAGTCTTCTAGACATATTTCCACATTTATCATTCTGCACAAGAAAAATCAGATCAAAAAGGAAAAAAAAAATTAAAAAAGCAATCAAGCAACAAAAACTGTGAAAATAACTATGTTTTGATCTACATTTAATCCCCAGTCCTTTCTAGATACAGATGGCTCTCTCCATCACAATTCTGTTGGAATTGGCCCAAATCACCTTATTGTTGAAAAGTCAATGACCATTAGAAGTGATCATTGTTTAATTTTGTAATTGCTGTGTGCAGTGTTCCTTTGGTTCTATTCACTTCCTTTAGTTCAGATGAGTCTCTCCAGGCCTTTCTGAAATGATCTTGCTGGTTGTTTCTTATAGAACAATCAGTTTCCAGTTCCTTGCCACTACAAAAAGACTGCTACAAACATTTTTGCACATGTGGGTCCTTTTGCATTTTTTATCATCTCTTTGGGATACAGGTCCAGTAGAAATACTGCTGAATGAGTATGCACAGTTTGATAGTTCTTTGAACATAGTTCCAAATTGCTCTCCAGAATTGTTGGATCAGTTCACAACTCCATTAACAATGTATTAGAGTCCCAGTTTTCCTATATCCTCTCCAACGTTTATCATTATCTTTTCCTGTCATCTTAGCCAATCTGAGAGGTATATAGAGAAAACTCAAGAGTTGTTTTAATTTGTATTTCTTTTTTTTCTTATAGCTTTTTATTTACAAGATATATGCATAGGTAATTTTTCAGCATTGACAATTGCAAAACCTTTTGTTCCAACTTTTCCCCTCCTTCCCTTCACCTCTCCCCCAGATGGCAGGTTGACCAATACATATTAAATATGTTAAAGTATAAATTAAATACAATATATGTATACATGTCCAAACAGTTATTTTGCTGCACAAAAAGAATCAGGCTTTGAAATAGTGTACAATTAGCCTGTGAAGGAAATAAAAAATGCAGATGGACAAAAATAGAGGGATTGGGAATTTTATGTATTGGTTCATAGTCATCTCCCAGAGTTCTTTCGCTGGGTGTAACTGGTTTAGTTCATTACTGCTCTATTGGAACTGATTTGGTTCATCTCATTGATGAAGAGGGCCACATCCATCAGAATTGATCATCATATAGTATTGTTGTTGAAGTATATAATGATCTCCTGGTCCTGCTCATTTCACTCAGCATCTATTCATGTAAGTCTCTCCAGGCCTTTCTGAAATCCTCTTGATTTCTTACAGAACAATAATATTCCATAATATTCTATATACCACAATTTATTCAGCCATTCTCCAATTGATGGGTAGCCACTCAGTTTCCAGTTTCTGGCCACTACAAAGAGGACTGCCACAAACATTTTGCACATGTGGGTCCCTTTCCCTTCTTAAAAGGGATATAAGCCCAGTAGTAACACTGCTGGATCAAAGGGCATGCACAGTTTGATAACTTTTTGAGCATAGTTCCAAATCATTTTCCAGAATGGCTGAATGTATTCACAATTCCACCAACAATGTTTAATTTGTATTTCTTGAATCAATACATACTTACCTTTTTTTGTCAAGTTGTTTTAGTCATTGGGATTTTCTTGTCAAGATATTGGAGTGGCTTGCCATTTCCTTCTCTGAGTCATTTTACAGATGAGGAATTGAAGGAAAGGATTAAGTGATTCTGTCTCTTTGTGTCTGTGTCTGTCTCTGTCTCACACACACACACACCCATACACACACCCCTGAAGCTGGATTTGAATTCATGAGGATGAGTCTTCCTGATTCCAAGCCCAGTGCTCTATCCACTGTATCATTTAGTTGCTCTATTATACTATACATGGGTTACAGTTTACACTGATAAAGGAAACTCCACAATGACAAAATCACAGCTTTTTCATGGATGTAGGGCACTCAAATATGCTGGGTTTTGTTGAAGGGGTTAATAAAAAATATTCTTTATCTTTAAGAAGCTTCCTTTTATCAACTGGAGAATGGCTATATAAATTATGGTATATGAATGCTATGGAATACTATTGTTCTATAAGAAATGACCAGCAGGATGATTTCAGGAAGGCCTGGAGAGACTTACATGAACTGATGCTGAGTGAAATGAGCAGAACCAGGAGATCATTATAGAAGGTAACAACAGGACTATATGATGATCAATTCTGATGGACATGGCTCTCTTCAACAATGAGATGATTCAAACCAGTTCCACTTGTTCAGTGTCGAAGAGAGCCTCCAAACCCAAAGAGAGAACGGTGGGAACTGAGTGTGGAACACAACATAGCAACCTCACTCTTTCTGTTATTTGCTTGCAATATGTTTTCTTTCTGGTTCTGACAAAGGTCTCATTTCCAAAATATATAGAGAACTGACCCTGATTTATAGGAAACAAAACCATTCTCCAATTGATAAATGGTCAAGGGATATGAACAGACAATTCTCAGATGATGAAATTGAAACTATTTCCACTCATATGAAAGAGTGTTCCAAATCACTACTGATCAGAGAAATGCAAATTAAGACAACTCTGAGATACCACTACACACCTGTCAGATTGGCTAAGATGACAGGAACAAATAATGATGAATGTTGGAGGGGATGTGGGAAAACTGGGACACTGATACATTGTTGGTGGAGTTGTGAAAGAATCCAGCCATTCTGGAAAGCAATTTGGAACTATGCCCAAAAAGTTGTCAAACTGTGCATACCCTTTGACCCAGCATTGCTGTTATTGGGATTATATCCCAAAGAAATACTAAAGAGTGGAAAGGGACCTGTATGTGCCAAAATGTTTGTGGCAGCTCTTTTTGTTGTAGCTAGAAACTGGAAGATGAATGGATGTCCATCAATTAGAGAATGGTTGGGTAAATTATGGTATATGAAGGTTATGGAATATTATTGCTCTGTAAGAAATGACCAGCAGGAGGAATACAGAGAGGCTTGGAGAGACTTAAATCAACTGTTGCTGAGTGAAATGAGCAGAACCAGAAGATCACTATACACTTCAACAACAATACTGTATGAAGATGTATTCTGATGGAAGTGGAAATCTTCAACATAAAGAAGATCCAACTCACTTCCAGTTGATCAATGATGGACAGAGGTAGCTACACCCAGAGAAGGAACACTGGGAAGTGAATGTAAATTGTTAGCACTACTGTCTATCTACCCAGGTTACTTATACCTTCGGAAGCTAATAATTAATGTGCAACAAGAAAATGGTATTTACACACATATATTGTATCTAGGTTATATTGTAACACATGTAAAATGTATGGGATTACCTGCATGGGGGGGGGGGGGAGGGAGTGGAGGGAGGGAGGGGAAAATTTGGAAAAATGAATAAAAAAAATGTTTTCTTTCTCAGTTTTTGTTTTTCTTCCTTTTTGATCTGATTTTTCTTGTGCAACAAGACAACTGTATAAATATGTATACATATATTGAATCTAACATGCATTTCAACATATTTAACATGTATTGGACTACCTGCCAGCTAGGGGAGGGGGTGGGGGAATGAGGGAAAAATTTGGAACAAAAGATTTTGCAAGGGTCAATGTTAGAAAAATTACCCATACATATGCTTTGTAAATAAAGGCTTTAATTAGAAGAAGAAGAAGAAGAAGAAGAAGAAGAAGAAGAAGAAGAAGAAGAAGAAGAAGAAGAAGAAGAAGAAGAAGGAGGAGGAGGAGGAGGAGGAGGAGGAGGAGGAGGAGGAGGAGGAGGAGGAGGAGGAGGAGGAGGAGGAGGAGGAGGAGGAGGAGGAGGAGGAGGAGGAGGAGGAGGAGGAGGAGGAGGAGGAAGCTTCCTTTTAATGAAAGCAATTGGAAAGAGTGCTGATATGGAGTTAGAATAACTGGGTGTACATCTCACCTCTAATACTTATTAGCTATGTGATCCTGGGCAAACTTCTCTCAGTCTTCATAATTTTTTGTTTGTAAAATGAAGATGGTAATACTGTCTATCACAGAATTATGATGATTATCAAATGAGAGAATCCATGTAAAGCAAGGTACTCAAAATAGTTATTGTTATTCTTGGGAATGAAAAAGGAAGCTGAAGAGATAATTAAAACAGGGCCTTCAATTTCATTCAGGAATTGGGATTACTAAAGAATAGGTCTCCTTACACTGGGAAGTGAATGTAAATTGTTAGCACTACTGTCTACACCCAGGTTACTTATACCTTCGGAATCCAATACTTAATGTGCAACAAGAAAATTGGATTTACACACATATATTGTATCTAGGTTATATTGTAACTCATGTAAAATGTATGGGATTGCCTGTCATCTAGGGGAGGGAGTGGAGGGAGGGAGGGGATAATTTGGAAAAATGAGTACAAGGGATAATGATATAAAAAAAAATTACTCATGCATATATACTGTCAAAAAAAATTTATAATTATAAAATAAAAAAAAAAAAAGAATAGGTCTCCTTTACAAAAGGATTTTTTTGCAGGGTGAAAGTTGAAGACTATGCATGTGTTTGGAAGATAAAAAGCTTTAAAAATAAAAAATAAGCATTTAAAAAAAATTTAAATTAAAAAAAAAGTTTTTCTTTTCCTCTTGTTTTAAACTTTTTTTTTTTCTCATAATTCTTGTTTTCAGGGAGGAATGATCATAATGCTCATTTCATCAGTGGTGATTGCTGTGCTTTCTGCCATCAATGTTGGCCAAACCATTATGTATATCATGACATTTCACCTTATAGCTACCTCTGCTCTGATGCCTTTCATTGGCTTCACCCTGGGTTATATCCTGTCAGCTATCTTACGTCTCAATGAACGGTAGGTGTGATTTTTGGCTTCTATCTTCCATTATAGACCTACTTTTTTCTATTTCTAGTTTGTATAAGGAGGAACTAGAATATCCCTGCATTTCCCCAGAATTGTGGGCAGTGGATTCTTGGCATTGCTCTTGAGTAGGAGGATAGAGAGTAAACAAAGAGAGGCAGCTAGATGGTGGAGTGGATAGAGTACCAAGCCTCAGACACTTAACATTTCTAGCTGTGTGACTCTGGGCAAGTCTTAATTGTCTCAAAACAAACAAACAAGCAAACCAGAAAAGAGTAAACAAAGAAAAGAAGTAAGAAAGTTTAGGAAAGGGTAATTTAGTTTGGCTAGAGTATAAAGCATATTAAAGGGAATAATGGGAAATAAAACTAAATGGTGTCATAGAATCTCAAAGTTAGAAATCACCCCAGAGGCCATGATGTCCAGCATGACCTGAACTATAATATATCTACTAAGGGGTCACTGAGCTTTTGCTTGAAGAGCTCAAATAAGCATTAGTCCACCATATCTCCAGTTCTACCTTCTCTGCCCAAACATAATAGCTAATTTCTTCCCCATGACAGCTCTTCCAATATATGCCCTTTAAATATTCTCATCTTCAGCCTGAACATATAAGAATCAATTGACCCTCATCTAGCATGCCATTCTTTAGTTTATCTGTATTCTTCCTAAAATCTAGCCCCCAGAAATAAATCTGTTCAGTCATTTTGTTTTTCAGTTGGGTCCAACTCTTGTGACTCCATCTGGGGTTTTCTTGGCAAAGAAACTGGGGGGATTTGCCATTTCTTCCTCCAGCTCATTTTACAAATAAAGAAACTGAGGCAAATAGATAAATGACTTGCTCAGGGCCACACAACTTGTAAATGTCTGAGGCCCGATCTGAATTAAGGAAGATGAGTTTTCCTGACTCCAGGCTTGACACTCTATCCAATATTGGTGCCATATAGCTGCCCAAATAACATACTCCAAATGTTATCTGACTACAGAAAGTAACTTTGTAACTTCCCTAATCTTGAATGATGTGATTTAGGAGAGCAATTTAGGCACCAAATGTTGGGGTTTGATCATGTGAAGAACTCACAACAGCCATTCTCTTTAACAGGTAGATTTGTTTAGGAGAAGAAGTTATAGACAAAATGAAAGAGATATAATAGACACCAGGAATGGTAAATATGAAATAGAGTTGGGAGAGCATGTAACAATGGAAAAGACAAATTCCCCAATGGAACTCATAATTAACCAGGAGAAAAGGAACACCCCCTGACATTGGAGTATGCCCCTCATCTGGCAGGCTAAATTCATAGAAGGTTTAGCATCCTAAAAGGGTTAATTCGGTACAAGGAAAAAGACATCATGAGGTATGATGGGGGAATGGGGAAACATATCACATGGCATGGGGGAGAAGGGAGGGGAAAGATGCCACAAGACAGACTGCTCTGGTGGACTGAATACAAAGGAATTCAACAAAGATGGTGTGGATAATAGGCAGATTTATAGGGGAAATTTAACCTCAGGGATTGGATATAGCTTGGATTTTTGACTGCACATAGCAAGGCATGGTGAGGATACCCAAGATCTCCACAGAGAATGGGGACTATAAAATTCAATGTCCTTCCCTGCTTGCTTCAGGAAGTAATTTTATCAATACTTCAGACTCTCTCTGTCAACCCCACCTAGTTACTCATCCCTGAACACAATGGCTACAATTATTTTAGCTTTTTGGATTGAATTTGTAGTTCCTTAAAAAAACAAAACAAAACAAAACAAAAAAAAAAAACAACAGATTTTTTAGACAATATATCCAGATATATTGATATAATATATAATATTATATAATAATTATATAATTATATATTATCTAATAATATATAAATAATATAATAGATATCCAGCCACATCTAGAATTCATGAAATTGATTTTTAAAAATCAACAAAATTTTATGATTAAAATTTAATTTTAGGAAGCTATATAAATTTTAATAAAAATTTATAAGAAGTCATTTCTATAAAATTTCACCTTATTGATGAGGTGCTAGAATTGGGGTATGAGATCCTCTCTGGTTAGTACCATAGGTCCCTTGCAAGAGAATTTGCAAACCCAAAGTCTGTGTGGCAAAAAAGGGATTTACTTTGATTTATTTTCACTAAGAAGACGTCTTTCTTAGTGGGCAAAGAATTCTGGCAGGATAGTTTTGCAAACTGTCTGGGCATATAATCTAGATATATTGAGGCTGCTTTGATCTTTGGCCTCAACCCGGGGGCCTATCACCAGAAGAATCTGGGAGACTGATTTTCAATTCAATTCAATTCAAAATTGAATAAGATTACTTATCTTGGGAGTTTCCTTTAAGGATATGAGGGTGTGCCCCTCCTAGGGGAGAGTTTGAGACCCCAAATCACCTTTCCCCCACAGATTAAAAGTGACACAATTCATATCTGGGCCTCTCCAACCCTTCCCTCCAAAAGATCTCAATGTATATCATTTTCCCCTCCTCAAGCAGTTTCCCCAAATTCATTTGGGGCAATGGGGGAAGGTCTCATCTTCAATAATTGCTTCAAACTGACAAGGGTCCCCTATGTTCACTGGGGATTAAGACCAGGAGGGGAAGTGGGAGATACGAAAACAGCAGCAGTGGTATCTAAGGGATGTTGTGTGTCCAAGTTAGTTATCCCATGATCCTCAGGCTGAAGGAGTAGATGAAAATTTGTAACTCGAAGCCTAGAGGAAATAAATCTTACAAGCATGTTAAAATGCAGGAGCCAAATATGAGCAAAAAAATAATAATTAGAAATGGAGTTAGTATAGGGGTTAGTAGAGACCATAACCAAGAACCCCACCCAGAGGAAGATGGGGGTGTGTGAGGGGTTTTCCATAATATCTTGCATCTAGGCAGCTTTCTCTAAGATTCTCTCAGTATGAAGTTCAACCTTCCCTGAGTTATTGATGTACACAAGAATCTTTGGATTCTTGGATCTTCTCAGGGAGAGAGTGGCCAACTGGTTTATTATGGCAGTCAGGTTGGAAAGGATGTTTTCATGTTCTAAGTATCCCACCCAGGGTACTAGTATTCTGTAACTTTCTTAAGTTCCAAAGAACATTTCCCAAAAATTCCTGTCTTTGTCTCCTTGAAGGGGTGGGAGCACTGGCATTATATATAGTGAAAAGAGCACTTAAGTGGCCTAAAGTGAAAGACCCATAGTGCTTAAAAGGGATTAAGCATCAGGTAGAGAGAATGACAGGCTGGGGAAGGTTCCAGTCAGAGACATTCCTCTTAATAAGTCCCCTAGAAATATTGAAATGGAATGGAGAATTTACTTTACATAGAAAAGCATATCCCTTAGGTGCACATATGGTACCTTGTAGCAGTTTCCTGGTTACTTGTCCCCAAGGATGATTGCAGTTACATGACATTCTAACAATTGGAATGTTAGTTTTCAGGAGGTTATGAAGAAGCTTCAAGGAAGATGCTGTAGAAGCATTATGAGTAAGTTTGCCAGGATAATCTTGGAATGGATACCCTACAGTTATTTTTTGGGGTGGCCCATAATCATAGGTACATCTAGCCCACCTGTGCAGCTGGCACAGGCTGCCGAGGTGAAATTGCAGCAGTTTTGAGAGGATCATACTCATTTGTACCAATAGTATTGGTGGTACAAGTCACCTCCCCCTCATCAGGGATGTGAATGTGGCCATTATGGGCCATGGTGACAACTACTGTCTCTGTGGTATGGGTGTGGTAGTGTGTAAATATGAGATATTTCCCGGCAAAAAAAAGGGGGATAATCAGGTAGTTCCCTTGGTGGGTAATTAGTACAAATGGGGTGGCACCTTTACGAAAAATGCATTAGGTTGCATCTGTGGGCTGCTTTGGGGGGGTTTGATGGTCTACCCAGCAATCCTGAACGCCCCCCATTACCTGCAGAGTCCCCTAGTATGACTAAGAAGTTATCTCTCCACTGGTAAGGGCTCACAGAGTAACACCAAGAAAGCTGGAGAGAGTATTAGGAGTAAAGTTCTCATGGTAAGGAAGGAAGAAAGGAGATTATAGTGAGAGAGAGACAGACAATTTCATCCTTTTTTCTCCAGTTTTTCCAGGGGTCTTGCGGGAGAGAAACTTCAAGTCCTCTATGGGCTCACAGGAGTATTCTGAGATAGCTGAAGGAGAGATAACAGAAGCAGCATTTTTAATCATGGAAATATGAGTCCAGCTGGGGAACCCTTCCCATTTGACTGATGTTGGAGTAGTCAGAATGGCTTTATATGGTCCTTTTCTCTTTATATCTAGGGGGTCAGTTCCTCGAGGCTTCCAAGATTTCAAGTATACCAGGTCCCCTGGATTTACAGGGGAAGTTCAAAGGGGCTCAGCTTAATATTCTCCCAAGGTGCAATTCAGACTCTAAGAAGCCCTAGGGGGAGATTCTTCACCCAATCCTCTGGAGTCTCTAAGCACAGTTTAGTAAAGACTTACTTGAGGGTGTGATTCATTTTCTCCACCTTCCCAGAAGCCTGAGGATGCCAGGCAGAGTGGATGTGGTAGGTGATTTTGAGGGCTTTGGCTACATTTTGGGTTACCTGGGAAGTGAAGGCATTGTCGCTCTATAAGGAGCTAGGTAGGCCAAAGTGCGGTATGATCTCTTTTAGCAAGCACTTTGATACCTCCTGACTTTTCTCATTCCTGCCGGGAAAGGTTTCTACCCAGTTAGTAAAGGTGTAAACGAAAACCAAAAGCAATTTGAAACCTCTACAGGGGGGCATATGCATAAAGTCTATTTGCCAATCTTCCCCTGGGTATGTGCCCCTTCTCTGAATATGCTTCAGGAGAGGGGGAGGTTTAAGAGCTCCCTCAGGATTTACACAAACTGGGCAGACCTGGCAGATCTGTTTGATTGTTTCTCCTAGCTTGTGACCAGTGAAAATGTGCTTCATAAGGGATTGAAGAGCATTTCTTCCCAGGCTGTAGCCTGATGAAGACCAAGGATAAATTTCCACTGACTTGCCTCTGGGATTAAAAGTTGGTTTGAGGGTATTTGAAATCAGACAAAGGAGAGAGGGTATAACCCTTTCTTCTGCAAGGGTTTTTTCCTGTGAACTATAGGAAGGAATATAAGAAGTCCCAGGAGCAGTGGCTTAGCTTCTAGGGTGTCATTGAGAGTCACCACAGAACATTCTGCCTTTCCTCATTTTCAAAAAAGCTCCACCCATCTGTAAGCCATTCACTATCTGAGTTGTCAAGGGGAATGTCTCTTAAGTAAATTCTACTCAAGTAGACAGAATCTAAAGCTTCCTCACAATTATGAATAATGTCTCCTGATTGAGTGCTGTCAGGGAGCAGGGTGGCAGGGTTAAGAGTGTGACACATCCAGAAAGTCAGGTCCCTGGTGTCTAGTAAGCCTCCTACTAGCAAGCCACTGATGCCCTTTGGCTTCTAAAATGCTCTGTACCCAGTGGGGGAGTTAAAACTTCTACTAACTGTCCCAAAGTTAGTTTTGAGGCCTCTTCAATTAAAAGGGCTGGGGCAGCTACTCCTCTAAGGCAGGAGGCCCATCCCAGGGAAAATGAATCCAGTTTCTTTGAGAACTAGGCAACTGGTCTGGAGTCAGGTCCCAGGGCCTGAGTTAAGACCCCCAAAGCCTGTCCTTGTCTTTCATCCACATATAGAGTGAAAGGCTTTTCTAAATTAGAGAGGGCCAGGGCAGAGGTCAGTTTGGCCTTCAGGGTTTTAAAAGCCTAGACCTGATCAGGTCCCCATTCAAGGGGAAGATTATCAGAGCCTTGAATGGAATGGTAAAGAGGTTTGGCAATAATCCCAAAAAAAGGAATCCAAATTCTGCAGAAACAGCCATACCCAGGAAAGCGAATTGCTATTTCTTTGAGGCAAGGTCTGGAAGGCCTAAAATGGTCTGTTCCCTCTCCTAGGTTAGAGATCAAGAAGTAGGGGGTGAGATTGTGGCTCAAATATTTGACAGACTGGCAGGCTATGTAGGCTTTGGGTAAGGAGACCTTGTAGCCCTCAAGGCTAGAAAATTTAGGGTTTTCATGGCTGTGATTCGGGAAATGAGAAGTCACTCACTTTGACCTTAATCCTATCTCGCCCTAGAAGCTAATCCCACCTCTGTTAAGTACCACTAATTAACCTTTCAGTTAGTGTCAGAGTTCAGCAAACACTAACCAAGTTTTCTTATAGAGCTGAACTAAGCTACTTAACTTTCAAAAGAACTGAATTAATGTTAAGTACCACCACTTAAGCTTTCTATAGATTTGAACTTGAACTACCACCAATCAAACTTTCTATAACTTTAGCCTATTCAACCCTAAAAACCTCTCTATTATCTCAAAAGCCCCCAAGACCTAACTCTGATGATATAAGTACTCTGTACCAACTCTCTTAATCCCATCTTGGAGTTTTTGTCCACTGAGAGAGATCTCTCAGTGATTTAAAATAAACTTTTACTTTTTATTTTAGAAAATTGAGTAAATTCTTTTACTTCACCCTCGCCTTGTCTCACACATCATAAGCCTGGAAATCCCCAACAGCTGCATTTAGGGACTCCTCTCTGTTGGGACTGCAGATTAAAATATCCATGTACTGTATGAGAC
Source organism: Sminthopsis crassicaudata (assembly GCF_048593235.1). NCBI lineage: Eukaryota > Metazoa > Chordata > Mammalia > Dasyuromorphia > Dasyuridae > Sminthopsis > Sminthopsis crassicaudata. The sequence goes on along the minus strand of NC_133618.1, from coordinate 337,725,988 downwards.
TGCTGTCAAGCAACTCCAATTCCCTTAAATCTTTACCCAGTACCTGTCCAAATAAATATGTGGGGGCTCGGAAGCCTTGAGACAGAATTGTCCAAGTTAGTTGGTGAGGAATTCCCCTGGCTTGACCCATTCAAAAGCAAAGAGAAATTGTGAGTAATTGTAAGTATTTATGCAAAGGTATACAAAAGAAAGCATCTTTAAGGTCTAGGATGGAGAACCATTTTGTGTTCCTTGGGATCTGAGTAAGGATAGTTTATGGATTAGGGACAATGGGGTGAATCGCAATGACTGCTTCATTAATTGCCCTGGGGTCCTGTACTCCCCTTTCTGTTTTCTAACAGAAAGAATTGCAAGGAGACTCACAGGGAACTAGAAGCTTATACTTAAAAAATTTCTTGAAGCTAGGTGGCGCAGTGGATAGAGCATAGAGCAGTATCCTGAATTCAGGAGGACCTGAGTTAAAATCTGGTCTCAGGCACTTGAACACTTACTAGCTGTGTGACCCTGGGCAAGTCACTTAACCCCAATTGCCTCAGCAAAAAAAAAAAAAAAAAGATAAAGAAATTTTTCAATCATAAGTTGCAACCCCTTCCTAGCCTCTGACTTTATTAGGTATTGACCTTGGGGTAGCATGCATTGCCTTCCCAGGAATCCCCTGATCCCAGACAGAAGAATCTCTTTTCTTCCAAATTTCAAAGGGAATATGGGAGGGTTTTGAAAGAAGCATGAAAAGGTCACTTGGAGGTCTGAGAAGAGAAAATTGGGTCCCCAGTTTCACCATTAAATCCAGCCCCAATATGGGAGCAGGACAGGAGGGAATAATAAGAAAGGAGTGTTTAAACAACAGGTCACCAAACTGAAAAAGCAGAGGAGAAGTCTCAATATAGTTTTTAAGTTTCCCTTCAATTTCCATTATCATATGGGGGGGAGAGTCAACTGGGATCAGAATGCCAGAGCAGAACCTAAAGAGAAGCCCCTGTATCAAAACAACATTCAATGGCCTTACCTGCTATGTCCAAAGTTCAGTGGTGGTGATGGAGTAAGGTGTGTGTGGGGGGGAGTCTGTTCAAATCCTAGGCCCCATCACTCCTGGTCTTGAGGAGACTGGAGGGTGAAGCTTGAGGCAGCTGCTCTACCCCTTTCTGGGCAGTCCCTCTTCCAGTGCCCTTCCTTGTTGCATTCAGGGCAAGGGCCAGGGTTGTTTATTTTTTTCCCCAAGTGCAGTTGTGTGCCCAGTGGCCCTGCCCATTACACCCAAAACACAAACCCCTGTGTTTTCCGGAAATAACGGCAGCCAAAATATGGGCCTGCTCTTTATTTCTTGCTCTGCCCCTATGGTCTTCTTCCTCTGCTGTAGCTCAGTTCTTATTGTTTAAGACTCCAAAAGCTGTTTCTAACAGCTGAGCTGAGTTGGGGAGTTTGGGGGCCCAAGGCTAACTTCTACAGCTTCCTCCATATATTTGGGCACATTGGTTAATAAAATGCAGGTTGAGGACAGTGGTCCCCTCTGGAGAAGTGGGGTCCAGATTAGTGTATTTTCTTAGAGCCTCTACCAAGTGGCCCTGAAAAAGAGCAGGAATTTCCTCAACTTGGGTGATCTTCCTAAGTTTGTCATTATTAACCTGCTTCTTAAATCCCCTCTTCATGTCTTCAGTGAGGCAGGTTAAGAGGTGATCCCTTTTCTCTCTATCACTATTCCTCTCTTGGTAGTTCCACCCGGGGTCTGAGACAGGCACAGCAACAGCCCCTGGGGGTATCTACCAGAAGAGGAAGAGGCAGCCATGTCATCTCCAGACTTTGGGGCCAGATCCCAGATTCTCTTTTACTCCTCTGTAGTACAACAGGAGGAGATAATGATATTAACATCTCAGGAAAGATCGAATTGGAGGGCAATGGCTTTAAATCCCTCAATATACTTTGTGGGGTCCTCAAATACCGTTCCAGTCTTTCCTTAATTTGGGAAAGATCTGATATTGAGAAGGGCACTTGTACTCTGAGGGTCCTTACCTGAGAGTCTGTCCTCAGGGGGCAGAGTTTAAAAGGGCTGGCTGGATCTGGGTCCTGAGTAGAAAATGTAACTGAATCAGGCTCCTGAGGAGGAGGAAGGGGGATCCCACTCCTTGTATGAGAAGAACTGAGCAGTGGGGGCTAGGCAGCCTCAAAATCTGGTTCAGGAGGTGAGAGGGATTGTGTAGAAGAAAAAGGGGTCCCACTCCATGTATAGAGGGATTGAGGAGTGGGGGCTGAGTGACCTCAGAATCTAGTTCAGGAGGCAAGAAGGATAAGTACTGTGGGACCCAAGGTCCTATTTTTGATAAAGGGGTGGTTTTGGAAGGGATTTGCAGGCCCTTTGATAAGCACTGCTATGGAGGGCCGAAGAAAGATATTGTGCCCCTAAAGGAGTTAAAAGGAGGGGGTCATCTAGAAGGTCATTATCTACTTTCAATTCCCCTGCAGTAAATCTTACCAGCAGCATTCTGCAGTGCTATCTTAATTCAGGATCTTGACATAAGGTCATAAAGACTTGGACATAGGAAACTTCAGTCCACTTACCTTGCCTAAGGCAAAACAAATCAAGCTGCTGGATAGTGCTGTAGTTAATTAATCCACTAATAGGTCATTTTTCCTAGTTCTCTAAGAGATATAGAGGCCAGGATATTGCAAAAGTAAATAAGTTTTTTTTATCTTGCGATCTTTCAAACCGAATTTGTCTGTTTTTTAAGAGAGCCTACAGGAGAATCTTTAGGAATAGAAATGGACTGCCCTATTTTGTCACAAACCCCAGATTTCCAAACTCTATAGCTATAGCTCCTTGTTCTCCAAGGCATCCCTAGAAAGAAAGAGAGATGACAAAAACACTCCTTGATTAAGGGGGCTTTTTATCAGAGCACAGGAATTCCAGTCTGTACATCCCCAGACAGAGGACTCTGCTAAGCATGGAGCTCCAAACAACCCTAATTTTCCTAGGAATTTGGGTTGTCCTAGATATAGAATAGACCACTTCAGCCAGGCTCTGGTCGATCCCTATCCCAGGCCACTAAATGATAAGGTGAGAGAATTGGGGTATAAGATCCCCTCTGGTTGGTGCCTTAGATCCCTTGCAAAAGAATTTGCAGATTCAAAGTCAATGTCTGGAAAAAAAGGAATGATTTTGATTTATTTTCACTAAGAAGACAGCTTTCTTAGTGGGCAAAGAATCTTAGCAGGATAGTTTTGCAAAATGTCTGGGCATACAGTCTAGATATATTGAGGCTGCTTTGATCTTTGGCCTCAACCTGGGGGTCTATCACCAGAAGAATCTGGGAGACTGATTTTTCAATTCAATTCAATTCAAAATTGAATAAGATTACTTATCTTGGGAGTTTCCTTTATGGACATGATGGTGTGCTCCTCCTAGGAGACTCCAAATCACTTTCCCCCCACAGATTAAAGGTGACCCAGTTCACATCTGGGCCTCTCCAACCCTTCCCCCCAAAAGATCTCCGTTTATATCATTATTAGTCATAGTCTATTGTCCTAGCCTTTCAAGATGTTTGGGTTTGCCTGTCATCCAATGTGATGAATCCACCTCTTCTGGCTTTGGTATCATTGCAGATTGAATAAACAGTCATCTAGATTTTTATCCAAGTCATTAAACATTAAACATAAGGCCAAGCACAGGTAAAATAAACCATAAATGACCACTCGGTTGCAAACAAGATGTTTATTTTACATCCATCAGTTTATCTAATACCATTCAATGCATTTTGGTCTCATGAAGAAAGGAAGGAAAAGATCACAGTGATAATTAATCTTCTTGAAGTCACTTGTCTGATGGCCTGTGAACTGATTTGTCTACACAGATGCAGACGCACCGTGAGTATGGAAACTGGATGTCAGAATGTTCAGCTGTGTTCTACCATCCTCAATATGACCTTTCCTCCAGAAGTGATTGGACCACTCTTCTTTTTTCCTCTCCTCTACATGATTTTCCAGCTTGGGGAAGGGCTTCTCCTTATTGCCATCTTTAAGTGCTACAATAAAATCAGGACTCCCAAGGGTAAGTATTGAAACACTATTTCCTAACTTTTGTGACCAGAGTCTGATCTGTCACAGAAAAAATAGTACATAGTTCTCTTTTACATAGGGCATTGTTCTTTCAAGCTACGGACTTTTATAAAGTAAGCCACTTATTTCTTTCTTAGCATTCTATTGGTGCAGGGGTTCTCAAACTACAGCCCACGGGCCAAATGCAGCCCACTGAGGATGTTTATGCGGCCCGCCAGGTTATGGCAAATGGGCTGAGGGGCGGAAACAGTGTGAGGTTTTGTTTTTACTATAGTTCAGCCCTCCAACAGTCTAAGGGACAGTGAACTGGCCCCCCCTATTTAAAAAGTTTGAGGACCACGGAGTATTAATGTTGGAATATGGGAATTGGAGTAATATATTCTGTTAAGGGAAGTATACTGTGATATAGAAACTAGGACGTGGAAAAATAATTGTAACAAAAAACCCAAAACTTTGGATATGGAAAAAATTGTAAGGATGTTAGGAATAGTATGACAGACTATTCAAACTATCTAAGGTAAAATTAACTAAGTTTTACAGAATAGTCAAAGTTCTGCCTTGAATTTAAGAGATTCCTGAATCCTGAATCACATACTGTACTAAGGAAAACTTTCAGTAGCTATGGGCCTGATAGTGGACAAAACAGTAACTTCTTAAGATTAAAATCCATTACATTTTTCTTTCTTTTTTTTTTTTTTTAAGCAAGTTCTTATTATTAATGCTGGAGTAGTGACTTCTAAACACAGATCACCTCTACTTAAATGAGTTCAAAGCACTTTATTGTCATAAGGATTTTAAGATCTGAAAACTCGAGATCATATAATCCAGAGGTTCTTAATCTGGGATTTGTGAATTTGCTTTTAAAATATATATACTGATAACTGTATTTTAGTATAATTTATTTTCTATGCATTTTATCTTATGCCTTTAAAAATCATTATCTTAACAGGTCTGAGAGTCATCAGACTGTTAAAGGGGTCTATGACACAAATCTCTGATTCATCATTCCACCTGTGGATAAAAATACATAGAATGACCTGACTAGAGGACAATAAGTAATAAGGAGAAATTGCCATCTTATAACTCCTTTCTCTCTCAAGAATGGTTTCTCTTTCTCTTCCTCATCCTTCCCCTTTCCCCACTGTCCACAACTTGAACAGATTGTCAGGCTCAGACACTTTGGCAAATTATTTAACCCTGTTTACATATGTGTGTGTATATATATATATATATATATATATATATATATATATATATATATATATTTTTTTTTTTTTTTTTTTTTAAAGGTTCTACTTCCAGTCTTGGTGAGATAGGTGGATACAGTCTCCAAAAATAACAATACTACAGTTTATAGCCAAATAAATGAAGGAGTTCAGAAACAAGTGCATGTCTCCTCAGCCAAGACAAGGCAAGGGAAAAAGAATAAAGATAGTCAGTTCTTTCATATTCCCAGCCGTATCTGCTTTGCCATCATTTTAACCAACAAATTGGATTGCTGATACAGAGAGTCTTTCACATTTTGCTAGCAGCCTCCAGTGTTTTTTTTTTTTTTTTTTTTTTTTTCCCCTTCTTGGCATGGAAAAGGAAATTACTTTGCAACTATTTTCCTTGTCAACCTGCCATTTTTTTTTTCCCCTGAGCCTGGGGTTAAGTGACTTGCTCAGGGTCACACAGCTAGGAAGTGTTAAGTGTCTGAGACCAGATTTGAACTCGGGTCCTCCGGAATTCAAGGCTGGTGCTCTATCCATTGCATCACCTAGCTGCCCCCAACCTGCCATTTTTAAACTGGCCCCAGTATGACTCTGGCCCTGCATAACCATTTCCCAGTTGAACAGTAGGATCAGCATCAAACTTTTCTCGATTCCCCCCCCTTTTTTTTTTTAAAAAGCTTTTAGTTTCAGAACATATTCAGAACATAATTTTCAACATTCACCCTTGCAAAGCCTTGTGTTCAAATTTTTTTTCTCCTACTCTTCCTTACCCTAGATGGCAAGTAATCCAATGTATGTTAAACATGTGCAATTCTTCTATACACATTTCTACAATTATCATGCACAAAAATATCAGATCAAAAAAGAAAAAAATGAGAAAAACAAAATGCAAGCAAATCACCACAAAGAAGTGCAAAAACTATGTTATGATCCACACTCAGTCCCACAGTCCTATCTCTGGGTGCAGATAGCTCTATCACAAGACCATCGGCACTGGCCTGAATCACTTCGCTGTTGAAAAGAGCCATGTCCATCAGAACTGATCATCATATAATCTTCTTGTTGCTGTGTATAATGTTCTCTTGGTTTTACATGCTTCACTTAGCATCAGTTCAAGTCTCTCTAAGGCCTCTCTGAAATTATACTGCTGATCGTTTCTTATTGAACAATAATATTCTATAACATTCATATATCATAACTTATTCAGTCATTCTCCAAATGATGGTCATATCTCAATCTTTTCCAAGGCCAGTTTATTTCTATCCACTCTAAACTTTGGTCTATGTGATTTCCTGCCTGGCTGCCTGCCCATCTGGACTTCATTAATGTCTCCAGAAATGCATCTTTCTACAAAATCAAATCAAACCTGAAATTCAAACCTTCTCAGTAAGCCCTCTTGGGTACCTCCATCCCTCTTATTGGAGATGGTAGAGGGTGGACATCAGAGTTCCTCCCAGATTCTGTGTAAAAAGGAAGCCTACAGCAAACATCTTCTCATGCCCTCATATAGGTCTCCTCTAATGTTTCACCACCCCACCTTTTTCAGTTTCCCCCATTAAGAGTGTGAACTCCCTGAGGACAGGGACTGTCTTTTGCCAGCCTTTACTCCCTAGAGAGTGATCCTGCCTATAGGGAGTCTACCATGTGCTATATTTCCTACTAATAGCTCTTACTGAGAAATATTTAATAATATTGAATCCTTTAAAGGAACAGTGCTTTTTTTTTTTTTTTTTTTTTTTTTTTATTACATCAAATCATTCAAAACTAAAGTGCTATGGATAGTATTCTTGCTTCTAAGTTGGGGGTCAAGTCTTTCCTAAAGCTGAAGCTTTTGATTATCCATATTATTATTATCCATATTAATATTATCCGTATTATAAGGAAAAGCCAGTACCTACAGCCAGTAATTATTCTCCGTATAAATTTTTTAGTCACAAAGCAAGAAGGTTCATTGGAAGGAAAAAAAAAAGAGCATGAAGTGATGTTTTGGGTGTCATTGCTTTCAAAATTATGCTGACTCAATAGTATGTATCTGTATCTAGTTGGCATAGTAGATAATGTTGGGCTTGGTATCAGAAAGATCTAAATTCAAATAGATACAACTTCTTGGTGCCTCATTTTCTTCATCTTCATGTAAAATACCACCATTTTCCCAAATTTTTTGAGGATAAAGATTTTTTTTTGAGGATGAAGAGATTTTTATTTTTGTAAGATTTTGTGTTCCAACTTTTTATCCCTCCCTTCCTCACTTTGCTCTTCCCAAAGACAGTAATTTTTAAACATATTTCCATATTCATCATGCTACACAAGAAAAATCAAAATCAAAAGGGAAAAAGTCACAAGAAAGAAAATAACCACAAAAAAAAAAAAGAAAAGAAAAGAAAAAGATGAAAATACTATGCTTCAATCCACATTCAGTTTTCTCTGGATGGGGACCACATTTTCCATCCCAAGTGTATTGGAATTGTTTTGAATCAACAAATTGCTAAGAAGAGTCAAGCCCATCACAGTTGATCATCACATAATCTTACTGTGTACTGTATACTGTGTACTACTGTATACAGTGTTCTCCTGTACTCACGTCACTCAGCATCAGTTCATGTTAAGTCTTTCCAAGTTTTTCTGAAAACAGCCTGCACATCATTTTTAATAGAACAATAATATTTCATTACATTCATGTATCATAATTTATTCAGCCATTCCCCAACTGAAAGGCAGCCACTCAATTTACACCTCCTTGCCACTACAAAAAGAGCTGTTTTAAAGTGAGATAATTATAAAAGATTTTGTAAACCTTAAATAATTTTATAAATATTACAATTTCTAACTTATTTTTATTATTATGACCTTTGGATGACACCAATTATAAATTACATATAGGAATATGAGTGGATGCTCATATACTAATGTGCATAATGATAATTTACATTTCTCTAATTAGTATTTAAAACCCAGCTTCTTAAACTATGGGTTGAGACACCATATGGGATCTAATAACTGAATGTGGTTTGGTGTTAAGGAATTACTGTATATCTGTTTTATATACCTGGGGAAACATAAAAATTTCTTGAGTGGAAAAAGTTAAGCCCTGATTTTTCTTCATATGATTATAGATATCTTTGATTTCTTTTTTTGAAAACTATCTGTTCATTTCCTTTGACTATTTATCAATTCTTATTTTTACTACTATATATTTGAGAATTGAGGCCTTCATCAGAGAAATTTGATGTAAATTTTTTTTTTGTTACTTCATTGTGTATGGTGTCTTTTATGTAACTTTCCTCATTTCTCTTGATTTGGTTTATTTTTGCTTTTCCTTTTGAGATAATGGTTGTCATCCCTTTTTAAAAATTCAGCTTCAGCATAATAGATTCTACTTCAGTTCCTCATTTTCACTGTATCTGTTTCGAGTATATTGTTATTGTTGGATTCTGATTTTAATTCATTCGGCTATCTGCTTCCATTATATGCAGTAGTTCATCCCATTCCCATTCAGTTATTGAGTATTTGCCTCCATTACACATTTTCTTCTAATTATCTTTTTCTTTTTACCCTCTTTACCTTCTTTAATCTTCTCTCCCTTTTAATAATATCCTTTTTTCCTTATCATCTTTCCTTCTTTCTTCCCTCTTGGATTTCTATATCCAGCTGACTGTGCATGTAGTGTATATGTACAAATATATTTTTCCCTTTTAGAATCAATTCCATTGAAAGGTTCAAATGTTGCCTGCTAAGTCCCTCAATCCACCCATTTTTCCTTTACTGTAAAAACTTTTCCTTGAGTGCCTCTTTTATGTGAAATTTTCCTCCATTCTTTTTCTCCCTTCTCATAGTGCATCCTCCTTTCTCTCCTGTTTTCTTTTGTAGAGTTCCTAACAAAATTGACTCATACTTGTGCCCTCCCCTTTTAATTGTAAGCAATTGAACCTTAATAAGTCCCTTATGATTTCTCATGTTTACCTCTTGTGGTTTAAATGTCAAATTTTGTATTCAGCTCTGGTCTTTTCATTAGGAATGCTTGAAAATCCTCTGTTTCATTAAATATTCATTTTTCCCTGAAGGATTATATTCATTTTTTTTAGGTAAGTAATTCTTGATTGTAATCCTCGCTTCTTTGCCTTCTGGAATATCAATATCCTGAGCTTTCTGCTTCTCTAACATGGAAGCTGCAAAATCTTTTGTGATTCTGTGGTTCCATATTTGAATTGGTTTTCCTGATGCTTTGCAGCATTTTCTTCACCTGGGATCTATGAAATTTGACTAATTTTAGTGAGTTTTCACTTTGAAATCTATTTTAGAAGTCTTTCGATTTCTCTTTACCTTCTGGATATTGGGATAGTTTTACTTTATAATTTCTTGAAATATCTAGGCTCCTCAGTCGTGTTTTTCTGGCAGTCAGGTTTTTGGTTTTTTGAGGCAGTAAGGGTTAAATATTTGCCCAGGTTCATACACCTAGTAAGTGTCTAAGGCCAGATTTAAACCCAGGTTCTCCCTCCAGGGCCAGTGCTCTATCAATTGTGTTATTTAGCTGCCCCAATCCAATAAATCCTCTCTCAACCCATTTTCCACATTTACTGATAACAGTTTACATTTTATTTTTTCACTCTTTTTGCTTTCTTTTGTTTTTGATATCTCATGGAGTCATTAGTCACTTGTCCAATTCTAATTTTTAAGGAACTTTTTATTATATATTTTTTTATATTATCCCTTGTATTCATTTTTCCAAATTATCCCCCCCCTCCCTCCACTCCCTCCCCCCATGACAGGCAATCCCATACATTTTACATGTGTTACAATATAACCTAGATACATGTGTGTAAATACCATTTTCTTGTTGCACAATAAGCATTAGATTTAAGGAACTTTTTTTTCAATGACTTACTTTTTCCACCTGGCCAGCTCTATTTTCTAAAGAATTTTTCGTGAATTTTTGTGCCTCTATCATTAGACCAATTGTTTTTAAGTTTGTCTTGAGTCCTTTTGCCAAGCTCATTCATTTGGGAAATCGGGGTTTTCCCCTCTACCACTCATCTCTGATTCTTCCTGGAATTCTTGGATTTGTGTCCAATTATTTGAATTTTTGAGACTTTGCCTGTAGTGGTTTTCCCATTGTCGTCTCTGGATTTTGTGTCTTGTCTTTCCCACTATTGTAGTTGCTTTTTTATGGTCAATGTTTTTGTTTGCTAGTTTTTTTCAGACTATTTCTTGACTTAGAACTTTAACAAAGTTGGGCTCTATCTGATCGTGAGGAAGCACTGGTCCAAACTTCAGGCTCTTGGGGGCAATTTTAGAGCCAATTCTTGGGGCCTACAAGTTTTCAGAGCTTTGAAGATAATATAGTCACTCCTCTTCTGGTCTGTGCTCAGATCTTTACCTGAAAGTTCCCCTGCAGCCACAAGATACTCTTTTGAGAGAAGGCAAAAAAGCTAAGTATAGAGGCTTGTACACTGGCCATGTATTGGAATATACTCTGATGGAAAAACTAATGCCTCTATTTTCTCTCATGTATTCCCTTTGAATGTAGCTATGGAGGAAATGGGGCCTACATGACTGAGTGCCTTTTGTAAGCACACTTATTATGGCTCAACTCATCAAACATTTTCTCTTATATGATAAGCAGACTAGAGACATCTGCTCATGCTCTAAAATTCACATGAAGATTTCATTAACAGAGCATGGTACATTAAGGACTGAACTCACTGGCCAGTCCACCCATTACAACTATAATATTAGTGGATTTGTCCCATTGTAATGAGATTTTATCTCTGAGCACCAAATACTTTAATGTGTTGTCATGCAATTATTTTATTGGTTTAATATACTGTCACATTTCAGTGCCAAACACTTTTAAGGATCAAATTTTTTTGAAGGAGGCATTGAAGTGATTTTAAAATTCTTTAAGAATTGAGATTTAGAGATACCTTAAGTTTTCTATGTGAGGCAGAAAAAAAGTGAATTTGAAAAGTAGATTTTAGAATTTTAATCAGGCCTTGACAAAGAGATGTATTATGAATAATTTAATAACTGAATTAATGACCCAAAGACAAATGAACAAAAAAATACTAAACTCTATGTGTCAAGGGCTAAGTTCTGAGGATACAAATACAAAAGCAAAAATTGTTCCTGTCCTTAAAGAGATAATGGGGGGAAAAACACATATACTGGAGACCAGGAAGGGGCACTTTAGTCCAGAATGTTACAGTGAGTGTATAGAATCAAAAAATTAACATGACCCCATCAGAAACAATGGCAGATATGATAACAATTCTAGAGCTGGAACTGAGGAGGTAGGAGAGGGGTTTATGTATATGCAGTATATATTGCTATTGATGAGATGGCTAGATTTGTCCTGCAAGTGTTAGGTTAAGGAAGTCACCAATGAGGACAGTGGTTTCCATTCTTGGTATAAGAATTAAAACTTCCAGGGCATGATTTCTGGTCCTAGCAGAAAGGCTGCTTGCTGGCAAGGCTATCCAAAAAATAGCTGGAAAAGTGAATGACAAAATAATAGAAACCTATTTTTTACGGTCAGCTTAAAGATTAAAATAATGTTTTAAGCATTTATGGTCAGGTGACTTAAAAGTGTTTAATAACTAGATTTATCTGAAGTCAGAGCGATCTGACACTATGGTATCTGTACCTTTCTCATCCAAATAGGTAGCTATGATTCATAGATTCATCGATTTAGGGCTGGAATGAATGCTAGAAGTGATCAAGTTGGATCTCTTTTACAAATGAGATTTAATTGCTTTGACTTGTCACACAGCTAGTATCTGAGGAGGAATTTGAATTGAGATCTTCAAGTCTAAATCCAACACTTTTACTAAATAGCAACAAAAACTGATACCAATTTTAAAAAAGCTTATTAGAAAATTTTCTGATTACCTAGAAACCAATTAATCACATAGTCTTGTTGAGGACTCAAACTTAAGATAATTAGGTGCCCTTGAACTCAGAAACAACTGAAGAAAAAAGAACCCCCTTAGAGGTGTGATGTTAAAGAGTGGGTCTGAAAAATGTATTCCGACTGCTATTTCTAGGGATGATTCTGTTTCATAAAATCATTCAACAAACTTTTATGTGTCAGGAATTTTTTTTTTTTTTCCTGAGGCTGGGGTTAAGTGACTTGCCCCAGAGTCACATAGCTAGGAAGTGTTAAGATCATATTTGAACTCCAGTCCTCCTGAATTCAAGGCTGGTGCTCTATCCACTGTGCCACCTAGCTGCCCCCTGTGTGTCAGTTATTAAGAGAAAAACAAAATCCCTGCTTTTGAGGATTTGAAATTCAATTTTTAGGAAACGACATGTATACCATAACAAAATAATTTTGGGGGGAAGGGGTGGAGGAAAGAAGAGGTTTGGCTAACAGCTGATAGAGTAGGATGCATTTAGTCACTTGAACCCCTGAAGGAAGCTATATATTCTAAGAGAAATTCCAAAATGAGGAAGAAGTATATTTTATCTAGGTATGAGAGCACTGAGGCAGGCAGTAGAATGTCCTGGAATAGAGAACAAGTAGACTTGTCTCCTTAGATCATTTAGTACATTAAAAATTATAATGTGCAGTAAAAATTTGGAAAGATAAACTAGAATCATGTTGGTAAGGCCCTTAAATGCCAATAGAAGAATTTGTATTTTATCTTAGAAGAAAGTCACTAGAGTACTGAGCAGGTAGAAAACAGATCCAGATACACCTAGAGGCATGTGTTTTAGGAATATCAACTTTGAGATAAGAGGAAGGATTATAATGAATTCAAATCTGGATGTAACTAAACAAATTAGAAGGCTATTGCTGTAGTACAAGTGGGCCTGAGCTAGGGTAATGGTCATGTAAATAGAGAAAAGGGAACACATAAAATGAAATCTCCATTGACACTGAATTGCCAAGATTTGGCAACTAATTGCTGCCATGTAAATGGGAGAAGAGTGTGCTGTGAAAGAAAACTACTAAGACTCCAAGTCTAAACCTTAAAGATGGCAAAGGATAGATGTCTCTCATCACCAAAAAAGAATAGCTAGAAAGAGGGGAAGGTTTGAGGAAAAATCAAGTCCTGTTTCTGAATTGTTGAAATGGAGATCTCTATTGGACATCTATTTGAAAAATGTCTAGTAGGTGAAGTTGAACTTGAGTTTAAGAGACTAGGATATAGCTCTCAAGAGTTATTTGCATAACTAAACCCATAGGAAATAAGACCACCAAGAGAGGGTGACAGAGAAAAGGAAATCCAGCACAGAGCCTTAGGAGATCCCCAGGCCTAAGGGTAGGATGGGACATAGATGCTAATACAGAAGATTGAGATGCCACTATATAGATATAAGGAAAACAGCATCACAAAAACCTAGGAAAAAGAACGACTACAAGATGGTTATCAGTGTCCTTTGTTGTAGAAAAGCACAAAAGAATGAAAAATGAGAAAAATATTTCAAAATTAAGATATCATTCATAACCTTAGAACAGATTCAATTAAATGAGATCCAGCTTCATACTTTTCTGAATACACACACACACCTGGATCTTAAAGAGGTAATTGGAATTTATCTCCATCCTTCTGCTCTGGAAGACCTTCAAAGGATATTAACTAGAACATGAGTTCCATGGCTTAAAAATTATCATTTATCTATAAAGATTATCTTGGCAGAGGAGAAAGGTTAAACCATCTGGAGCTTCTAAAAATCAGTGCGAGAAGAGAAGTGGTACAGAACAGATTCTTGGTTATTTCTTGCTCCTGAGATGTTACCTCTGTTTTTGGATAAACTTGTCTAATTTGGTGTCTTTGTTCCTTTTATTTCCCCTTATAGATAAAACAAAAATGATCTACACAGCTGTAAATGACACTGCCAATGAAGCAGCAGGAGCAGGAATTATGGTCAATGGTTCAAGTGTGGCCTAGACTTAAGCCTACCTCACAAGCAACTAAATCTTATCTACAGAGTGCCAATCCAAATGCTAGCAGCAAGGCATGAAGTACACCACAGAAAAAAACAGCATTATTTAAAATAAGGGGCAAACTCGTCCTTTGTAAGCAATTCCAGTTCTAACCACCAAAGTGATCATGGCACTAGATGTTATGGATATCCATTTGAGCAATTTAATAGCCAACAATACCCTGAAATTTTTTTTCTGGCCACACACAATAAAATGAGATTAATGGAATTTGGTAAATTTTTGTTCACTAAAATAGAAAGTTTTGTGTTTATTAGGAAAAACCATACCTAGACTCTCATTTCAGTGTACTTTTTCTTTTGCCTCAAAACTTAACAGATAAGCTACCAGTTCTTAGAACTGGTGAAAAAAAATTTTGTTTTGATAAAATACTTTGGTGGGGAGGGTATGTTTAGAATGCACCACCACAGAAGCAGATTTTGTTTTAGCAGTTCACCACCCAAATTGTTTTATATCTGATGTTTGGTTGCCTTTGTTAAACATTCAAGTTTATTTTCACAACTAACTAAAAATCAACTCCAAAGCATATTTGAGTATTCTTAGGACAAGAGAGAAGTCGTAGGAGGCAAGGGAGATGTGAGATGCTTAACACCGGTTTCTGGATATTCATAATAGAGGCAATTGTTCTGATAAACATCCCTTTTAGTCACTCCAATAAATACAATTTGGCATTTAAAGCCTTTCAGTCATAATAATCAGACATATTACACAAACTGCTGGGATAAAAAGCAAACAGAGCCCCCCTGCCTTTACATTTTGGGAAAGAACACACACATCAATATGCCACTCTCTAATCAAATTCAGACTTGCAGTGGGTCCCTTAAGGGGCAGTATTCCTAGGTTCTAAAATGTGTTGGGTAGAGCTCACAAGCTTCCAAAATCAATTAATCTCAAGATTTTAAGACTTTATAAAGACAATGCACTGCGTGAATGCTAATTTCATTGCTCAGTACCTTAAATACCAAAGAACTTTTATCCTAGAGACAATTATGCAGAATGGATTTTTAGACTGATGTAATACATTGTTACTCTTCATGCACTCCTATTTCAGAACTCCTTGTTAGTCCTCACTCTTTCCTATAAACCCTAATTCCCTTCCAAACTTAGGGTGCAAGTACCAGTCCCTTTCTATAGTTAAAAGACTTGTGACCCTGAAGAGCATCTAAGCTGGATAAAACAAACTCTTTCTGGGTAGGACCAGAGTACACAAACTGAAGGTTGATGGAAATACAACTGTGGTAATTATCTTTTACATTTTTCCCCCAGTCCTCACACACATTTTATGTTTACAAAGTGTAACAATTCCAAGACATTCCACTAATATTTTATTAAATGCCTATACTAGGGACTTGTTGGTACAAAGATGCAACAGTACTTTCCTGTGCTACTTTGACTAAACATGTAACAAGTACAATGTATACTTAATTTCTCTTAAGATTGCTATCAAGGTTCTACAGGAAGTAGAACATTAAATGTAGGTTTTTACAAGCCACCAGGCATGGGGTCCCAAATAAAGGCAGGAATAAGAAGGAAATGAAGGGGTAATACCCCTGAAGTAAAGGTAAAGGGAAATACAAAATATGCTCGAAAAAGAACATTTGACCAAATTATGTCAGGTTCCAAAATGCCGAATGTATTTTTCATTTTATTTTACGATCAACAAGGAGACATGTTTTTTGGACCCATGTTGTGTTATTAGGTAAAACAATTTGGCAACTATGTGGATTCAGACTGGAATTCTTTGTAATTATTGGCAATATGCTTATTAACACTGGAGACAAATGAACTGGTAAACAGATCAACTGTTAAGCATTTACTATCAGAAATTAAAAAGCAAAAAATAAACTTCATAAAAAATTATGAGAAATGTAGAATATTTACAAGTCAAAACTTCCAAGACAAGGTGGTCTAGGAAAATCAGTCCACTGTTATAAGGAATTGGGAAGAAACTGAAGTGATGGAATTTTGGCTGAGAAAAAAAATAAAGATTCTGGATAGTTTAAGGAGATATGGGTTATATTTGTAAAAGCAAGAAGAAAAAGCCAATAAACTTAAGTTTGAGAACCTGAGGTTATGATTAAAATATCAAACTCCTAAAGTTAACAGATAGGATCACCTCTTTAGAGTTGTGAAATGAAAACCAATACAGACCTTCTCAAAGAGTACCTGCTTCTGATTATTTGGAATAGATTAGGGAAAATTAACAGTATCTTTTGGTGGTGATTCCATTGTAGTGAATGAATAGTGAACAAATTTCAAGGAAACCGAAGGTGGGCAATGTAAAGCTATTTACTAAAGCATAACTGATAAGATGTGAGTATGCCTGATGTGACTTGATTATTGAGTAGCATTAACTGAAGTCATCTGATCAGTAGATTGGGAAAACTACTTCTGCTAGGTAACCAAGTCAGTTTAGGATAAAATGACGAAATTTAAAAATATCTTCCCTGCATAGTTTAAGAAAATATTTGACTACCAAATTTATGGGGAGTATAAAGGTATATCCTAGAGATATATCAAAGGAAGGAAAATGCAAAAGGTAATTTTGTTATAATAAGGGGTATACATAATATATATAAAAAGTTTTTAAGTATCTGCTTCCTAAATTGATCTCAAATGACCATAATTTGAATATGTGGCATAACACATTAGTTGGCTAGCATTATATGTTCATACATCTAAAGTTGATCCAGATATAGAGAAGCAAATATAATCCTATCATTTGGATTAATAAATTGACAAATATGTTTCACTCCAATTAAGTTATCTGGCAATATTATTTTAAGGCTAATATGCTGGGGATATATGTCCTGTTTTCCTTCAAGGGGTTACATTCCAAGTCTCAATAGTACCCAGTAAGTCAACAAACAGCAAAGTTTGTGAAAGTCATCACTATCAGGGAAAGCCTCACAGCTACTAGTTAAACTATTGGGAGTATAACATTCTCTTAATGTCATAGTTTACTAAGCTATCACTTGTGTGCCTAACAAGCTGTAGCCCACATATATCACCTCTTAATACCTTGCTCCTTTCAAATGTTTCCTGTAAGGAATCTCAAAAATCCTCTTTAGTGTGATGTGATATCTCATTTCTTCCATTCAAGTTATTTGAGGTGGCATTAACACATTTTAAATGTTTGCAAAGTATCTTAGAAAATTATTTCTTCAACACATTCTACTGCCACACCTTTTTACCATTTTCCCTCTTTCCTTCCCTTCTTACTGGGGAGCAACATTACTGGATTCTAAAATCTACCTTTAAATTTTAAAAATTAAATGTTAAAAACCATTGAACACTAATATAAATAGTATGACTTTATACTAAACTCAATAATCGGACCTGGGTTTTTGTTGATATGAGGATACCCCCCCCTTTATCTTTCTTAAATGGGTTAAGAGCGGAAAAAATGAAATTTATCAATTGTACCCCTTAAAATTCTGATTCAAAGAGTCTTCTCCCCCAAAATGAATTGAGTGCCAAACTCAGGCTCAGAAAAGATGAAGTTTGAATTTTAATAGGGAAATACTTTAGAGGTCTCAAATGAACCAGACAATTTTTACAAATTTTATTACCAACACTAACAGCAACTTTAATGTGCTGTCTTTTATAGTTATATGAAAGGGTGGGTGGGAACATTCTTGTTCCCCACACAAAAGGGAGGGGAGAAAAAACAAAAAACACAACACCCAAAACCCACTTAAAATAAGCTTTATATACAGCAGATGTAGAGCTTTTTAAGTGTCCAAAGCCATTAGTTTAATTATAAAGGCATTAAACTAATTTCTGAATTGCCACTCACATATTCCAGTAAACTAGGAACTAAAACGTTCAAATTATTTCTTTAGTACAAAAAAATGAAAGTTGCTCTAGTTATAAAAGAGCAGTCAATATACATAACTATACACTTCAGACATTCACAAAAATGTGAGCAGAGAAGGCTTATCAAAAGACATTTAATACAATTAGTTTTCAACAACCCTTGGTGGTCCACATCTATAAAGATTTCCAGCCCCCTCCCCCCACCCCCCTTACCCCGCTCCCAGAAAAGCACATACTTACCAGAATTTTAGCAAGTATGGTTTGGTTTTTTTTTGTCTTTTTTTGTCTTTTTTAAAAAGGTCCCCAGGGCAAGTTATTTAACAGTTCAATTGCCACTGTCAACAGATCTAGACCTAGATCTGGATCTCTGGCGATCCACAGATGCTGGAGATTTAGATCTACTTGAAGAGCCACGTTTCTGACTCTTTTCAGGCATAGGTGACCTACTAACAGACCGGGATTTGCTATGGCTCCGGCTTCTGGATCTGCTGTAAGATTTGCGGCTCCGAGAACGAGAACGGCTCCGAGATCTGGAAGAGCTCCTAGTGCGGGAACGTGATCGGCTTCTCGACCTACTAATATTAAATAAAATAGCTAGTTAGTAGATATAAGGCCCTACCCCCACATGTTTTTGTCAAATTGCCTTAAAATAGCAGAAAATTAATTTTGGGAAAAAAAATACCTGTGCCTTTTGCTGCCTTCAATCAGTTTAATTTTCCTTCCATTTATTTCTTTTCCAGAAAGTTTTTCGATAGCATTCTTTAAGTCACTGTAAGAGGCAAACTCAACCACCCTAGAAAGAAGTGTTGAGTCTAGTTAATTCCACAGAATATATACTATGTGTTGCATTTGATAAGATTTTTGATAAAATCTGATTTACATAATTCTCAAGCACATATTGCAAGTTTTTAAAAGTTTTACCTACCCTTCATTTAGTTTTGGTCTATGAGCATCTGCAAAGGTTACTTCCCCAGCTTGCCTCATGAAATCTTTGAGATCCTAACACAAGACAATTATGTTAAACGAAGAAAAATGAAAAGAATATAAACAGATAACATGGC
This sequence comes from Sminthopsis crassicaudata, assembly GCF_048593235.1. Classification (NCBI taxonomy): domain Eukaryota; kingdom Metazoa; phylum Chordata; class Mammalia; order Dasyuromorphia; family Dasyuridae; genus Sminthopsis; species Sminthopsis crassicaudata. The sequence goes on along the minus strand of NC_133618.1, from coordinate 337,706,903 downwards.
ATAAAACAAGACTACTGAAAGAGAAGATGTTAGATAAAGTACAAACATGGCATTTACCACACTTGTATTCTATCAGAATTCAAAATTATCTACATCAGGGCACGAAATAAGTGAAAATAGCATATTGCTTTACGCAAAATGCAAGGGGAAAATTCAGATTTTAACGTTAAAGTATTAGTCTATACTGAGCTCAGCACAAAGAAATAAAAAAGAAAAAAAAAGTTAACAGTACATGTTTGTAAAGTAAAGACTGAGGTAGAGCAAGTCTTATATTTAAACAGAACATTTACAAGACACCAGTTATTTTGTGCCCCATATGTCATTAAAAACGTAGTTTACTTTACCTTTATTAACATTTCCCTAGGCTAGTCAAGCAGCAAACTGCATTAATCGCTCGGAGATACCGTCATGACATATGCCCGACTGGCTCTTCGCCACCCACTTGAAGGACACTACCCAATCGATGGAAGCCTTTAAATCGCACAGCCCTCCCTATTAGCAGACTACTGACGGATGCAGACATTTTCTACTCTTGTGAAGTTACCAAGGACCACTTTACTGCGATCAGGATTCCAACGACCACCTAATTTCGTATCTTTCAACTCTTTTCGACCAGGACCTCTTATTCGGAAGCGTTACAGGAGGACAGCTCTCAACTTAGGGATCAGATCTCGTTATCTCGGGGATCGCTGCAACCTGGCACTTTAAGGAAGTGCACCGATTACGTCTAGACCGGCAAACACAGATCTAGAGGTGGCCAACTGATCACTGTAGGAGCTGACTGGCAAAGTCAACCAGGCCCAACCAAGAGTGACCAAGACAGAACGATTAGGATAACCCACAGGCACTCCTCGTCATAAGGCCAACGACACAGATAGGCTGGCAAATAAAGGGTTTAATATTTGGTTAAAATTGATTTTAAAACAAGAAAAATCCTCAAAAACATTTACAATTGATCACTATCATTATTCTAGGCTTGAAATATCCCCCAATTATGTTAAATAGTTTAAATGATATTATAGAAGTCCAGTTAAGTTCATATTTTAAGATAAAAACTACTTTAGTAAAAGGTTTAATTATTAACTACCCATTAATTTTTTTAAATATTAAAGAAGTTTTAAACCTTATTTCAACAAACCTGCCAGCTGACTCGAGAAGATAAATTTTCAACTATAAGACGATTTTCTGTTCGTACTGGTGGGGCATTTCTGAAAAACAATTATAATGGAAAATTTGTGACTTAAGGGAATTTTTTTCATTCTAGAAAACCTTTACTCAGGAAAACTCCTACCTCCTATCATTTCGAGGACGACGGCTACTAAAACGATCAGAATATCGCCCTCTTCCCCGTCCACCTCGAGATCGAGCTCTGGCATGTTCAATTGTAACCCTAGAATAAATTAAATAGGATTAATAATGCTTACACTCTACTCTTAAATATTAATATACATTATCACTTAAGCTTTAGTCCAGTACATGTTGATACTACAGATGTTAAGCCCCATTAAAAATTTAAGAGTCATGGCCACAGAATTAGTTCTAGAATCAAACCAAGGCTTTCTTCAGACAAGATAACAATTATCCATTTTGCAACATATCCCTCAGCATTTATTTATGAATACACTTGTAATTAAATTAGGACTTCTGTAAAAATGCACAGTAAATTAAGCTTTATTAGTTGATTTGGCCATTGAAAAAAGTTCATTGGTAACCCTTTAACTAGGCTACCTTCTTTAAACAACTGGAATTTGAGTTATACTAATTTTCTTTTTACCAAACTACAGTGCCAAGAACACTATTTAAATATGTCTTACATATTTCAGAGGGTCAGACTTAAATCTGAAGTTATTTTCTAGGTCAATATGATCCAAACTCTACCTCTCACTGCAGAGTTCCTTTCCATCAAGTTCATAAACAGCATCATCAGCATCTCTTGGGTCCTCAAATTCCTAAGAAATCAATTATTTTAGCTATTTAAACATTGATAAATGATCAAGATTACATGTAAAGTACCAGGCAACTTTACAATATTACCTAAATGTCAGGAATTACAGCAACATGAACAGCGCCTAACAATCCATCAATGCCAGTAACAATTCAGCACTCTGATAAACTTAAGTTTGCAGTTTTTTTGAAGAATTTTTAAAGGCTGCGTTAATATTTTCCTTGACATGAAATTTGTCTGACTTCAGCAAAGTTATTTAGAATTGGAAGTTTGTATTTTTAAAAAAATTTGTTAGAAAAGGTTTTTACTCAAGATAACCTACCACAAATCCAAAGCCTCTTTTCAGATCAATATCTCTTATCCGTCCATATCCTTTAAAGAATCTTTCTACATCTTTTTCCCGGGCTGCCGGATTTAGCCTTCCGATGAATACTCTACAGCCACTCATGGTGTTCCACTTTTAATTCCTTTTAGGAAGAAATGATACATTAGTTATAAAATTAAAAGGAATGTCAACCTAACCAAATAGGGTGCTTGTATAAATGTCTAACATTATTCGGGGCCTTTGCTAATCTACAAACAAATCACGGTTTACCAACAGGTACAGATAAGAAAAAGTAGGAAGGATTTAGACTCCATACCGCAGTCACTCTTCACTCCCAGACACTACTGCAGCAGCAGCCGCAACGCCCACTGAGGTCTCTGATTGCGCAGGCGCACCTCCCCTCCCTTTCCCTTCCCTCTGCCGCAGTTGGAAAGACCGAGAACGGAAGGAGGAGCATAGGCTACACCCTCCGCATTCTCGGGGCCAATCTCGAACAGCCGCGTGAGCTCTTCGGCTGCCAAAGCGTCACAGCTAAATGGAAGGCTCGAATCACGCGATGCTAGCGCGTGCGCAGTAAGCAAACAAATCCCTTAGAACCATAAAATGGCGTCTGGGCGGGGATGGGACAGGAGTTGCGCGCGCAAATTCCACTCCACCCTCCCCTCCCCCATTAACGTTACCAACTGACCCACCGAACGTTCAAAGCGTTAAAGCGGCCTAGTGAGCTAAAGGTCTTAAAAGTTTGTCTCCCAGATATTAACACTAAAGACTCCTGCGTTAAGATAAAATGGGGAAAAAACACAAAAATAACGGACACCTCCCCAGTACCCAAAATATTGGATAGACACTTCCGGGCGGTAATCCTTCGGTCCTTTTCAGGCCCAAAGGGCGAGAATGTATTATTTCTCGCAAGAAATACACAAGTTACTCCCCAGTATCTTTCCTTAATAGTGACCAAGGGAAGACAGCTACCAGAGCCGCAACAATAATTCTAAAAGGCATTATTTTCCCTTAAAAAGTCGGCTGCTTACCAATCTAAACGGGCAGGAGATACAGCGTTAAATCCGCCGGAGGTAGACAACGAAGCGCTAGGAAGTCCACCAGATAGCGTAGGGTCGGAGAACACGAACTTATTCAGACAAAGTCCTTCTGCAACTGACGCACTTTACAACTCGGGCGTTCCACAAAATGGAAGGTGCTTTAGATGCGTCACTTCCGGTGCCGCCCCAGAGAAGCACGTGACCGTATTGGGCATTCTTATGCTTAAGAAACAGGCCGAAAGGTAGGAAGGCTCCTCCTCCTTTGTCTCAGAGACCAGGAGCTGTTCAGGGGCGGGGCCAAAAGACGACCTTCCGAGGAGAGAAAAGGGAGGAAGTGGAAGGGCGGGCGTTCGCGGGTGTGGTTGTAACTGTTAGTTGCAAGGTTAAGAAATTGAGAAGCTTCTACAGGCCCTTTCTTTTAACTGTTCAATTCTATATTCTTGAAGCTGCTGTGTGCTGGATTCTGCTTTCGCCCCTGAAGTTAGGGACAAAAGAGAAACATCCTCGTTCTGCCGAGAAGTTCAAATCTCGAAAAAACGAGGTAGAACTAGAGAAATGTTGACGGAAGAGAGCTCAAACAATTTAGAAGTGGGTAGGGGAAGACTGGGGATCTTCCCTACTCCAGCTGTTGAAGATCTCCAGTGAAGGCAAGTGGAATCCACTAGCTCCACCATGATTGCCTTTTAGGATAATTTTGTTAGTAAGCTTTTCCTTATGACAATCCTCAGATCTTCAGGATACCCCAACATTCTCCTGAATTTGGGGGTCCACAAACAAATCCATTCCCTTTTCCATTTTGGTGGTTTTGATGGATCTTGTAATTTCATCCATAACTATGAAGTTCTTTATGGCCTCCCATGAATAGAATTCCACTGGACAACCTTTCAATTATCCAGGCCCCATTTCAGAGCACAATGAAATGCTGAGTCTGATTCTGACTGGGGAATATCCCTTATGGAAATGCATCTTTCAACAAAACTTTTCTTTTTGCACAAAATCAAAATTTTTTCTAAAGCCATGAACAAGAAACTCAAGCTTCCCACAAAATTTCTAGTCGTCTTTAACCCTATGTGACATTTTAAGTTCACCCTGGAAAAATATCAGAGTGGGATCTGCTTAGGGTCCAACAAATCATCTACTCACTCTTATCAAGAGGTCATATAAGGTCACACCTATTGTGAAGAGCAGAGCTGGATAGGGTTCAAACTCAGATCCTTTGACTCCAAATTTGGTTCTAGACATTTTCCCTCCATAAAGTTGTTCCCCACATCAAACGATGTCAAGCTATAACTCTAGATGTTGTAACAATTACATTCTTTTTATCTTTCATCAGAACTGTCTCAATTCAATTTCCAACCAGTTGAACTGTTTTATCAGTCTTCTGATAAACAATATTTTTACTTAACACGGGATTTAAAGTTGGAAGAAGCCTTAAAGATTATCCAGATCAACTCTTATTTTACACATTCTCAAGTAAATTGTCCTAAATGGCATGTTTTGCTTTGATTTTTTTTCCCCCTTTTTTCTTTCTTTCTTTTTTTTTTTTTTTTTTTTTCTGAGTCTGGGGTTAAGTGACTTGTCCAGGATCACACAGCTAAGAAGTGTTAAGTGTCTGAGACCAAATTTGAACTCGGGTCCTCCTGAATTCAAGGCTGGCGCTCTATCCACTGTGCCACCTAGCTGCCCCTTGCTTTGATTTTTTAAAAATCCATGCTTCAACAAACTTACCTTAAGAAACATATTCATTACTTTAACCTTAATGCTTAATTACTTAATGCTCAAAAGAAAAGTGAGGGTCCTTCTGAAAGTGCCATCTATCTTAAACTTCAGTTTATGATTTTAATGTTTTGAAAATGAAAAATAAGAACAGGGATTCTTAAAGACTTTTGGGCTTTGCTATTATTACTTTGTTCCTTTTAATTTATGAGTACTGAATATTTGTCTGCTTTCTTGCCACCTTGTTTAATCTTTACCCACTAATTCTCTCATTCTCAGAAAGAGACAGCCAGCAAATTACCAGTTCCTGGTCTTCAAACATGCAGAGAAATACCCACCATATGTTTCTTAGTCTTTCATGCATTAAATTCCTGCTTCTTAAACTGTAGTTCCAGACCTCATTATTTATGGGGGTCAAGAAATTGATTTATTTTCAGTTAATGTTTGATTTGTATACCTATTTTATATATGTATATACTCAGGATCACATAAAAAATTTAGGTGAAAAGGGGTTGAGAATGGAAAAAGTTTGAGAAGACTTGTATTAAACTACCTTGTATTAAAATGACCTTGTCATCCATGCTTTGTGGGTATCCTACCAATCAAACCTCTAGGGTTTCCTAGACTGCTAGTCTTTATTTTTTCTCACACACTTGGTATTACAAATTATTCTTTTTTAATTATCTCTTCTCATTCCTTCTAGTTCTTTTTACTTTTAAGCTATTGAGAAGCTAGATGTTTACATTTGCAAAATAGATTAAATGTCACAAAATCTCTCTACTAGAAAGGATCTGGGAGTCCTTGTCCAAAACCTCCCCAGAAAATAATGATAGTCTTCTGTTAGGATTACAAGGTGAGAACTCAGGTTGTCTAAATAATTCTCTAGCTCAGACTTCACACCTTTGATTCGGGCCTTTAAAGGGAGTTTACACCTTTGGAATTCTGAGGATAACAAATAGACATTTGCCTTTAGTGAGTCAAGTGTAATTCTGCTTTAAGGGAGGTAATCACCTAGATTACAAGACCTCCTGAGGTCCTTTTTCAGGTGTAAGACTTCAGAATTCTACCAAAATTTCCCTCTACACTTTACAGTATAGTCATATTGCCCTTCATGACACTTCATCTTTAAGTACTTTCCAACTGGCTTTCCCCCAGGCTTTGAATGTTCTTCCTCCCTTGTAATATTCACTTTGTCTTCCCTTTTTCTTCCTCCTTATTAGGCAGAGAAGCATCTGATGAAGAGTCAGGGAGCACAGAGCTAGATTGGAAATAAATGGACAAATATACCTCAGATTTACTGCTTTTTTTCACAATTATTTGCAAAGAGAATATGAATTGGCCATTAATTCTGAATTATTTTTTGGAAGAGGAATTTATATGTGAGATCCCTCACTTAGCATGAAGCATGGCTATTATCTCTCCACTTCTTTTAGGGAACATTAAAGGTGCAAACTTCTTTTAAACATGTAAACTATACCTCAGAATTCCAAAGGTGTAAACTTCCTTTAAAGGCCCTAACCAAAGATGTGAATTCTGAGCTAGAGAATTGTTTTGACAACCTGAGTTCTCACCTTGTAATCCTAACAGTCTTCACTTTTGCTAAGCTATTCCATGATAGGCCATTCCATTTTTGGACAATTTGAATTGTTAAAGTTTTCCTCATCTTGAGTCTAAATTTGCTTTCTCTCTACTAATTGTTTGAAGCCAAGCCAAACTAACATATGTTATTCCTCTTTCACATGGCAAAGTCTTCAAAACTTTTCTCTAGGTTTCTTCTCTCCAGTTTCTTTTCATCAAGGTTCTCACAGTCCTCTACTTTCTTCCTTTCCTTCATCATGGATGCTCTCCAGGTTTTTCTTTCCTTCCCTCCCTTCCTTGTCATATGGAGCTATTAAAGACAAGAAATTCTTTTTTCTTCTGCTAATGGATGCTCCCTTGCTCCACAAAGTTCTCCCTAAAGAATTGTAGCTCATTTATTGTCACTCTTGTTTTAAGATTTTTGTCCACATTTATAGTAAACAGAATTTGACTTTTTAACTATTTCTCTCCATCAAAGAACATAATATTTAGTTTAAATATTTCCTCACTCTCACCCCATTCCTTAGAGCAATGGTAATCAAAATTTTCCATAGTAGTGAAGCAGGTTATGGTCCCTTTAAGAAATTGCATTTCCTATTGATTTGTCATTCTTTCAGATTGATCTGTGATTCCTTTCAGATACCCAGCCCCTCCTGGCTGAGGCATATGAGTCTAGGAAGCCTGGACCTTTGATTCACAAATCCTGGTCAAAAGCACCCCTTTGAATTCCAATAGGCGATCCGGGCTTATCCCAGCCCCCACCAGATCTGAGCCAACTTGGGCTCTCCCAGCCCCCACAGGTTCTGATCTGCTCCAGTTGTCTCAGCGCCCATTCTGACTTGCGGGGGTTTCCCAACTCCCACCAAGACAAGCAATATAATGAGCTTCCATCAACTAAGGTCTTTGCAAATGGATGTTGGTGGTTTACTCAGCTACCTCAGGACTTTCTGCCCACTGAGAACTGCATTCTCAGTGCAAAACTCCATTTTCCATAGATCTGCCCACTGGAATAATATCCTTTTCCAGTGTTATTCTCTCCTTCTCCTCACCTATTTCTCTAACCAAACTTTAACCTTACTTCCAATTCCTATAATAAACCTCTTTTATCAATCTAAGTTTTCGGGTCTATAGATTCCTTTACAGAGATCCTCTGCGCAGCTAGAAGGGAATCCCCCAAACTCCCTACCCTTGCCCCAAATCCCAAAGGGTTCCAGGGGAGTCAAACCTCTGCATTTGGTTCCCTGAACCCCAAACCTGCCACTAGACCTTATCATTTAACTCTCTGACCACCAGAAACCCTAATTTCATTTTGGTTCCCTAAATCTAAACCTCATCAGTAGTAAAATGTTTCAGTTTAAGCAAAATTTTAGCAGAACCCTTGGGAGATTCCTCTTACAGTGTTGTTTTATTGCCTTTTAATAAACAACATAAACTTAATTTAACAAACCTTAGAGTATCAGCACAATTTGAGAAACACTGCCCTAAAGTGTTATGTACCAATTTTGAAATTTTAGAGAAAAGTTAATGAAAAGTTAGAAAATACTAACCTCTCTTTCTCTGTTCAGTAGAAGTATAGCACTGATTTCTTTAAATGGAGCCATTATTAGGAATTCCTCTCCCCATTTTTCAACTGAATGGATTTGCTATTTTTACCAATATCAGCAGCTCTCTATCCCTGTAATAATCTCTGATTATAGTTAGCAAAAGTTAAATTGCCACAGTGAATTCTGAGTATTTATTTGCTATTTTAAAAGAGGGAAATATTGAGGTTTGCAATTGTATCTGAAGCTTCTAATTAGTGTATGTTTTTGGGTGCAGGAGAGGATGAAGAAGAATTTTGGGGGAAAGGGTTAGAATTGTGGGTGTATGGGAGTTGATAGATGCTTTTTTTTAACTGTTCAAATTATCCCAATTTATCCCAGATTCCTCCCCTCTCCCCCACCCCACAAAATAGAGTAACTATTTGTTTTACTAGGGCTGTGTCCCAGCAGTTGTTTGTACAAAGCACAAATCTAGAAATTCAAAGGTGACAATTTGAATTAAATGACAAAACTCTGTATCATTCTAACCACAAGAGAATTTGAGGTAGCTGATTCAAGCACCAACAGTAAAAGTGGAAACAGCTAAGGGATACTGACTCTGCTACTATTGACAAAGAATCAACCAAACATTTAAGTTCTTTACAATATGTCAGGCACAGATCAATGGGTCATTAAGATTTGAACTGAAGGTTTTTTATTTATCTTTGCATAATTTCTTATTTGTTGAGCAAAGAATTTGCTTTTTTTTTTTTTTTTTTTTTTTTTTTGCTATCAATCTTATCACCTTGGTGTAGTGGGCTTAAAGAATTTTGTTGATTGGTTTAGCAATGTGAAAACCTGATTTATGTATGACTTCTAAATGTGTTACATGAAATATTATTTTATTCCCAGCTTTGAAATAAGCATTAATTCTTTCCATAACATTATATATAGATAAGTAGTTTACCAACATGCAAAATCTACTTATCATGATTATTTTCAACTGTTAGGATATGAGTTTAGGATGACCCTGTTTACCTTACTTTTCTTTTTGCCCAGGAATTATAGCCAAAAATAGAGAATAAGAGAAGATTAAGGAGAGAAAACTTCAAAACCAATTCAGTGTTCCATAAAGAAGATAAGAGCAAAATTGAGAAGTACAATTTGGGGAATTAGTATAAGTTAAGAACATTGTATTTTAAGTGGCTAAACTCCAGGCAAGATCTTTAATTTCTAACAGGAAAAACTACAAATCAGTTTAATCATGGACTAGCCTGTGCTAGACAGTCGATTATAGTGCTTGATTATAGAGCACTCTCCCACTTTCTACTCCCTTTTGTGGGATCCTATGGTCATTTTAAGGGAGGGGAGACGTGGGTGGAAAAACCTTTCTTTGTAGAACTTGGCTAGTATGGCCCAGCCAAGTTCTAGTCTGCTGACTTTCAGAATATGCATCATCTTTTGTTGCGAGCAGTCGTCTCCAGAAGCTGCCGATCGCTCTCTGGGAAGAGATCTAGTTGCTGTTAACTCTTGTCCAGAGAAGTGACTTCCCTTCCTGCAGAGAGCCCCGTCAGGCCTGATGTAATGCAGAGACTTCTCCTATCTCTGGAGTGGTGTCCTCTTTTATCCTCCTAGCGAATGGGCATGGGATAATGTAAGGGCTTCTGGGAAGAACCACTTCAACCAATGAGCTTGCTCCTTCTAGGATTCCTAAGGTGTAAACTCCCTTTACAGGTCGGAGCCAGAGAACTGTCAAGTCAACCTGAGTTCTCACCTTGTAATTGTCCAGACAACCTGAGTTCTCACCTAGTAATCCTAACATCTCCCCCTTTCTTTTGATTTAGAACATAGGATAGTCATGACCTTGAAACATAAATCCATCAATATGGGAGGCATTACACATAACTACATAGATTACATAAGCACATAGTAACATAATACATGCTAGAAGTATATAACAAATAACATGATCAAATAATCATAAATTGAAAATTTATAAATGTCCATAAGTCCATTGTCCATTAGTCTCATCTTGTGTGAGGACATCCAATGATTCCTGCTGGTTTTTAAAGTTCTTTAACGGTCTTCTTATTATCCATGCTCTTTCAGTGTCAGATGTTTCTTAGGTTTTCTCCTTTATTTTGAGGTCTTTCTCTTTTTCTGTCTCTCTCTGATGGACAAGGCAAATACGACTCGTTGGCACCCATCTGATTCCTTCTCCTGCTGAAGAAATACAAGCAAACCCTCTCTCCCAGGCAGTTAACCTATCTAATTACCTTCTATTTACCACTTTCTAAATCTCTTCTCATCATCTGGCAATTACATTGGAATTGTTTGCACTAGACACAGCCCTGTTGGTTTAAAAGGCCTGTATTCTCCCCAAGTGTAATCCATTTTTGCAATCTGATTGCCTTTTGGCTCACTTATCAGGTAATCCCTTTCTGCCATGTGATTGCTTTTCTGTTGGTTGATCAAATCAGAGTCCTGACCTTCTAAAGGCTCTTTGGGTGTAACATCAGCTGCCATCATGCCCCAAGTCTTTTTTGCCTGGGGCACTGGACCTGGGCCCCTCATCCCATTTCCCTGAATTATTCTACACTCTGATGCCCAATGGAGTCCTCTGTTGCATTTTGGACATGGGGTTTTAGGTCTTCTTTCACCCTGTCTTCTCACTGTATCTCCATACCTACACTGAGCTCTTAGATGTCCAATTTTTCCACATTGAAAACATCGCCGAGTTTCTCTAGAAGTCCCTTGCCAGGAGGGACCCTGCCTTTCCACATTCATCATTGTCCGGGTGTAAAAAGTATTTGTTCCCACTGTAGCACAGCGTCTTATGATCTCCTCTAAAGGAGCATCTTTGTCTAATCCCCATATAATTCTTTTGCAAATCTCATTGGCATTTTCCTTAGCCAGATGTCTGGTCATTATTTCTGTAGCTGCATTTTCTCCAATAGTTCTTTTGACAGCAATTTGCAAACGTCCCACAAAATCTGCAAAAGGTTCATTGGGACCTTGCTGTATTTTAGTGAAAGCCTCTCCACGATCTTTCTGTCCAGGGAGGACACCCCAAGCTTTTATTGCAGCCTTAGCAATTTGCTCATATATTGTCATGATATAATTAATCTGTTCCGAATTCTCTCCATACTGACCTTCACCAGCTAAGTGCTCAAAAGTGAATTGTGTATTAACTCCTATTTCCAAATTGCATCTGACTTGAATTTTACATAATTCATGAAATTCTGCAAGCCATAATAAATTTTCTCCAGGTTCCAGGCATGTCCTTGCTATGGATTTCCAATCATTTGGAGTTAGGACTTCATAAGACAAACCATCTAGTAACATTTTGACATAAGCTGATGTAGCCCCATAAAGGGTACAACCTTTTTTCAAATCTTTAATTTTATTCAAATCTAAAGGTGCATATTTTCTCCTTTTATGGCCTACAGAGTCAATCTCTTCAATCACAGGATATGCATGTATAAAATCACTTATATCCTGTCTTTCTCTCTTAGCTTTAACCAATGCTTTTTCTAATCTTGTCATAGGCTTAGACTGCTTCACAGACAATTCTGTTTGTGTTTCTGCCTCTTCCTCTCCTCCTTCTTGCTCCACCCCTGAAGGGTTAATTGAGGGAGGAGATGGGAGGTGCTCCTGTTGCTGTTGCTCAGAATTGTACTTAACTTCATTGTTATCTGATTCATCCTTTTCACCTAGTTTAGTTGACACTTCCCCATTTTGCTCCTTCATCTCTTCCTTTAGAATAACATTGTTTAAAGCCAATTGGATTACATTGTATATATGAATTGTATCTTTGGAAATTGAGCTTGGCCTGGAATTGTAGTGTTCACCTAATTGCTTTCCTACTAATTCCCATTCATTTGGATCCAATTCTTCTTCCAGAGAAAAAGGACATATGACCTTCACAGTTCTTAAAAGTTGAGTAATCTCCTCTAAAATTATAATCAATCCTTGGCTTTTCATAACCTTGATGATGCTCTCTAAACATTTTCCTTGAACAGAAGGTGTTTGCCCCATATCACTATAAGAGATTGATGGTTTAGCCCTTAACAACATGAGTTCTCACCTAGTAATCCTAACAATCTTTAAAGGATGTTTTTACATTTAACATTTTAATACAGGTTGTGTACAACTGCTATTGAGCTATTCTTTTGCATTTTATTATTTTATACTAAGATAATTTTATCCAGAGAATACTATACTGTAATTTATTTGTACAGCTTTAATATCTTCTTAGTAACCAACAGAACTCCTAATCCTAATCATAAAATCATAGGATTTAGAGTTGAAATGGTCTCCAAAGTCATCTAGTCTATCCCCCTCATTTTACAGTTGAGGAAAATGAAGCTCTTGATGCTCATTTGCTGAAGATTGCCTAGCAGTTGTATGCAATATCAGTCTTGGAGCCTAGGGTCCATGATTTCAGGCATCTTCTGCTTTATTCTACCTCCTCAACAGGATATGTTCTCTCCCTCTTGTGAATTACCCAAGAATTTGCTATTTCTGTAACTCTGGCCTTGATGGGTAATGCCTAATTATATCACAAAATTCCCTGGTGGAGCTTTTTGAGCATTCCCTTCTATCAAACCTGGAGGCTGATGTATCCCCTACCTACTGTATGGGGAAGCTGATTTTCTTGGATTGACTGCCTTCATCCTTAACACTTCAAAGACTAGGCTGGACTCATGGTCACAAGACTTAAGTTCCAAGTCCTGCCTCTCATTTTTGCTAGATATGTATCATTTCATGCCCTTACATGTCAGTAGGCCAAACTGTTTAATATATAAAGCAAGTTATATATATTTTTACCTGCTTTGCTAAAAGATATAGCCAAAATGATTTTATCTATCCGGTTCTTTCATACAAAACTATCTCAAGGACAACAGAACTAGTTTCAATATCTTTTAGCTCTTGCTCCTAAAAGTCATATAGTAATATAGAAAAGTAGATAGACAGTTTGGGGAGACACAGATCTAGAACACCAGAATAGTGAAAGAGTGAATGTGTATAGGGCAGGAAGCAAGGAATTGATGAAAGTCTAGTTACTTTCTAAGTTTCTGATGATAATACCCTGTAGAGACTTCAGGTGCCATAGTATCTCCATGTATTCAGTTTATTAAACATTTATTAAGTGCCTGCTGTGTGCTAAGAGCTGGGGATACCAAAAAGGCAAAAGACAATCTTTGTCCTTGAGGAGCTTACAATCCAACATGCAAACAAATAGATACAAAGCAATTTATATTCAGGATAAATAGGAAATAATTAACAGAGGAAAGGCACTAACATTAAGAGGGATTGGAGATATCTTCCTGTGAGGTTTTAGTTGGGACTTGAAGGAAGCCAGGGAAGTCACTAGTCAGAGCAGAGGAGGAAAAGAGTTTCAGACATGAAAATGCCCAGCCAAAATGGAGTGTCCTGTTCAACCAGGAGGCCAATGTCACTAGGTCAAAGAGTACATGTTCAGTAATAATGAAGGCTGGAAAGGTGGGAAAAGGCTAGGACTCTTTATTAAGGAATTTGAATACCAAACAGCATTTTATATTAGATCCTTGGAGGCAATAGGGAACAATTAGAGTTCATTGAGTTGGGGGGAAGGGGTTGAGATGAAGGGAGAAGAATTTGGTGGGGGAGTAACCTGTTCAGACCAGCTACCTCTTTAGGAAAATTATTTTAGTAGACGAATAAAAAATGGATTGAAGTGGGGAAACATTTGAGGCAGGCAGACCCATAAGTAGGGTATTAAAATAATCCAAGTGTGAAGTGAGGAGGCCTTGCACCAAGATGGTAGTATTGTTAGAGAAGAGAAGGGAGTATATTGTAAAGATATTGCAAAAGTGAAATTAACAGGCATTGGCAATAGCTTGGATAGGAATAATGACAGATAATGAGGAGTTCAGAACAATTCTCAGGTTGTGGCAATAGAAGGATTAAGTGAGGGTTTTTCCAGAATGGGAGAGAGATGAGCATGTTTGTGGACAACAACAAACTGGTAGAAAGAGAGAAATTAAAAATAAAGAGTGGGGATGACAGGGAGGAAGAATCTATTGGAGGAGCTGGAAAGGAATGGAATTCCTTTAACAGACAGAGGAGTCAGCTTTGGTAAGGGTTAAAGCCATTCCATTATGTGAGATAGGAATGAAGGATTAGAAAGTGGCCAAAAATTCCTGAGTAAGAGGAAATGAGGAAGTGAGGAAAATAAGAAGTTCATGGTGAATAGCTTCAATTTTTTTCTGTAAAATAAGAGGCAAGGTTCTCAACCTAGACAGTAAAGGGGAGAGGAACCATAATAAAAAGGCTTGGGGAAAAAAAGGTTTTGGAAGAGTTGCTGTGAAGAATGAGATAGTGAGTTGATAAGGGAAGAGAAAAGATATACAAAGATCACCAGTAGTAATCAAATAGATGTGCAAAAACCAGAAAGAGACAAAATAAACAAAACAATTAAACAAAAAAACCCATCATCATTGCTCTTAGTGTATCATGAGCTCAGAAGACTGAGGTGCAGCAAGGCTAAAGCTGATTTGGTATCCTCAAGAGTCCTGCACCAATTTAGGTGAGACTCTGGAGCAAAAAGTGCTCAAAAAAGTGGGGTTATATGTTGCCTGCCTAACTGTCTATGAAGGGGCCCAGGCCAAAAAAAAAAAAGAGAAGGAAAAAACTTCTATGCTGATCAGCAAGGAGATCATACCATAGGGAAGCCCAGTTTTCAAAAGAAAGAGAGAATAATTGAGGGAAGAGGAGAGAAGGAGAAGGAGAGAGAAGGGGATGGAAGGAAAGAAGAAGGAAGGGGAAAGGATAGGAAGAGAGAACTTTGGAACGTTTTAAAAACTATGATCCTTGCAACGAACAGTCATGACTACAGAAGATCATTGAATCAAGCATACTTCATCTTGAATGCAACGATAGTTTCAGACAAGAAAAAACAAAAAGATTGTGGATAATTGTACAAGCTGCCATGCCAATTTTGTGGCTTGTTGCCACAGAATGATGAAATGAAGGGCACAGGCAGAAGTGTGTAGCAGTAAAACTAGAGCAGCGACAAATGAATTGTTAAGTGGATCCTAGAGCACAAACTCATGGGGGGTCCTTGTGCCTCCCAACCACATTGTAATGATTAGTAGAGGAGGGAGTTCTGACTGAATGTGTTAGGGATTAGTTTTCTCTGATGTTAATTCATTCCAGTTTTTGAAGTCTTAGTCTAAGGAAAAAGCTGTATGTAATTGCTTCACCTCTTGCATATACTTTTTACTTTGGGGAGTTTCAGGTAGTCATGAGAATTGGAGAAAATGACCATCTTGATGATCATGTGACTTGAACATCCATTAACAAATTTTAATTTGACTTGGTGCTTTATACATGAGATCATTGTCAGATGATCAGTGAATTTACATTTTTTATTTCAATTTTATTTTTTTCCAATTACATGTAAAGATAGTTTTTAACATTTATTTTTGTAAGATTATGAGTTCTGAATTTTTTTCTCCCTCTCTTCCAAGATAGCAAGCAATCTAATATACATGTGTAATCCTTTTAAACATATTTTTGCATTAATTAGTCAAGAAAAATTAGAACAAAAGGGGAAAAAATGAGAAAGAAAAAGCAAGCAAACAAAAAAGCTTTTTTTTTTTTTTTTAAATTAAAGCTTTTTATTAACAAAACATATGCATGGGTAATTTTTCAACACTGACCCTTGCAAAACGTTCTGTTCCAAATTATCCCCTCCTTCCTCCCATTTGTCCTCTAGATGGCAGGTAGTGCAATACATGTTAAATATGTTAAAATATATGTTAAATCCAATATATATATATATACAGTTAACTTGCTGCACAAGAAAAATTGGATCAAGAAGGGAAAAAAACCTGAGAAAGAAAACAAAATCAAACAACAACAGAAGGAGTGAGAATGCTATGTTGTGGTCCACACTCAGTTCCCATGGTTCTCTCTCGGGGTGTAGTTGGCTCTCTCCATCATTGAACACCCGGAATTGGTTTGAATCATTTCATTGTTGAAGAGAGCCACGTTCATCAGAATTGATCATCATGTAGTCTTGTTGTTGCCATGCATAATCTGGTTCTGCTCATTTTATTTAGTATCAGTTCATGTAAGTCTCTCCAGGCTTCACTGAAATCATCCTAAAAAAGCTTTTTTGAAAATGGTGTGCTTCTCATTTGTAATGGAGACAAACTAGAACCATTCCTAATAAGATCAGGAGTGAAATGAGGCTGCCCATTATCACTATTACTATTTAATATTTTATTAGAAATGTTAGCATTGGCTATAAGAGAAGAAAAAGAGATGAAAGGAATTAAGAGTAGGTAATGAGGAAACCAGATTATCATTCTTTGCAGATGATTTGATGGTATTCCCAGAGAACCCTAGAAAATCAGCTAAAAACTACTAGAAACAATTCACAACTTTAGCAAAGTTACAGGATACAAAATAAATCCACATAAATCATCTGCATTTATTATCAATGAAGTCCAGCAGCAAGAGATACAAAGAGAAATTTCATTCAAAATAACTCTTGATAGTATAAAATATTTAGGAATCTATCTGCCAAGGGAAAACCAGGAACTATATGAACACAACTCCAAACATTTTCCATACCAAGTCAGATCTAATCAGTTGGAAAAATATCAAGTGCTCACGGGTAGGCCAAACAAATATAATAAAAATGACAATACTACCTAAATTAATCTACTTATTTAGTGCCATGCCCATCAAACTCCCAAGAAATTATATTACAGATCTAGAAAAAATAATAGCAAAGTTCATCTTGAAAAACAAAAGATCAAGAATTTCAATTAATTAATGAAAAAAAAAATGCCATTGAAAGTGGCCTACCTGTGCCAGACTTTAAACTATATTATAAAGCAGCAATTATCAAAATCATTTGATAGAGTAATCAATCCGTGAAATAGGTTAGGTTCACAGGACAAAATAGTCAATAACTATGCAATATAGTGTTTGACAAACCCAAAGACTCCAGCTTTTGGGATAAGAACTCACTATTTGACAAAAACTGCTGGGAAAATTGGAAACTAATATGGCAGAAACTCGATTGATTCATACCTAAAACCATATACCAAGATAAGATCAAAATGGGTTCATGATTTAGACATAGAGATAAGCAAATTAGAATAACATAGGATAGTTTACCTCTCATATCTGTGGAGAAGGAAGGAATTTGTGACCAAAGAAGAACTAGAGTTCATTATTGATCACAAAGTAGAAAACTTTGATTATATCAAATTGAAAAGTTTTTGTACAAACAAAACGAATGCGGATAAAATTAGAAGGGAAACAATAAACTGGGAAAACATTTTTACATTTAAGGGTTCTGATAAAGATCTCATTTCTAAAATATATAGAGAATTGACTCAAATTTATAAGAATTCAAGCCATTCTCCAATTGATAAATGGTCAAAGGATATAAACAGACAATTTTCAGATGAAACTAAAATCATTTCTAGTCATATGAAAAAGTGCTCTAAATCACTATTGATCAGAGAAATGCAAATTAAGACAACTCTGAGATACTACTACACACCTCTCAGATTGGCTAAGATGACAGGAAAAGATAAAGATGAATGTTGGAGGGAATGTGGGAAAAGAGAGACATTAATACATTGATGGAATTGTAAATGGAACCAGCCATTCTGGAGAGCAACTTGGAACTATGCTCAAAAAATTATCAAACTGTGATATCAAAACTTTGATTCAGCAGTGTTTCTATTGGGCTTGTATCCCAAAGAAATCTTAAAGGAGGGAAAGGGACCTACATGTGCAAAAATGTTTGTGGCAGCCCTTTTTGTAGTGGCAAGAAACTGGAAATTGAGTAAATGCCCATTAGTTGGAGAATGGCTGAATAAGTTATAATATATGAATGTTATAGACTATTACTGTTCTATAAGAAATGATCAGCAGGATGATTTTAGAGAGGCCTGGAGAGACTTACATGAACTGATGCTAAGTGGATTGAGCAGAACCAGAAGATCAGTGTACATGGCAACAATATTATACGATGATCAATTCTGATGGATGTGGCTCTTTCCAACAATGAGATGATAGAGGCCAGTTTCAATGATCTTGTGATGTAGAGAACCATCTACACCTAGAGAGAGGACTGTGGGAACTGAGTGTGGATCAAACATTCTTATTCTTTTTTTTTGTTGTTCGTTTGCATTTTATTTTCTTGTTCATTTTCTTTTCTTTTTGATCTGATCTTTCTTGTGCAGCAAGATAATTGTACAAATATATTTACATATATTGGATTACTTGACATCTAGGAAAGGGAGTGGGGGGAAAGTAGGGAAAAATTTGGAACACAAGGCTATGCAAGGATCAATGTTGAAAAATTATCCATGCATGTGTTTTGAAATTAAAAAGCTTTAATTTTAAAAAAAGAAAGAAAATGGTGTGCTTTAATTCACATTTAGTCTTTATAGTTCTTTCTTTGGATGCAGATGGCATTTTCTATCCAACGCTATTGAAATTGTTTTGGATCACCATATTGCTGAGAAGAACTAAGTCTATCATTGATCCTTACAATAAAAAGAGCAAATGTCTTGATTAAAAAAGAAAAGAAAAGCTTTGATTTCATAATATAGGCCTGTGAGTTTAACTTTGATTCTTGGTAGAATTATAAAATTTCTTGTTAAAAGTTTTATTAAAAGGATGATTAATGAACATCTAGGAAAGTAAGGTATTCACAGTCAGCATGCTTTCATCATCATGATGTCAGATTCATCTCATTTTCTTTTTTGGATATATTTACTTAATTGAAAAATCTAAGGGCATGTTATAAATATCATTTGCCTGGATTTCCGTGGAAAATATTTTTTCACATTATCACAGATTATTTAGCCCTATATTTTGATGTACTCTTGTTAAAACTATTCTCAGCAAAACAAATGCCATTCCATAGAAAAAGAGAGTGATGTGAAGTAGGTGAAAACATAGGTGAATTGGGAGCTGATTGAATGACTGGCTCCAATGTTGTAATCAAAGAATATTAAAAGAGAGGGGGGGGGGGAGAAATCTTAGTGATCACGAGGCAAAGAAGAGTAACGGGTCCTTTCACATTGCATTTCAATTCCTTTTTCCCAACTCATGGAACTTTATGCTTTCCCCAGAGCCCTGGGCAATGAGGTAGGTAATCCAGACGGAATTTGCCCTTCTAGGTAATACTTTATTCCCTGCCTTTTTTTCCCTCCTAAACTTACAATAGAAAGAGGACTATTTCTGGAGTCAAAGGGCTTGGGTTCCAATTTTGTTTCTATAATCTTGAGTAAGTCATTTATCTTCCCTGAGCCTGTTTCCTAATCTGTAAAATGAAGAGGATCTTGATGGCCCAAGTACCTTAAAGTATAAACCCATGAGTCTGTTAACTAACTTTTTCAATAGTTTTTCCTTCTCAAAATGTTTTGGTTTTTTTCCTTTTCAAAATTACTTTGTGTCTATATGCTTCACATTTACTTACCTATGTATACATTGTTTCCCCCTAGGATGATACAAGCTAAGTTAAATTGATTGTTTTATTTTTATGAATTTATTGCTAGCCCTTAGCACAGTGTCTTGAATATTTTGATTTGCACCCAGCAGGTGATTTCATTGGTATGGGGAACTTCTACCAATGCAGTTTATCAACTTCTCTGCATCTTAGTCTGGGAGGGGTTTATTAAAGACGCCATGCAGGTAAATGGCTTTTTCAGGATGACACATGTAATTGGTATCAGAAATGGGATTTAAACCTGGTTCCTTTGACTATAGAGGCAGTGCTCTTTCTACTAGAGTCTTAAAAAAAGGTCCAGAAGGCAGAGTCAGTGGCTAGGATCAGGGACCTGGAATAAGGGAGATCTGTTCAAATATAGCCTTAGATCATAGCTGTGTGACTAGGCAAAGCACTTACTGTTAGTTTCCTTATCTGTAAAACAGAAATAATATGGCACCTACCTCTAAGTTGTTCTCAGGATAGAATGAAATAATATTTGGCTTTGCAAAACAAAGTAGTATATAAATTTTAGCTATTTTCATTATTGTTTCTTCCCAGAAGGGCAAGTATAAGTAGGGTGTACCACCAATTTTTCTTCCTTGGCCATCTAGCATTGTGTATATGATTACTAAGGTTCTTCCTATCTCTTAACATTCTTTGAATCCATAATTCAGTGGCAATTCTTTGTGCTACTCTCCCACCCCTCCCAATTAGCATTAGCATTCTTGGAATTGGTTCTGTGATTAATTCAAAGAATTTTCATTCCAAAATTATCACTTGAACTAAGATCTTCCTGTATATAGTAAAGTGCTTAAAATTTTTTTGTTAAATTGAATTATAAGAGCTTGCTCTTAGCTAATTTGCCATTGAAAAAATCAGTCTGCTATACAAATTTATTCAGAGGTGTCAGTAATAGAAAACATCTTGTATGTGATTTATATTTTAAAAGGGTTCTGGGCAGAAACTAAGAAATCAACTTTGAGTGGTGGAATTTCTGTCCTTGGGACTGACTAGATAGGCGGGGCACCTTTCAAATCATTTTGAAAATTCTTTTGTAATGGAGGGATTGGTCACTGAGAACGAATCTTAAAGTAGGCCTATTACATATCCTTGTGGAGGTTTGGTGAACCTCTTTTCAGAAGTGTATGATGGAGTTGTCATTTTTTGTTCCCACTTCAGAGAATGATTAATTTTTTTTTTTCTGACTGTTTCCTCTTGGCTTGCTGCATGTTGATGAAAAGACTATTTACTGGAGATCCAGAAATAAATAAATGTATTTTTATATGTTTACATATATACACAGGTAGTAACTCATCTAGGTTTTTCAGCTAAAGGAGAAGATAGAAATAGAATGAAGCTCTACAGTCTCCTGTACAATGGAGTCATAACTAACTAGTGAAAAATTGATGAAATAGAGACATTTCAGAGCCATTGGGGAACAAGTAACAGGGAGAAACTAGATACCCAACTACACAGACTACTTACCTGTAAGAAACTGTACACCATGAAAGACCAAAAAAAGAACAAGACCACAAGAGTAGTATGATGACATTACCAGAGGATATTAGTTTCCCTGCAATATCAGAACTCTCTCACGGATATGGGGCTGGGCCATTGGTGTCTCTTATGTGTGCATTACAACATATATTTTTCTTATACATCTTCTTGCTGATGGTGTGTGGTAAAGGCCTTATTCAGGCATCTACAAACTTACCATGTCCTATCCAATGTAAGTATATTGCTAGCTGTCCAGCTGTAGCATTTGTGGACCCTTCCTGTTTTTCTTTAACATCTGAAAATCTCTGTAATTGCAACTAAACTGGGGTTCTGTCCTGGGGGCTGACCTGTGTACTCAGTGTGAATGAATG
Source organism: Sminthopsis crassicaudata (assembly GCF_048593235.1). NCBI lineage: Eukaryota > Metazoa > Chordata > Mammalia > Dasyuromorphia > Dasyuridae > Sminthopsis > Sminthopsis crassicaudata. The sequence goes on along the minus strand of NC_133618.1, from coordinate 337,685,399 downwards.
AAAGTGTATCTAGCAGGATTCAGACAATTTCCCACTTCCAATCCAGCCATCTATCTGACTTTAGACTTTCTCAGTATAGGCATCTCGTGACCTAACTTGCTGCTTTTGTTTCTTTTATAGAATTCCTTTGCCTTTAACTAATTATATTCTTACTAGGACAAATTAAAAAAAAAAAATTGGTTGCATGAGCTATGATTTTGAGTATTCATCAGCAGATCCATAGAGTTCTCACTTTGTATGGGGTACTCACTCACTCTCTGAGTTGGGTGGGTTCTCCAAACTACATATAGATTCCACATTTCTTGTTTCTCAATTACAAAATTAGAAATAACTTGAGTGGGAGAGAAAAAGGACTTCCATTTCCCTGAGTTTTGCAAAAAAAAAAAAAAAAAAAAGAAGTCATCTAATCCAATACAAAACTGTGAATTAGTTGAAGATACCCAGGAATGTTTTGTTTGTAGAAGAAAAATCTTAATAGGAATATGACAACAAGAAAATGGAGTAAGTGTAAGAGCAAATGGACATTATTTTCTTTGTGGCTAGGACCATAGAGAAGAAAATTCCATGATTATATTGTTTTATTTAGGGGTGATATGGAAAAGTGAGAAGGGGAGCTAAGGAAGTTAGTAAATTTATAGAATTTAGAGCTATCTTGCAATTAAACTAATGCTAACAGATATTAAATGACCAGTCTAAGCCCACACAGCAAGTTTGTAACAGAAATGAGACTAGAATCCAGGCAGGGATGTGTTGGTAAATGTTTAACAACCAATTCTGTGAAAAGCATCTATGCACTTTTATTTTTTTTCCCCCCAAGATAATTGGGGTCAATTGACTTGCCCAGGGTCACACAGCTAGGAAGTGTTAAGTGCCTGAGATTAGATTTGAACTCAGGTCCTCCTTCAGGGCTAGTGTTATCCACTTCACCATCTAGCTGCCCCTGCACTTTTAATTTTAACCTGCATTTTTAACATTTTCTCCAACTCTTTTTAAAGTTTAGACAATCAACAAAACAATAAATCACCCTCATTTGTAGTTTCCTGGTTTTTTAGGATTTAACAATCAGTTCTCCCCAGCTGTTCAAACTGGATTTAGCCCATGCCTGAATGCAGCCCCCCTAACTTTGCATTTTTCCTCATTAAATTTATTTTATTACAAATCCAAAGGACGTATAATGAATAAGGCTATCTACCTCCAGAGAAAGAACTGATGGAATCTGAATGTAGATTGAAGCATACTGGGTTTCTTTTGTGTGTGTGTGTGTGTGTGTGTGTGTGTGTGTTTTGGGGGGGGGTTGGTCTTTTATAGCCTGATTAACTTGGAAATGCTTTGTATGATTATACATATATAACCTACATAAAACAGCTTGGGTAGGATAGGAATGAGGAAAAGAATTTGGAACTCAAAATTTTAAAAAAGAAATGTTAAAAATTAAGACCTAGAAGAGATTAGAGACTGTCAAATTTAGCTCCCTCATATTACAAATGAGGAAACTGAAGTTTAGAGAATGCTTTGCTCATAGAAATGGAAATTCAAGCCAGGTCTTCCTAGTTCCAACTTCAATTTGTTATTCAGGGTGCCTTTGCCTCTTTGCCTAACTGTTTTGTCATCTAGCTCACTTCATCAACACTGTCCTCAAAGATAGTGTGTCTGACACAAAAACAGAACCTCATTAGTTTGCTTGCTGGATGCAATTCTATAAATAATATTCAATAGTAGTACCCTGGAGAGACTGTGGAACATTTGTGGATATTTTCTAAATGATTCCTGTCAGCTAATCATGTTTTGAAGAAGGTACTATTTGTCTGTAGAGGAATTTTATTTATTTATTTATCTATTCTTTTAATAATTTTTTTTTCACAGTATATATGCATGAGTAATTTTTTAAAATAATATTATCCCTTGTATTCATTTTTCCAAATTATCCCCCCCCTCCCTCTACTCCCTCCCCTTGATGACAGGCAATCCCATACATTTTACATATGTTATAATATAACCTAGATACAATATATGTGTGTAAATACCATTTTCTTGTTGCACATAAAGTATTAGATTCCGAAGGTATAAGTAACCTGGGTAGATAGACAGTAGTGCTAACAATTTACATTTACTTCCCAGTGTTCCTTCTCTGGGTGTAGTTATTTCTGTCCATCATTGATCAACTGGAAGTGAGTTGGATCTTCTTTATGTTGAAGATATCCACTTCCATCAGAATATATCTTCATACAACATTGCGGTGTACAGCGATCTTCTGGTTCTATTCATTTCACTCAGCATCAGTTGATGTAAGTCTCTCCAAGCCTCTCTCTATTCCTCCTGCTGGTCATTTATAGAGGAATTTTTAAAAAAGCTTATCAGTTTTAGTCACTTTCTCTTGGACTCATTCCATGGTTTATTTGATTATGGCATCTAGTGAGAGACAGTGCTGTAAAGGAGTAGTGGTGAGGTCTTTTCCCATCTGAAGTCATATGGCCTGTGAATGAGTCCTGGTCGTAGACTTTGTCATTTGTTTTTTGACTCTGAGATATTGTGAGTTTGGAAACATTCAGAGAATATGTTGGAATTCCAGCATTTAAAAGAGAGGATGCTTCAGTGTTCCAGAGTTTCAAGTTCACCTTATAGCCTTAGCACTAATGCGCAGAGAAAGGAGCTGCCTTCAGAAATGACTTTCTGGACCAAGGCCAACAGAAACTTAGAAACTTAGATGAAGATTCATCCAGTGGTCATACTATATCTTTCTCCCTCTCCCCCCCGTAAATCTGGTTTGTTGTTTGCTGTGAGACAATTTTACTGACTTGTTGCTGCTGTATTATTATTATAGCTTTTTATTCACAAAACATATGCATGGGTAATTTTTCAACATTGACCCTTGCAAAAGCTTCTGTTCCAACTTTTCCCCTCTTTCCCTCCACCCCATTCCCTAGATGGCAGGTAGTCCCATACATATTAAATATGTTAAAGTATATGCTAAATACAGTTGTCTTGCTACAGAAGAAAAATTGGATTTAGAAAGAAGGTAAAAATAACCTGGGAAGAAAAATAAAAATGCAATCAAACAATAACAGAAAGAGTGTAAATGCTATGTTGTGGTCCACACTCATTTCCCAGTGTTCTTTCTCTGGGTGTAGCTTTCTCTGTTCATTACTGATCAATTGGAATTGATTTGGATCCTCTCATTGTTGAAGATAGCCACTTCCATCAGAATTGATCCTCATATAATATTGTTGAAGTGTATAATGATTTCTCATTCTGCTCATTTCACATAGTATCAGTTCATGTAAGTCTCTTGTCCAAGCCTCTCTGTATTCATCCTGCTGGTCATTTCTTACAGAACAATAATATTCCATAGTATTCATATACCACAATTTATGGGCATTCATTCAATTTCCAGTTTCTAGTCACTACAAAAAGGGCTGCCACAAACATTTTTGTACATATGGGTCCCTTTCCTTTCTTTAATATCTCTTTGGGATATAAGCCCAGTAGTGACACTGCTGGATCAAAGGATATGCACAGTTTAACATCTTTTTGAATATAGTTCCAAATTGATCTCCAGAATGGTTGGATCAGTTCACAACTCCACCAACAGTGCACCAGTGTCCCAGTTTCTCCATACCCCCTCCAATATTTGTCATTCTTTTTTCTGTCATCTTAGCCAATCTGAGAGGTGTGTAATGGTATCTCAGGATTGTCTTAATTTGCATTTCTCTGATCAATAATGGCTTGGAACACTCTTTCATATGGGTAGAATTAGTTTCAATTTCATCATCTTAAAATTGTCTGTTCAATATGAAACATTTATCAATTGGAGAATGGCTTAATTTCTTATAAAATTGAGTCAATTCTCTATATAGTTTGGAAATGAGGCCTCTATCAGAACCCTTAACTATAAAGATGTTTTCCCGGTTTATTGCTTCCCTTCTAATCTTGTCTGCATTAGTTTTGTTTGTGTAAAAGCTTTTTAACTTGATATAATCAAAATTTTCTGTTTTGTGATCAATAATGATTTCTAGTTCTTCTTTGGTCACAGATTACTTCCTCCTCCACAGGTCTTAGAGGTGAACTGTCCTATGTTCTTCTAATTTATTTATAATCTCATTCTTAATGCCTAGATCATGGACCCATTTTGATCTTATTTTGATGTACGTAGGAACCAAGTTAAATATTCAATCTACTCCTTTAATTCACTCATCTAAAGGGGGCAAAGAGAAGGTTATATCTTCATACTATCAGGGGAAAATGTAGTTTGTTCTTGCCTTTGAAGTAAATATCATTTTGTAAAAGCTAATTATTGTTAAATAGTTAAATGGAATTGGGGTTCTATCTATTAGTGCCTGTCAATGGAAGTGTGTGGGAAATAGCCCTGGGGCTTAGGCCTGTGGGGGTAGAGAGATACCTCATCTCAAACCTTCAGGGTACCATAGTTATAGCAGCCTGACTCTGAGAGAGGGAGCTAAGACTGACTTATTCAATATTTTGCTGAGATACAAATCTAGCACCCATTGTAATAGCTGCTCACAAATTATAAGCATTTTCTCTGAATTTTCTGTTAATTTGCCAATGAAAGAGAGAAATGAGTGTGAGAAAAGTGGTTGGCTAACATAAAGAACCCAAATCCTTGAAACTTGGATGTGCTTTATTATTTGGTTAAAGCTTTATCATTATTTCTTCTTCCAATTCTTTTGTTGAGACCTTTTATTTCAGTTTTGTTTTTTTTTTAATTCATGTTTCATTTATTCTATGTGAATATTCTAGTAGACCTTGTGGGAAATCCATTTTTTCCTTTGAGTCTCTATTTGTTAGTCAGTAAATATTTATTAACCCCCCTAAAGTGAGCCAGAGACTGTGCTAAATGCTAGGGACACAAACAAATAAAAACAAAGTTCCTGCTTTAGAGGAACTTACTATATAAAGGAGAAAGACTAGGGGAAGCTTAAATGGGTGGAGGGTGCAGGGAAAGTACACAGCTTAGGGGCATATTAGAAAACTTCAGAAAAGCTGTGTGGCTTGTGGGAAATAGGGAGAAACAGTGTCAATTTCCTTTTTAAATGGAAGACCTGATAAAATGTCAGTATTATGCAGATTTAGAGTCAGCCTTGCAGCATGATGAGATTCTCCAATGATGAGTTTCCTGGATAGAGAGTCTCAGAAAAGTTTAAAAACAGTGTTGGTGGGAAGTGAAATTATTTTCTCCTTCTAGAGGACTCTCTAGATTTACAGTAATTTTTGATACTAGTCAGTGTTGTATTTGGTTTATTCACTCTAGTTGGGCTCTGCTTGGTCTTACTCTGTATTGATCTCCATTCCTAGGCATAACCTCTGTAACGTGCTCTCCTGGCAGTTACAATTACTAGCTTAATAACCGGTAGCGCACTCAAGAACAACCACGTGTAATCTTAAAAGCCTTTATTATACCTACTCACATAATGCCCTAACTGATGCCCTGACTTGTTGGCTCCCGAGTGAACACCTGGTCAGAAGACCCATGTGTTCACTACCAAAACCCTTACCTCTTTTGGCTATCCATCTTGGCTTGGCCACCCAGGCTAGGAAGCCAAGGTGAAGAACGCCAGGTTAAAGAGAGGGCGATTGCTGCCTGCAGTGGGCTTACATAGGGCCTGTGAGGTCACACACACAGCCAATCAGCGAGAGAGCCACCCATTACGAAGCTATCTCAATATGGCCAGGATCCCGCCCAAGGGCAGTCCTAATATCCACAGAAATTACTTCCGGGCCTCAATCTCCCGATGCGTTGTGGCACCCATTTAAAGGCCCCTTACATACCTCATCCTCAAAATCTTTGAAAGTCAGAAGGCTGAATCTTTTTGGCATCTCAGTGATGTGGCTGATGCAGATACCAGATGATGGTAATAGGCACCAAATATTGAGGTTCAGTTATGTGAAGAATTCACAATGGCTGTTCTCTTTGGAGAAGAGGTTACTGACAAAATGAAGAAATACAATAGACATCAGGAATGGTAAATATGAAATAGAGTTGGGAGAGCATAGAAAGGGGTTTTATGGAAAAGACAAGTTCCCAAGTAGAACTTGACATTTACCAGGAAAAAAGAAACACCTCATGAGGTTGGGGCATGCTCTTAACTGGCAGGCTAAATCTTGAAAGAGATTTGTCATCCTAAAAGAGTTAAGTTAGCTATAATGAAGAGAAGTGGGATCAAGAGACAAGAGACACCATAAAGCATAATGGGGTTAGAATAGGCACTACATGGAATGGGAGAAGTGTGAAGTCTGGGCTAGCTCCCTGGAGGCATCAGGAATAGCCAGAGTGTGGAGAAGTAAAAATCCTTGGTCTTCAGGGGGAGAAGTGCAGGAGACAGATAAACTGCCACAAGCTCAATACCAACCTCCCTTCTCCTGATCTTGCTGTCAAGTGAAGTTCTCTTGCCTCTTTCACTTTACCCCCTAATCCTTTCCTACAATTCTCTTAACCCCAAACATTGAGCCAGCATTAACTGAAAGAAGAGAAATTCCAAACATATGCTAATAGTCATTGTCCAATAGGTAATTAGCCTTAAGTGTTCAGTTGCTAGTGCATCTATTCAGAGTTTCATCCCTTTACAGAGAGGGGTAAAGGAAAAGATAACATGAGGCAGAGTGTCTTAGTAGACTAACTCAAAGGAGTTCTGTAAACATGGCATGAGCCATAGGGAGATTTAGAGGGAAAATTTAATCACATGTACTTGACATAATTTGGATTTCTGAATAGATTACTTCCACAGAGGGTGGAACCACAGAACTAAACTGAGACTTCTTCCTGCCTGCTCCAGAGAACAACTTTTATCAATGCTTCAGTTTCTTTCTGCCTACCACACCCACCATTCAGGACCCCATCATTATGACAGAGGACTAGGAATGGAGACCCTTAAGAACCTGGGTTGTCTTATTGTGACGAGATTGAAGTCTTGCAACTGGCAATGGGGTTCAGCATCAAATAATAGGGTTCACTAACCTTTTATATGTGAAGAACTCACAGGGGCTTTCTTGTTGCCAAAAGGTACATTTATTTATGATAAGAGGTTATAGACAAAATGAAGATATAAAATGGATACCAGGAGTGGAAAACATGAAATAGATTTGGGAGATCATACACTTAGCATGGAAAGGGGTTTTAACAATTAACAATGGGAGACAATTTCCCCAGTGGAATTCACATTTAACCAGGAGAAAGGGAATATACTTTGAGGGGAGAATATACTATCAGGCTAAATCCATAGGGGAGTTTAGTATCCTAAAGAATCAGCTACAACAAGGAGAAAGACACCATCAGGCATGGGGAAGGAGGGTAAGGAGAAAAACACTACGAGGCAGAACACCATGGCAGGATAACCCAAAAAGGATTTAGCAAAAATGGCATAGACCATGGACAGATTTATAGGGGAAATTAAACTTTAGGAGTTTGACTTATAATTTGGCTTTCTAATTGGACCTCTACAAGGGATGAGAAGGTTGAACTGATGCCCATCAGTGCCCTTTCCTGATTGCCTCCAGGAGGAATCTTATTAGTAATTTAGGCTTTCCCTGTCAGTCCCACCTAATTACCCAGGACCTCATCAAGTATTCCCACTATACAATTCATGATAAATTTCAAATCATCACAAGTATGATGAGCAATGTACAAACTAGAAATTTGAATAATATTTCATGTCCTTTTCCTCCTATCATTAATATAACCGTCTCTTTTCCCTGTCCATTGTAGAATTTTATTATCATAATGTTTATTCACCCAAACCATAAATCTTTACATGATTTTCATGTAATTTTCATACTGATTTTTTTCTTTTCACTCACTGTATGTCTCTTGGCATGGGCAATATCCACTAGTCCATGTAGATTAGGATAGCTTTCCCCTAAAAAGGCAATGAAAGTGTCCTTGAGACCTAATTAGTTTAGTGGACTAACACTTAAACCAGAACTTTCTAGTTGACTTAAGGCAAATGAGTAGTTCATGCTCCTCAGCCTTGGCAGACTCCTTGCTGCTATAGAAGTTCACAAAATCCTTCTGAGCAGATGCATTACCATGTAAAATATAGGAATGTAGGAAGCTATGACCACCTGAATCAATGCTATGTTTATGCTGCATATCCTTTCCATACTATTGTTAAGTAAACTTATTTTTGTTAAGTGTTAAATGGTCTATGCATTTTGTTCCAATTCTGAGCCTGTACCATCAGAGTATGAGAAATAACTTGGGAGAGGTAAAGTTTAAAAAAGTCTTTAATTGTGCAACAGCAGAGGTGCTATAGAATAAGAATGTTTGAAATCAATTCTCTCTCTCTCTCTCTCTCTCTCTCTCTCTCTCTCTCTCTCTCTCTCTCTCTCTCTCTCTCTCTCTCTCATCTTCTCTCTTCGTTCCCCATTGGCTGAGTACCAACAGAGATCCAACCTAACGGGCTGCATAGTCACCCCATATGAGTATGAATTTACTTCTGATTACATCATTACTTCTCCTTTAGAATGTTTTCTAAAATTCTAAAAAATAAGAACCTTATTGAAATGCAATTCAGTCCTTCTCTGATTCCCTATTGGCTGATTCCCTATTTGAATAATCTAATTCCCTCCACATGAGTCAGTCTCCTCCTCTGATCATATCACTCCACCTTAAAATCCCCACCTCTAATTATATTTTACAGTGTGTTTTTTATTCTAAATCCATTTTGCAAGTCTATAGGGCACATAGCAAAAACTAAGTGTTTGAAGAATACATATAATGGGCAGTCCAAATTACCCATAATACACATCTATTAAATTTGTCCATTAACACACGTATCTTGGGCAGGCATTCACTTAGACAGTGAACTGAACCAAGAATTCAAAAGGAGAACAAATGAAAATTTGTGTAGTACTTAAATCCTAGGCCACTTCTGGCATCAACTCCCATTTTTCTTAATGACATAGGCAGTGTAGATGGGTTTGGAGTCTGGACTTTCAAATCCTAGACTTCTCATTATGTAATTATGAGCAAGTCACTTAATTTCTCTTAGTTTCCTCAAGTATAAAATGGAGATAATGAGAGCATCTACCTCATAAGAATTGTAAGGTATTTAAGGTACTTTGTAAGTCTTAAAGTGCTATAAAAATATTCTCTATTAAGATCAAATTTCTCCTGGTGCTATGTGGTTACAATTCATGGAACATAACAGGTTGATTTTTTCTTTTCTTTTTTATTCAGAACAAAAATTGCATGTAACTTAAAGGACAACAAAAAGATGATTGGTGTGTGGGTTGCAGCATATCAAAAATAACTTAAGTCCAAGGAGTAGCATCAGACATTTCTTCCAGGACACACATGAGTCAGTCATGCCCCCAAAAAAGGATGAGTGTAGAGGGTCACAGTCAGTGGGGAAACTCTGGGTAAAGTATAAGATCCTTCAGCCCAGAGGGAACCTGCTAACAATATCTGATTTGATTCCCCATCTCCCCCAAGGGCTCTTTGTCTTCCTGAGAAGTCAGGGCAGGATGACAGACAGGTGTGTGGAGATTGAGGCAGAATGATACCAGGTGGCAAACTACATACAATAGCAAGTTGTTTATATAGTCCCATGTGCTCAGTGTTGTTTTTGTTACATTATAAAAAGGGAGAAAGCCCTTGAAATAAATGGACTCCATTTTTCCACCATCCTCAGGAGTCCCTCATCACTTCTTCATTAGGAAGGTATATCTTAATCACCCCGGTGTGGGGGCTCTAGAAAGCAATGGTATGTTTTGTTATCCCAACTTGTGGGGCTCTAGAAAGCAGGACACAACATTTGGTGCCCATATTCGGGGCTCTAGGGGAGGTCCTATACAAATCAGCTCAACTGACACGATTGGCCCAGTTCAATGGAGAAGTCCCCAGGAAAGGTAAGTATAGAAAAAGGCAAGCAGGAAGAATTGGTATGGGCTAATTTAGTCACTTTCTTTTTTTAACCGATATGAGGCAAATACTAAGAAATGAGCCTCCCTACTGAGGGAAGTATGAAGTAGGCTTAGGTTAGAAGTAAGGTTTGTTGGTAACTTGAAGGCAGATTGAAGAGGATAAAGTGGATAGCCCAGTATGCAAATGATTAACAAAGTCTTACATCCTCCTGAGAAATCCCTTTCTTATACAAACTTCAAAGGATTTACAGCCTCCTGAGAAACTCCTTTAATATACAAACTTCTCTATATCCTAGGGAAGCAGAAAAGTCTTTTGTAAATACAAATTCTGTTTTATGATCCTGTTTGTGTGTAAAATGAAGCTCCAAAATTCTATTCTTTGCAAATGGGCTTTTCTCCTGGAAGCCTATTGCCCACCTGTGGTGTCCCTATCCTAATCAATAAAGGTTTTGTTTTAACACAGCATTGAGTAGGTGAATTCGTTAGCTATAGATCAGGCCATGGCACTTTGGAGGGAGGAGGAGAGAGAGAGAGAGACAGACAGGCAGAAAGAAACCACTGACCCATCTCTGCCTAGTTTCCCACCCTCTTCAAGATCACTGTGTTCTCAGATGCTCTGGAGTGCACATCTCTGTGGCTTTGTAAGAAGGAGAATTTGGAGCCAGAGATGTGGAAGTTAGTGAGAGAATAACTGAATACAATGGAATAAAATTGGGTTTTAAAGAAAACAAGGAAAAGTTTTAACTTGGGTAGTCAAACCAGTTAGTATGAAGAGAAAAACAAGCAGAAGGTTGGGGCTTGTAGCCCTGGAGGGTACAGCACCTAGGGCAGAGCTAAGGAAGCTTTTTAAAAAGCATTTTACTGATTTCACTTGCCAAAGATTACAGCCTATATGTCTGGCATAGGAGGATCAATAGCAGCTGAATTTGGTGTTGCCAAGTTTGGGATGGAGGTTTGGGGATGGAGCTGGAGATTTTGCTCCTTTTTTAGTGTATATATAAAAAAAAAAGGATCCCAATCTATCTATGGGGAAGAGACATTTTACAACAGTTAGGAAACAATTAAGTACTTCTGCTTTTTAGGCTGGGCTGCTGTAGAAGGCCTGCCAGCACACACCTGTTCCGATTCAATGGAAAATTGGTATACCAGCACGGGTGGAACAGTGTTGTTTGATCAGTGAAAAAATTCAGGTTTACTGATACACTCCTTAAATGCAATTTGGGGTATCTATCCAGATTTTGACTGCCAACAACAGAATCCAGGATCAAGACGCTCCTCCAAAAATAAGAGAGAAGGAGGCACAGATAACCCTAGAGAACTTATAAATTTAACTTTATGTATTTTTTTTTGATCTTTGATGGAGATTCACTGGCTCCAGCAGACAGGCTTCATAACATGCTGGAAGGGCAGTGTCCAATGTGAGCAGATCCACTATCTTTAGATGATCACCAAGTGATGTGGAGAGAAAATGGTGAATGGAAGGGATCAGATAGGTTAACTTTTTGGGGGAGAGGGTTTGCTTGTGTCTCTACAGATGGAGAAAGATGGGTTTCAATGAGCCATGTCCGCCTTGTTCATCAGAGAGAGACAGAAAGGGACAGGACCCTGGGGGTGAAGAAGAGGATCCGGGAGGCATCAGGTGTTTCCATTGCTGACTGTGCCCACCACTGAAGAAGCCTGGCAGTTAACTCTTTGTGTACTCATGAACATCAAAAATAATTCTCAATAAGACTGATGTAGGACTTCAAAACCTGCAGGAATCATTGGATTCCCTGACACTTGAAGTGATAGACAATAAATAGATTGCTTTTGGACTATCTCTTGGCTGCTGAAGGAGGTGTATGTGTAATTGTGAATTTATTTTTTATACCTTCCTTCTGGGACTCATGGAAATCTTTATAGTATTTTGGTTATTCATATTGTTCATTATGTTACTACTTGCTTGTATGATATTATAACTTGCCTGAGTGATTCCTCCCATGGTAATAGATTTAACCACTGGTATATACCTGCTTCAATTAAAACAAAAGAAAGTTAGGAGCATGTAAATTTTTGTTTTTGTCTTTGTATCCCAAATATCTCACAAAATATTTTGCTTATGGTAAGCACATATTTAAAATATCTTATGATTGAATTTCTCTTGTAAGAGAACTCTTGAAAAATTAGAAAAACACAGAGTTTTGAGTGCCACAAATTTAACACCTCTAGCCATCTCTGACATCAGAGGTTTGACACATATGATAATGTCATCAATTATATTTATGACTGAAAAGGTGACCTTTTCATGGAGCTCAAGTGGGACATAACCAAAGAACAGCCTATATTCTCCACTGATATTCTTTTTTTTAAAAAATATTTTATTTTCCTCTTAATTACATTTAAGACTATTTTAAATATTTTTCTTGAATTTTGAGTCCCAGATTTTCTCCCTTCACTTCTCCATCCCTGAAATGGAAAGCAATTTGATATAGGTTGTGCAATCATGTGCAATCATGCACAATATTTGACCATATTGGTCACAATCATAGTGATCCTACTAATTATTAGTAGCTAATTAATACTAAATATCTGGTAGCAGGAAGCAATCCTAAAGTGTCTTTAAATGACTAAAAACTGAGTAATCTTCTCACTTCTTAGTCTTCATCACCACCCTTCCAAATAAATCACTTTGTATATATATATTTTAAATGGACTAATCTTTAGGAAGACATGCTTTCTCAGGACACCAGAAGCCTAGTGCTGATTGAGTAGCTCTAAACTGCTTAGAAGGCACATAATGTTTGGTTCTATTCTGAAACCTATTTAGGCATTGGAAAAATGTCTATAGAATGACTAAAGGAAAAGCTATTTCTCTGTGCAGGTTTAGTGTGTATGGCAGGCCCCTGTAGCTGTTAGGTATTCAGTCTGCACTTGAACTTGTTGACTGTGTGATACAGTGTCAAAAGCATTAAATTTGGAATCAGAAGAAAACACTAGCTCTGCTATTTACTACATACAAAATGATTACATCAATGTAAATGGAAAGAACAACTACAAAACCCCTCTTCCTTATTGCCACCACTTTGTAGATCTTCAAGTAAAGAATATTGCATATAAATATAATCAGATTTTTTTCAATGTATTGCTAAGTCTTGTTGGAAGGTTTTCTTTTCCTTAAAAAAAACAACATATAAACCAATGTTCTTTAGGAGGGAGATGGGGGATGGCATGGGGTAAATTAAGTATTGTAAGAACTAAAGATACCAATAAAAAATTTTACTTCTAATATTAAAGGCTGCTAAACTTATGGAATCATGCTAGGGATTTTCTTCAAGAATTTTTCTTGCTCCAGCGTTCTTTCACCTAATCAAGTGATTTTCTAAAAGAGAAATGAATAATAATACCCGTTTCCTGTGCACAAGCTTAATTTTAGTAAGTCTAGCCAGCCAGCTTTCATTAGTTTCCCTGCAAGCTAGTCAAGTGGCATTCCATCTCCTACACTCCAAACTAGGCATGCTGTCCCCTTGTCTAACACTAGGTGTCACTAGATATCTCTGTTCCCAGGCTTTCAGCATTCATTACTCCCAATTCCTTTATTACACTACCAATGTCACTCAATCTTGGTTTGTAAGGAGTGTCAAGTGGAAGAATCTCTAAAAAATTCTAGCATCCATTCCTAAATTCTGAATCTAAGAGGAGTAGAAGCAAAAGCTGAAAAGCAAGTTTTAATTATCATGGGGGGGGGAAGAAGGGGGGGAAAGGGGAGGAGAGGGCACATCTTTTGTGTATCTTTTGTTCCAGAAAGAAATGGCATCCCCCAAGCCTCATTTTCTGCCTTGGCTTTTTTCTTTTGCTCTCTCACTTGCTTCCCAGGGTTGTCACAGGGCAACTTTTCTGCTGTATTCTTTCTTATTTTCAGGGGTATCTGGCAAGTTTGAAAACAGCTTGGCAATCAAAGTGTCATTCATTTGAGCTTGTATTTGGAAGGATGTATTGAAACAGGACTTGGGGGATGACATGATGGTATACTTAGAGAACCCCAAAGACTCTGCTAAAAAGCTATTAGAAATAATTCAGAATTTTAGCAAAGTCGCAGGATACAAAATAAATCCACACAAATCCTCAGGGTTTTTATACATTACCAACACAATCCAACAGCAAGAGATACAAAGAGAAATTCCATTCAAAATAACAGTCGATAGTATCAAATATTTGGGAATATATCTACCAAAGGAGAGTCAGGAATTATATGAGCAAAATTACAAAACACTTGCCACAAAAATAAAGTCAGATTTAAATAATTGGAAAGACATTCAGTGTTCTTGGATAGGCCGAGCGAATATAATAAAGATGACAATACTCCCCAAACTAATCTATTTATTTAGTGCTATACCAATCAGACTCCCAAGAAACTATTTTAATGACCTAGAAAAAATAACAACAAAATTCATATGGAAGAATAAAAGGTCGAGAATTGCAAGGGAACTAATGAAAAAAAAGTCAGAGGAAGGTGGTCTAAGTGTACCTGATTTAAAGCTATATTATAAAGCAACAGTCACCAAAACCATTTGGTATTGGCTAAGAAATAGACTAGTTGATCAGTGGCATAGGTTAGGTTCACAGGGCAAGATAGTGAATAAAAATAGCAATCTAGTGTTTGACAAACCCAAAGATCCCAAATTTTGGGATAAGAATTCATTATTTGACAAAAACTGCTGGGAAAACTGGAAATTAGTATGGCAGAAACTAGGCATGGACCCACATTTAACACCACATACCAAAATTAGATCAAAATGGGTCCAAGATTTAGGCATAAAGAACGAAATCATAAATAAATTGGAGGAACATGGGATGGTTTACCTCTCAGACTTGTGGAGGAGGAAGGAGTTTGTGTCCAAGGGAGAACTAGAGACCATTATTGATCACAAAATAGAACATTTTGATTACACCAAATTAAAAAGTTTCTGCACAAACAAAACTAATGCAAACAAGATTAGAAGGGAAGTAACAAATTGGGAAAAAATTTTTACAGTTAAAGGTTCTGATAAAGGCCTCATCTCCAAAATATACAGAGAATTGACTTTAATTTATAAGAAATCAAGCCATTCTCCAATTGATAAATGGTCAAAGGATATGAACAGACAATTTTCAGATGATGAAATTAAAACTATTTCCACTCATATGAAAGAGTGTTCCAAATTACTATTGATCAGAGAAATGCAAATTAAGACAACTCTGAGGTATCATTACACACCTGTCAGATTGGCTAAGATGACAGGAACAAATAACGATGAATGTTGGAGGGGCTGTGGAAAAACTGGGACACTGATGCATTGTTGGTGGAGTTGTGAAAGAATCCAACCATTCTGGAGAGCAATCTGGAATTATGCCCAAAAAGTTATCAAAATATGCATACCCTTTGACCCAGCCATACTACTGCTGGGCTTATACCCCAAGGAACTACTAAAGAAGGGAAAGGGACCTGTATGTGCCAAAATGTTTGTGGCAGCCCTTTTCATAGTGGCTAGAAGCTGGAAGATGAATGGATGTCCATCAATTGGAGAATGGTTGGGTAAACTATGGTATATGAATGTTATGGAATATTATTGTTCTATAAGAAATGACCAACAGGAGAAATACAGAGAGGCTTGGAGAGACTTACATCAACTGATGCTGAGTGAAACGAGCAGAACCAGAAGATCATTATACAATTCAACAATGATACTGTACGAGGATGATGGAAGTGGATTTCTTCAACATAGAGAAGAGCTAATCCAATTCCAATTGATTAATGATGGACAGAACCAGCTACATCCAGAAAAGGAACACTGGGAAATGAATGTAAACTGTTATTTTTACCTTCTGAATCCAATTCTTCCTGTGCAACAAAAAATTCGGTTCTACACACATATATTGTATCTAAATTATACTGTAATATATTTAACATATATAAGACTGCTTGCCATCTGGGGGAGGGGGTTGGGGGAGGAAGGGAAAAAATCTCAATAGAAGTAAGTGCAAGGGATAATGTTGTAAAAAATTACCCATGCATATATACTGTCAAAAAATGTTATAATTATAAAATAAAATAAAAAATTTTAAAAAAAAAAAAAAGAAACAGGACTTGGGGGATATTGGAGCTCACACTTCTAACCAGGTTGAGAAATAGCCAAAAGATAAAGATTTCTAATTATCCATAGCAATGTTTGCTCTGAGACAATTAAGGGAAGCTTCCTTAATAGAATGACGAAGTCGGTATCAATTTTCTTTGACACTTTAATGGAGGGCCCAGACATTTTTCTTCAGATCAATAACACTGATGAAGGTATGGTAGCTAAATTTGCAGAGGACAGAAAGCTAAGAGGTTTAATTCACATAACATTCATAGCTAGAACTTACATAGCACTTCAATGTTTACAAAACACTTTACAAATATTATCTCATTTTATCTTCATAACAATCCTGGGAAATAGATGCTATTATTATCCCTGTTTTACATTGAGGAAACCAATGCAGGTAGAGCTTAAATAACTTATTCAGGTTCACATTGTTAATAAATGTTGGAGATTGGATTTGAACTCAAATCTTTCCAACTTTAGGTCCTGTTCTTTCTCCACAGATCCACTTAGCTGTCAATATGATAAATGAAAATCTAATATGAAGAAACTAAGAATAAGTGTAATTATTCTAATTGGTTTAAAAATTTTTAATGTAGGAAATTGGCTTTAGAAAATTTCCTCAGAACAGGTTGGAGACACCCCCCCTCAAAAAAAAAAAAAAAAAAGGAGATCTGGGAGTTTTAGTGGAATATAAGCCCATTATAAGTCAATAGTGTGACATGGAAACAAAAAAAGCTAACAGGATCTTGTATTGAGTTAATAAAATTGTGACAGCCTTGATGTGGGCTAGGTATGCACTGGGCAGGTGAAACTGAGACAGGTTTATCAGGGCAGTTCCTACCCAGCTCTTGTCCTGTTTTCTGTTAGTCACTCACTTTGGAGTTGAAAGATTGAGGTCCCACTTCTGAAACAAGGTTATTTATGTGACCTTGGTCAAGTCACTTAACAGGGATTCTTTTCAGCACAAAATATATGGTCCTAGGAAAATTAAATAATGAGGGAGATCCTCCTCATATGCTTGTACAAATATTTCTATTTAGTGGATTTATATCAAGCTTTCTTCAAACTGCTGAAGAAGACGTAGCTCTCCATGAATTGGGTTCAATATTGCTCCAAAGATAATATGAAATTAATCTTTAAATTATTGGAGAATTAGTGGAAACTCATGGGATCTGCTCTACTTCCTTGAAATTTTCTAGCTCATTCTGATCCTCTGTATTAATATAGCACAGAAAATTGACTTTTCTATAATCACGTGGCTTATTGGACATAAATAAAATTTCTTTTTTTTTTTTTTTTAGGTTGGGCTTAAGTGACTTGCCCAGGGTCACACAGCTAGGACGCTTGTCTGAGATCAAATTTGAACTCAGTCCTCCTGAATTCAGAGCTGGTGCTCTATCCACTGCGCCACCTAGCTGCCCCCGATAAATAAAATTTCAAAGAAAAGATCAATAGTTCCACTCTTATACAGTGCATGAGAACAGATGGTATGAGACTGGCCTTAGGAAGCCCAAAGAAATGTGAAGGTAAACAGGAGGATGTTGGGGAGAATTGAATGATGCATTGATCATACTGTATATAATCAGGTGAAATAGTCTAGAAAAGTAGAAAGGGTTGGTTTCCAAGTGTCTGGGGGCCTGTAGATTACACTTGGGTGATACTTAGCCAGAAGTAGGAGCAATGGATAGTAGTTACAGAAAGGGAAATTTAGACTTGATGTCAGGAAAAACTCACTAAGAATTAAAACTGCCCTAAAAGTGGAATATGCTGCCTTTGAAGGTGGGTTCCCTTTCATTAGAGATCTTTAAATAGAGGGTGAATAAACATTTGCTGGGAATGTTTTAGAGAGACTTCTTAGTCAAGTACAACTTGTACTTGGTAAGACACCAAATACAAGTTGTACTTGACTAAGAAGTCTGAGGTACCTAAACAACTTTTGGATGCTGTATTGATAAATTACTTATTATTGGAGTATTCTGCATGTTGTTCATCTCTGGATTGCCCAATAGATGTGCTGCCCTTCTGCCCAAAGCCACATCCACTCTGGGTAAGTATTGTCTCTTCAGGAGATCCTGAAAAAGGGCAAGCACCCTTTTCCCCAACAGTCTATGGTGCTAGGGACTTAGCTAGAGACTTAGAGTTCCCTCCTCTTCTCTTACAAAGAGGAGAAGGAAGTGTGTCCACTAGAAAGAGGAAGAAGTGTGCCCTGGGTCAGTGGTACTCCTTATTTACAAGCCTGGGATATAGATTATTCAAGGAGGACTAGTACTTCTGGTATGATGGCTTGCAAGCCCTTTTCAGTGTTGTTCAACCACTTTTGATGTCCACCTATTACCTAACTCTTACATATGGCTCCAAGAAACTGTAGTCATGTGTAGAGGCCACTCCAAAGTAAACTATCTTGGTAGGTTAAACCAGGTTGAGGGTAACCAACATACTTCAAACCTATTGGTGATGAGTACCCCAAGCATGGGAAGATTTATCCCTATGGAATGGGTGGATGAGAACAATATGTTCCAATAGCCATGAAGGCAGTTGAAGCAGGTACTATCAAGTGCTTAGACCTTGGTCAGATTTCAAAGACACCAAGGTCTTCCACTGCATTCTGGGGATCATCAGTAGTCATCTTGCCACTGGATTTCAGTGACTATGGAGAACAGAGGCAACTCTGTTTTAAATCCAATTCTCTCAAAAGTCAAAATATCTATGATGTCATTGGTCCTCTTTGAAAACAAAGTATACAAGAACAGAGCTCTGGTTGTGATTAGGCATTTTTAGACTTGTAGCAGATTTATATTCCTTTGTACACTCAAATTTGCCCCTGATATTTAATTCCAGCCACCACTTATTATGTTAAGTGGTGGCTGGAAACACCACTAGTGTTTTAACCAGTAGTTTAAACTTTGTTTAACCAATATTGGCATGCTGTTAGTAAGATCTAGTTTTTATACCACTTGACACATAGCTCTCCAAGGAACATAGTCAACAAACATTTATTAAATATCTATTTTGTGCCAGGTACTTGTGCTGAGTGATAGAAAGGCAAAAAAAAAATGCCCTCAGAAAGCTCTCATTCTTTTTTTTTTTTTTTCTGAGACCATTGGTGTTAAGTGACTTGCCCAGGGTCACACAGCTAGGAAGTGTTAAGTGTCTGAGCCCAGATTTAAACTCAGGTCCTTCTGACTTCAGGGCTGGTGCTCTATCCACTGTGCCAACTAGCTGCCCCAGAGAGCTCACATTCTAATGGAGGATACAACATGTAAATAATTATATACAAGATAGTGGATCAAAGGTTATATAAGAAGGGATGGCATTAGCAACTGGTGAGGGGCTGGAAAATAACTTCTTGGAAGAAGTATGATTTGAGCTGTGTTGAAAAAGATCTGGAAAACTAAGAGGTGAAGTTGAGGAGAAAGAGCATTCTTAGCATGGAGGATGGATGGTCAGTATGAAGGCACAGAGTGAAAGAGTTTGTATAAAAAACAGCAAGTAGACGATGATTGTAGATATCATGGAGGGGAGTAAACAATGAGACTGGAAAGGCAGGAAGAACCCAGATGGTGAACGGCATTAAATACCACAGGGAACTTTCTTTTTGAGGCTGGAGTAATAGGGAGAAGCGGGAGTTTCCTGACCAGAGGGATGATGCCTGTGCTTTAGGAAAATCACTATGGCAGCTGAATGGAGAATGAAGTGGAGTGGCTGAATCTGTGGGGAGAAAGTGAGATGCAGTGAAGATATTGTGAAGGTATAAACAAGATTTGGCAATAGAGTAGACATACCAGGTGACTAAAAGAAAGAAAGTTCTGAATGACACCAGAGTGGTAAGCTTTTATGATGGAAAAAATAGGAAGTGGCTCAACAGAAATGGGGAAGTTCAGGAGAGGGGAAGCATTTTAGGGAAAGAAGATGAGATCTGTTTAGGACATGTTGATTTTGAAATGTCTATAGGAATCCAGCTTGAGATGTTCAAAAGGCAATTGGTGATGTGGAACTAACGGTCAAAAGAGAAACTAGAGCTGAACATAATGATTTGAGAATCATCTACATGAGATGATAACTGAATCCAAGGAACTAATGAGATCACCACATGAGGCTTTTTAGAGGGAGAAGAAAAAAGAGGGCCTAGGACAGAGCTTTAGGAGATACCTAAAGTTAAGTGGGAATTACAAGGAAGAAGATCCAGCAAAGTAAATTGAGGAAGGGTAGAAGAACCAGGAGAAAGTGTTATAAAAACCTGAGTATAGAGTGTCCAGGAGGAGAGATTGATTGTATAAAGAGAAGTCAAAAAGGATGAGGTTTGAGAAAAGGCCATTGAATTTGGCAATCAGATCACCAGTATGTTTAGAGAGCAATTTCAACTGAATGATGAAATTTGAAGCCAGCCATATCTCTAGCTTTGCTACCTTGGGACTGAAAGTTTGAGTTTCCCAAATCAGTATGCTTAGGACATTTCCATGTTGTGAAACTATCCACTGTACTGTACTGACTGAATACATGCTATACTGAAGCTACATAAACACTCAGAATAGGGAGGTGGTTAGCACAGAACTGGGGAAATTACATTTTTTTTTTTTCCCAAGGAAATTTAGTTGCTCAGGCAATTAAATCCAAGGGCTCAGGCAAGCAAAGTAAATAAGACGAAGAGAGATGAAGTGACAAGTTAAAATGTTATACTGATGTGAATGATGTAGTAAATGATGTGGCACCAGATGATGTGCTTCAGGAGAAGCACCAAATGTTGAGGTTCAGTTTTGTGAAGAATTCACAATGGCCATTCTCTTTGGCAAAAGGTAGGTTTATTTAGAAGAAGAAGTTATAGATAAAATGAAGGGATACAATAGACATTAGGAATAGTAAATATGAAATAGAGTAGTGTAATGTTTGGGCTAGCTTTGGTCTCAGCACGATAGACACCACAAGAATGGACAAGAATAGAGTCCAAAGTCAATAAAGACAATAAAGACTGTGTCTCTTAGACAGTCTGTGTCTCTCTTAGTCTGACCCAGTCTCCCTCAGCAGTCTGCCGGTCTGTCAGTCTGACTTCCTGTCCCCAGTTACCCTATTACAATTACATCATTACAGCATATTGAATATGTGTGAACTAAAGAAGTATTACATTACCATGCTAAGTACTAAGTATATGTAAACTAGAGAACCATTGTCTCATCTATTCCACTGAGTTAACACCTTGTTTCAAGTATACTTCTTTCAAGTATATATTTCTACAGAGTAGGAGAGCATATAGTTAGTAAGGAGTTTTAACAATGATGGAAATGGCAAATTCACTACAGGGACCCATAATTAGCCAGGAGAAAGGAAACACTCCATGAGATTGGGGCATGCCCTGAGCTGGCTTATTATAGTATTGAGGAAATAATAGTTTTGTATGAACTTTGAGGGGTGCTCTTTTGATCTTAGGCCTATATTAAAAGGTCTAGTGGCATGTTATGAAATAGTACATTTTGGATAATACTGTCCTTTGAAAAAACCAACAACTTTTAAACCTTAAGAACAATTTAAATTACTTTATTTTGTGTTTTCAACGGGAAGAGGAAAGGGGGAAAGAACAATCCACAGTTCTAACTACAGATTTAGCTAACAAAACAGAACTCTGGGAACAAGAAAAGAGGCAGTTCACATAGCTGTCATCTGAGATATCTGTGAGCAGAACTCATAGTTCTTTCTCTGGATATAGACAGTATTTTCCAATCCAAGTGTTTTGGAATTGTCTTAGATAATTATATTGAAGACGTGTGAGAAATTTGCAATTTCTAAGAAACTCTCAGGCTATCCAACCTTAAGAGTACCACAGTGTTGGCCAATCTGTTGGTCCATTAAACTGTAGAACTCACCCCTGTAGTTACTCAATTGTACATCTAAGCCATAATATTATATCAACCTAATCTTTGTTTCTTTTCCTATAAAATTATCTCCTTGATTCACTTTGCTAAATTCCTTTGGAATTAGCCTGCTGTCAAACAGCACAATAAATCTTTGCCCCTTAACTAAGAGACAAATTGAGTGTGTGAATTCTTTCTCCAAATACTGATCAGGGAACCCTAATCTTGTTGGAGTGTCTTCTGCTTCAGCAATATTTCTGAGAACTAAGTCAGTCATAATTGATCATCCCACAATGTTGCTGTTACTGTGCACAATGTTCTGGTTCTACTCACTTCACTCAGCATCAGTTCATGTTTTAAGTCTTTCCAGGTTTGCACCAACTCCTTTCTGCCTGAGATTAGGATTAACCATAGGTCTAAGATGGTTAAGTCATGGTTTTTCAAGCATGGTGATGGAGGAATCCGGGAAAGTCAATCCAGAAAACATTCTGACACTTGTCCAAATAGCATACAGAGTAGCTAAATTTTTAAAGAATAAAGTAGAGGTGGAGGGCAGAGTTGCTGGTAAGCAGATATATGCCTTGAATTTACTGCCCTGCTCTTTAGCATCTTCCTATTGGTACTATGGTTCAATATGATAAGAAAAATTTCCCTAGCCTCTTTTCTCTCCACACTGAAACCTGTAGTGGATAAAAATAACATAAGCCTTGGTTGAGGAATTGGTATGAGGACAGGTTTGGCCTGGTTTATTTTGATTCCAAACTTTGACTGGAGTCAAACACTAGAGCATTTACATGCCTCTTCTATATAGTTTAGCTATGTCTTATCATTCCTCCCTAAGCCTTCCAAGGAATTTGGGCCCACCCAGACTTGAACTCTGCAAGATCAACAAGAACAGACAAGAACATTGAAAATTAGAGCAGGTGTTTTCCCAGAAGGGGACTTAACTCTTGCCTGGGGATTCTTCAGAAAAATTAGAAGTGAGAGCAAAAGAAGATGTGTGTATGGGGGGAGGAAATTGGGAGATGGGGATTTTATAAGGAGGAGGTATGGAAAAAAGAGAGGAAGAAATGGAGAGAAGGGAAAAAGGCAGTGGAAAATGCAAGGGAATGCCACAAATTGAACTGAAAACAAAGTTACCGGAAATGAAAGGATTTATGAATTAATTATGAGCAGCAAGATACTCTATCCTATTTTACTCCTTTTGGTTCTCTCTCCTCCACCGGTTCTCCATTGTCTAACACATCTGCATAGTCGAGCTTTAATCAATAAATATTAGTGACTAGGAAATGGATCCCCCAAATCACACATTGAATAATAATACATGCTATGGAATTTAGAAATGCCTTCTTTTACATGTGTTAGTTTCTATCTATACTCAAAACAAATTAGTTAATCTCACAATGAAGGACATCTCTGAAAGAGTGAGAGATATTGCTGAGAAGCCTTTTCCAGGTCCAGGCTGCTATCACTTTTTTTTTTTTTTCCT
The DNA here is from genome assembly GCF_048593235.1 of Sminthopsis crassicaudata. Classification (NCBI taxonomy): domain Eukaryota; kingdom Metazoa; phylum Chordata; class Mammalia; order Dasyuromorphia; family Dasyuridae; genus Sminthopsis; species Sminthopsis crassicaudata. The sequence goes on along the minus strand of NC_133618.1, from coordinate 337,662,093 downwards.
TTGGCAAATTGGGGGTAAGTGACTTGCCCAGGGTCAGAAAGCTAGTGTTAAATGTCTGAGACCAGATTTGAACTCAGATCCTCCTGAATTCAGGGGTGGTACTGTATCTCCTGCACCAACTAGCTGCCCTGCTATCATTTCTAAAATCATTTTCCATCAGGTTTCATACCAAAGTGAGCATGGATAAATCTCATGGTAGATTGGAAGCAGACAAGGAAAATCTGCATTTGCTCTGTGTAAATCACTGAGCAGGCTATATCTCAGCTTCTAAGTCCCAGGATTTCTTAGCCAGTCCCTCCATTACATGAACATTTAAAGAAGATAAAGTTGGTGTTTCTGGACAGTATGCATTAGAGCAGGATGACTGACAGGGAGGGTACCTACAAGGTAGTGTGATACAGGAAAGAGCATTGGCCTTAAGAGTTCCAGGCCCTGGCCTTGAATTTTGCTTTGCTACTTGCTTCTCGTGTGACGTTAGACAAATCGCTCTCACTTGGCCTGTTTCCTCATCTATATAATAAGTCTTTTCTAGCCCCAATATTCTCTGACTCTTATAGTTATTTAGACATCTGGGGGGGGGCAGGAACTAACCAGAACCATTTGTTTGAGTGGGAAATTAGAGAGGGAAGGGATTTGAAACCTTAAGATTCCTTCTTTTTCTAAGACCAAATTAGACATTAGACTTCTTGGATTCTCTACCTGGGGTTATACAATTAATATGCTATAGGATTTAGAAATGCTTTTTACATGTTTTACTTTTTCATCTATCCCTATGAAAAATAGATAATTCTTTTTCACAGTGAAAGGCATCTTTGAGAGGCTGAGAGTTAAGGAGATAAGGAGAGCTGAAGCCTTTTCCCCGTCCAGGCTATCATCACTTCTTAAATCCTTTTTGATGGGAGTTCACAGCAATGTGATCATGAATAAATCACTTCTCTGGGCTCTAGGTCCCTTAAGTGTAAAATGAGAACCAGACAACCTTGGGTTTTCCTTATAGTTCTAAATTGCAAGATTCTCTGACTAGATCAGGAAAATTCAGCCTCCTGTAATTTTTGAATATTTTTGCACAACATAAGTAAAGGGGTTATGCAAAGATGGAATTTGTTGACTAGAGAAGTAACAAAGTCAGACGTGCTTTAGAAAAATCATTTTGGCAATTTCCTAAAGCATGGCAAAAGATTTGCATGAGGGAGACCAGTTAGGAGGCAATTCCAATAGCCCAGGCAAGAGGGAATGAGGACCTGAACTAGAGTAAGGATTATATGATTTGGAGAGAAGGGGGTGAATGCAGAACCTTTGGGGATTTAAAGACAAGTTTCATTGATAGATTAGATATATGGGAGAATGATTAGTTGAGTACCAAGGTTGTGAACCTGGGTGAGGGAAAGATGATGCCCTTGAACAGTAATAGGGAAATCCAAGAGTGAGTTTTAGTGGAATTATCGTGTAATGATAACTTCAATGTAGATCAAAACTCATCCAGACCTAATCCTCTGCCATTTGTGTTCATATTAAAATGAATAAGGGGGAAATGGGGCTCCTAGTCACTGGATTGCAAAGTCCACCTTGTCTCTGAGGGCCACCTACCACAGCCCTCAAGATGATGGGGGTGGAGGAATGTAGAGCTGGTTAGGCAGGGGTGTGTGTGAATTTTCCCAATAGCACCTGTGCAACTTTTGTTCTAAATGCTGGAACATCAGAGCAACTAGAAAAAAACCTCAGCAATGAATTAGTGCAGGAGTCCAATGTTTTTGTGTGAGGAACCCCATTCTAAGAATGTCGTATGCCCATATTCATAATGAAAAGAAATGCTGGATTTCAGTTAAAAAGGTGGGGAAAAACCGGCATATCCACCATGGTCCCCTTGTTAAGCATCTCTAAGTTCTTCACATTACCTTTTGATTGTATCCTGTGGCTGATTCCTTCAGTTGTTTACCAGGAGGCCAATAAAGTCAAGGTCAAATTTATGACTTCCCTGTAAGCCATTCAGCTTAATTATTTCAAGGCCCTACACTGCACTCTTCAGTCTGATTATCCCACAATGCATGATAGTGTCCACCGTCTGCCCATCCTGCGTCACATATTTGCAGCTCCTTTACAATCTTTGCTAGAAATGCCTTGCGGGTTCTAGTCCACTTCCTTGGTCTATTGAATTTCAAAGCATTACAAAACTCAATTCAAGTACCTCCTCTTTTAGGAAGCTTGCCCTAATTCCCCAATCTTACCACTGTAGCACCACAAGTAGCTCAGGGTTTACCTTTTGCTTCCCATGTATAGTGTCAATTCTATCTATTCTCCTGATAATATAAGCTCTGTGATCATAGGGACTGTGTTTGATCCTCCAGCACTCAGTAGTGCTCTGTACAGGTAGTATAAAGTAAATTGGATGGATATCTCTGACAATCCTGTAAATACTTAGCTAAAATCATCTTCACTCTAGCTCATTCATTAACCATGAATTGCATATCAAACTTTTAGCAAAAAATTTCTGGAAAGATCATTCTGCTTGTTCATTTTAAAATAACTTGCTTTTATTATTATTTAGAAATGCAGTTATATACATAGAACAATTAAAATTAAATTAAACTTTGTACAAATATTAAAATACTATCTTCACACCCTTTCAATGTACAGGATATATGTTTATAAAATAAAGCAAAAAAAGGATATCCTGCACATCAATTACATATCTATTGTCTTAAGTCCCACATTATAAATGAGTACCATTCTGCAAAGGATTCCATAGTGGTGCAATTTGGATAAGAACTGAAGAAATTCATGGAAGGCCACCAAGTCTGACAACTCAGTTCCCACACTGTCCCTCCCTGACTCCCTTCCTCTGCTTGGCAGAGGGCTCAGTGAGTCTTTTGGGCCTTTCATTTGAAAACTTCAAGTTTAAGCTGAAAATAAAACACACATTGTTTCCTAGTAAAGTCCAATCTATTCTTTCCTTCTTTTCATGGAAACTATCAGGTACAGTGCTCAACCAAAACTCTGTCTAAAGCTCTCCCCTCTCCCCACCAAAAAAAGTGATATTTGATTCTTTTCCAGCCAACAGGCAATGAAAAGAAGCCAAATGGTTCCTGTGGGAAAGGCAGTTTTGTCATCTCCAACCCACATCTGGAACCTAACTGTAGAGCCTGTATTTTTTCTTTCTTAAGCCAAGACATACTTATGGCATATTCCATTCTCTGTGCTCACATGCTTCCGTAAAAATGGAGGAAGCAGAGGTATGCAAGCAAAGAACTTGAAAGCTAAGCTAGGAGGCAGGAAAACTATACCTTTGTCTTGCTAGGTAGCTTCTCATTAGTAGGAAGGAGACAGGTAAATTCAAAGTATGAAAGCAGAAAAGGATATTAGTTTAGATTTTGTTTTTAAACAAGATTTATAGAATGTACAGTGAGATGCTATATCTAACAAAATCTACTTAGTAGGAAGTAGAATTAGAAGTTTTCCTGGGCAATGCTGGAATCCCAATTCAGAACTAGGGAGAACGGACAGCACAGAACCAAAGTGGTCAAGTTTACACCAGGTGCAATGGGAGGTTGGAAAAGTAAACTGCAGAGATGGCAAAATATTAAACTAAGGCATTGCAAAGAACAGGTATTACTTTAAAAGGAGTTTTCCCTGTATACTGGTTCTCTTTGAAGTAATTATGATGGTGCAAGTCAACAGGACATAAACTTGCACTGAGGCAGACAGAATATTTCTGTGCAAAAAAAAAAAAAAAAGGAAAATTCAAAAACTTAGTCCTTTGGTGCTGTTCATTATCTTCCTAAGACTTGAAAAGCTGACAAATGCTTTTTACTTATTTCACCTACAGTGTTTTGCCACATAGTTTGTCTCATTCCCATCCAAAGAGGGCTCCCTTAGGTACACTTTTTTCCTAGGGACCACCAACAATCAGTCTAGTTGCTCTATTCAATAAAGCATGTCTTTGTTTCTGAGCCAGGACCCACCTCAAAGCAGCTGTGAAACTCCCTGAATCCCTTTGCAGTTGTCAAAGTAAAGCCTATGAGTCCTGGAAACAGTACTAAGGAGGTAAATGCAGGGTGTTTTCCTGCTAAGGATTCATTAAAAGGTTGTTTTGGGGGAGGGAAGGAATTACTCTATTTGAAGCTGTTCTGGTTATTAGCAGCTAACATGTAACCCCAATTCCAGCAGTACAAAATGGGCTGTTTAACAAAAGTCATCTAATTTAATCCAATACAGAGTTCTCAACAACTCTGCCATTATTTTATATTCTGGTATCCAAAGCAGGTGGGGAGAAAGGACTCCTGGATTTATTTTCCTCCTCACTTTTTCCTCCTAACATGGCAGCATGTCTGGACAGGTAGTCAAATGCCTGGGTAGGTTAATGTGTCTGAGCAAGACCAGTGGAAAGGAGATCCAGAAATGGAAGCTTTTCTTTTTCCCTTTTTAAAGGGCCAGCAAAAAGTCCACATGCTCTGTGGTAAGCACAGGGTCCTGGATTGTGTTCTCTGAGGAGAAGATCACTCTAACAAAAAAACAAGATAAAAAACTTCTCTTTATTTCTGGTATCCTGAGCCAGAGGTACATGCAGATATTCAAACAAGCTGAAAGCTTGGCAAGAAGTCAGGATTGTTTCTCTCTCAACTGTTTTTATTTTTCATCATTTTAGGAAGACTGAGAGGAAGGATTTGGGCTCACTCTACTTGTGGCCAGACAGCAGTGATCATGAGGGACTCTCCCTCCCTTCTTCCTGGGAACCAGAAGCTGCCTGCAATTCTAGATAATAAAAGTGACTGTGGAGACAGGGGGTCACTTGATAACCATTCTACTTCATGGCAGGAAGCCTTCTCCTGGCTTTAATTTCATCTTTGAAGCAGCAGTGTCTGGTATGAGAGTCTTCTTACCTGGCCTCTCCCCAATTTTCCATCAATTCACATGGCTTTGGGTAAAAGTTATGTGGGTATGGTGGTAGGGGACAAAGGAGAAGAAAGTAAATGGGGCATATAACAGGCACTTCACTTACAAAATGCTTTGCAAACCTTAAAGCATCATATAAATGTCAGCTACTCAAGGAGGAGACAAAACTGCTTCTTGTTGCTGAAACAATGACAATGCAATAAAGTGCAGTGTATAAGGATGTGTAAGGTTGTTTAAGGGGAGAGGCAGCCACACTGCTGGTTGATAGAAGCTTCTCTTTCTAGTTGTTCTTTGTGGTTATTCCCATTGTCTAAGATAGCTAGAGGTAGTCCCTAAGGCTTTGCTGAGCAGGTTACATAATAGTTGGAAGTTATTACTATCATCCTGACAAGAAAGCTAGGGGAGAAAAATAAAAGATGGTTATCTTCCAAGTCTTCTGCCCCAGCGCTTCTAAAATATTCCCAAGCCTTGATACCTTTTATCCAATGTCTTTCTGAGGTCTCACAATGATCAAATGAAGAGTGTCATTAAATTGCTTTGTAAGCACAACATCAGGGAAGCTGTCTTTGGGAGGCTTTGTCATGCAATTTATAAACAGCCTAAATGCTTGGACTCTGGTCTTTCCTCTAGGAAACCAATGGCTCTGGAGAATGGTGTCTGTACCCCAAACACACATGGCTTTTCTAGAGTACCCTTCTCCCCCTCTCCCTCAACCTAATTGCCTCAGTAGCAGAATATTCACCTACAACAAGGCGTCTGGCTACTGGAATAAGGGTGGTAGCTCAGGCTCTTTCTTAGCCCTTCTTCCTGAGCTCCAAGGAAGACAAGAAAGTCATTTGTCTGCTGTGACAAAGGGGAAAGAGAGGAGGGTGGGGGAAGGAGAGGAAAGGGTCAAGTGGGAAAAGCAGCAGCACTAAGTAGCAGGGTGCTTCTTGGGGACAGTTACTAAGGCACGTGACTGTGTTGACAGGAATGCTCAGGACCCAGGGTTCAGGCTGCCTACAGCCACACCCAAGGCACTGTGAGTGGGAGAGGGGAGGGCACACGAGTTCCTCCAACTCCATAATATCACCACACACCCAGAAAGATGCAACTTGCCCAAAATGCTAGTTGCAAGCCTGGGAAAACAGCATGTGCAGGGGAGGGAATGATGATAGATACTAGATGGCTTCTGACTTTTCTTCCTCTTTCTACAGATGATGGAACACTGCCACAGGGGCCTGAGAAAAAGAAAACAAACCCAGGAGGCCATACATTGCTTTCCATTAGAATCTAGGGAATGGAGGAGAGATAAAAGTCATGGCTGAGAAAGCCAGGACCAGTAAGTGGGGTCTTGCATATTAAAAAGATAAGAGTTGCTGCATCCATGTATTCTCCCTCCCCTCTGAGCTCTTTCCCAGGTACCCCCCTAAAAATGTCAATTAAAGAGGGGTCAACATTGCTGGCCCCTGGACTGATCAACACAGAATTGCTGAAAACTGGCATGATTCTCAATAATCCCTCTATTAAATAGTTAAAGAAGTCACAAATATGTTATCCAAATATACAGCTACTCTTCATGAGGCAGCCACTGGGAGGTTAATACCCCTCTTCTTCATCTCCAATCTCCCCATAATAACTGCCCCTACCCAGCAGCCTTTCCTCACCAGCATGCTCTCAATCTCGAGCTTACTGCTGCCAACAGCAATGGAGGGGGCACTGACCCCATAGACCTTTTGCATCCTGTGCAGCAATAGCAGCAGCAATAGCGCAACCACTCAGGCCAGTGTTGAGCCAACGGCCTGGGGGCCGGGGGAAGGCACAAGAAGACAGCCGCGTTATGGCCTGTGGGGGCCAATGCTAAACAGCTGGCTGAGGGGAGGGCTGAAGAGGCCCAAGGAGGTTGTGAGGGAGAAAAGAAGGGCCCAATCTCAGCTCACTCAAATAAGTTTCAGACAGAGAGAGGCAGGAGAGGCCAAATATGGGACCAGCCCTGTTGGCTGCCCAACAAGGTTTCCTTTGGATGTTTGGCCAGGAGAGACCTTGGGCAGCTGCTCTAATCACCAGGGCAGAGGGGTGTAAGATGGGGGATGGAGGCTGCACAGAGTGCTCAGAACCCAAAGGAAAATGAGGAGGGGGCAGACAGGAATAACATAAGGGGGAAGGAGGCCACATGAAGACAGCAGCAGCAAACTTCATGCTTCTTTCAACAATGGAATATCTAAAAGAGATGCAAGAAAAAAATTGGTTAACACTCTTTGCTTCAATCCATTGTCAAGATTACAGAGTTCTCCATATATAGAGTCTTCTGTCTAAAAGTTTAAGTCACAAAAATAAAATACCCAGGAAGTCCTCTTACTTATACTTCTAGGGAACCAGAGAAGGTATGGAAAAGGACAGCTGAGGATAATCTCACATTTTCCCCATTGTCCACAAGACAAAGTCCAATGTCCAACATTCTACAGAATGTAGAATATAGTCCACCACCCTCTTCCCTAAACTCTCATGTTCTCTTGATATTGCCCTTCAGCTCTCCTTATTGCTCTGGGAACATGCCAATCTCCTTCCCAGGCCTAGAATTTCGTTCTTGCAGTTTCCTTCATCAAAAAGCCAGACTATCTCCCAAAATCCAGCTTCCAAGGCTGTATTTTCACAGTCCACATAGACTACTGAGCTGCTTCTTTCTTAGGACTCAGTACTTGGGGCACTTATTCATATACAACTTTAAAATAACTGTTTCCTCTGTTTTCACAACTATTGTGAGCTCAGGGAAAGAGGCCACATTTTATATTTCTTTTAGTTTTATGTGGCGCATAAAAAGTTTGTTGAATTAAATTCCTGAATGTCTTGGGCACAGACACAAGGGGAGATGAAATAGGGGTCAACCAGAACTACTTCAGTGCCCTATGCAGTAGAGTGACAATAAAACTATAGAAGTTGAAGATACATGCCATATTTCATAACCAGACAACTCTTGAGATGTAATTTATGCAATCTCACTTCAGAGAGTAGGTGTGAGAATCTGATTTCACTTAAGTTTTTCTGGGAAAAGCAATCCATGTCTTAAAAAAAAGCAACAAAAAAAAAATCCAAACAGTAGCTGCAACAAAAATAACTTAAGCCACTGCTACCTGCCTCTTTCCACATATGGAAGCTGTTCTATTTATAAAGAGAGTTTTGGAAATTCATGTTTAAAATACAGGGCAATTTTTAAAGGGCCTTTACTACCTTTCTATCCAATTAGGAGGGACTGGGTAGAACTGAACTGTACCCTTGCAATATTTCACAAATAACTTCACAATTCTTGACTCAGCATTTTTAAGTTTAGAGATGAGAAGCTCTCCCTTCCCAGCTATCTTTTTTTCTTTATGTCAAAATATAAAATGAAAATAAGTTGAATCTATGGCATTGGAGAAACTGAAGGAAAACAAGAAATCTTTTTGTTGATTCTACAGTGAAAGTCCTGAGCAGTCATTTGATCAGTTAGACCACTCACCATCTGTATATTCCTCAGAAGTGAGAGATAAAAGGCTTTGTATATCACTGTTTTCTGAGTCTGGGGCGTCTTTGTGTGCAGGATGGCTGTTTCCTGTGCCAGCCACCCAGGAGGAAGTGGTGGCCTGGTGCACCATCACAGTCTCTGAGCGCTGAGCATTTCGGACCTCACTTAGGCCAGAGTGTCCCGGGGTATCGTCCTCTGCCCCTGAGGAAGAGCAGATGTGGCCTCCTTGGTCTTGCTGCTGCACCTCCCTTGCACTGCTTGGATCAGCTCCTTCAGACAGTACAATTTGTATTCGGGAATTAGAAGGCAGCACAGAGTTCCCAGAGCTGCCATACACAGCTTCTTCATATGACGGTAAGGCCACCTGAACACCATCCACCATGATAGAGATCTGGTCGCCAGATACTCCTTGGTCACGCCTGCAATTCAGGGTGGAAAAGGGAGGAGGGAAAGCAACAATGGTTAGATTTGAGTACTTTACCATCTGTTCATTTATAAATTTAAAAGCTGCAAGAAAACTGTGCCATCTACTTGCCAAAGCCAGACAAGAGAGGGAGGGATGGGACGGAGTCTAGTAAATTGGGTGCGCTGGTCAGGGAGTCAAGAAACTTTAGCTCTTCCCATGATTATACCTCTGACATTTGGTGTCAGCTCTCAGTTCTCTCACTTTACCCATCAGTAAATATAATCCTTCCTGCCATCCTCCCTCATCACAAGGAAAGCTGTGAATATTGACATGGCATCTGTAAAATATTTAGCAATCTTTGAAAGAAAGGGAAATTGTTATAAAAGGGGGCACAGAAAGCACAGCACAATCTATGTAAGCATGAAATGTCATTCATTAAAAGATGGCTCATTAATCTGGAATTATGTCCAAAAAGCTATCAAACTGTGCATACCCTTTGACCCAGCAGCGCTACTACTGGGCTTATATCCCAAAGAAATACTAAAGAGCGGAAAGAGACATATATGTGCCAAAATGTTTGTGGCAGCTCTTTTTGTTGTAGCTAGAAACTGGAAGATGAATGGATGTCCATCAGTTGGAGAATGGTTGGGTAAATTATGGTATAGGAAGGTTATGGAATATTATTGCTCTGTAAGAAATGACCAGCAGGAAGAATACAGAGAGGCCTGGAGAGACTTAAATCAACTGATGCTGAGTGAAATGAGCAGAACCAGAAGATCACTGTACACTTCAACAACAATACTGTATGAGGATGTATTCTGATGGAAGTGGAAATCTTCAACATAAAGAAAAGCCAACTCACTTCCAGTTGATCAATGATGGACAGAGGTAGCTACACCCAGAGAAGAAACACTGGGAAGTGAATGTAAATTGTTAGCACTAATATCTGTCTGCCCAGGTTGCATGTACCTTCGGAATCTAATGCTTATTGTGCAACAAGAAAATGATATTCACACACATGTATTGTATCTAGGCTATATTGTAACACATGTAAAATGTATGGGATTGCCTGTCATCGGGGGGAGGGATAATTTGGAAAAATGAATACAAGGGATAATATTATAAAAAATATATATATAATAAAAAATTATTAATTAAAAAAAAAAGATGGCTCATTTCTTGCACTAGATTTTATGTTAACTACAGCAAAAGGGCACTAATTATGATTAACTGGGAGAAAGTTTGAATGTAGAACTGGTTTTATTTTCAAGTACATAGTTATTCATTTAGTCTAACAAAGTACTAGCTGGTCAATATAATTTGGATTATCTACTTTACTGGAGAGAGAGCCAACCTTGAAACCAGCATGTACTGAGTTTAAGTGCTCCCTCTGACCTATTGGCTGTGTGACTTTAAGAAGTTACTCAATTTTTCAGTGTTCTCACTAAGCAATCCTATGGGTTGAGGGGAAGGTATCAACTTATCCTGATGGTAGGAGTTCCCCTCCAGGGAATTTTCTATACCAAAGAAGTAACAGGTCCAGTCTCTAGCCCTTTTGTATGTTTAAATATTTGGAAATTGTTTCTGCTGTGATGATCAACTATGACATACTTGGCTCTTCTTAGCAATGCAATGATCTAACACAATTCCAATGGACTTTGGATAGTAAAAGTCATCCATAACCAGAGAGAGAACTATGCAAACTGAATGAGGATCAAAGCATATACTATCTTCACCTTTTTTTTCCCCCTTGTGATTTTTTGCCCTTTGCTCTGATTTTTCTTTTTCAACATGACTCACACGGAAATATGTTAAAAATGATTGTCTATGTATAATCTAGATCAGATTACTTCATGTCTTGGGGGGGGGGGAGGTAAGAGAGGAAAAGAAAAAAATTTGGAACTCAAAATTTTGCCAAATTGAATGTTGAAATCTATCTTTATATATAATTGAAAAAAATAAAGTATTTTTTAAATGGCACAATTCTAGGCAGTGAGGTGACAAAGTACACTGGCCCTGGAATCAGGGGGATCTAAATTCAAATCTAGACCCAGACACTTATTAGCTATGTTACCCTAGAAAATAGCTTAACCCTAATTGCCATGTCTCCCCACTCCCCCACACCAAAATGCAATTCTTCCTTAGAAGCTTGTTTTACACTTATTGATATGGTCAACAACTTTTTCTTTTAAACAACAGAAATTCAATCTCAAAAACAATCTCACCTAGATACATAAAGGTGAAATTTATTCTTATCTTGAAGCTCAATGAATGTTGACTTATTTTCTTATTTCATACCAGATGGTGAATTACTGACTGAGGAAAAGAATGAGAGGAGTTGAACTGAGTAAGTGAAAGAAGTGTGTGAAGGGACTTGTTTATTTTGCTTTAGACTGAGAAGCTTCTTAAACATCTTATCAGATCAGAAAAAGCTCTGTAGCCACAGGTAGATTCTGCCGTGAGAAATCACCATTAAATAAATGAGTGAGTTTCAGAATCCTCCTGGAGGGCAGAGACTTTCATTTTGTGCTTCTTGTTCCTGTCTCCTAGCATAGTCTGATTTGGGCAAAATTCCAAGGCAGCTTTGAGTCAGAGCTGACCAATGCCCCCTCAAGGGGAAACCCTGACAGTCTGAAATACTGGCACCTAAAACTATAGGAAGAGATGCACTGTGACAAAGACAGACAGGAAAAGCAGCTTCCCCTTCTATGCTTCTAACCCAGTGGAGCCTCAAAATCAATCAGACTTGAGCAGTCATTTTGAGTAAATATTGTCCTCTTGAACTTTTGGAAATGGAAAGGAAAAATAAGCTTGGGTGAGTTTAGGGCTTTTCTAAAGTTGCATTGGTGAATTCCAACTGTCAATTTTTTCTGAGACACCTACCAATCTCCCCATCCCCACCTTCTATCCCAGCCATGCAGCTCACCTGCTATGATGGAAGGACTTCAATTTTGGCTGCAGCAAAACAAAGAGCACAACTAGAAGAAGAATGAGTGCTACTGAACTTGCAGTGGAGGCCACTATTGACAAGGTGGGCACACCAATCGTTGTGTGAAGGTCTTTGTCTGCAGAAACAAGTACCCATTAGTAGCAGTACATACCCACAAAATCCAATCTATCAGCCCAAATATAAGATGTGTCACCAATAATAAATGTCAATCTCTGAGACAGATGTCAGCCTGTGCATGTTCCACCCCTCAAAATTCACTGCAAACTTTCTTCATCTTGATTCCTAAATATCCAATTATCCTTGCTTTTGACTCCCTATATACCTAAATACTCCGTATACTACTACTGTTAAGTCAGCAGATCTATTCAAATTACCTTCCTCTTTGATAGCAAAAGGAAATTTTAAAATGAATTTTGAACTTTTCCTATATAATAACAACAGTCTATGACAATTGAATTGGGAATGATCCAATGTTCCCTAGCTTCTGTAATAAACACTCACTTTTCTTTACTCCTCAGCATTTCCCCTAAGGTTTCATGGGTTAAACATGGTTTGGGATTAGAAATCCATACATGAAGCACAAAGAGGGATGTATGACACACATATTCCTACAGGCTTCATGTGATTTCCTGTTATGTGAAACACAAGGGGAGAGAGATCTCTCCAATTAAAAGTGCTATTCACATTAAAAAAAAAGTCAATTTCCACTGAAAGGATGGAGTAGGGAAAGAAGTAGAGAACAATAACCACTGTGTCCAGCAGATGAATCTCAAAGGTCACCAGCAGTTGGCTAAGAAAATAAAAGACTTTGAGAATCAAGAGTCTCTAGATCACGGAAATATTTTGGCAAATTATCAAGCATCTTGAAGGTCACACTTCAATTACATGCGGTGGCATGTGTACTAGTCACAGATGTTTTTCAGAAAAGTAGGGTTTACAATGAGAAGAAGGATAATAATATCCTAGGACTGGGATCTTAGATACAGATAGCCTATGTACAGATTATACTTAGGCCAATCCTTAGCATGCCAAGAGGAGCATTGGAATAAGTAAATATGATTTCCCACTTCAAAAAGAGAATTGGAGTTTGTCTGTCATATCTGGGCTGGGCTGACCTTGGCTGTGATGGCAGCTGATCTCCATAGCTGGGTTCCATTCCCCATCTTTACATGTCAAGTATTTGTAATCTCCTTTCAGCATGTAGCCTTCATCACATAGATACTCAATGACACTGCCTGCTGCCAAGGGATCTTTACAGGGGGTTGGGTGGCAGATGAAGCCACCATTTTCTGGTGCTGGTGGTCGAGGACACACTAAAAAGAAAAAAACCCAGAAGAAGCATATAAATAAAGAAATTATCTTAGAAAATTTCAGCTAAATAATACAGCAAGAAGACTAATATCCTGATCTCCAAGAAGTAGAAAACCTTAGGAACTAAGGCCTAAAATTTTGGTGACTGCTATAAGAATAAAGATGCCAAAGTTAAAAAGAGAGATAGCCTGATAACTGGAGAAGTTTAGCTACATTTTTACCTCTACTTTTCCCCATCTTGCATTAAGTTCATAAAATCAAGTAATGAAAGAACAACTATAATATATATCATTAAAACATATCTCACTACTACATTGATTTGGACATAATTACGTTATGCCAGATATAAGTTAATATAGAGGGAAGATATTAATTCTATTCTTCATCACCCATGTTATGAAGGAGTTTCATAGTCTAATCAAAATTCAAAAGGTCAAAACAGAGACCTAGATTTGTGCTTTAGAGGGTTTAAACTATTTTTAATTTTTGAAGTTCTGGTTTCTTTTACCTTTGAGCCAAGAGCTTAGTGGCTGCATTAACCTTTAAGATTGTTCAATGCTCCCTTACCTCAAAACAGACCTGTTAACTGTAGGTTCAGGTTTTAGTATAGTGTGGAAACCTGAGGCCAATGAAAGAAGCAACAAGACATACTGAACAACCAACTGGCAGTTGGAAAGGGAGGAAAGATATGAGAGAACTCTAACAACTTTCTAAAATAGATGAACAGACGCACAATTCATGGTGCAGACACTTTAATGCATGTCCTTTCAGAGAAGGGAAACAGTGAAAAAGAGAAAGAAGCCTCCTCCCCTATGTTTCCTGTTCCTTCTAATCCTCCCTCTTTCCCTGCCTCAGATGGCAGGATACCAGCTAGGAATTCATACACTCCTTTTTTGTAAGGCTTACAAATTTCTTCAAGACATTTTGTTTCTCAAGAGAATTATTTCCAGTACAAGTGAGCTTCTCCCCCTCAAGTTTTTATTTTCCTGAATATCACAGGTGTCATTTGTCTAAAAGATGGCATCTGTCACTTCATGATTTTATCATTCTCTCTTTGGGTAATCGATCTTTGTTGTGACTGTGATAGCTTCCCTTGTATAGAGGACCACACATATGCACACACATTCAGAGACACAGATGGCAGCATACAGTGGAAAAGTGAGGTTGCATTTGGAGCACAGACTGGTGTGAATGTTTGCTCTACTATTGAACAAGTTATTGAACCTCTTTAGACCTCAAATCACCTTCAACTAAACAACAAATGCAATAATTGTTACGTATTGTTATGTTATTGTCATCGTCAAAGAATTTATGATCTAGTTGTGGGGACAGTCATGATTACATAAAAAAATAGAAGGCGGCAAAATAGAAGAAGAAAATAAGAAGGCACATATGGTAACATCAAATGAATAATAGGTATATAAAGGTGCTATAGGCAAGGAAACTAAAATCTAAACTAGATGATCTCTAAGAATCTTCTAGCTCTTAATCCCATGATCCTAAAGGTCACCAGATAGTTCAGAAAAGGAAGAGGTCATCCTGGGCTTGTGTAAGCAGGGAAGTAAAGAGATAGCTTTTGAAAAATAGGTAGGAATTAGGAAGAAAGATTGGGTATATATACAGGGTCATTTCTATTGTTAAAGCCCTCATATTCTGAAAGGAAATAAGCCACAATTCAATTTACTCTTTGGTTTTCTTGAAGTTCTATCATCCAGGCTCCAGTTATTCCACAGAATATGAATACCTTGACAAAGAGCACTCTTAATTCAGTAAAGCAAAACCAGCATGACAAGATCATCAAGCTTAACAAGGTTAGAAAAAGGAAAACAAATTAGGCGACCTTAGACTTGGAATTCCAGAAGCTGTCACCAGTCCAAAGCAGGAAATATGGGCAATTTAAAAAGCCTTATTACTTTAGGACACACCAGGGGCAAAAGAAACAATCTATCATTGCTGCTGACTACCGATACTGAGTCAAGGCCTTGGAGTCCCAGTGGAATTCAATCATTTCTGATGGAGACTCTAAGCTATTATCTTCTAATGGCTGTTTGGAGTGGGTAAGGATAAGGGAACATCAAAAACCAACAGTAATGAATCAGCCCAAACTGTAGGTATAAGGAGTCACCATTTCCGGACTTTATCCATCAGACTGTGTACATGACAATGAACATGTCTGACTGTCATACTGCAAAAGTGAAAGGGAGTGAGGAAGGGGAAAAAAGATCCTGAAGACTGGGAGAAATGAATTTATCTCCCCTTTCTGATTTTCCATTATTGCCCTCAGTCATGTACAACTACTTGCATCTAGTTTAGGGGGAGGGATAAAATAAATGAATCAGATGACCATTCAAGGAATTGTTACTATGGCCTATAGTTACATAATTTGCCTGAGTTCACATGGCTTTTTCAATGACAGAGTGTAGGCTAAAATTCTGGACTGCTTTTGCATAAATCTATGTTTACATCTAGTCATACTAGTGACTTTATTTTTTATAGAGAATCCTAACTATTGTCATCATCTTGCAGCCACGGAAACTGAGGCAGAAAGACAAGTAAGAGATTCATCTAAGGCCACACAGTAAGTCTCTTAAGGCTGTATTTGAACTCAGTTCTTCCCGATTACATGTCCAATCTCAATCTACTTTACCATCTTCAATTCCTCATTTATAAAATGAAGAAGTTGGACTAAATGACTTCTGAGATACTTTATAGTTCTAAATTTATGATCCTAAGGTAATAGTGGTAAAAAATAACTACATTTACATAGTGCCTTTAAAAAAAAAACCTGCAGAACACAAAAGGAGAATTATATGAAACAGGGAATCTCCATTTCATACTATTGCAAAAGCAATAGAAAATAACCCATGTTATTCTCAAAACTACCCTGCTTATGTGTGCTTCTCTTTGAACTTCCTTTTGTTCATTTAAAAAATGTTTTAATAGCTCACTTAAAAAAAAAAAAAAAGATTTCTTAAAATAAAGTATCTAAGTTTAAAAAAAATGATAATTTTCATGGAGCTCAAGGATTCTTAAAATCTCTCCTTGACTTTCTTTCCATTTCAGTTATTTTTGGAAACAGATATTTTATTTTTTCTTCCATTTTTTCACTCTTTTAACTTTATTCTAATATTTCTTGCTCTGTCATTTGATTTCCATTTGGCCCATTCAGTTTTTATTACCTGAGTAGGTCTATTATTTGCTTCTCTAAGCTATTTTATTTTTTACAATTCTCCCCTCAAGAGCTTTTAGTTCATTTTTTAAAAAATCTATTGCTTCATTTCTTCTAGGCATTCAAGTAATTTTTGTGGAAAACCCACTTTTCCCCCTTTAAGTCTCTGTAGTTATTATGTAAGCATTCCCTCTTATTAGCTAGCTGGGTATCTCTGAATTCATTGTAAATTTCTTATACTAGTCTACATATTTTTGTTTTATTTCTCTTTATTTGTCCTGAATTGGGACATTGCATCAAATTTAGTTGTCACCATTTGCTGAGCTTTTTGGGTGGGATGTTTACCTTTTTAGCCTTAATGTGGATCACCTGGGTTGGTTCTCCACCTCAAAGTAGTAGTTTTACCCTGGATCTCTGAAATCTCAAAATGCTAGATCTTCAGGATCCTCTATGGCAGGGTCTTTATCCTGTATTCCATGAACTTGTTTTAAAAATATATTGATAACAATAGTTTTCAACATTTTTTTTAAAATTTGAGTTCCAAATTCCCCCCTTCTTTTATAAAATAAAAATTACTTGCTCCCCAAGATAGCAAGTAATCTGATATAGGTTGTACATGTATAATAATTTTCAATATATTTCTATATTATTCATAGTGAAAGAAAAATCAGAACACAAGGGAAAAACCATGAGAAAGAAATAACAACAAAGTAAAAATAGTATGCTTAGACCAGAATTCTCCATAGAAGTTTCCATAGTTCTTTTTCTGAATGCAGATGGCATTTTCCATCCCAAGTCTGTTGGAATTGTTTAATTGATCATCATAGTATCTCGTTAACAACATTGTTAACTCTGTACAATATTTTGCTGGTTCTGCTCACTCAATATCAGTTCATGTAAGTCTTTCCAGGCTTTTTTGAAATCAGCTTGCTCATTTTTTTTTATTTTCCTTTTCCATATGACTTATATATTCCATATTACATATATGCCTTTTTTTTTTTTTTTAAACTTAACAGCACTTTTTTCTCCATTATAAATAAAGGTTGTTTTCAACATTCATCACTGTAAGATTGTGAGTTCCAATTTTTTCCTTCTCTCATGATCTGTTTGGATCTCATGTCCCAGTAATGACACTGCTGGATCAAAGCATATGAAGCTTGATAGCCTTTTGGACATAGTTAAATTGCTCTCTAGCATGGCTGGATCAGTTCACAACTTTACCAACAATGCAATCCCTTACATTTATCTTTTTTTTTTTCCCCCCTGAGTCTGGGGTTAAGTGACTTGCCCAGGGTCACACAGCTAGGAAGTGTTAAGTGTTTGAGGTCACATTTGAACTCCGGTGCTCCTGAATTCAGAGCTGGTGCTTTATCCACTGAGCCACCTACCTGCTCCCCCTTACATTTATCATTACTGGGGCAGCTAGGTGGTGCAGTCGATAGAGCACCAGCCCTGAAGTCAGGAGGACCAGAGTTCAAATCTGGCCTCAGACACTTAACACTTCCTAGTTATGTGACCCTGGCAAGTCACTTAACCCCAAATGCCTCAGCAAAAGAAAAAAAACAAAACAAAACATTTATCATTACCTTTATTTCTTAGCCAATCTGATAGGTGTGAAGTGGCACCTCAGAGTTGTTTTAATTTGCATTTCTCCAATCAATAGTGATTTAGAATATTTTTTATATAACTACAAATGGCTTTAATTTCTTTATCTGAAAATTTTCTGTGTGTATCCTTTGACCATTTATCAATTGGGGAATGATTTGTTTTCTTATAAATTAGGGCCACTTCTCTATATAGTTTAGAAATGAGGCCTTCATTAGAACAGTGGCTGTGAAAATGGTTTCCCAGCTTTCTGCTTTGTCCCTAAGTCTTGGTTGCATTGGTTTTGTTTATGCAAAAATCTTTTAATTTAATGTAATCAAAATTATCCATTTTGCATTTCCTAATGTTCTCTTTCTTGTTTGGTCAAAAATTCTGCAAAGACCTAAGAGGTTTTGCTTCTAGTATTACCCTTTATATCTATGTCATGAACTTGTTTCGAACTTTATTTTGGTATATAATGTGATATGTTGGTCTATGCTTAGTTTCTACCATACTATTTTTAGTTTTGTCAACAATTTTTGTCAGATAGTGACTTCTTATCCCAAAAGCTGGAGTCTTTGGGTTTATCAGACAGCAGATTATTATAGTCTTTGACTTGTGTCTTATGTACCTAACCTGTTCTACCCTATTTCTTAGACAGTACCAAATGATTTTTAATACAGTTTTAGGTCTGGTATGGCTGGGCCACCTTCCTTTGTACCTTCCCCCCTCTTCCTCCAATTAAATCCCTTGATATTCTTGACTTTTTGTTCTTCCAGATGAATTGTATGATCATTATATTTTGATGTAATTGGTTTCCTTTAAAATTCTATGCATTATATTTTAATCATCAAAAAGATTGTTTCTCTGGAAACTGAGTGGATGTCCATCAGTTGAAGAATGGACAGTTATGGTATATGAATGTTATGGATTATTATTGTTCTACAAGAAATAATCAGAAGGATGATTTTATTTATTTTTTTCCTCACTACTCAAAATTTTTTCTTTATTATTTATTTGGTTGGTTTTAAAAAATGTAACCATGAAGCTTTTTATTTACAAAGCAATGCATGGGTAATTTTTCCAACACTGACCCCTGCATAATCTTTTGTTGCAAAATTTTCTCTCTTTCTCTCCACCTCTAGCTGGCAGATAATCCAATACATGTTAATTATGCTGAAATACATGTTAGATCCAATATATGTATACATATTTATACAATTATCTTGGTGTGCAAGAAAAATCAGATCAAGAAGGAAGAAAAAGAAAACACAATGCAAGCAAATAACAGAGAGAATGAGAATGATATGTTGCGTTCCCACGGTTCTCTCTCTGGGTGTTGCACAAGTGAAACTGATTTGAATCATCTCATTATTGAAGAGCCACTTCCATCAGAATTATCATTGTATAGTCTTGTTGTTGCCATGTATAATGATCTCCTGGTTCTGCTCATTTCACTCAGCATCAGTTCATGCCAGTCTCTCCAGGCTTCCCTAAAAACATCCTTCTGGTCGTTTCTTACAGAATAATAGTATTCCATAACATTCATATACCACAGTTTATTCAGCCATTCTCCAACTGATAGGCATCCACTCAGTTTTCAGTTTCTTGCCACTACAAAGAGAGCTGCCATAAACATTTTTGCACATACGGGTCCTTTTCCCTCCTTTAGGATCTCTCTGGGAATATAAGCCCAGTAATAACACTGCTGATTCAAGGGGTATGAAGTTTGATAATTTTTTGAGCATAGTTCCAAACTGCTCTCCAGAATGGTTGGATCCGTTCACAGTTCCACCAACAATATATCAGTGTCCCAGTTTTTCCCTTCCAACATTCATCATTATCTTTTCCTGTCATCTTAGCCAATCTGACAAGTGTTTAAATTTCTCTGATCAACAGTGATTTGGAGCACCTTTTCATGTGGCTATAAATAGTTTCAATTTCTTCATCTGAAAATTGTTCATATTCTTTGACCGTTTATCAATTGGAGAATGGATTGAACTATTATAAATTTGAGGCAATTCTCTATATAGTTTAGAAATGAGGCCTTTATCTGATGCCAGAAGGATGATTTCAGAGAGACTTACATGTACTGATGTTAAGAGAAATTAGCAGAACCAGAAAATCATTGTAAATGGCAACATCAATATTATACAATGATCAATTCTGATGAATGTAAATTTTTCCAATGAGACTACTGATGCCAGTTCCAATGATCTTGTGATGAAGAGAGTCATCTACATTCAGAGAGGGATTTGAATCACAACATAACATTCTCACTCCTTTTGTTGTTGTTCGCTTGCATTGTTTTCTTACTCATTTACTATTTTTTAAATCTGATTTTTCTTCTGCAGCAAGAGAATTATATAAATATGTTCATATATATTGGTTTTAACATATATTTTACTGGATTGCTTGCTATGTAGAGAAGGGGGTTTTACCAGGAAGGAGGAGAAAATCTGAAACTTACTAGTTGTGTGACACTGAGCAAATGACTTCTCTGTACCTAAGTTTTCTCCTTTATAAAATAATAATAGCAGCACATACTTCCTAGGTGATTGTGAGACTCAAATAAGGCTTTGCAAACCTTAAAGCACGGTATAAATGCTTAGCTATGCTTTGGTGTCCTTTCCACGGCAACATGTCTCCGAATAAACTTTTTCTAGCTTTTCTAGTTTATTATTCCAAATTATCTGGCTGAGCCCTGTATTCTTTCTTTCTCTTCCCCTTTCTCCTTTGCTTTCTTCCTTCATTCTCTCCCTCCATTCTTTCCATCCTCTTTCCCATTTTTATTTGGTACATTGGCTGGGAGTTCAAAGATGAGAAGAAGCATATTTGACCAAAGAAATGGGTTTCTCAGGCTTCTTCCCACCCCAAATTAGTAAAAGCTTTTATTCCTGTTACTCTGTTTCTCATTGAATCAGCTAATTTTTATTAAATGTGGAAATTCTGCTCTGAGGGTGTGTTAAGTTCTGTTTTGCTTTGGTCTAGTAAAGGAGAGTATATTTAATTACCTTCACTTAACCACTGTGGAAGAGTTTAAATGAATTTTTTGCATTTTCTGTTTTTAGGAGTATATATATATACATATATAAGATATATATATATATATCTTATTGACTAACTCATTCTTTTTCTGTGTCTCTTCAATTTGTTTTGTAGATACTTGACATCTACTTTAGGAGAGACTTTTTTTTAATGTCAACATGGCAAACTTGGCCCATGTGAGCTGGGAAAAAGAGAAGCCCTAAATAAACCACTCTCTATCTTTCCCCTTATGTTGTGATGGAATCAAGTTAAGAGTTTCCCATAAAAGAATTATTTTCTTAGGCTTTGTAAATACTATTTAAGAGAAATTAAAAGTAGAGATTAACTGGTGCTCCAAAGTGTGCATAGCTATTTTTTAAACCCCTGGAGATAATTAAACCCTATGGGTCAGTATTTATTCATATTTGCCTTAAATATAAAACTGACTCTTATGTGGAAAAGAGGGGGGAAAAAAGAGTAATCTTTCTTTGACTACCACAGAGACTTCTGAAGGAAAAAAAAAAGCCTAGAATTTTGAAATAGAGTTTTATTTGTTTGAATATGTGGAAGCTAGCAAACGTATTTATTTTCAATTTTTCCTATTAAATTATGTAAGATGGGACCATTTAAATTAAATTAAATTGGGAGTCAGCTTTGTTTTCAAAGATCAATTTTTAAGTTTTTAAACTCTCGTAATTTAATCTATTCTCTTGACTTTAAAGGAGCTACCAGAATTAAAGATAAGACAGTGACAGAAAAGTATAAAGAAAAGACCTCGAATGGATACTGCATACGGAATTCATAAGATTTTAGAAACTAGTTCAGAATCTGTTTAAGAGACTTAAGAGAGCCAAGTTTAAAGTTAGACTCTTCCTTGGGAAAATTTATGTCCATGTTAACTATGTAGCTTCAATTATTTCTATTTCTTTTCTTTTTTCTGTCATCTTTAAAACCAGGCAAGGATTCCTTTTTCTTCAGTTTACATTTTTATTGTGTTTGCAAGCACAAGAGTTGGAGAAAAAATGGGTCCTGTATTTTCTCACTTTTACACAGTGATTCCATTTTAGATCTAGCCTCCATTACTATATAAATTGAACAAGCCTTAGTGTTTGAGTTTCCCCCAAACCAGTCAGTTCTGCAAAGGTAGGTATAGGAAAAGAGAAGTTTCTCTAGATACCCATAGAACAAGATGTTTTGCCATATATATAAAGCTAACTTTGGAGAAAACAAGTCACTTTGTTCTGTTTTTAAGGACAGTTATAGAGAGTAATCAAAAGGGGAAAAATTATTTCTCTTACGGCATAAAAGTTCTGCCACATATCTTATTTGAAATGAGGAACTTTTCCATAGTTTCCTTCCCAAAGGTATGACTATGATGAGTGAAAGGGACTTTGGGAGTAGATTCAGTCTATTTAGCTCAGCAGAAGGGGGAGAACTTTTAAAAACTCTTGTTCTTGTGTTCTCCCCCTTGTGTTCTCTTTAGTGTGTTTTTACCATGACAAAAATAAAAATCAGATACTACAAAGGGCAAGCAATTCTTAAAGAGGAAGTGAACCAGCATAAAAGTGGTTGTCAAGAGTCAGATTATGGATTCTGTATCAAATGGTGGGGAGGAAAAAAGGCGAGTTTCTGATAGTGGGTCTTAATTTCAGAAATGTCTTTTAGGACACAGAAAAATGGTACATCCATATGTTCATGTTCTCTCTTCTCCCACATTCCAACAAGGAAAAAGTGTGTATTGTAAGTTCTGATTTTGGCCCCAATCCTGCCACTAGATGGCTGTGTGATCTTAGACTGGATATTTGATCTGAGCTGTCGTTCACTTGTCTATAAAATGAGGGAGCTTGGATGAATGATCTATAAAATCCCTAATGGGTCTAGAATCCTATGCATATGATTAGATAGATGGTGTTTCTATTGATTTTAGTACTATCTCTTAAAGTGTGTTGTCTCACCTTTATTTTTTTCTGAGAGAAATGATACATGATATAAAGAAACATTTATGTCAATACAATTATCCTCATTTCTGTAGATCCCTGAAGACTGGCTTTAGATTAGAGAAGAGAGGAAGGCGCATAGGGCTCTCCATGCATTCACAGGGCTGTGTTTAAATTTTACTTTCTTAAGGGATAACATAGACATTTCTTTTTTTTCCTCCTCTTCTTTTTGCTGGCCAAGCAAATATCAGAGAATCTTATAGAATCACTTCTAACTCTTTATATAATTCAGACCCACTAAATCGGAGAATCCTGCCTAATATTTCATTTTAGGTAGATAAAGCAGCTAAATTTGAAATATAACTGAATATAATAGAAGGAAAAAAATTTCTCATGCCATTTGTAACCTCTTTCTCATATGAAATAAATCTTCCCAGCAGTCAGACAGGAAGCTCATTGTCCAGCCTTAGATTTCTATTTTCTCACGAAAACTTCCCAGATGATGGGGGCAGGGAAGAGAATCAGCCTGTCAATTCCTTTAGCTGGGGCATGGTGTCAGTGCACAAGATGGACAAAGGGGAAGGAGAAACTATTCTGAGGTCTTATAGCCTTATTTGAACACTTAAATTCCTCTTTAATCTTTTATTGGCTAGACACTGGCTTTCTGGTTTCAGAACTCCTTGGTGGGATGGATAACCAAGAACTCTTCCTCTTCTGCCAACTTTATTCTTATGTCTCCAACTTCTACTCAAAAGAACTATAAGAAAAGTCACTAGATAAAGCCCAAATAAATGTGAGTTGTGACTGTAGGAAGATCTGAATTGTATGGCCATGAGCATTTAAATCTTCTTAGGCCTCAATTTCTTGATCTGGGAACTAAATTAATTGCATATCCTATTAAATTCTTTTCAGGTTTAGATCCTTTAATGTTAAGTTATTCTTTTTAAGTGATTATGCATCCCTTTTAGGAGAAAAGGACTATCATGTCAAGGAGATTTAGTCTTAAATATTTCATCTCTTTCACACCCTAATCCCATAAACACTTCCTAATATAAAAAGTCTTGTCACAAGGGGGAATATATATAGGCAGGACAATCAAATACTGTGCAGAGATACAAATATTCTGTGTCTCTTCTGTGACCTGTTTTCTCTTTTTATATCTGGTAAAACAGCTTGGAAGAACTTTAAGGTAAAAATAAAAGTTTAAAAAATTCCTATCAGTAGACTAAACATTCCCAATGAAAACAAAGAATTTAGATTTCACAAGCACCAAAACCACTAAAAGAAGCAAACTGGCTAAACTAAAACTGGTTCACTGACAAAACAATGCTGAATCTCTGATTTGTGAAGATTTAAATCTGAATATCAAAATGTCTTCTACCCAATGATAAATTATTTTGCATAATAAATTATTGTACATCAGGAAGTCAATATAATTTATTATATTAATATATGTAATATATATGTTTAATATATAATTTATGATATTATGACTTGAATATGTGAAAGATTCTGTCAATGTGGAAAACTCAAGGTGTCGGGAACTCCTTTCATCAATGCCCCAAAAGCCATAACTAGATAATTCTTAGGAAGGCAGCTTATTGAGGTATCTAAAAGTTAAGTGACTTGGTAAAAGCCAGCCAGTGTGAGAGCCAGCATCTGAAGCTAGATCTTCTTGATTCAAAGTTCAACATTTCTGATTAATATGCAAGATTGTCCTTGTTGGAAGACACAATTTTCAGGTAAAGTAATACTTAAACTCTAAGAACTCCAGGTTTTAAGAAATTTCCATGTAAGAATTACAGAGTGTTCCATTCAATATATTCAGACAATTTACTTTGCTCTATTTTCAAAGGCATTAGGACCCATAATGGGCCCATTCTACACAGAACAATAATCGCCCTCCCTCAGTCAGAATGACTCATTCACTACGGTAAAAATCTAAAAATCTATCCAAAGAGCACATAAGCTAAAAATTCTCCCTCTTGAAATAACTCTGTTATTGGGAAAAAGTTAAAAAGAGGAAGCAAAAAGAGATGCTTTGGTGAAGGGAAGTAGTGGTGGAGATGAGATTGGAAAAAGAATCATTTATTACAACCTCTTGCTTTCCATTCCCCTCAAATTTGTAAGAAGTCAGTCCCTTTGCTCCTTCCTAATAGCAGAATATTCTTGCTTTTGCTGGTTGATCAATAAGCCCCCATATAACCTGTCACCCTTTCAGCTTCTGACATTTTCACACTGGTGACTCAAAAAGCCTTAAGGGAACAGAATGCCATCTGGGGATATCTTTCCCCACCCCTCTGTCATTGTTGTGGTGGGGGTGGAGGTGGAAGAAAGGCAGAAGGAAAGAAGAGTCTCATCCATCCTCCATTTTCTAATTGTAAGCACTGCCCTGAACACAACTTCTCATCCTGCAGCAACTTGGATAACCCTATACCCAGTTGCTTTGTGAGAGCCATTATTTGCTGGTTGGTACAGTTGACAGAGGGTTGGAAATCTAGTCTCTTTTCGGGGTTAATATTAACAAAGGCCTAGATATATGTTTTATCTTGGAAAACAACAATGTTGCCTTTGAGATTTGCATTTGCTGTCCCTGGGACAGTGGAAGTAGATGGGATAAGAAATCACCAATGCAAATATTTTTGGACTGTGACCAGCACTTTTTCTTGGCGGATTCTTCATAACAATTTCTTCTTCAACTTGCTATGCTACACAACTCACCAGCTCAAGTATCATCTCTTCTACAAAATCCTCCTAAATCCCTTAGCTGTTAGTGTTTAGTGCTCAAACACATGTGCTTAGCTGTATTTCTGCTGTATCCCCTCCTGTGAGAATGTAAATTCATTAAGAGCAGTATTGGTCCTGTTTTATCTCTATCCCTAGTACCTAAACAGTACCTTGCATATACTTGATGCCACAGACACAAGAGTTGCCAGTAAAATTAGGTACAAGAGGAATTTGATGTTCAGGACATCAGCATTTCTTTCATGAATGACCAAAGGGAGTGATGCAATTGATAAACATGTTGGGAAAACAAATATAAAGAATGAAACTATCTCCACTCTCAAAAATCTTACATTCTAATAGGGAGACAAGTACATATATAAGTACAGAATAAGTGAAAACTAAAACAAAGTAGTTCCAAATATGATAGTTACAGAAAGAGGATTCCCCCACTGTTAGTTAAGGGATTAGGGACAGCTTCACGAAAAAATGGGTGCTTGAGTTTCATTTTGAAGAAATTTATGATGGAGAAAAGAATTGCCTTTTAGACATGGAAGTTAGCTAGTTCAAAGGCACTAGCTAACGTCTTGAGTGAGGAAGAGGCCAGCTGGTCTGGATCATAGTGCACTTGAGGGAGAGATAAAATTTAGCTAAGTGACATAATGGATAGAACATTGAGTCAGAATCAGGAAAACTCATCTTTCTGAGATGAAATACTACCTCATACATTTACTAGATTGCCCTGTTTTCTCATGTAAAATGAACTAGAGAAAAGAAATGGCAAACTATTCTAGTATTTTTGCCAAGAAAACTCCAAATGAGGTTACAAAGAGTTGGATACAGATGAAAAACAAATGAACTTCACTGTGAAGGCTTTAAAGGCAAAACAGAAGAGTTAGTATTTTAACCTAGAGGCAATAGAGAGCCATTGTAATTTATGGCATAGAGAAGTGATATGGTTAGAGCTGTGCTTAAGGAGAATCACTTTAGTAGCTATGAGGTCGACTGATTACAAATCAAAAATATCACCTTCTGTAAGCTGCCCAGGATACTGAAAGCTATCAAAATAAGTCTATTCTGAAAATATAAAATAAATAATCATGGTGGTTGTGTTGGGCAGAGAGAAACTGAAGAACTGATCCCTGAGGCAGGGAGGGAGAAGATACTGATTAGTTTATCTCCATGGTTCTATCTTCTGGAGAAGTTGTCCAGTCTGAAATCTAAGCTATGTCAAACCCCTGAAACCCAAGCTCTGTAGGGGTCTTGAGCAGCCTCATCTTGCCATGTCCTGTCAGAAATCCCAGTCATACACGAGAAAAAATAGAAATTTTATATAGAATGCAAGTCACACTGAAAATGCTGATTGTCTTCTTTGGCAAAAATAAAATAAAATGTGAAAAACAAAAAACAAAAAAACAAAAAACAAAAAGAAATCCCAGTCATATCCCTGAGATTAATTTTTTCCTATTAAGTCTACTTATAGTTATGCTATATTCACTGCCTTCCTTTGAGTTAGTCTGCCACGACACTCTGCCTCATGGTATCTTTTCTTTTACCTCTCTTCTCCCATGCTACATGGTCTCTCTTAACCCTGCCATGTCTTGTGGTGTCTCTTCTGATCCTACTTTTCCTCCTTATAGCTAACTAACTTTTATGAAGGGTTAAGACTCTTTTAGGACTTAGCCTGCCAGCTAAGGGCATGCCCCAACTTCATGGGGTATTTCCTTTCTCCTGGTAAATGGTAAGTCCCACTGCAGAACTTGCCTTTTTTATCATTAACTATTAAAATCCCTTTCTATACTCTCCTACTCTATTTCATATTTACAATTTTTAGTATCTACTGTATTCCATCATTTTGTCTGTAACTTCTTCCCTAAATAAATCTTCCTCTTTGCCAAAGAGAAAAGCCACTGTTAATCTGCTTCCGGGGGTGGAACCAAGATGGCAGAATGAAGCTAGAAAGCTACTTGAGCTCTCCCAGTTTCCCTCAAAAACCACATGAAACCAAGCCTCTGAACAGTCTGATGGAATGAAACCAGATCAAGACTGACCTTTCTTGTAGTTTTTCCAGTTTGTCTTACTGGGGTGAAAAGAGTGTTCAGGGCAGCTCAGATAGATTTTGGGAAAGCTGGTGAGAGGGTCTTAACCATAGCAAATCAGCAAGTAAGACCCTCAGTTCTAGCTCAACAGAGAAGCAAATCACTGGGGCAGTTTCCAGTTCCAGCTCAGAAAGCAAATTCTGGGAAACCAGGCTATTTCCTGAAAAGAGCAGGCAAAGTCACTTCCTGCAAACACAAGGGACTCCTGTGCTCAAAGCCAAGGCTCAGAGCTGCACAGGAAGCCTGAGTGTGTGCCCACTTTACTCCAGGAGCAGAATTCAACTATAAAAGTAAAATAAGAGGAAATAACAAAAGAAATGGAAAGAAAATGGAGCAAAAAACAGAAAAGAATGTTGACCATAGAAAAAATGTTGACCTCTGTCAATGGTGACAGGCAGATCAAAACACAAATTCAGATGAGAACAGAATGTGCCCATAAGAAATCTCAAAGAATAATATGAATTGGGCTCAAGCCCAAAGAGGCTTCGCAGAGTGCTCATAAAAGACTTTAAAAGGCAAATAAGAGAAGGAGAAGAAAAAAATGAGGAAGAAAATGAAAGGTATGCATGAGAGAGTCAATAGCTTAGAAAAGGAGAATGGCTATTGTGAATTATTCACATGATCGAACCCCAATATTTGGTGCTTACCATCATCTGGTGTCTATATCAGTCACATCAATCATTGTATACCTTTATAATGTGTTCCCAAATGTGGATAAGTATAGTTTTTCTTTCTTTTGGTTTCTTTCTTCCATCTCTTGAAATCTGTCCCCATTACTTTATTTTTTGAAAGAAGAGTACAATACAGTACCAAATACATTTTTAACCATTTTGTGACACAAATTTTTATCTTTCTTTCTCTAAACTGGTGGTGTGAAATCAAAGAGAAATGGAAGCCATTAAACATATAAAATCCCTCTGTATCAAATACTGACTTAGAAAACCATATATTAACACTGTAATATACTGAATTTTGTTACTTTAATCTGGTTTAGGCAAGAGAGTAGAGGGCTTTATATTTGATATTTCTGTTCTGAACCCTTTCTGAGCCTTCTTTTTTCTAAGGAAACCTTGCCTAAGTTACTTGAAACTTCAAAAAACCCTCCTAAACTTATGGCGCAATCTAAGAGACTGTATTCTCCTTTTACTGTAATCTGTATCTTGCCTGCCCTTTGAATTTAAAGACTACATATATAATTTTTATTCACTAACAAGCATGTGGCCATCCCCTTCCTCTATTATATGTGTATGTATATATATCAACATCAAAACTGAGATTATCAAAGTTTAAGACTACTAAGACATCAGCAGATAGAAGGGAATCTAGGATAAAGTCCCATTTAATGTTTTCATTTGTTCTGCAGAGGCCAAAATGACTTCCTTTTATTAAGGCCTTCAGTTATTCTCAAACACAAAAGCCCTGAATCTAGTTGTTTGTTTTTTTTTTTTTTTTTTTTTTTGTTTATATTCTTTAATATAGCAATAATCTGTTGCTATTCCAGAGAAGCACAGACACATAGTATAGCATGGAAGCAGGGAAAGAATACTCTCTCTATACTGCAGAGCGCTTGCCCCAACATCCCAACCCAGACCTTTAGGAAAGAATACAAGATACAAAGTTGAATAGCTCTCACTGCAAAGAAGCATTTAAAAATAAAATCGAGTTATGTTAATATGAGTTTTATGGAAGTTAACAATACCAACAAAGCCACAAGCACTCCCTAAAAATCTTTTCACCAGAGATGGAATATACAGGAGGTGCTTTTATTGTGTTGTTGATTTGGGGAGGGAAGGAGTACTGAGGAGAAACTATCAAGTTCCTTCTCTTTTTCACCAAGTTTTAAGTCACTCAGGTAAACCAGGCTGAAAAGAATAGGGGAAAAAAAGGGAAGAAAATAAATTTCTGTAACCTTCTTTGATATTCTTTTTCAAGTTTCTTTTCATACAGGGAAGCAGATGGCCCTATCCCTCAGAGGTTTGAATCCTAGAATGCAGCTGCTACCAGGTCCCAATTCCAGCAGCTGGGGTTAAAGAAGCTCACTGCAGGAGGTAAACATCAGAAAAATAATGGCTACTATTGTGCATAAATGTATGCACACTGAGTCCCAATTTCACTGCTTTCCTAGAACTTGGGGTAAAGGGAAAGATGTTAAAAGCTTTTTTTAAGGAAATCTGTAACTAGAGTTTTAAATTAACAGAAAAGTACAATATGATGAAACACAATTTTATTTAGTTTATTTTGACTTTGGAAGATTACTGGCATAATATGTCTTTGGGGGAGCAAGTGAAGAGGGGAAGGAGGCAAATAATGGTGGCATAAATAAAAGAGCACAAAATATCTTTTGTTATTATCTGTTATCTTAAGCAATTATCTGTTGCTTCCTCCTTTTTACCTTACACTCTAATCCAATGCAGTCTAATTAAATCACAGAGTAAAAAAGAGGTTAGATTTTCATGCATGGACTATAAAAGGGGTTGACATTCATAAAACATAAAAGGCTATGCTGTGTGTATACACATAGATGAGTATAACTATATGATTACATAATTAGGTACATCAAACTATTTATGCTAAATAGAGTAAAAACCCCTACTCATTATCATTTCAAAATTGAAAGGGGAAAAGAAAATAGAAAATGAAGCATCTAATTGCAATCTTCCACAAAGCCAGCCATGCCCAGCTGGTGCCACAGTTAGATTCTTTTAATTAACAGACTGCAAAAGCAAAAAAGACTGTGTGCCTATCATCTACAAACTGGGGCCAACCAAGCATAGCAAAAGTTCGGTAGCATTTTCACAGTTAGAGATAATTTTCTCATTTCCTTAAGTGAATTTAATTGTGTTGTTTATATTAAAAATATCCTTTCTGCTCACTCAGTCACCATCTTAGTTCAGGTCTTCACCATCTCCTCTCTGGAGTACAGCACCATTATCCTTGCTTTCAGTCTTTCCCTCTCCTTACAATGCACACAAAACCCAGACTCTACCAGTTATATACTCTCTAGATACCTCAGGTTTCTTATGAAGCCTAGCTGAAAGTTTAAAATACATTCTTTAATCTGTCTACCTACACCAAACAAAGGCTTTCAAGGCAACGTGGCTTTCTAAAAGTCCAGCTGATGGCTTAAAATACTGAGTTAAGAATACTCTATGAGGGTAAACAAAGGGGACAGAGAAATGAACATAAACATGAATAATATGCAGAAAAAGTACAATGATGATGCTGGACCCAATTGGCATGAGGAAGATTGAGGTCTGAATCTTTCCTGTTATACTTATTAGCTGTATGACAATGGAAAGACAAACTATTTAACCTCTAAATCACTTTCCTCATTTGTGAAATGGGAATACTAATACGTGTAGCAATAGGTTGTTGTGATACTCAAATAAGAAAATGTGCATGAAACATAAAAATACTCTCAAAAGCATTTGTTCTCATCAATAATCTATAATCAACTAAACTAAGCTGTAACCAGTAACTAGCTAAGTTTGTCTTAGGACAAGAATATAAAATTATTATTCCTTGTTCTCAGGGTGTGTGTGAATATATATATATTTGTGTGTGTGTGTGTATAAGAAAATTTATAAGATTGATCCTTGTCCAGTTGATATCAATATAATACACATATTGGGGGCAGCTAGGTAGCGCAGTGGAGAGAGCACCAGCCCTGAATTCAGGAGGACCCCAGTTCAAATCTGGTCTCAGACACTTAACACTTCCTAGCTGTGTGACCCTGGGCAAGTCACTTAACCCCAGCCTTAAAAAAAAAAAATACATACACACATATATATATATA
Organism: Sminthopsis crassicaudata; assembly: GCF_048593235.1. Classification (NCBI taxonomy): domain Eukaryota; kingdom Metazoa; phylum Chordata; class Mammalia; order Dasyuromorphia; family Dasyuridae; genus Sminthopsis; species Sminthopsis crassicaudata. Next base: position 337,630,719 of record NC_133618.1, on the reverse strand, counting down.
AATAAATATAAATATAAATATATATATATATAAATACACATATTGAATTGGAATAAGGCAAAATCAATCAAGGAGCAAGGACCTAATGAGACTTGCTGACTTTTGTCAATTGTTTAATGATGGCAATCCAGTCTTCAATCAGCATGGGGAGGCAGCTTAAATTTTATTGAAACAACTTGCCTTTGAAAATCCTAATGCCAATTGTAAGAAAACATTAGCTTGGGGTCAAATCAAAAATGTTTTTAGTAGAAATGATTCAAAGGTGTCAGAATATTGGAACTTCTATTTTTCAAGCAGCAGTAATGGCTGCTGCATTAAATCAGGAAAATTTATGATTTAAAACATTTTCAAATTCTTGTAGATGATATAATTGTGGACAATTGGCTCATGTAAGAAAAAATTGTACTACTCAAAAAGTTGCACTTCATCAGATAAACCTTTGACTTTAAGTCCAAAATTCAGGAAGGGCAAACATTGGGCTTCTGAATATCACTCTCAGAATGATAGGGAAGGTAATTTGACTTCTGAAAACTATTCAATAGGAGCTTCACTTTCCCTTATTTCCCCCCTCAAGCAGTGCCTGCAAACAGTACCTTAAATCCAACTTAGTGACAGTAAAGATTTAATGCAAGTTACCCCTGGAAGTGCTGCTTGTCCCTTTCTTTGACACACCAAATTACTGACAATATGGGAATATGTTCTCTCCCCACTGGAGACCCACTTAGGTACTTTTCCTTCTGGTATGCTAGGTCTCATTTTAGGATGCAGTTCACAGGTGTTTAGGATGCAGTTCACTAGGGTTTAAGGTTATGCCTGGAGTAGCAGATTCTGGTTTTTTTGGAAAATATGTATTCTTTGCTATGCCACTACTTGCCACACAGTTATTAATAATACCTTACAAAAAAATTAGGAAAAGCATAAAATTAAGTTAAATTTTTTAAAAGTGGTGAAGATTATGGAGGTACAGTGTTAGGATTACTAAGTGAGAACTCAGGTTGTCTGGACAGTGACAAGGTGAGAATTCACTTAGTAATAATTAGTCACTAATAAGGACAGTACAGGAAAAGAGGCATTCTGGATGCAACCTATTGCAGATTCTAGACCACTTTTAAAATAGAAATTTAAAGGAATAATTTAGTTAATTCTAAAGGGTTATCAAAAATTGTTGAGGCATACTAATTGGATTAAGCTATATTTGAATTTGGGAATACATAAGTTGACAAAAGTATTCAAAATTTTAAGAGGATATTCTAACCTTAATTCAAAAAGAAGTCCGAGGATCAGCTGCAAGCAGTATTTACAGATGCTATTACTAAACAATTAGCTTCTTATATTATATATATATATCCCACTTACTACTAAATATATTTCTAACAACCTTTTTGGCTATACACAGCAGAATGAGTTATATGCAGTTATTACTGCACTGTATACTGCTCAAGAACCTCTTAATATTTTTTCAGATAGCAAACATGCTGTTTATGTGGTTAACACATAACAACACAGAAAAAGCTCCAGCCTGGACATCCTGCTGGTTAAATGAGATTCCTTTGACATTAATTATTTCTATTGTTTAAAAGAATGATTTGTGTTTGCATGATGTTAATAACTGAATAGTCTTTATTTTTCAAGTTTATGACCTTTGACAAAGCTGGAACACTTCTTCCATGTGATTTTTGTCTGTGTCTGTGTCATATTTATTCGGAGAGCTAGATTTTGTTACCTGAAAAGATTTCTTAACATCTTCAATTCCCATTTAAAAAAAAAGGAAATAGACTAATTTTTTCCTGTGGATCCCAGTTCTGGCCAAACTTAGGGCTGCAGAAAATAAGTTAGCTAATCAAAATTATAAAGCTTCAAAAATGACAGCAGATTCTCAAGGTTTTGAAAAAAATTGATTAAGGAATTTGGCAAATAGTCAAAACAACTAGGAAAATAACAACTTTTTGTTAACCCCTTTTTGACTTCCATCTTGTCTGAAGTATCCTTCTCTGCTCTACTCCCTAGAGTTCTGAATGTATATGAATTCCTAAGATCATTAAATGTAGTCCAAATCTCTCTGATAACTTCTCTCATCTCAGATCGGATTATGAAAAGAGAATATTAAAGTACTGTAGAGGAAGCAACAACAGCTGTGGGACCCCACATAACCTTGCCCAAACATCTCCCCAATTTAGCTTGGGGAAATGGGGAAAAGAGTGGAGGTCAGGTTCCATGGCCAGCATTCCCTGAGTGCTGGCACCTGAAGCTGACATCAAAGGGAAATCCTGGCACCAGTTACTCCAGTCTTCATCAAATTCTGTCCAGCAACTGCTTGGGAAGAATCTAGATGCCCCTGGCAGCACCCCAGTAGGGCAGTGTGAGGTAAGAATGCCACTCTACCTCTGTTTTTTTGGTAAACTCACCATGCTCTTTTTCAGTTACAGAAATGTATTAGCTATATAATTTATGACAAATTATTTTATCTCTGCCCAGTTTTCTGATTTGTAAAGATAACTAATAATGATTGTTGTTGTGAAGGTCACATGATTGCAAAAGTGTTTAGCATAAAACAAATGCTATATGAATGCTGCTTTATTGGATAAAATTGCTTTATATTTTATAAGTTCACATAAGTTTTTAGATGTGAATAACATATAATGCCAATGTTGAGGTAAATAATTTTGGGATGTGTGTAAATTAAATTAAGTAAATTCAACTAAATTAAGTCCTTACATGAAGGAAAATACTGCATAGAATCTTTTTCTCTTTCTTCTTTCTTCCTTCCTTCCCTGACTGAAGGAAGGGGTAAGAGAGAGAGAAGAAGAAAATATACATAATCTAAAAGTGTTAACTATGCTCTTTGGAGCTATTGTCATTATGTTAAGCCTAAATCTAATAATTACTGTATATAGAACAAGGAGGAGGAGTGAAAGCCTTACCAGTTCGACTTCAAGTATGAAGGTATCAAACAACAGCCCATAAAAACACTAAGAAGGGTTAGGGTGGGCAATAACAAGCTCAGCCTTTTCCCTGGGGCTTCTGTCAGCTCCCCTTAATTTGTAAACTTGGCAGGTTTCCTGAAACCTTCAGAATAAGCCAGGTTATCAGCCTGTTTAGGAGATATAGTAATACATATAACAAGAAAGTATCTACTAAAAATCTATAAGCTCACATACTGACTAATCCTTTGCACCAGGATGAGTTTAAACATATAAAACAAAGTTAAATAATCTCCTATGTGTCTAAGTTTGGGTAAACTTTTAAAAATTTATCTACTCCTAAGCTGTGATTAGTAGAATTTGCTATTACAGATAAAATCTCTTGGGTCTGTAACTGAAATAAGGGTTGAACAATTTGAGGCATTGGCTCACTGTTTCCCTTAAAACAATTTTTGAAAGACATACTCAGGATAAATTTAGAATAATCTTGATGTAGAATGCAAGTGACAGAAATAAGTCATCACAACTATGTTATTTACATATGACAAATGTTTGCTATTGATAATTTTTGTTATTTGCAACTCTGTTTTCACAAATGCCTTTGTCATTGATAATTTCTGTTATTGATGACCCTGTTACAATAGATATCTTGTTTATTGCTACTTAAGGTGAATTGAAATGTCAAAGTATGTTCTATGCATTAACCCTGAAAGCTATACAGCGTCATCTGGAGGTAACTGTTGTTAATGACACTAGTTTAAAGTGTATATAAATCCTGGAGCTCAAATGAATAGAGAGTGCAAAGCATATCTTCTGCCTGGCCTTGGTTATTCATTCACACTCTCTGTATTCACTGGACCTGGACTCCAACAGTGGGGGGGTTGACTTTGGCAAAGAAAAGGGGCTACCTCTTCTTGTGACACTGGGGTGAAGGAAGAGATGGTGGCAGATGGCATGTGGGCAAAGGGAAATGAGAAAAGAGAGCACTTAGTTTCACTTTTTTCAGTGAAATATCTGGCAAGGTTCTTAGCTGAGTAGAGAGTGGGAAGATGTGACAAGTTAGATGAGGAATATAAAGGTTTGTAAAAATCACTGTGGTGAGTAGGATGGCAAATTTATTAGGGAAATATAAATGGGATGTCTTGTCATAATGAGGACTCAGTTGATATTATATAACATAAATTTGTAGAGGACCTATTCAGCACAAGTTTGTAATTTTCTTAAAAAAAAAAAATTGGATAACAAAATTCCAACATTGCTCTGCTTGTTTGTCTCCTGAATTTCCTTCTGCTCCCTTTTTGTTTATTTTATTTAATGATTCACTGACCTTCTCTTCTTTTCTTTTTTGGTATTGCCATCACCATTATCTCATTACCTCCTCAACTCTAGCCTCTGAATAAATAAAAGTAAAAGCCCTTCCTTCATGCAAACTAAATTTACACATTAGTTGCACCATACACATCTCATTCTGCATCTCTAGTGCATCATTTCTCTGCCAAAAGGTAGTTTAATTTAGTCATTTCTTACTGTTTTTGACTCCATTTAAGCTTTTCTTGGTAAAGATAATAGAGTAGTTTAGCATTTCCTTTTCCAGATCATTTTATAAATGAAGAGACTAAAGTAAACAAGATTAAGTGACTTGGTCAGTATCTCACAGCCAGTAGATAGATGTCTGAGACAGAATTTGAACTCTGGAAAAGGAGTCTTCCTTGTTGAGACCATGGATCTCTTAGAATCAGCCAGAGTCAGGATAATTAAAAGTCTTTATTCTTGGTCTTTTGCTGTCGTGGTCAAGGGATTAGATCTAGCAGTCTCAACACCTCCTTCCCTCTCTCTCCACCGCCAGGAGAATGGATCAATTTCCTCCTCCTACTCCACCCACTGATCTCACTTCCCCTTCTTTGTCCACACCCACCAATTGAGCCAGCACAGAATAGTTGGGGAGGGTCATCCTCCAAACATATGGCAATAGAGAATTGTCCAATTGGTGTTTAGCCTCATGTGCTAGATTACCTTGCATCAGCTCAGTTCTAGCCCTCTACACTTCCTGACTTGGGGCCCAAGCCCAGACTCTATCCACTGTTTCGAAACCTAGCTACTCCCAAGAGGTGGTAAATATGATTATCAGTTTCCTGGACTTGTGACTAATTACCACAATTATCACATTTCTTAAGTCGTTCACAGCTGCTTTTCTTTACAGTCATATTCACTGTATAAATAATTGCCCTAGCTATGCTTGTTTCAAGTGCTCCCAGATTTCTCTGTTTCCTTTTACCATTTATCAGATTTTTTTTTTACCATTTACCAGATAAATTTTACCATTTATCTGTTTTCATTACATTCATATACTGTAATTTATTTAATCTTTCCCCTAATTGATGAACTGTATTCAGTTCCATATTACAACACAAAGTGCTACTATAACAATTTTTGTATCCTATTGAGATCTTTTCTCTTTCTCTTTTTCTTTGATTTCTTTAGGGTAGGAAAGTCAATAGCAGTATTCCTGAGTCAAAAGATATGCTCAGTTTAGTGGCCTTCCTGAGTACAGTTGCAAATTCATTCTCCGAATTGTTGAATCAAATTCACAGCTTTCTGCATAGGCCCCTGGCACTGGTACTCAGATTTGTTGATCTAGCCCTGTCTTTTGCTCTCAGGGGTATATAGTTAGAATCTGTCTCTCTTCTAAATGGCCTGTGAGGGCTAGTTCTGTACTCTGCTTCTCTTCTGACAAGTCAGAGATGGGATCTAGTTTCTGGCACCTGTGGCAGAAGCAATATCCTAAAGTCTCATAGCAAGAGTACCTTTTCCTTTAAAAAAAAAAAAAAAAAAACACTGAACTATTTATAAATTTCAACTGGAGCAGGAGACTAAGACTCAGTCTACTGACAGAACTTGGTTATTTGAATTAAAATAGCCATATGAATTCCAACTGGGCCTGATCAACCGGGCAACAAAAGCAGGTGAGCAGTACTCAGCTGAATCAGTGCAATATCCTTGTTGAATATCCTTGTTAAATATTCTTTTACTATGGCTAAGTCAATCTCTTTTGGCCCTATGTCATATCTTTAAATGTTTTATTTTGTCCAACACTAAATCCCAACTTAGGGGATCAACTACCTTCATGGTAGTTTACATCTCCTCTGTTCAGAGTTCTAGCTGGCTTAGATTATTTTTAGAAGCTCATACTGGCTTTCCTAAACACTTCCTTCTGCTTTCATATATACCAGAATTCATCTCCTAGTACAACCCTCCTAAAACTTTCTACTGTCTTTTTCTGCAGTTCTATGACCTTTTACATCACCATCTTCAAAGGAAAATCTGCATTTGCATTTAAGAAATACAACCTGTCACTTAAATGCTATTCTTAATCCAAGAAAAAATATAGGAAACTAATTAAAGTGAATATGGAATATACATTCTCATAATCCCAAGAAAATGATTTTTAACTCTTTAATGCCCTATCAAAGAAAAGCAAAATAAGAACTTAGAATTGGAAGCTCAAGTTCACATATGGTCCCCAACTCTTACTTCTTAAATCAATAAACTTCTCTGGACCTTAGATTCCTCATGTGTAAAATGAAAAAAAATATCTTTATTATTTCCACAGGATTGTTTTTACAAAACTTTTTAAAATTTAAATCAGTAGAAAAAAAAGTTATTGACATTACTGTTATTCTTTTACTCAAGAAATTTCCATTGCCTCATATAGTATTAGAACGTAACTCTAAAATTCTATGCAAGACTGATTGCATTTAGAAACAGGCCCCACATAAAGGTTATTTTGTTAAGTGTTACACAGATGAGGCAAGTTCAATAGGAATCAACTGATAATATCAGTAAGGACAGCACAGACAATTTATCTAATAGAAATCAGGAATGGAACACCTGGAGTACCACAATGCACTGTCAGTCACTGTTTTCAACGGAAGGGGAAAGTGCCAACACCTTGAGTACTAACCTGAAATGAAAGCAGTTTATTTCAGTGCACATATTTGCACATGAAAGGATATGAATGATTCCTCTCTTCTTTCTTAGGTCCTAAACCAGTCCCAACATGTAAGAGAGTACAATGATGACAGAAGAAAAAGAACTCTTTCTTTGTTTTTCCCTTCTAATGGCCTTCTAAGCCAGTTTGGGAGATTTTATTTTTCATCCACTCTGTAGGCAGCACATGCTAGATAAGACTGATTCAATGACCCTCTGCTCAGCAGAGAGTGGGATGGAAACCATCAGGGATACTCCCTCAAAAAAAAAGCTGTTTTCTACACTGGGCTGAATAAAAGATCCTTCTGGAACTTTTCAGCCAGGAAATCAGGGAATAAAGAATAATTGCCTATAAGTTTAGCCAAAGTACATGCTAGCTAACATGAAAAACTCAAAGAGAAGGACCATTCCTTTAGACCTTGATGAAATGAGAACAAATGATCATAGCACACTGGAGGTGGGTACTTTTGCCTGGTTCTCAAAGGAAAAGCATGTAGAACCTCAAACTGTTTGATTAAAGAACAAAAAAGCACCAGTTTTTCCCAGTGACACAATTTTATTAAAAAGTTGACTTTCCAAAATTACACTTGTTCACTGAAGAGGAATGCTAGGTGTGTACTAAACTTTTTGCTTAGTTCATCTCATTTTTTAGTTGAGTCATTTTGAACCTATTCAAATATTTTTCTTTAAAGAAAGGGAACTTCAGAGGATCATAGATTTAGAACTAGAGGAGATAAGAGTGATCATCTAATTTATCTTCCTCATTTTACAAGGAGGAAACTCAGTTTAGGGAGGTTAACTAATTTGCCCAACGTTACAGAAACAACGATCCAGAATTCAAACCCAGGTCCTCTGACTTCAAATTCAATTGTACATGAGAATGCAGAAATCATTTTGTTAAGAGTGGAAAATCAAAATTATTGTTTTCAACCCAAATAGGCTTTACAGGAGGAAGGTGATTCACTTAATGATGGGCAGTGAAAGTGAGATGCTAGAGGAAATATCACTCTATGCCATTCATTATATATAATGTTGTTTGATGTATATATCCTTAGATTAGTCTTATCTTCCCTATGAATAATCTATTAGTTCCTGGGGGGTAGAGAGGGTCCCTATCTTCTATTTTTTTTTTTTTTCTTTAATTCCCATGAGGCAAGAAGGCATGTACAAAATTGGATTTGAAGTCAGAGGATCTCGATTCTGATTCTAAATCTTTTAGTTACTATCTGTGAATTGGGGCAAGTTATGTAAAATTTGGACTTTAGTTTCTTTATCTCTAAAAGGAGAGTAGGAGAGGAGGAGTTGGTCTCAATTTCAGTTTCAGCTCTAAATGAGAGTTTTTGGTTTTTTTTTTTTTAAGAGAAAGAAAAACCATGTCAGGCCTCTACCTAAACTCAAGTCTAGATTTTTCTGATTCCTTTAAGAAATTCTTGTTTCCAGGCCGATTTCAGAGAGGCCTGGAGAGACTTGCATGAACTGATATTAACTGAAATGAGCAGAACCAGGTGATCACTGTGCATGGCAATAGCAAGATTATAGGATGATCAATGAGATGATTCAGACCAGTTCCAATGGTCCTGTGATCAAAAGAGCCACTATACCCAAAGAGAAGATTATAGGATCTGAGTGTGAATCACAACATAGCATTCTCACTCTCTTTTTTGTTGTTTGATTACATTTTATTTTCTTCATCATTTTCTTTTTTGGTTTAATTTGATTTTTCTTGTATAGCAAGATAATTGTATAATTATGTATGCATATTAGATTTAACATATATTTCTACTATGTTTAATATATATTGGACTACTTGCCATCTAGGGGAGGGAGGGAAAAACTGGAACACAAGGTTTTGCAAGGGCTAATGTTGCAGAATTATCTATTCATATGTTTTGAAAAATAAAAAGCTTTAATAAAAAAAGAAAGAAAATAAAGAGTAAGCCTTGAAGTCATGAAGAATTGGGTTCAACTACATAAAATTGATTACCATCTTTAGGGGAAAGATTAGGAGAGAGAAAATTTCAGAATTTTATATTAAAATAATGTTAAAAATTGTCTTTACATGTGCTTGGGGGAAAAAAGATAAATTAGATTTAAAAAGAAAGAAAGAAAAAAATTCTTGTTTCCAATATCCCATTTATGATATATGCCTGCCACCTTTTATCTGGGAATAGAGCAGAATATCTGCCTCTGCCTGCCTGCCTCCCTCCCTCCCTCCCTCCCTCCCTCCTTCTCTTTCTCTCCCTCCCCCCCCTCTCCCTCACCTCTCTCCCTCACACCTCCCTCTCTCTCTCTCTCTCTCTCTCTCACATACACACACACACACACACACACACACACACACACACACACACACACCCCCCCAGTAGACAACAGATTTCACAATTTCCTCTTCAGAGTCTAAAACCTGTCAGAGGAACAATGTTTAGCAATGTTCTTTGTAAATTTTCGAGAAATAACAAAGCTACTTCCCAAAAGAGAAGGAAAAAAAAATTCCCCAAATAAAATAAGGTCTTCTGGAAAACAAACAGAAGATCAGCTTTTCCTGCCAGGACACGATAGAAAGTATTTAATGTGTTCATGCTTTTTCAGTTCTGGCAAGGAACCCAGTTTGTAAGAAACAGGGTAGCCAAAAAAAAAAAAAAGGCAGAGATTTAAGAGGCAGCAGCAGTGTCTCCACTGCCACCCTTTACAGGACCACTGGAACAGCAGTCAGTTTGAGACCTTGTTTCACTTTCTGTCCTATCTGTCTCAAGAATGATAATCTCAGTTTACAAAATAAAACATCTGAAGAGAAGACCTGGACTTAGACCCTACAGTTACTAAAGAGCCTGCAAAAGTTACATCTTTTTGTTTTTTATTTTTGGGAGCTTAAATCTTAATTACTTTTTTGTATTTATTCTGCTACACATTTGTATGATTTGGGATAAGTCCTTTTATCTTTTGACCTCAGTTTCCTGATCTGCAAATGAAAGTAATATAGTAATAATAATAATAACTAGATTTATATAGATAAACCTAAGGTTTCCAGTTCTAAACTTGTGTCTGCTAGGATCATATCAGTCTCCACTTAACATGAAGTCACAAGAGGCTTGGACAGACATAGGAGATACCAGAATATCAAGCAAAAAAGTGAATATGTAGACAAATGTTTTGTCATTAATTACCTGTGTGTCTGGATAAGTAATATTAAAGCTGGATATTTTGATGTCTTAGTTCCTCTATGATAGGATATTCTGATAAATTAACAAAATGTCTCTAATTGCTGCAATTTAATATCAGAGACACTTGTAAATGCTACATATTAAGACATCAATGATTCAGAGAAGCTTCATAAGGTCAAAGATTCTGCTTGGTTGTGAAATAATAGCAAAAGCTCTTGAATTTTGTCAGAGGTTCAAATCCTAATTGTGCTACTCATTAAGCTTTGGAATGACTGATAAAAATGAGGGGGCTTGGACTAGATAGAGAATATATATCCAGTATTAAGGACTATGAATCCATGAAATTCTTCTTCAAAAACTACACCCACCAGTCACCATTACCCAGGCCATTTATTCCAGACTCTCAAGTACACAAATCCTTCTCTACTTTACCTATTTGGATGGAAGAGCTTTAAACATAGAGCTCTTCTCAAAATAAAAAAAAAAAAAAAGTTCATTTGCCCAATTTTCATCTATGTTCCATTTCCAGATTTCATGAGTTTTGGGGGAAATGGGAAAAAGAGGAAAAGTTGGTACTCGAAGCAGGGGGGGGGAGGGGGGGAACAGTATAACTGGAAAGGATTATATAGGGGCCAAAGCAGAAAGTTGTAAGACTTCTTAATATTTCTCCTCTTTCACTTGGGCCTTTCTTTTTAGATGACAGGGCTAAAACTTCCATTCCATTCCTGCAACAATGCTTTACTAGAACAAAGATCCTAAACCAAGAACCAATGTTGTTTTCTGATAAAGATAACAGCTACTGGGTGAAGCAAGCCCAATCTTTTAATAGACTCTGTTGTTAGGGAAGGAGCCCATGAGAAAAGGGAAGAAATGCAATTCTTTCTCTTTTACAAAGTTAACATGTGAACAACTAACAAAAATTAAGCTTGTTTTTTTTTTTTTTTTTAATATCTTTGCTTTAATTAAAGAAATAATAGGATGGAGTCATAAGTTGTAAAATGAGCTCTAAATGAGTTATTTACTTTTGTTATTGTTACTATTGTTATTTTTAAAAATTATTTTTAAGTTGTTCTGAATCTGTCAAACAATAAACATGAATATTTTCATGTACAAAGAACATGAAAATAAGGACTACCAAGAAAATCTGTTTTTCAAGAGGCAGGAAGCATAATTCAGCAATCTAGCGTTGTGATTGGTCCTTGCATTGATCATACAAAATTCTTAAATCTTTCAAAGTTATATTCATGCTACAACTTGTTCTGGTTCTGCCCATTTTACTTTGGTTTAATGGTTCCAGGTTTCTCTGAAACTAATCCTTTTTGCTATTTTTAATTGTGCACTAATATTACATTAATTTGGTCAATGATTCTTCAATTTATAGGCAACCTCTCTTTACTAACAATTAAAAAAAACTACTATGAATACTTCTGCATATAGGGATACCCTCTCCTTTGCTATGATCTTTTTGGGGTTTGTGCCTAGTAGCAGATTAGCAATTATTTTCACTAATCTGATGGATAGGTATGAGGCAAAAATCACAAAGGCTTTAAAAATTTTTTTTAAAAATATTTTTCATTACTCTTATTATTAGTAATGTAAAGTATTATTTCATATGGTTGTACATAGTTTTTGAGAACTGTTTCTGAGACTGAGCAGAGGTCAAGAAGGCTATTATATTTGGCAATGAAAAGAAGCATATCTGTTACATTGTATCTTTTGGTAGAAAGCAGGGGTTGTTAACTGGGATCTGAGGACTCTTTTTTATAATGTTTTGATAACTATTTCAATAAAACTGACCTCCTTTATAATCTTATGCATATTATTAAAATAAAACACATTAAATAAAATACATGCATTTAAAAAGATTACAATGTGAAGAATCCATATGTTTCACCAGACGGCCAAAAGTCTATGACACAAAAAAAGTTAAATACCCTTAAGTTAGAAGTCCAGAATCTGAAAAATTCTTAGATATAATCAATATATTGATTTGCTTTGCTTAACTACACATTAGAAGAATCAGCTTCTTCTTGGCCATAGGCAGTGATAATTAAAAAAAAAAAAAAAAAAGGTTAAATAAGGCATTTTAAAAGTTAAAAAATAAAAAATAAGACAGTAAAAATGCATTTGAATCTTTCTCAATTGGAACACCTTGGGATGCATCTCTAAGAAGCCACCTTTACCAAATGAGAGGAACTAAGCATGAATTAACAGAAACCTGAGAAATCCTCATAAAAGCTAACTACTTAGATGTTAAGGAAAATAGGGCAAGGGTTTCTACTTGCTTAGTGGGTGATAGTTCTATCCAAGCCAGAAGTTCTTAAACCTGCCAACACAAACACAGGCAGCTTCAGACCATGAAGTAGAGGCTCAAAACAGGATGTCAAATTTGGTTTAATGAACAACTCCCCCAGAACAGTGAAGCCATTCTGTACAACCTAGACACAACTCCAGAGGGGAGGGAAGGGGGAATGGGAGGGTTTCTGGATAATCCCCTTTTTGAAATGCTAATGTCATTACTACCACATAGCCAAAAGACAAGTGGCAGAGTCCAGTTGACAGAAGCTCAGGCAGTGTGCCCTTACACAGATGGCTTAAATAGCATCTTTTGTCACTTCTCTATCTTTCTCCTCCCCCAACTAAGTCTGATATACCTCTAATCACAGGATTCACAGCAGCTGGTTGGCAATTCCCTCAAAGAGCTGATGGCACTGAGAAAGCTGCTTCAACATTTGAAAGTCCATGTGAAGGGAAAAAAACTGTACTCTGTGATATCAGATTATATCTTAAGGATCAGTGATTCCTTTGGTGTAGATCTCCTCCCCTCTGCTGAATGGGATAAAGATAGAGGAAGAGGAATTATGAGCCTGAGATTCACCTCTTGGTGAGCCTCTCTGAACTTAATTAGCTTTGACATAGCTAACTTAGTTGGTTATCTAGGCTGGTTATTGGATGACTGAAAAGGAATACACACTCGGATTGTTAATACTGGTCAGAGGAGACATAGCTTTATTAATATTATTATTTATATTTTTGCAGAAGCAATTGGAGTTAAGTGACTTGCCAGGATCACACAGCTGGGAAGTGTTAAGTGTCTGAGACCAGATTTGAACTCGGATCCTCCTGACTTCAGGGCTGGTGCTCTATCCACTGCCACCTAGCTGCCCCAAGGCATAGCTTTTAAGAAGCTGTATGAAATAACAGACAAGAATTTTAGGGATAAGCCTTGGCATATATGGCATTTAAAATCCTGAGTTTCCTGAAAAAACAAATTGGTAAGCATGCTGAGTATACAATATCAAGGGTGAAGAACTAATAATCATAGCAATAATAATAGCATTACATAGTGCTTTAAGGTTTTCAAAAATGCTTGATAAAATATTTTATTTGTTACCCACAACCACCCTGAGAGACAGGTGCATTAATTATTTCCATTTTATAGATGAAAAAAATGGAGGCAGAGATTAAGTGACTTGCTCAGGGTCACATAGCTAGAGAGTACATGTAGTAGAATTTGAACTTGGTCTTTTTAATATCAGCTCCAATGCTCTGTCTGAAGAAGGGACCCTGAAACTCTCTAAAACTCCTTGAAGGAGAGATTTTCCTAGGACCCTGCATGTGTAGGACCCCTCCCGAGGGAAATAAGATAAACAGTTTCATTCTGTTATCTAGGTGGGGTTGGTTCAGTCTTAAATTGAAGAATTCCAATCCTATTCAATTCTTTTTTCCCCCCCTGAGGCTGGGGTTAAGTGACTTGCCCAGGGTCACACAGCTAGGAAGTGTTAAGTGTCTGAGACCAGATTTGAACTCGGGTCCTCCTGAATTCAAGGCTGGTGCTCTATCCACTGTGCCACCTACCTGCCCCCAACCCTATTCAATTCTAAAATTTTCTCAATTCCAGCTCAAACTGAAATCCAGCTTGTGGATATGAAAAGCCAATTGGGACTCCACCCACGGGCCCTTGGAGTACTCTCTTGGCAGAGGTTCCAATCATGCCAGCCTTACACCTGGCATGCCAAGGGATCTCTGCTCATTGGAACACTGTTTCTGGTGCACTCTTATGAGTACCTTCACCTTTTACTAGTAGATTTTAATTTCATTTAGGTACCCCAAATCTAGACCTCATCATTTGGTTCCCCGACCAAATCCCCAAAACCTAGACATAATTTGGCGACCAAACAGAACCTCAACCTTTTCAGGGCACTCAGAGCCAATCTAGGTTTTGAGCTGTTCATGCAGTATTCTCCCAGGAAGAATATCTGCAGTCCTTCTTTCTTCTGACCCTATCTCTTAAGGTAGTGGGCACCCAGACTGGGTCTGGGCTGTGGGCAGTATTTTCACAAGTAGAGTATTTGCATTTCAGGCAAAAGAGGCCTCTTTTTGTCACACTCTATTTTTAGAGATAGGACCAGGAAATCCGGAACTTTGGACAAGGTAAAAAAGTTTTTTCTTTCCCTATCCTGCAGTGGACACCCAAGCCACTTGGGTCAGGCTTGGGTCATTGTTAGAGCTCTACGCTCATGCACAATTCTTTACAAATTGCTGTGGAGAGACAAAAGGCCTCCTTTTGTCTCTCTATCTCTAGAGATACGAGTGAAGCTGCAAAAATTTGGGAAAACTAAAAGTTTTAACCTGTCTGTAAAGTCCGGGCTAGCTCCCTGAAGGGCTCAGAATCAGCCAGAGTCAGGATAAGCAAAAGTCCTTGCCCTACATTGAGCGCCAAAATGTAACATTTTGTTTCTCTAAGTTATAATCCTTCTGCCTTGGCTTTAGTTCCTGTCGTAATGTCTCCAGCCCACTTCAGTCTCTAGCTCTCTCCGAATCCAAAGCCTCCAGCCAGCACCAAGGTAGAAGTGGGAATGAAATCTTGACTCTGCCTCCAAGAGTGTGGGATTGTGGGTTTCCCAGAATTGTTAAGTACCAGACAACCAATTTAGCACCTAGTAATAATCCTAACACCTGTCCACAATCTAGACACATCTGTCTCTAAAATCCTTCCTCGAGCAGATGCTTGACTTGAGGAAACTCCAAATCCTTCCAGAGACAAAGGCCCTTCTTTTGTATCTCAAGGAATTTCTAATCCTTTTTTTTTTTTTTTTTTTTTTTTTTGGTCTCACTAGAAAACCCTGCACTCAGGCAGCAACTCCGAGACACAAGAGGAAGTGTCTCTTTAACACTTTCCCCCCAGACCAGGAGACACATGACTGTTCTGGGGACCCCCCCCCTCTAGGGGCCCAGGCCAGCACTCTCTTTGATCTGTTCTGGGGAGATAACCAGAGAAACTTAAGAGGAGCTGTGTTTGGAGCTTTCTCCTTCTCCACTTATAAATACAATGGAGTCTGTAATGGTCAGGCTGTAGCCACGAGGAAGACAGGTCACTGAATTGGGGTGAGCTTGGAGATATGTCTCTACCCACAGCTGCTACTCCCTGGACAAGGTTGAGAAGTCTCTCCTTTCAGATCTTGCTCTCCCAGCAAGATTTGAGGGCTTAGATGAGCTACCCCGTCCTCAAATTCCAGTGTGAAATCACAAGAGAAGCACTCGCCATTCGGGATGCACTGGATAAGATGGCATCTCTTTCTCCCCCATCCTTGCTCAGGCCATTCCTCCCTCTCCCCCAGGGAGTGGGGATCACAGAACTTAAGGCCTTTTTAAGACCTCTCCCATATGGCCTGGCAACCTGCCATTTAAATTCTCCTATCCTGTCCCCTTCTTGGGGTATTATACAGTGGGGAGATTGGGGACTCAATCTTAATCTCAGATTTCTGGAAAAGTTTTCACCAACTTTTAAAACAGAACTTTGCCATTCCTCACCTGCTCGTGGAGAGCTAACCTAGTTAAACCAGGCTATGTCTATCTGTCTCTGTCTCTCTCTCTCACTTTCCTACCTAACTTTACAGGTGGGAACTTTGCTCCTAATTTTCTCAAGTCCCAAGACCTTTTGCTGTTAGCACACTCTGTCCTATTTTTCTATACTGGCATTCTATGCCCCTCCATACAATTAAAGGTTTCTTTTCTAAGCTCCAACCCTGGCCAGGTTGCAGCTTCAAGAAAGACCTTTGGAATGATAGCTGGGGAATTAAATTCCAAATCAAGGCAAATTAAAAATCTTTCTTTTCTGTTCTCATTCTCTGACTGCAACAGGAAATGAAGTAGAAGGAAAGATAGAACCTATTTTCAAAACTCCTTAACTTCAATTTGGTGAACGCTTTTAAGAAAAGAGATCTGTCTTTCCTGTTGTCTTCAGTCTATAGTGGGGGACAGTTCAAATTCCCTAGGGGATCACTGGTGGAACTGTTCCCGAGAGTCTTGACCTCATCATGGGTCATCAGTGGTGGTCCTCCCACGAAACAAAGCTCAGGTTTGGATTTGTCAGGCACTGGGGATGTCTGGGGAGACAAATTCCTGCAGGTCAACAAAGTTTCTTTGTCTCACCTTCCTAAAGTCTAGAAAGGTTGCGATAGAAAAGGAAAAGTTTTTGGGCTTGTGGCAAAGGTGGGTCAGCTTCCCTCCTCCATGCCTAGAGATTCTCCTTTAAGCTGTCTCTCTCTTTTTTTTTTTTAATTTTTTTTTTAATAATATTATCCCTTGTATTCAGTTTTCCAAATTATCACCCCCCTCCTTCCACTCCCTCCCCCCAATGACAGGCAATCCGATACATTTTACATGTGTTACAATATAACCTAGATACAATACATGTGTGTAAATACCATTTTCTTGTTGCACAATAAGCATTAGATTCCGAAGGTACAAGTAACCTGGGCAGACAGACAGTAGTGCTAACAATTTACATTCACTTTCCAGTGTTCCTTCTCTGGGTGTAGCTACCTCTGTCCATCATTGATCAACTGGAAGTGAGTTGGATCTTCTTTATGTTGAAGATTTCTACTTCCATCAGAATACATCCCCATACAGTATTGTAGTTGAAGTGTATAGTGATCTTCTGGTTCTGCTCATTTCACTCAGCATCAGTTGATGTAAGTCTCTCCAAGCCTCTCTGTATTCCTCCTGCTGGTCATTTCTTACAGAGCAATAATATTCCATAACCTTCCTATACCATAATTTACCCAACCATTCTCCAACTGATGGACATCCATTCATCTTCCAGTTTCTAGCTACAACAAAAAGAGCTGCCACAAACATTTTGGCACATACAGGTCCCTTTCCCCTCCTCAGTATTTCTTTGGGATATAATCCCAATAGCAGCAATGCTGGGTCAAAGGGTATGTACAGTTTGATAACTTTTTGGGCATAGTTTCAAATTGCTCTCCAGAATGGCTGGATTCTTTCACAACTCCACCAGCAATGTATTAAGTGTCCCAGTTTTCCCACATCCCCTCCAACATTCATCATTATTTGTTCCTGTCATCTTAGCCAATCTGACAGGTGTGTAGTGGTATCTCAGAGTTGTCTTAATTTGCATTTCTCTGATCAGTAGTGATTTGGAACACTCATATGAGTGGATATAGTTTCAATTTCATCATCTGAAAATTGTCTGTTCATATCCTTTGACCATTTATCAATTGGAGAATGGTTTAGTTTCTTATAAATTAGGGTCAGTTCTCTATATATTTTGGAAATGAGACCTTTGTCAGAATCTTTAACTTTAAAAATATTTTCCCAATTTGTTACTTCCCTTCTAATCTTGTTTGCATTAGTATTGTTTGTACAGAAACTTTTTAGTTTGATGTAATCAAAATCTTCTATTTTGTAATCAATAATGATCTCTAGTTCTCCTCTGGTCATAAATTCCTTCCTCCTCTACAGGTCTGAGAGGTAGACTATTTTCTGTTTCTCTAATCTATTTATTATCTCATTCTTTATGCCTAAATCATGGACCCATTTTGATCTTATTTTGGTATATGGTGTTAAGTGTGGATCCATATCTAATTTCTGCCATACTAATTTCCAGTTTTCCTAACAGTTTTTTCCAAATAATGAATTTTTTCCCCTAATGTTGGTATCTTTGGGTTTGTCAAAGATTAGATTGCTATAGATGTACCCTTTTTTGTCCTTTGTATCTAATCTGTTCCAGTGATCTACCGGTCTATTTCTTAGCCAATACCAAATGGTTTTGGTGACTGCTGCTATATAATATAGCTTTAGATCAGGTACACTTAGATCACCTTCCTCTGACTTTTTTTTTTCATTAGTTCCCTTGAAATTCTCGACCTTTTATTCTTCCATATGAATTTTGTTATTTTTTCTAGGTCATTAAAATAGTTTCTTGGGAGTCTGATTGGTATAGCACTAAATAAATAGATTAGTTTGGGGAGTATTGTCATCTTTATTATATTCGCTCGGCCTATCCAAGAGCAATGAATGTCTTTCCAATTATTTAAATCTGACTTTATTTTTGTGGCAAGTGTTTTGTAGTTTTCCTCATATAATTCCTGACTTTTCTTTGGTAGATGGATTCCCAAATACTTTATACTCTCAACATTTGTTTGGAATGGAATTTCTCTTTGTATCTCTTGCTGTTGCATTTTGTTGGTGATATATAACAATGCTGAGGATTTATGTGGATTTATTTTGTATCCTGCCACTTTGCTGAAATTCTGAATTATTTCTAATAGCTTTTTAGCAGAGTCTTTGGGGTTCTCTAAGTATACCATCATGTCATCTGCAAAGAGTGATAGTTTGATTTCCTCATTTCCTACTCTAATTCCTTGAATCTCTTTCTCGGCTCTTATTGCCGAGGCTAGAGTTTCTAGTACTATATTGAATAGTAATGGTGATAGTGGGCAACCTTGTTTCACTCCTGATCTTACTGGGAAAGGTTGCAGTTTATTTCTATTACACATTATGCTTACTGACGGTCTTAAATATATGCTCCTGATTATTCTAAGGAATAGTCCATTTATTCCTATACTTTCAAGAGTTTTTAGTAGGAATGGATGTTGGATTTTGTCAAATGCTTTTTCTGCATCTATTGAGATGATCATATGGTTTTTATTAATTTGATTATTAATATGGTCAATTATATTAATAGTTTTCCTAATATTAAACCAGCCCTGCATTCCTGGTATAAATCCTACTTGATCATAGTGTATTATCCTGGAGATGATTTTCTGAAGTCTTTTTCCTAATATCTTATTTAAGATTTTAGCATCAATATTCATTAGGGATATTGGTCTATAATTTTCTTTCTCAGTTTTCCATCGACCTGGTTTAGGTATCAGTACCATGTCTGTGTCATAAAAGGAGTTTGGTAGGACTCCTTCATCCCCTATTTTTTCAAATAGTTTATATAGCATTGGGGCTAATTGTTCTTTAAATGTTTGGTAGAATTCACATGTGAATCCATCTGGTCCTGGGGATTTTTTCCTGGGGAGTTGATTAATAGCTTGTTCTATTTCTTTTTCTGAAATGGGACTATTTAAGCAATTTATTTCCTCCTCTGTTAATCTAGGAAGCCTATATTTTTGGAGGAAGTCATCCATTTCACTTAAGTTATCAAATTTATTGGCATAAAGTTGGGCAAAGTAACTCCTTATTATTTCTCTAATTTCCTCTTCATTGGTGGAAAGATCCCCCTTTTCATTTGTAAGACTAACAATTTGATTTTCCTCTTTCTTTTTTCTGATCAGATTTACCAAAGGTTTATCTATTTTATGGGCTTTTTCATAAAACCAACTCTTGGTTTTATTTATTAATTCAATAGTTTTTTTACTTTCAATATTATTGATTTCTCCTTTTAATTTTTGTATTTCAAGTTTAATTTTTGTTTGGGGGTTTAAGCTGTCTCTTAATGCATAGACACACTAGGCTTGAGAAAAATGCCTCAATCTCAAACCTAAACTCTGAATAAATTAGCTGAATTCCAATCTCTCTCTCTCTCTCTCTCTCCATCCACCAACTCTCTGGACAAGTCCATCTTTAAAAGTACTTTTTTTCAGGGCAGCTAGGTGGCGCAGTAGATGGAGCACTAGCCCTGAATTCAGGAGGGCCAGAGTTCAATCTGGCCTCAGACAATTAACACTTCCTAGCTGTGTGACCTTGGGCAAGTCACTTAACCCCAGCCTCAAGGGTGGGGAAGTACTTTTTTTCTTTCAAATCCTGGGACTGATTAAAACTTCTGCCCTCAGGCAAAGAGTGGGAGCCAAAACACATCCAACACACTAGTCTCTTTCAAAGCTGAAAAACTCAGCCTAATGAGACCTGGGACCCACCCATCCCCTCAACTTTTTTTCAGGGATCCAAGACCAAGCCAAGACTAGAGGAGCCCATTCTGAGCCCTTGATGTTTCTCTTCCACTCTGCTGCTAACACCTGTGGGTTTCCCTTTAACTCTCTAACCTGAGACTCTCAGCTCACCTCAGGGCAACTTCTACCTCTTGGAAAAAACCACTCAGAATGGAGGTGCCCTTTTAATACAAATCTCTCCCAGACTTAGGCCTGTAGGTGCCACAAAAACTGTCAGAGGAGACCCCAGTCTCTGTCCTGAGTTCAAGCAGGAGGAAAACTGGAGAAACTATGTCAGGGAACATTACAGGGGCTGAACTGGCCCCCCAGCATCCTGCTCCCTGGTAGTAAATTGAGGTGTGGCCCTGTTTCCTCTTTTATCCCAGAACAGCCTCAACACCTCAGGGGCTGGTAAGCTGGGTAGGCAATACTAATGCTTGGCACTCGTCCTCAGACCCCTTCCACCCCTCCCCCCATAAGAGTGGGGAAAGTAGGAGGGAAGGCTCAGGATCTTTGCTTATTGAGGAACCAATTCTTTTTTTTTTTTTTTTTTTTTAAAGAAATGCAGCACAATTAAAAGATTTCTAAGAGCTTAAACAGAATTCTTATCTTGACTAGAAATCAAGGTCTGCAGCCTTCCCCACACTTCCAGAGTCCACACCCTTTAATCCCAACCCCAGGAGAAATTTGCTTTCCGGTAAATTAAGAGTGAAAGGCTACTTAACATCTTTTACTAATCTTTTGCTCTTAGCATTTTCTCCTACTTCTCTTTGATAGTTAGATGGGCCATCAGCATTCTTATAGGCAGCCCACAGAAGGGACCAGATACATTTCTGCAACCATCTCCACCCGGGATGACAGCCCACTTTTAATCAGCTACCCAGATATTTTCTCTAGGCTTCAAACTTTGGATTCTCAACTGCCCTTTAGCCTGGAGAACATGGGACGACTGACTGGGACAAACACCCCTAGATGCTCTGCTGCCATCCCCAAACCCCATACCTCACACCTCACCTCCTGACATGAACCCCAAATCTCTATAACCCTTGTCAGCAGTTAAGAGGAGATCATCGCCCCTTTTATCCCATATGCATTTGGAGGTGATCCTGGAACTCGGAAAATCCTTGAAAGAGAAAATCTTCAATTTTGCCTCAATAAGAGACTCTGTCCCAAGTCTTTTTTTTTTTTTTTTCCCCTTTTCTCTTAAATGAATTTAAGTTTTAACTGCTTGGGGGGGAGGGGGGAGATGATGTGTGTTGTAGTCCCTTTAAGAAACTAATTCTTTCAGATTGATTTATTCCTTTCTGATTCCCAACCCCTCCTAGCTAATGCATTACCAATTCAAGAAGCAAGGACCTTTGATTCACAAATTCTGGTTAAAGCACCCCTTTGAATTCCAATAGGAGATCTGGGCTCTCCCAGCCCCCATCAGTTGGCTCAAGCCAACTTGGGCTGTCCCAGACCAAGATTGTCCCAAGATTCTAATGATCTGCTCAGGTTTCCCAACCCTCACCAAGCAAATTCTAGCCTTCACTGAAACCCATTGAGGAGCCAGGGACTCCACACATGGTTCCCTTTAGCTAAATCTCTTATTATAAAAGAGCCAAGCTGGAGTTCTCTCTTACCAGAGGTTCCAATCATGCCAGCCTTACGCCTGGCATGCCAAGGATCTTTGCCCACTGTGACACTGTTTCCGGTGTCCTTTTATCTCTATCTTCACCTTTTACTAACTAGACTTTAATTTCATTTAAATACCCCAAATCTAGACCTCATCAATACTGACTAGGCAACAGAGATAACACAATATGAGAAGAGATTTAACCTTCAGTTTCTACAAATAATTCTTAAATACAGACTTTGTGCTAAATACTGGGTGAGATAACAAAGGTGGTATTTATACTCTACTAGGAGCACAATTGATATACATAAATGGCTAAAATGCAAACTAATACATAATAAACCCAAAAGAGAAGTGCAAAGAAAGTAAGTACTATCCCTGGTGTGATGAAGAAAGGTATGTTAATTAGGGAGGGAATGAGACTCCTGAAAAGCAGATTCTTGGCCTTATTAGGAATAGATAGTACTAAAAGGGAAAGTGGTTATAGAGCTGGATTCTTCCAGATTGGTTTTGACTTGAGTGAACTCTGTAAAAATTGTGTAAAATAATCACTGAAACTATGTCCCTTTTGATCTGAAAAATCAGGAAATTCTAAAATCTTCAATTTTCATTCAAGTGAGAAATCCTCCTCTTATTATCAATTCAAACTACCCCAGATTTGCTCATAAAAGTGGGTCTTTACCAGTCATTCTCTGCAAAATTGGAGAATGGTTGGGTAAATTATGGTATATGAATGTCATGGAATATTATTGCTCTGTAAGAAATGACCAGCAGGAGGAATACAGAGAGGCTTGGAGAGACTTACATCAGCTGATGCTGAGTGAAATGAGCAGAACCAGGAGATCATTATACACTTCAACAACGATACTGTATGAAGATGTATTCTGATTGAAGTGGGTATCTTCAACATAGAGAAGATCTAATTCAGCTCCAGTTGATCAAGGATGGACAGAATCAGCTACATCCAGAGAAGGAACCCTGGGAATTGAGTGTAAACTGTTTGCACTATTGTCTTTCTACCCAGGTTACTTTTACCTTCTGAATCCAATTCTTACTGTGCAACAAGAAATTCGGTTTTACACATATATTGTATCTAGAATATACTGTAACACATTTAACATGTATGGGATTGCCTGTCATCTAGGGGAGGGGATAGAGGGAGGGAGGGGAAAATTTGGAAAAGAAGTTTAGTACAAGGGATAATGCTATAAAAAAAAATTACCCATGTATATGTACTGTCAAAAAAATCATTATAATTATAAAATTTAAAAAAAACATAAGGAAGGAGAGTAAGAATTTGGAACTCAAAATTTAAAAATAAAAGAATGCAATAAATAAAAAAATAAGTTAAAATATATATTTAAAAAAAGAAAAAAAAAAAAAAAAAGAAAATATGCCCACTAAGGGAAAGCCTCAGTGAAAAATAAAACCTCCTCATTTTTGCCACAGACCTTGGGGTTACTTTCATTTCCAAACCAGAGTCTCCGAGCAGAAGGGATCTCATTCATTCACACACATCATCAGTTTCAATTCTTATGCTTCTATAGAGTACTGTGGTTGGAACAATCCAAAATCTGGATCCCTCATTCTGCACAAATTCACAAGAGTCCCGGTCTGAAGCATCCACTGATCTTTGGAGAGATGGGTGGGGTAAGTGAATTGGTAATAATTAATGTTAACTTATTTTAGGGGGATACGTGAAGGAATGTCCACACAAGAGAAAACAACAGGAATTCAGGAACTTTATAAAGTAACTCAATAGCTGTAAATAATAACAACCTAGCAAGTGATTAGAAAAGAGGATAAGAGTTTGAAGTAATACACACAAACCTTGGATGCTGCTCTGCAAACTTTTCACCATGGCAGAATCTTATACAGAAAACAATACTTTCTGAGAGGAAGGGTCTGTGATAGTCTAATTGGTACTATTGCTTTAAACTCAATAAATAGGGCAACACCCCTAAATAAAACTGTGAAGTAGGTAAATTCAGTCTTTGGAAATCTCACCCCATTCCCACCTTTTAGCCTCTATCTCTCAATACTAATGTAGATTCAAACTCTCTCTCCACCCCTTAAACATTCTCTATCAAGCCCTTAACAAAACTCAAAGTGACTAGACAAAGTAGCAAAAATATTCATTTACTCTAAGGTATAAATGGATATGACTTCTCTTAAAAATATCTGCATTGTAACTGGAACAAAGGAGTGAATTTCTAATTGCTAAATTTCAGGCAGGTATAAATTAGGGGCAGGGACCTTTCCTTGACTTGAAATTATGCCACATGTGCAGGCTTTCTTAGAGCTCACAGGATTTATAACTAGAGATTTAAAGATCATTCTTTGCTACTTGTTCTCTGATTTTGGAAGTAATGATTTAACAGACATCTGTTAAATTAATGATTTGTCATCAGATGATTTCCTAAGGCCTTTCCAGCCTAATATTCTTTCACTAATGGAAAAGACAGTAAGAACACTCAGATTTGGGTCTTATCATTAACCTAAGTTTTACCATTGGTACAATGAACCAGACACTCTGAAGATGAGATGTTAATCTGAAGATAACATCTATAATAGGATGATTCCTACAGCTAAATTTGCATCAATATTAGTAATGAATTAGAAATTACTTAATAGAGAATATTTTTAATAGCAGGAAGAAAGAACTGAATAGTCAGATGTGGAAAAACAAGATGGGAAGAACACCTCTTTTTTTTTTTTTTCTTTTTTCCAATTATTTTTATTTATTTGTTTTTTCAGTACCTCTTTTCTTGATGGTATTCTAAATACCCAGCACTTAACATCCCATTTAGAATCATGACTCAGAAATATCCTAAAGTCTATTTAAAAAAGGAAGTAACTTCACAACAAATACAAAAAGAGCCTAACAGGAAAAAAGAAAGAAATGAATCAATTTATTTTTTAACTTAAAAAAAAATTTTAATGCTACAACAAAACTAAAAGATTGAAAAAAAAAGGAGCAGGGAGAATGTAAAATACAGTCACTCTTCTTTCACTACTTCAAGCATCACCTTAATTTTATTAGTAACCTCACTTTCACTTTCATGCTGGTAACAATGCACATTCTGGTCATGCACAGTAAAGAAAAAAATGAGAGGTAAAATGTGTGTAAATTAGTAGAGCAGTTAATATTCTTCTACTAGGTGCTTCACTGGTGAGGTTCCCTGTGAATTCACTGGAGATCTTCATTGTTTGCTTTTAAAACTTAAGTTTCACAATCTCCAGTAACAATTAAAGGCCTCCAGCAACCTCTTCTTGAATTTTCAGAGGGTCATGGCAGGGAGGTTTACAACAATATAGTACACACTACAACAGCCTCACCTGCAATTTTATTATTTCTCTCTAGGATGCAATTCATTCTGAAGCTTTACCCCAGCTCTGGAATTCACATATTGGAAGTACCTCCTTTTGGAATCCTACCAGAACCTTCATTTAAGGAGAGTTTCCAGGTGAGCCAGGTATCATTCATCCCCTGGCAATACTTCAAGACAATCTCTATCATGCCCTCACAAACTGCTACCTAAATAACCCCCTCCCCACTTCCCACTTCAGCTTCCTTTTATGTGTTTTCCCCCAATTAGAAAATAAGCTCCTTGAGGGCAGTAGCTGGTCCTCTACTTTTATTTATATTCCTAATTCATAGCACTGTGTGCTATGTGTGCTGAGCACACAGTAAATACTTGATAAATGGTAGCTGACATTTAATTTACTGGCTTCAGAGAGCTTTCTAGTCTGTCAATAAGTTTTCAGGTGGGGAAATAGGTACAAATTTTCTTTGTATTTTTGCACCCCCAGAATGCTTAAAAAAGTGTTCTTCATAGAATAGCTGCTCAATAAATGTTTATGGGAATTTTTAGATGATGACTGAAACTTTATCTCTTAAATTTAGCCAAATTTTCTACTGCCTTTTGCCACCCCAGACAATTAAATTTTATATGATACAAATTTAAACCAGTAATAAGAACTTAAATCCTTTTCTCCACATAAAGCATCCAGAGCAGACCAGAGTGACCAACTCATGGGAGGATAGAGACAAAAGTTGTACAGATCCAGCAGGCATGGATAGAGCAAAAATTATGCATCCTTTGGAGGGAGTACCTGCATTGATGAGACCATGTTTACCAATAATAATACTCCATGTTAAAATAAGCAGCTGGGGAATATTATGGTGAAACTGCTAATCCTTGAGTATCCTGACATCCTGGGATTAGATGCTAGTTCCTCCACTGTAGAAAAGGGGGAGAGAGAGGGACCATAGAAAAAAGAACAACACCCAGAGCATGCTGATCTTACAAAATCTGCAAGGGCTAAATCATAGCAGATTTAGTGGATTAATTTCTAAGGAGGCAAAATATATGTTTAATTATGTAATCTGGTAGAGAAGATGTGTGATACAGGTTTTGCCTTTTCTTGGTTAGAAAATTTTAAGGCAAAATAATTCTATGTGATAATAAATAAACATTTGTTAAGCACCTTCTGTTCCCACTGCATCTAGGGTCATCCAGTAATCCTAATTTATATCTGGCCACTGAACTAAGATGACTCTAGAGGAGAAAATGAGGTTGGTGACCTTTCACATATTTCCCTCATTCAAATCCAATGTATATGCATACTGTGGTCATCTTTAAAATAAACAAAACCAAAAACATTCCATTTATTTATATATTTATTTATTTATTTGTTGGGGGGTGGTGAGATAGTTGGGGTTAAGTGATTTGGCTAGGGACACACAGCTGGTAAATTTGTTTAGCGTCTGAGACTAGATTTGAACTCAAGTCCTCATGACTCCAGGACCAGTGCTCTATCCAAGAATAAAGTATAAACAACAAGCACTCACATGCCAAGCACCAAGGATGACCAAAAAAAAAAAAAAAAAGAAAGAAAAAAGAAAATAAAAGAAGACACTTGTTTAAAGAGCTCTGTCTAATAGAGGAGACAACATGCAAACAATTATGTAAAACTAAGATAGATATCTGACAAACTGAAGATAATAAAACTGAGAGAAAGCATTAAAATTAAGGGAGAATGTAGAAAGTTTCCTTGATAGAATTTTAGATGGAACTTGAAGATAGGGAAAACCTGAGGCTCAGAGGAGGGGGAAGAGAATTCACTAGTTTACAGAAAAGTAGTTTCTCACTCTTTTTTCCTGATGCCTAGATACCAAAAGCTCAAAAATGATCCATCCAAACTCTCATCCAAGTCCTCAGTCTTTTTATAGACACAGGTAATTATGCCACAAAGAGATTACATCACTCATGTCAGCAGTGTTTGCAGCTGACAGGAAGATGTTCATGGGATGTTGTGGGGACTACACCCTCAATTAGCAAACAATCTACTAATCTGCTAAAGGCTCTATTGTCTTTCCAAAAATAGAATTGCCTAGATAAACCTCTTCAACTAAAACTAGGAAGCAAACAACCATAAGAGATCATCGAAGGGGAGACTAAAAATAATAAGAAAGGGACACTGGGAGAAAGAAACTTGGCAACTATAAAAGAATTGCTTAAAAAAAAAAAAAAAAAAAAAAAGTAGGGGCAGCTAGATGGCTCAGTGGATAGAACACCAATCCTGGATTCAAGAGCATTTGAGTTCAAATCCAGTCTCAGACACATACTAGCTGCATGACTTTGGGCAAGTCACTTAGCTTGCCTTCAAAAACAACAATCATCCAAAAAATAAACCAAAACCAATGAACACCTGTGATGACCACATTAGCACCCTAGATACCTTAGAATCAGCTGGAGTCAGGATAAGCAAAAGTCCTTAGTCTTTATTCTTGATCTTTAGCAGTAGAAGTGAAGGATCTCCTCGACCTCACCCTCTTCTGCCCAAAAATGACCCTGGCTAGTCTTACTCCACCCTCCCAGTCCCTCCTATTCTTTGTATACACCAAATGATTGGTCGAGCAGAAAATAGTGGGAAGGGCCATTTTCTTTCTAAGCATATTCTTATAGAGTATTGGTAATTAGCCTTTAAGTGCTTGGTTGTCCGACCTCAGTGCATTAACTCAAGAGTTTCAGCCCTTTACACACACCAACCCCCCCCCCTTCCTCCTTGAGACAATAATTTTAAAAGATTTTACTTTCTTCCTCAGAATAATCTCCTAAAAGGATGGCCTGTCATCTCTAATGGAAACCTAGGGAATGGAAGAGAAGCCCTAACACAATAGTGTCACAACCTTCAATATTGTCTCTGCATCCTGGTGGGACGTGGTAGGATCAACTGAGATTCTTTAGCCAACATTATTCTACTAGAGACCTAGTAAATCCAAATCAAGCAAACTCAAACAGTCTAACTCATGTTAATAGGTAAAACCATATGTGTGTCTGTTTTGTGTGTCATATTTAAAATGCTGACATGATTTAATTTTTTAAAATACCCTTTCACAACAGGTAAGAGCTGGAACCTTAGAGACCACCTGGTCTAATCCCCTAATTTTAACAGAGGAAAGGAACATCAAGAGAGCTGAAGTGAGTTGTGGAAAGGTACCTAACAAGTTAATGATGAATCTGGGAACAGAAACTAGGTATTTTAATTCATGGTCCAAAGTTCTCCCTTACTGAGCTTCCCAAATGGTCAAGAATAAAATTCAGTTTGTGATTCATCCCAAGAAAATTACTTCTGAAAACATGAAAGGACAGGGGTGGAAATGAATGTATGGGTATCAGTAAGCCAAATAGCTATGACAGTGTCTACATTTGTTTTGTATGATACCATAAGAGGCACAGTCTACTAATATTTAAACAGTAGCATCAATTAGTATCATGCTTTAAACAAATAGCCTTTGTCAATGGCTAAGTAAATGCTTAAGTATTAAACATGAGCCTAAGCTCAAAAATCAAAGAATAAAGTTTGATCTCCCCTACAAAAGATGATTTGTATCTTCATTTTTCAGCTTTTAACAAATACACAAGATGGCAGAGAGGACACACGCTCCCTACTACCCTCAGTATTGATTACAAAATTCAGCCTCTGAAATAGTGCTTGACTAGAAGAATCCACGAATATTAGAGTACAAATTATCAGCAGAAGATAATTTGGAAGATAGAAAAGGTCTGTCTTGATTGGGCAGATCACGGAGGCCAGCACATGCTGAGTGGACTGGGAGAGAGGTGCAGTCTGGGGGAGAATTTGCAGGAAGATCTCTACCACAGTGTTGGCTGCTCTGCTTTGGTTGCAAAACAGTAGATCAGCAGAGAAGTTACACAAACGCAAAAGGTAGAGTGTACCCCAAAAAGCCAGTTTCACAGGACCTGGCCATACCCACTCAGCACTGGAAGTGACTCAGCCCGATCACAGTGCAGCCACTCTCTGCAGCCTGTTTGCAGGACAGCCACTGTCTGTCCCTGTTCTATAGAGGAAGCTTGGAACCTCCTTGCCCTAAAGACAGACCCCAAGAGTTGTTTTGTTTTTTTTTTTTAATTGAGTAAAAAAGCAGAGTGAGACCTAACTATAGGTAGCTTCTATACTGAAAGAGAACTTCCAACCCTGAAAAAAAATTTCCAACCCTGAGGAGATTAATAGCAGACAGTCTCCAGACAAAACCCCAAAGGGGAATATAATCTGATCTCCACCATACAAAGCTCTCCTAGAAGAAATTTAAGATCTTAAATGAGAGCTAGAAGAAAAAGAGTATGGAAAAGACATATAACTCATTAAAAGAAAGATTTGAAAAAGAAAATAATTCCCTGAAATGTGAAATGGAGAAGGTAAAGAACTCCAGGGAAACAGAATTTATGAATTGGAAAAGATAAAGAACTCCCAGGAAAGCAGGATTTGTGAATTTGAAAAAGAAAATAACTCAGTTAAAAAAAAAAAAATTCTGAAATGGAAAAAAAATTCCATAGAACAAAACAACTCATTTAAAAACTCAATTGGACATATAGAAAAAGAATTTTAAAAAAGTAAATGAAGAAAATAGCTCATTAAAAATCAGAACTGAACAAATGAAAACGAATGACTCAATGAAACATCAAGAATCAGTCAAGCAAAACCAAAAAAATGAAAAAACAGGAAAAAATGTTAAATATCTACTTGGAAAAATCACATACCTGGAAAATAGATCTAGGAGAGATAATCTAGGGATTATTGGGCTCCTTGAAAATCATGATAAAAAAAGAGCCTAGACACTATTTTTCAGGAAACTGCTCAGATGTCATAGAATCAGAAGGTAAAATAGCCATTGAAAGAATTCATCGAACATTTTCTGAGAGCCCCCAAAATAAAAACTCCAAGGAATATTGTGGCTAAATTGCAGCACTATTAGACTAAGGAAAAAATATTACATGCAGCCAGAAAAAAACAATTTAAATACCAAGGAGCCACAATAAGAATCACTCAGGATCTAGCAGCTTCCACATTAAAGGATCAAAGGGCCTTGAATCTGATATTCTGAAAGGCAAAGGAACTTGGAATGCAGCCAAGAATAAATTACCCAGCTAAGCTGAGAATTTTCTTCCAGGGAAGAAGATGGACATAACAGGGGAATTCTATTTATTTCTAATGAAAAAAACCAGAGCTAAACAAAAAATTTGACCTCCAAATATAGGACTCAAGAGAAGCATAAAAAGATAAAAAGAACTCTTGAAAACTGTATTTCTGTTACGGGCATACATAAAGAGTTCATGTATAATTTGATTTTACTATTATAATATTTTAAAAAAGTGGAAAGGGAATTGTATCAGAAAAAGGGAAAAATGGAGGTAAAAAGAGGGAAATTACATCTCACAAAGAAGCAAAGGAAACCTATCGTATCTGAGGGAATTAAGGGAGGGGGAGGAACATTGTGTGACTCTTATTCACAGATTTGGCTATATCTTGCTAAAGAGTAGCAAAGATAATGAAGCAACATCAGTAGTAAACATATATGCACCAAGTGATATAGCATCTAAATTCCTAAAGGAGAAGTTAAGAGAGTTTCAAGAAGAAATAGATAGCAAAACTATAATAGTAGGAGATCTCAACCTTGCACTCTCAGAATTAAGATAAATCAAATCACAAAACAAATAAGAAAGATGTTAAAGAGGTAAATAGAATATTAGAAAAGTTAGGTATGATAGATCTTTGGAGAAAACCAAATGGAAATACAAAGAAGTACCCTTTCTTCTCAATAGTTCATGGAACCTATATAAAAAATAACCATATAATTAGGACATAAAGACTTCAAAATTAAATGCAAAAAGGCAGAAATAGTAAATGTATTCTTTTCATATCACGATGTAATAAAAACTTCATTCAACAAAAAGCCAGGGGAAAATAGAACCAAAAGTAGTGGGAAACTAAATAATCTCATCCTAAAGAATGAATGAGTGAAGCAGTAAATTATAGACACAATTAATAATTTCACCCAAGCGAATGACAACAATGAGAGAATATACCACTGGGATGCAGCCAAGGTGGTAATAAAGGGAAATTTTATATCTCTAGAGGCATTTATGCATTATTGCATAAAACAGATAAAGAGAAGGTCAATGAATTGGGCCTGCAACTAAAAAAGCTAGAAAAAGAGCAAATTTAAAAACCCCAATCAAATACTAAACTTGAAATTCTAAAATTAAAAGGAGAAATTAATAAAACTGAAAGTAAAAAAAATATTGAATTAATGAGACTAAGAGTTGGTTTTATGAAAAAAAAAAAACCAACAAAATAAATAAACCTTTGGTAAATTTGAAAAAGGAAAGAGGAAAATCAAATTGTTATTCTTAAAAATGAAAAGGGAGAACTCTCCACTAATGAAGAGGACATTAGAGCAATAATTAGGAGTTACTTTGCCCAACTTTATGCCAATAAATTTGATAACCTAAGTGAAATGGATGATTACCTTTAAAATATAGGCTGCCCAGCTTAACAGAGGAGGAAGTAAATAGAACAAGCTATTAATCAACTCCCTAAGAAAAAATACCCAGGACCAGATGGACTTACATGTGAATTATACAAAACATTTAAAGAATAATTAACTCCAATGTTATATAAACTATTTGAAAAAATAGAGATTGAAGGACTCCTATCAAATTCCTTTTATGACACAAGCATGGTACTGATACGTAAACCACATAGGATGAAAACAGAAAAAGAAAATTATAGACCTACATCTCTAATGAATATTGATGCAAAAATCTTAAATAAAATATTAGCAAAAAGATTACAGAAAATCATCTCCAGGATAATACATTATGACCAAGTAGAATTTATACCAGGAATGCAGGGCTGGTTCAATATTAAGAAAACTATTAGCATAATTGACTAAATAAATAATCAAATTAACAAAAACCATATGATCATCTCAATAGATGCAGAAAAAGCATTTGATAAAATCCAACATCTATTCCTATTAAAAACACCAGCAAGTATAGGAATAAATGGGCTTTTCCTTAAAATAGTTAGTAGCATCTATTAAAAACTTCTGTAAGCCTCATAGGTAATGGGGATAAACTGGAACCATTTCCATTAAGATCAGGAGTGAAACAAGGTTGCCCACTATCACCATTACTATTCAATATTGTATTAGAAACGCTAGCTTCAGCAATAAGAGATTAGAAAAAACTTAAAGCAATTAGAGTAGGTAATGAGGAAACCAAATTATCCCTCTTTGCAGATGATATGATGATATACTTAGAGATCCCCAGAGATTCTACTAAAAAGATATTAGAAATAATCCACAACTTTAGCAAAGTTGCAGGATACAAAATAAATCCATATAAATCATCAGCATTCTTAAATATCACTAACAAAATCCAACAGCTAGAGATACAAAGAGAAATTCCATTTAAAATAACTGCCAATAGTATAAAATATTTAGGAATCTATCTGCCAACGGAACGTCAGGAACTATATGAGCAAAACTACAAAACACTTTCCCTACAAATAAAGGCAGATCAAACCAATTGGAAAAATATTAAGTGCTCTTGGATAAGTTGAGCGAATATAATAAAGATGACAATACTACCTAAATTTATTTATTTAGTACTATACCAACCAAGACTCCCAAAAAACTATTTTAATGATCTAGAAAAAATAACAACAAAATTCATCTGAAAGAACAAAAGATCAAGACTTTCAAGGGAACTAATTGGAAAAAAAAAAAAAATCAAATGAAGGTGGTCTAGCTGTACCGGATCTAAAACTATATTATAAAGCAAGAGTCACCAAAATCATTTGGTATTGGCTAAGAAAGACTAGTTGTTCAGTGGAATAAGTTATGTTCCCAGGGCAAAATAGTCAATAAATAACTATAATAATCTAGTATGACAAACCCAAAGACCCTAGCTTTGGGGATAAGAATTCACTGTTTGACAAAAACTGCTGGGAAAACTGGAAATTAGTATGGCAGAAACTAGGCACTGACCCACACTTAACACTGTATACCAAGATAAGGTCAAAATGGGTTCATGATCTCTATACATATATTGTATTTAATTTATACTTTAACATATTTAACATGTATTGGTCAACTTGCCATTGTGGGGGAGGGGAAAAATTAGAACAAAAGGTTTGGCAATTGTCAATGTTGTAAAATTGCCCATGCATATATCTGGTAAATAAAAAAAAAAGTTCATGATCTAGGCATAAAGAATGAGATTACAAATAAATTAGAAGGACATAGGCTAGTTTATCTCTCAGACCTGTGGAGGAGGAAGGAATTTGTGACCAAAATAGTAGATCATGATTGTTCACAAAATAGAAAATTTTGATTACATCAAGTTAAACAAAACTAATGCACACAAGATTAGAAGGGAAGCAATAAACTGGGAAAACATTTTTACAGTCAAAGGTTCTGATAAGGGCCTTATTTCCAAAATATATAGAGAACTGACTCTAATTTATAAGAAATCAAGCCATTCTCCAACTGATAAAATGGTCAAAGGATATGAACATTTCTAGCCATATGAAAAGATGCTTCAAATCATTATTGATCAGAGAAATGAAAATTAAGACCACTCATGAGATACTACTACAAATCTCTCAGATTGGCTAGGATAATAGGAAAAGATAATGCTGAATGTTGGAGGGGATGTGGGAAAACTGGGGCACTGATACACTGTTGGTGGAATTGTGAATGCATCCAACCATTCTGGAGAGCAATTTGGAACTATGCTCAAAAAGTTATCAAACTGTGCAGTGTTACTACTGGCTTATATCCCAAAGAGATATGAAGGAAGGGAAAGGACCTGTATGTGCAAAAATGTTTGTAGCAGCCCTTTTTGTAGTGGCTAGCAACTGAAAATTGAATGGATGCTCATCAATTGGAGAATGGCTGAATAAACTGTGGTATATGAATGTTATGGAATATTATTGCTCTGTAAGAAATGACCAGCAGGATGATTTTAGAAAAGCCTGGAGAGACTTACATGAACTCATGTTAAGTGAAATGAGCAGAATTAGGAGATTATTATATACTTCAACAACAATACTATATGATGATTAATTCTGATGGACGTGGGGCTCTCTTCAAAAATGAGATGAACCAAATCAGTTCCAATTATTCAGAAATGAAGAGAACCAGCTACACTCAGCACAAAAACTATGGGAAATGAGTATGGACGACAACATAGCATTTCCAGTCCTTCTGTTATTGTTTTCTTGGATTTATGTTTTCCTTCTCAGATTATTTTTACCTTATATCTAAATCCGATTTTTCTTGTGCAGCAAGATAACTATATAAATATGTGTACATATATTGCATTTAACATATTCAACACATATTAGTATACCTGCCATTTAGGGGAGAGGATGGGGGGATGGAGGGTAAAAGTTGGAACAGAAAGTTTTGCAAGGGTCAATGCTAAAAAATTATCCATGCATGTCTTGTAAAAAAAAAAAAAAAGCTATTTTAAAAAATCCACAGGGGAAAAGAAAACTTTTGGAATTGGTTATCATTTCATCAAGCATAAGTAAAAGTAAATTCTGGCACAAAATACAAAATATTGGATTTATTGAATCTAAAAATATATATCCAAAATGGATTACTTCTGGTTGCAGCCTATGAAATAAATGGAATGCAAGAATAGAATAAATCCCCTCCATGGGTTATATTAAGCTTAAACTCAGCCAAAAATATATTGAAAGTATTGAACAACAACAACAACAAAAAAAGACAATTATTCTGTAAGGAAAGCTGTATCTGTACCATCCAGCATCAGTAAATTGATAGTTTAAAAGTACTGCCAATGCTGCTGCTGCTGTTTAAGATTTACATCGTCTTTTTAGTTACCAGATATCTTCCACCAATTTTTATTAGTTGGTTAATCATAATATCACCTTTAAGGAACCTAAGGATTGTTATTTCCATTTTATAGACAGCAATACATAGAAGCAAAGGATCAGTCCTAGTCCTTTTAACATTGAATAGAGAGATGGTTGGAGAGATGGAAGAAGAAATTGGGGATGTGGGAATTGTCACTCCTCACCTTAGTTAGAAGAGAGAGTACATCTTGCTGGTATCTTTTGTTTTTATATAAATTTCATTTTAAAATATCTCTTTCCATCTTTCTCTACCCAGCAGGTTTTTCTCTATAAAAATAATTTTAAAAAGAACAAAAAGCTCTTCAGTAAAACCAACTAAAACATCAACTAAGACAGAGAGTACGTGGAATATCCTATTGTAAAAGTACAGTCCTCCAGTCTTGGAAAAGAGGGAAAAACATAGGTTTTGGACATTTTTTTTTTTTTTTTAACATAGCCTAAATGATTTTCTAGTGGTTTCAAATTCACATAGAAATGGATCCCTGCAGCCCCATACTGACTTAGAAAACCACAAATTAATGTTATCTAAATTGCATTATATTTTTATTATTTTGTTCAACATTTCCAATTACATTTTAATCAAGAGTTTTATAGGCTGAAGCAATCCTTAGTCAGTTTGATATCTCATTTCGTAAAACTTAAGAAATGAAACAAATATTTTCTTCCTTTCCATAATTTCCAAGATCAAGTTTTCTAAATATTCCTATATATGTCTGGTAAAAGGTCTGCTCAGTAATAAGCTAAACAATAATACTAATAGCTAATATTTCAATTATTATAATTCTAATGCCCAGGAAAGATAGCCTTATATAAAGAGAAGATGGTAAAATGAAAATATTTCTGTAACTTGGGAGACAACAATCCTATCCTCTTCTAATGTAGCTTACACATTCCAATCTTTAGGTGTCAAATTTCTAAGTATAGTAATTGCTAAAGTGTGTGTTCCTGAAGAAAATTCTCTCATGGAACCATCATAACTAAATACCTGCTTAACTATATAAGGCATGCTTTACACACATATGAAATGTGTAAGCAAGTAAATGCACTGTTTATATTTTAAACTAGGGCTATTGAAACTAAGACAGGGCACTCTATCTTTTAAACTGTACCATTACAGAAATGGAAATGGGAGGAAAAGGAAAGTAAAGTGGAGAAGAAAGGAGCTTTTTCTAATGAAATTGTTTTTTCTCAAAAGTTTGCACATCTGGATCTCAGTTTCTCTGAAACTCTCTTGGCCGTGTTCCTCATGGAAGGCATGTCACTACAGGTGTCTCTCCTAGACTTAGGGCAAGGAATTAATTCTCTCTTCTACCCTAGAATAATCTCCTTCTGGGTGTATAAGGTGTTGGGTGTTGGATAAAGGAAAGAGGACTGGCAGCAAAACGGTAGTTCTGAAAAGCAGTGAAATTCCTCGCTTCAAAGACATTCTGTTCTGCCATGTTGTCTAGATATCTGTCTGTGTGTGAGTGTGTGTGCTTATATTTGTATTCTGGGAAGGACAGGGAGGAGGAGAGAGGAAAATGGGGAGGGAGGGAAGAGAGAGAGGGTGGGAGAGAGAAAAGGAGGATGAGAGACACCCAGAGAAACTGAGAGACGGAAAACAGAGGAAAGATAAAGGGACAAGGGGAGAGGAGAGCTGGGGGAGGGAGGAACTGAGGACTAAGAACTGAGGAAGGTAAAATTTGAAGTTTTTCTTTTTTTTCTTCCCCCCTCCCTCTCTCTGTCTCCCTCCCTTCCTCATTGGTCTAGAGCTCTGAGTCTTTCAGACTTCAAGAAGAAAGTGAATAGTGAGTAAAGTGGGGTGAAGTCAAGATTGGAGGGGATAGCCAGGGGAAAGATCAGATGAGTCACAGACAAAGCCTGCCTGGCAGCTGAGCAGAGGGAGAGGACTGCCCAGTGCTGGTAATACTCAGTAATGCTGGGAACATGCCCAGACAAGTCTCCCATACTGAGGTTAGGGAAAAAAAAAACCAGTACGACAATGATTTAATTTTATTTTACTAGGCTTGTGATTTCACTGATATAGAGAACTTCTGATTAAAACTACAATAACCAAAAAACAAAACAAACAAACAAAAAAAAAAAAACCCTAAAATTAAGCCAGGCCATCTTGGCTCAGGAGAGAAGTGGTAGAGAAGTGGGAATTAAGGATGCTGAATGCTGCATACACTGTCAGATGAGACCATTCATTGGTTGATTTTGCCCAATTATTTGTTTTTCTTTGTTACATGGGAAAGGTCACCTGGTCGTAGTAATATATCTGGAAATGAGATGATTAAAGCTAGCAATAAAATTTATTTTGAACAACAAAAAAAGGCAATTTGGTCTAGAAGGAAAATTCAGTCAATCAACAAGCATCTATTATGTACCTATTATATGTCAGGTACTGTGTTAGGTGAGAGAGATGCAAGTAAACAAGTAACCCAAATCTTTGTCCTCAAGAATCTTACATTCTATTGGGTAGGGAGAAGAATAGATATTTATAGATAAGTAAATATGGGATACATATAAATAAAATAAACACAGTGATTGGGAATGAGGTACTAACAACTAGAGTAAAAGCCTCTAGAAAGAGATTGCACTTGTACCTTTAAAGATTCTAAGGGGCAAAAGTCACAAAAAGCACATTCCACACATGGAAGATAAACTGCAAAAGCTCAAAGGTAAGACAGAGAGAATGTAGTTTGGTCAGAGCAGGGTGTGTGAGGGTGAGAAGTGCATAATAAGCCTAGAAAGGTATCTGCCAGGAGCCAGATAATGAAGGGATTTAAATACCAAACAGGAAGAGTATTTTATCCTATGGGGAAGTGGAAAGTGGGGGTTGGGCATTGAAAATTCTTGGGCAGGAGAATGACAGTCAGATGTAAGCTTTGGGGATATCTATCCAGCAGCTGGGAGGGGTATCCGAGTTCTAATTCTGACTTCATCTTTCATTTACCTGGATGACCTTAGACAAGTCACCCCTTTAAGTTTTAGTTTTCTTATCTGTAAAATAAGAAGGTTTGACTACATGATTGTTAGGCCTTCAAGCTCTAAAAATTTAGGATTTCATAAATCCTGAACTTCTCAGAGGTCTGGTTCTAAAATATAGCACTAGTTTTAGATCCAAAATTAAAGGTTTTTGTATTGAAATATGTTTCCAAAATATTATTCTAATCCTTATGAAAATTCTGTGCTTTGTTTACCAAACAATTTGATTTTCATGAGGTTAGCAGGATCAGTTTTCCTTCTACACCCTAAGTATTCCATAATATTATAGAAACATGGAACACAGTGGAGTCAACTCTTCCAGAAACAAATATATTAGGTATTCTTCATATCTGGATCAAACACAAACATGGAGAAAATAGGTGGCTCAGAGAGAGGTATGGCAAATGTTGGACACTGAAGGAAGAAATGCTGAGAGACAAGACCTCTCTGATAACTCTGGACTAAAATCTGACAACGTATGATGTGAATGTGGGAGAAGAGATGTTCCAGGACAACATTAAGCAGCCCAAATGAGTAGGATACGTGGGCATTGGGCCTTCTCCTCCGCTACTTATTCCTAATAAGTACATCTTTCTTTTCATAAATAGAAAGAACATTTTATTTCCCTCATAAGAAACTGTGTGTGTATAGATGCCTGATAATTCAAAAATTGTTGTCTAAGGTCTATATTCCTCATTCATATTTTCATTATTCTGCCCTATTTCTAGTCTCTTAAATCCTTGGCACTGTTATCTTACCTATTGACATCATCTAAGGACCCCAGGGCTACAAGGCCTAAGTACCCTTAGGACCTCTGGGCTTTTCCATCAATCTTACATTAAGGCTTTTATATACTGTCTCTTTCAATTAGAGTATGAGAACTTTGAAAGCAGGGACTGTCTAGCTTGTTCTATTTGTGTCCCTGGCCACACCAGAATGATTCATACTGAAATTATTCAATACAAACTTCTAACTTTATAATTTAGGAAACTGAAGCTCAAAGCAATTAAGATATTTGCCAAAGTCACAGAGATAATAGCAAATCTGAGGCAAGAACTGTCTATTGAGGTAGAAAGTGAGGGAAAACAAGAAAAAGGCATGAGTTGCAGCATCTCCATCAGGAAGAGAGACATGGAGGAGGTACTCCCCAAACAGTCTAGCTTTCTGTTAATCTTCTCTGCTTATACATTCATGGTCAAAGAACAAGAATGGATAGTTCTCAAACTTTTTGGTCTCAGGAAGCTTTTGATTCTCTAAAGCAGTGGTCCTCAAACTTTTAAAATAGGGGTCCAGTTCACTGTCCCTCAGACTGTGGAAGGGCCGGACAATAGTAAAAACAAAACCTCACACTCTGTCTTCACCCCTCAGCCCATTTGCCATAACCTGTCAGGCTGCACATCTGGTCCATGAGAACTCCTGCTCTAAGAGTTTTTGTTGATATAGGTTATATATCTAGTGATATTTACTATGTTAGAAGTTTAAATATTTTAGTATTGTTATAAAAACAAATCTCAGAGGTTAAATGCCTAAAAAGATCTTGGGGACACCTAGACAACATGATTTGAGAATCATAAAATTAGAGAAACTTCTCTTTGCCATGACAAGGGGGATGACTAAAAACCTTTAAAATCTTTTCCAGCTCTAAATCTATAATGCCATGATATGACCTTCCAAAAATCATATTCCCAGGACACTACAAAAGGAACACACTCTAATAATCTGCTGCTCGTAGGGGATGATGAGTCTTCTACTCATCTGCAACCACCTAGTATTCTGTCTGACATTATATCTTCTCAGGATACTGGAAACAATCAAAAGAGAGGTACTTACCTGAAGCAATTCCATTTCCAAGGCAAGTGCTAATAATTATGAATGGAAGAAATAATCCATGTCCTAAGGAGGTAAATGGTGAGGCTGAGCTGCTCTTTGGTGTTATCCTGCCATAGCACATCTTTTATCCGTCCAAGTTTGAAAGAAAAAGGGGAAATAAACCTGCCAGCCAGGTACAAATCCACCTACAAAAAAATGCATAAAAAACTTCAGGAAAGGACCAAAGAGAAACTCTTTATTAACTTGATTAATTAAGCAATCCTATCAACTAGATTCACCTCTTTCAATGTAAGGAAAGTAATATCTAGCTTCTCTTTGGCTTGAG
Source organism: Sminthopsis crassicaudata (assembly GCF_048593235.1). NCBI lineage: Eukaryota > Metazoa > Chordata > Mammalia > Dasyuromorphia > Dasyuridae > Sminthopsis > Sminthopsis crassicaudata. The sequence continues at coordinate 337,590,463 of NC_133618.1, read as the reverse complement.
GGGAGGGCAGCATGCCAAAAGCCTCCAGCACACATAGCCAGATTTTTGAAAAAGGATAGTGAAGCAGGAATTATCTCACCTTGAAATCTCTCAAACAGAGTTGAGCTTTGAGGAAAGATCCAATTTTGTCTCACAAGTCATGGAGGCTCTGGGCGAAGAAGGGAAGAAGCAGTTGATGACAAGAAGACTGATGTCTGAATCAGTGAGTCAAGTTTTTCCTTTGCCACGTGCACACTGTATGAGTTCAACTTAGGGAAGAAAAAAAGGAACAAATTTAATGGGAATAAAAGCAATTCCAGAAATACTGTCTTGAAAAGAAATATATCCCTGAGATGCTTGAACAAACCTAGTCACTCACAGTTCTGACTGCATCTGTGAATTTCAAAAATGAAACAATGAACAAATTCATCATACACACCTGCAACCCAGGAAATTATACCAGTCACATGTGTTGACACACCTTCCTAAAAAACAAACAAACAAACAAAAAACCAAAACCCAGCAATTCACTTTAAGCAAAATAGTTAAGATGCTCTCAAATAGAGGAAGTTAACACACAAAAAGAAGATGAAAAGGTAGGGAGTGGGTGCCTTTCTGTAAGTGTGGGGGGTGGATGTAGGAATTCTCCACTATTATCTTCTATCCCAAATACCCTCCAAAGTTCCCTTTCTCAAAAAACTTTAATAGAATCCCACTAGCAATTTTTATTTTTAAATTAATTTAGTGATTTTTAAACAGAATTTAAAACAACTTTTAGAAATCAGGGTGGGGGTGGGGGAGGAGGAGTTATTCATATTGGGAAAGAGTCCAAAACTAAATTTAGTGCTCAAGAGGACTCCCGGGTCTAACAAATCAATAAGTGTGTTGTGTAGTTTTTCTGTCGAAGGTCATAGCTTTAGAATTAGAAAAGATCTCAGGAGCCATTTGGTCTAATCGCTACCCCTCATTTTACAAATAAGGAAACTGAGGTCAAGTGTTATGTTGTTGTTTACTCAAGTATATAATGTAAAAAATTATATGATTCAGACAATTTACAATAATAAAGTCTTCATATAGGACTTTTATATTTCCCCCTTTAATTCAAACTCAGTTCTATGGGCTTCTCAACACTGCCAGTCACTGAAATACAAAGACTAGATACTCTGCTGGGAATACTAACTCAGACTTGATTTGAAACTGATATATAACACTATCAGATCTTAAATTATACTAAAAGCAATAATCATCAAAACCAATCATAACTATTTGATACTTCTTAAAAAGGAAAAACAAAAACACAGATCACTGGAACAGATTAGGCAAAGAAATCCCAGAAGAAACAGGAATAATAGGAATAGAGCAGTGTTCAATAAATAAACTCAAGAATTCTAACCATTTCATAAGGACTCACTATTCAATAAAAACTATTTTAGAAATTAGGCTTAGGCCAATAGCTCATATCATCTACCACAATCCAAGGATCTAGCTTTTAAAGGCCCTATGAACAAATTAGAGGAAGAGAAAAAGGAAATACCTTTTGCAACTACGTATAGAGGAAGTTTTGTTGACGAGAAAAGGGATAAGGAAAATCAGATGAGATATCAACAATATAAAATTGAAAAGGATTTTCACAAACAAAATCAATGTAGTTAAAGAATTAGAAGGAAAACAGCTGAGGAGAGAATGAGGAAGGAGAAATCTCTGCCGCACATTTCTCTTGGATAAAGATCTGATATGCAAGATAGAGAAAATTGATACATTGAAAAGATAATTGATAGGAACAAAAGCCATTTGAACAGACCTGTGTTTTTCAAAAGAAGAAAGGCAAATTATTAGCAAATTAACAAAAATGCTCCAAATCACTAATAAGAAGAAAAATTAAAATTAAAACAGCTGTGAGGTTTTGTCTCATATCCATTAGGTTGGTAAAGAAAAATGACAATTGTTGGAAGACAATGCATTATTTGTGGAGTCAACCTTTCTGGAACTGCACACAAAGAAGTCACTAAAATGAATGTATACCCTTTGACACAATGATACTTCTACCAGGCTTATGTCTGGGAAAGAGGGAAAGAATCCATATCACAAAAATATTCATAGAAGCACTTTTTGCTGTAGCAAAGAACTGGAAATAAAATGGCTGCCCATCAATTGGGAAATAATTTGTAGCATATGAATGAAATAGAAAATTTCTGAACTCTAAGAAATAACAAAAGGGACAGATTCTAAGAAACCTGGGAGGATTCGTAGGAACTTATTCAGAGTAAAGTAAAAACCAGAAAAGTTTATAAATACAACACTGTAGAAGAAAATAACTAAGAAAGATAAATAATCAATGAAAAAACAATTATAACTATAGAAAATTGATAACTGATCATGCTTTCTACCTCTTGGTAGATGAACTAAAGTTGCAGAATGAAATACACATTTTCTTAAATAGCCAATATATTTGATTATATTTGGAGGGTTTTTTAAGGAGGAAAAAAGGAGATAGGGACACAGTAATAATAATATCAAAAAAAAATTAGAAAAAAAAGGTATCAATTATATATTTAAGAAATGCATAGAAGAAAGCAAAGGGAAGTTCCCAATAATACAAAGGCAAGCCAGGTAGTGCTGGATCTATCATTTTATATATATATTCAATACTATACATATATACAATACTACATTGTATTGGGAAGAGAGATGCAGAAGACTGAGAACTGACGGACTGTGGTCTTTTGAGGAATACATATACATATATATATATATGTATGTATGTATTCCTCTTTTTCTGTTTTGTCATATGTTTATGCTTGTCAAATTGATAATAACATTTTTTAAATTAGGGAAGGAGAGGTTGGACTAGATTATCTATCAGGTCTCCTCCAGATTTAAATCTATGATTTATATTTTCTCCTCCCTCCCTTCCTTAGTCACCAAGTCTATTGAGAAAAGAACTTTGTAAATTGCAAAACACCATATGATATGTCTGTTGTTGTTATGAGATCAAGGTTAACCTGCTTTTTTTTTTAATGTTCCTGTTTTTTAACTTCCAGATTAGCCAGTTTTGCTTTAATGTAAAGGACAGTATCAGTCTCAAACTCATAAGTAGAACTTCATCATTGTGCTTTGGCAGTCTTCAGGGCTATCGTTTTCTAAAACCAACTTCTCCTCTTCTCCACAACACAAAGATTTATCTACCATTAAATATTTCCCAAGTGGATGCCCTCAGATACTATAGGGGGTATAGGTTATGGGCAGATTAGAACTAAAGTTTTGCTTCAGTTGTGAGTGGGTATTGTAACTGAACAGAGGGTAATCACATTACTTATTTTTTTCTGAATAGGGAAGAAGGTTCCCTCATTGTCAAGGCCTGAAAGGCCTATACAAATAACTATATACAAGTTAGGATGTAGCAAGTATATATAGGGTCTTCGTGCAGTTTTAAGCTATTAAGTTTTTTTAAAAGCTTAGTAGCTATTTAAGCTTTTATGGGTTTGAGACATCACCTTGCTGACAAAGGTCATATGGTCAAAGGACTATATAATCAAAACTATAGTATTTCCAGTAGCAATATATGGCTGTGTGAGTAGAATTAAAAGAAAATCTGATACAGAACCAGCACTATTGAACTGTGTTGCGAGAGAAGACTTTTGAGAGTCTCTTAGAAACTGAAGCTTAAATAACTTGGCTACATAATGAGAAGATGGGACTCATTGGAAAAGACCCCGATGTTGGAAAAGATTGAAGGTAAAAGGAAAAGGTGCCAGATGATGAGATGAATAGAGTGTCATGGAAGCAATGAGCATAAGTTTGGATAAACTTTGGGATATAGTGGAGGATAGAAGAGCCTGGTATACTATGGTCCATAAAGTCACAAAATAGAATACAGAACAAGGACAAGAGCTTTTGAGATACTTGGGTAGCAGTACAAAGTGCAATTGAAAAAGCTCACTCTCAGAGATAAAATCCAGATAGTATGGTAGAATGTTGAGCATCTAGGTGGAGCAATTCATAGAGTTCAATGGACAGAATTCAAATTTGGCCTCAGACACTTACTAGTTGTGTGATCTAGGATAATTCATTTAACCCAGGGGTCCTTAAACTACAGCCCGAGGGCTAGATGCGGCCCACTGAGGACGTTTCTGCGGGCCCACCAGGTTATGGCACAATCAGACCGGAAGTGAAGTTCAACCTAAACTCGCGTTAGCAACACGCACTTCTAGCACTGGGCTGAGGCGGCGGAGACAGTGTGATATGATACCGAGATGAGGTGAGTTCTCAGGCCGGGGTGTATGGTGTGGGGAAGAGAGAGAGATGCAGAAGACTGAGAACTGACGGACTGTGGTCTTGTAAAGTAACGGAAGCCACCACAACAGACAGGCGCAAGGTGCATGCTGCACATGTCATGGCTGCTGCAGGGGGAATATATGGGCTGTGTCTGCTGCGCAGGTATAGTAACAGTTAGTACTACAAGTCCCAGCTTGACTCTTACCATTGTCATCATGCTTTAATGACAATGTAACGGCTTCCTCTCTAGTACATGTTGCGGTACTGACTGCTACTGTTGCCCAGAGTGAGGCTCCTGGTACCTGGCTGTGCCCCTGTATCCATAGTGACCTCATATCTGGCTGTTGTGGTCATCAGTTATATCATTGTGTGTATGTTCTGTAGTTTCATAAAGAGATGGAATGTTGCTAACATATGTCATCACCTTATAATCACTGGGGGTCTGACCTTAGTGCCCCCCCACTTATCCTGAGTATGAAGGGGTGCAGAGCTGGTGTACTCTTCATCCCCCTCCAAATTCTTAAGGTCCCCATACACTTGTGCAGCTTCAAGTCATATGATGACCCAATATATGATTTGTCACTGAAGCTCATTCTGCACATACAATATATGGCGCAGTTATATACATATATGCACAGTCTTGCCTGCGATTATGATAAATTACGAGTGCAGCATGTATGATTATACAGCACTGGATCATGAGAATTGATCCCAGGATTCAGAAGAAGCAGGGCATTTGGGAGCCACCTGAGCGGTGACTTGTGTGCAGGGAAGGTCTGAAGCAGAAGAGAGAGTGAGGGAAATGGAGGCATCACAGCACAAAGGCAGCTTGGAGGAAGTTGGGCCTTGCAATCTGTATGTCTCTGTGTGGGCAAAGTTATTGCTGGTATATTATTTTTGTAGCGCTGTATATATATGATGGTATTTTACTAATCGCAACTTGGAATCCCTTAGAAATAATGATATCAAGAAAAAAGAAAAATTGGAGTGTAGGATATTCAAAGAAACAGTGGACTTATGATTACTTTTTCATGCAGTACAAGGAAAGAGTTGTATGTCTCATATGCCAGAATATAGTGTCTGTGTTCAAAGAATATAATTTGCATCAACACTATGAAACTCAACATAAAGATAAATATGATTGTTTGGTTGGAGAAGTGAGAAAAGATAAAATATTAAAACTGAAAAATATATTGACAACTCAGCAAAATATTTTTGTGAAGAAAAACAGCTAAATATTTCATCACTGCGAGCAAGTTTTCAAGTTGCCAAGCTAATAGAACACACTGGCAGACCATTCGTGGAGGGAGAATTTGTTAAAGAATGCCTTATTTCTGTTGCCAAAGAGATGTGTCCAGAGAAGGCCAATTTATTTAGTACAATGACTCTTTCAGGACCTACAATTACATGGAGTATTGAAGAAATGGGAGACAATCTGCATCAGCATTTGCAAAACTCTACAAAAAAAATTTCATATTTTTCCTTGGCACTCAACGAAAGCAATGATGTTCGTGATTCTGCACAATTTATAATTTTTATTCCTGGGACGAATGATTATTTTGAAGTCATAGAAGAGCTTGCTGCACTGCAAAGCATCAAAGGAACAAAGGAGAGGATATCTATGAAAAGGTTTGCCAAACTATGAATGTTTGGAGCTGGACTGGGCTAAACTAGCCAGTGTGACAACTGATGGTGCCCCTAGCATGGAAGGGTCTAAGAAAGGAGTAATTGCTTGTATTAACCAAGAGATGGACAAAGATAACCATTCTCATCCAATAGCCATACACTGCCTCAACCACCAACAAGCACTGCGTAGTAAATCACTGAAGTGGGACTCTGTTATGAAAATTGTGATATTTTGTGTTAACTTCATTAGAGCTAATGCAATAAATCACAGACAATTTCAGGAATTTCTATCTGACTTAAATGTTGAGTATGAAGATGTTCTATATCACACAGAAGTCCATTGGCTGAGTTTGAGGGAGAGTTTTGAAACATTTCTATGACTTACTTCCACAGCTTACAACTTTTCTGCTTTCAAAAAACAAAGAAGTATCAGAGCTCAATGATGCAGAATGGAAATGGCACCTTGCCTTTCTGACAGGTGTAACAGAGCTACTCAACAATTTCAATATGCAACTTCAAGTAAAGGGGAAACTCATCTGTGATATGCAATCACATGTCAAAGCATTTGAAGTAAAATTAGGCCTCCTCATCAAACAAGTGAAGGAAAAAACTTCTTCCATCTCCCCACAACTCAAAATCTGTTAGCAGAAAAACTGCTGATTGCATTCCCAAACAAAACAAGTGTGGATTCATTGGAAAAATTGTAAAAGGAGTTCCAATTAAGATTTAAAGAGCTTCATCTCCATGAACAGGACATACAGCTTTTCCGTAACCCATTTTCTATTGACATTGAAAATGTGGATACAATTTACCAAATGGAACTGGCTGAACTGCAGAATTGTGACTCTCTGAAAGACACATTCAAGTCAAGCAGCCTTCATAATTTCTATGCATCTCTCCCCTCTGAGACACATCCTCATCTCAGGAACCATGCACTCAAAATGGCAACCATCTTTGGAGCACTTATATCTGTGAACAGACTTTTTCTAGAATGAAACATTTGAAATCTCCAACCAGATCAAGACTAAAGGATGCACACTTGCATCACGTGTTACGACTAGCAGTGACAAATATGGAACCAGACATTGGTCATCTCATTAGCCAAAAGCAGGCCCATAGTTCCCATTGAAACACTGGTAAGTTTGTTGATTTAACTTTACTTTATTTTAAATATTTTATTTGTTCCCGTTTTGCTTCTTCACTTCAAAATAAGATATATGCAGCGTACATAGAAATTGTTCATAGTTTTTGTTTTTACTATAGTCTGGCCCTCCAACAGTCTGAGGGACAGTGAACTGGCCCCCTATTTTAAAAAGTTTGAGGACCACTGATTTAACTCCTAATCTATGAAATGATCTGGAGAAGGAAACGGCGAACCACTGCAATATCTTTGTCAATACCTCAATAAATTATAGTCAGACCTAACTGAAATGACATGTACACCATCACCACAATGAAAAAAATAGAAAGAATATTAGACTTGGGTTTAAATCTCAGACATACATCCATGTGATCAGGGACAAATCACTTCAACTCTATAAACCTCAGTTTTCCCAGCTGTAAACTGAGGGCATGCAGGAGTATATCATTTATAAAGTCCCTTACAGCTTTAAATTTTATGATCTATGATCAGGCAAGGCTTCATGGAACAGATAGCATCTGAACTGGTTCTCAAAGGAATGCAACAATATTTCAACCTTGAGGGAAGGGGCCTACACTGAGAGGGGTAGGAGTAAAGAACAAAGGTGCAGAGTTGGTAGGGGAAAGGCAGTCTGAGAATAAATCATAATCCAGTTGAGTTAACATGTAGGCTGCTGATTAAAGGAAAGAACTCTGGGAAGATAAGTTGAAATGAGATCACCTGTAAGTCTGGAGTTGGATTTTCCCTTAGCATGTTCTGGTCTAGAACCATATTGTTATTATTTTTTAACTTCCATCTTTCTCTTCAACTTCAACTTGTGGAAGAGTTGAAAGCCTTCACCTACATGTCGAGATTTTTTCTGGCTCTAATACAGACTCTGCCACTAATTCTGGCTATGTGTATTTGTTTTTTGTTTGTTTGTTTGTTTTTTAATTTTATAATTATAACATTTTTTTTGACAGTACATATGCATGGGTAATTTTTTACAACATTATCCCTTGCACTCCCTTCTGTTCCAAATTTTCCCCTTCTTCCCTCCAACCCCCTCCCCTAGATGGCAGGCATTCTCATACATGTTAAATATGTTATAGTATATTCTAGATACAATATATGTGTGCAGAACTGAATTTTTTTTGTTGTTGTTGCACAGGAAGAATTGGATTCAGAAGGTAAAAATAACCTGGGAAGAGAAACAAAAATGCAAACAGTTTACACTCATTTCCCAGTGTTCCTTCTCTGGATGTAGCTGATTCTGTCCATCATTGATCAATTGAATCTGAATTAGATCTTCTCTCTGTTGAAGATATCCACTTCCATCAGACATCCTCATACAGTATTGTTGTTGAGGATCTCCTGGTTCTGCTCATTTCACTCAGCATCAGTTCATGTAGGTCTCTTCAAGTCTCTCTGTATTCATCCTGCTGGTTATTTCTTACAGAGCAATAATATTCCATAACATTCATGTACCATAGTTTACCCAACCATTTTCCAGTTTCTAGCCGCTACACAAAGGGCTGCCACAAACATTTTGGCACATACAGGTCCCTTTCCCTTCTTTAGTATTTCCTTGGGATATAATCCCAGTAGTTGGCTATGTGTATTTGAACGAATCACTTGACCTCTTAAAATAAGAGATCTCTGAGGACAACTGGCAAAGTGAAGATATGTTAGAGAATGGAAGATCTAGGTTCCAGTCCTACCTGTCATTACTAGCCATGGGCAAAACACTTAGCATCTCACAGCTTAAAGTTTCCTCATTCAGAAAAATGGGTATTTTTTGATAAGTATTATTAAGCTTATCAAAGTCATAATAACTAAGGATGTCAAAGTCACAATAATTAAGGTATATGATGAACACTCTGGCCTAAGGAAATGAAAGTAGACCAGTCTTTTGAACTTCCCAGCAGTGGCCTTTAGGGTGTCCAGAGAACTTCATTAACAACCTTCCAAGTGAATTGGTGTGCATTTTTTGCTCACTCGTATAATTATAAAAAGAAACTCAAATAAAAATCTACATAATGCACTTTGTAAATCTTCAAGCATTATTATAAATATTATTTTTATTACATGTATAACCCAGACAATAGGAATGCTTAAAAAGTATTTTTCCTGAAATTTTAACAATATGACTGGAAGAAGGAAGAACAAATTTATTTTCTTTGTTTTGAGAAATGTAAATACCATATTCAGGAAATCCCATCCTAATATCTTTACATCTGAATGAAACAACTTCTAGAGGCCTCACTTTCCTAAAGTATAAACGCACTTGAATAAGATCCTCCCTATGGAGTATTCCTCAAATGCTTTCCAAAATTAGCACCTATATAACAACAAAAAACTCACATGTATATTTATTTAGGTTCATCCATAGCTGTTACCTTTTCCTCTCTCCCTCACCCATAAACTTGGGAAGCCCTGGAGAGAATGAAAGGAAATTAAGGGGTAGTGAAAAGGAAAAAGAAAAAAAAGAAAAAAAAAAGAAAAAAAAAAAACAGGGAGAGAAAAGAACCATTAAGTGGTTGAATGAAATTTGTCTATTAAAATATTTTTTAAAAATTGAGAATATTATCCAGACTTTTGAAACATTAGCTACAGAAATGCAGAAAATAATCCCAAACCCAGATTAAAAGATGTGCTCCAGCCCCAAATCTGCCATGGTCTAAAATAAACCACACTTTTCAGGGTTATGGTTCCTCACATGTAAAGTGAGTAGGATATCTGTGACTCTGTAGAGTAGAAAGAACACTGAATTTTAAAAGATTTGAATTCTCTACCTATTGTATTATCTATGTGACCTTAGTATGTAATGTTCTCTTCTCTAAAAATATAATTGTTCTCTTGGAGCAGATTTCTTGGGATGCTTCAGGAGGCAGCCTTAGTTTTAGTTCAGTTCAATAATCCCACATACAGCCAGGAGTTAAAGTCCAAATCCTTTACTGTCTCTTTCCAAATCTTATTTCCTTCACTTGGGGCTCTGCTAGTTTTCTGGATGCCTTGCAGATCTTGGTTTCAGTGTTCTCCTCAGGACAGCTTGCCACCACTTCTCTGTCTTCCTTCATTTTGCCCGACTTATGAATCTCCTCCACTGAATCCAGACTCTGAATCTCCCTAAGTCCCTTTGGCCCTGAGCGCTTCCTGCTTATATGCTGCACACTGAACACACACCAATCATTACATCACTAGGAAACCATTATTTGTTGTAGGATTAAATCAATGCTAAATTAGATTTAACCATCGTCTCCTCAATTCCACTTAGTATCTTGTTTCAAGTTCTGGCCCATAACATCTCCTTGTAGGATCAGATCAATCAACTGAACCATGCTAAATTAGATAATTATTGTCTCTATCCATTCCAGTGACTTAGCACCTTGTAAGAATCCTAACATTGGTGAAATTATAACTTCTCTAAGCCTTCAGTTTGGGATCCTGGACATTTTCAGAACCATACTATTGTAATGAGGCAAAGGAAAAAAAATATTAAAAAGAGATATGCAACATTTCTATGAGCAGTAAAATTTATAGAGCAGCTAATAAGACTATGAGGTGCTTCACTGGTCTTGTCCACAATACCATAGTAGGGTAAAGAGCTCCCTGTGTATTTCTTATATATTTTCATTGCCTTTAAAACTCAAGTTCTATGTTGCAATTATTTCCCTAGAAGGGTCTGCAGCTGTTGTCTGGCAAAGGACTAGAGTTTTGTGGGTCATTAAACCCCTATTTCCAGGGGGTTTAATACATCAATATTCAAGTTTATTGTTTAAACATTTGTGCCAGTTTCTAGTTATGTTTCCCCTCAAAAGTTGAGGACTGATCGATCAATCAAGGATTGACACTAGCAGAATGGATCCAAATGGGAAAATTTTTGTTTATACTCTTTTTCCGACCACTCAAATCCTTCTTGTTGAGTTTTCAGTCTCGCCTGACTCTTTGTGACATTTGGGATTTTCTTGGCAGAGATACTGCAACGACTTGCCACTTAATTGAAAGAAAAGTTATGGGGGCAGCTAGGTGGCACAATGGATTCAGAGCACCTGCTCTGAAGTCAGGAAAACCCGAGTTCAAATGTGGCCTCAGACACTTAACACTTCCTAGCTGTGAGACTGGGCAAGTCACTTAACCCCAAATGCCTCAAGAAAAAAAAAAAAATTCTCTTAAAGCAAGAACTTCTTTACATTCCCAAAAAGTGTCTATCCCTTCTAGCCCCTTTTCTCTTCTTGGCCAAATATTTATCAATTGAGGAAGAAAAGAAAATGAACTTCAAATATGTTACTTTTGGGGACAATAAGAAAGTCACACTGGATGGGGGAGATTCTGAAATTTTTTAGTTGCCAAAAAATCCTATATATTGGCTTCAGAGACAGAAGACTGAAGATCCAGCTTTGAGAAAGATAATTAGGAAAGTGATCTTGGGTCTCAGCTTCCTCATCCTTAATATGAGGGCATTAGATTAGATAATCTCCAAGATTTCTTCCAATTCTCCTTGTGTCAAGGAGATATTTGAATCTATCTTTTGTTACACCTACCAAAGTTATGTACCAAAAGTGAAAGTCTGGCCACTTCTCTCCCTATTCAAACTCCTAATCACCTTTATGAACAACTATAGATTTCTAGCTTTTAAAGATCTTTATAACTTCCTCCAACTTGCCTTTTCAGCCTTATCATATACTTCTTACTTTCCTATACTTCTATTTCTCCTTCTTGGAATATATTCCTTCTCTTTCCATCTTTCAAGATCCATACTCTTCTTCAAGAACAAATTCAACAACTTAAGTTGTGACATATGATTATAATAGACTACAACTTTGCTATCAGAAATGATGAACAGGATGCTTTCAGAAAAACCTGGAAGTACTTAGATGAACTGATGCAAAGTGAAAAAAGTAGAAAAAGGAGAACACCATACACAATAACAGCAATATTTTAAGATTTTCAATTGTGAATGACATAGCTATAGCTATTCTTAGCAATACAAAAATCTGAGACAATTCTGAAGGGCTTAAGAAGAAAAATTCTATTCCTCCACAAAAAAAGAACTTATGGAGTCTGAATACAGATTGAAGAAACTGGAAATCTAGGTCTGGGGGCAGTGACAACATTGCATTCAACTGAAATTTCAGTCCCAGATTTCCTATTTAAAGGGCAATTTGGGGGCTCATTTCTGGGGGGGAAGGGGATCTGGGAAAGATCTCCTAAAAAAGATTTGAGCGAGTGCTAAAGAAACCCAGGGATTCTAAATGGAGTTGAAGAGTCAGGGAAGACAAGGTATAAGGTCAGCTAGTACACAGGGGATAACAGAACAAACAGAAGAACAGTATTTTTGGACTACAGAATGCATGAAAAGTTAATATGTAAGAAATAGAAAATTAGAAAGGAGTCAGGATGTAGATAGCTTAAAATATCAGAGAATTTTTTATTTTGTCCTAGAGGTAATAGGGAGCCATTGGAGTTTACTGAGTGGTGATGGAAGGGTAGTGATGTATCCAGACTAGTGCTTCAGGCAAATTAGTTCTGTCAGCTGTGTAAAAGATGGATTGATATGGAGAAAGTAAATCTAACAGGATAGTCTACCAATTAAACTAAGAGCTAATGAGGACCTAAACTAAGAGAAGTGTACAACACAGGTTATGGAGATAGAAATATCAAGATTTAGCAAATTAATTAGATAACATTTAGGATTTATACTCTAAATGCCTCCTGATTATAACCCTAACCATGAAACCTTATATTTAAAGAGTTGAGAATGACACTAAAAGTTGACAACCTGGATGATAAGAGTTCTTAGGAGTGACGTGAACTCTAACCACTGTCAACCTTATCACATACAAAGGGAGACCATATTGTTGGGACTGTTATCTTGTGACATGACTAAAGCTTGCTCAAACCATCAAATCAATAAAGATTCTACAAATAAGGTCTTCCCTAGAGCACCCTCATTATCCTATATCAGCATATCTTACCTCCTATGTTACCAGCATGCAATTGTTGACAAAGATATAATATATATGCAAGTTCATTCTCAACTAGGACCCTCCTTAACTCTCTATACCATCCTCATTTCCTCTTTCCCTCTGACCTTTAAATGCCACCCTGCACTCACAGATCATTTTGATTAGTCTGTGTGTCTTTGATGGGGGAAAAAAAAAAAGAGGAAGGGGATTCCTTATGGCTACAATAATGCCTTTTCTGAGTTTCTTTCATTCCACACCACTCTCCAAGAACCTGGTACTTAATTAGTTGGAAGGATAGGGATGCCCTTGACAGTATTAGCAAAGTTTAAAAGAGCCAAATCTAATGTAATAAGTTCTGTTTTGGACATACTAAGTTTGAGATGCATAAGGGACACTAAATTGGAAAAGTTCAATAGGTGAACATTCCAAGCTCAGATTGGTCTGACCAACAAGGCAGTCAGATACATTGTAACAACTCTAATGTAATGATTTTGATCCTTTTCAAGAATGAAGAACAACAACGATGGGACTGGAAGTCTTCATTTCTCTGCAGGAAGCACTGATTCTCCTGATCTTTCTCTACTATGCCATAGTAACCTGTTCACTCTAGACGTTCACTTAATCCAGGGGTTCTCAAACTACAGCCCTCAGGCCAGAGGCTGCCTGCAGAGGACAGTTATGTGGCTGCCGGTTTATGGCAAATAGGCTGAGGGGCGGAGACAGTGTGAGGTTCTGTTTTTACTATAGTCCAGCCCTCCAGAAATCTGAGGGACAGTGAACTGGCCCCTATATAAAAAGTTTGACTTAATCCTTAAACTTCTAACACTGAAGAACCCTCTGCCCTTGTGGCCCCTTTCTCATTCTCTCTAATTAGCTGGCTCCTCTCAGCTCTTCTATTTAAAGATGTCCAAGCCAACAATTGATGTAATATAGTTTCTAGGGGAGACAATAATAATTTGAGGTCCCCTGACTTTATGGGACTTCTGTTCTAACAATAAGTCAGTGATTTTAAGTCCTCTGGCTTTAGAGTTTGGCCCTGGGAACTCCCATACCCAATCTATTCTAAAGTTTTCTGGCCTCAGGATAGTGACTAGACTACTCCTCAGTACATTGCTGATTGTCAGATAATCTGTAGGTCAGTGAGAACCAAATTCCAGAGACCACTCCAGAGACCATCTCTGGGCCATAAAATTAGCATATCGACAACATGAAGAACTAGCTTACATGTGCCTCCTTCAGTTTCTTTGATAATTCTCTTGGAATTTAGTCTGCTTCAAGGGCATTACAATTACAATAAACTTTGCCCCTAGCCTTGGAAAACATTCAAGCCTACAAATTCTTGTGAGACACCTCTGATACTGGTCAGTGACCCCAACCTTTTGGGATCCTTATTTCTTTCCAGGGCTGCACTTTCTGGATATTCTCTATCATATTCCTACCCAAGTGTCTTCATATCTCTCCTTTCATCTTTTTAGTTTCCCTTTCAGAATGTAAAGGGACTGCCTTTCTTCTTGTATTTTTACTCCTAACATTTAGTACAATGTCTGGACCATAATAAGGAATTCAGTGAGGATTTTTTTTTAAAAGATGGGGAAAGACTTAAGTTGTTTATATATAACAGAGAAAACCAGTAAACAAGGAGAGATGATTAGTAGGAGAATGAAAGTGGGGCAATATACTAAAAAAGAGAAGGAGATGAGGTGAATGTTAGGAAATAAAAATGGCTTTAATTTTTTCAGTTAAGTTTGAAGCAAAGTACGAGACCTGAGAAAAAAAATTTTGAAAAGGCTGCTGTGGTGAGCGGTATAGAGAATCATTTAGGAAAGAAGACTGCCTTTGTATTAGATAATAGTGGACCATACCCTCATAATGAACTCTTTTGCTTAATTGTGAGCACTACTTGAGATTCATAGCTTGCCCCTTTCACTATCAGTAGTGTGAAGTGTTGAAAAAAGGTATCATTAGCCTTCACAATATTATTTTCTATATAAGAGAAATAAAATATTTCCAGAAGCTTCATTTTAAGGATATGATCAAGGTAGCCATGTTCACTCCTTCACTGCTCCCCCAGTTCACTCCTGACTCTCTGGATTTCTCCACAATGTCATCCTTCCTCCCCTTCAACTTACTTCTTACTTTAGAATGTAAGCTTCTTGAAGGCAGGGACTTTTTTTTTTTAAAATTAATATTCCTAGGCTTAAAGCAGAGTTTCTAGAGCAAGGAAAGTATTTAACAAATGTTTGTTGACTTAATTAAATCTTAGAAATGCCAAAACAGAGTTTCTCCTTTCCATCTCCCCTCCCCAAAACACATACAGGCAAGTATGCCCAACCAGCTGGTGAGCAATCACAAAACATTTATGAAGGGCCTGCTATATGTTAGGCACTGAGGTAACACAGAAATACAAACACAAAAGCAGTTGAGCATTATGAGATCAGTTATGGGCAAAGGTACAGAGGAGAGAAGTGAAGCATCATGAACACAGAGTAGAAAATAAGCAGTTTGGTCAAAATACAGAGTATATGGGGAAATATTATTTAAGCAGGCCAAAAAATAAGATGGAGTCAAGATTGTGAAGGATTTCCAATGCCAAACAAGAATTCTAGTGTATCTTGAAGGAAATAAGGCATTTATGCTCACTGCTAAAGCTTCTTGAGTAGGGGAGTGCCATGGCCAGACCTACACTTGAAAGTCAGTTTGATAATGTCTATATCTATGGAATGTATGGCTAGGGAAGACAGAGATTAAGTCCATATCCTAATCTTAATATACAGCATTCTGAATTCCAGTGCTTTCCAGTTTTATAGTCCCCAAAATATTTTTTAATCCACAGAAGTCTCTCCAATGTTTTCCTGAATGCTATCTCCTTGAAACTGCACTAATATGCAGTGTCCATTAATAAGATTGGCTAACTTGTAGCTTTGAATTCTGAAACCAAGCCCATACAACAGACTTTCAGGGAGGCAGTGTTGAGGGGGCCTGGGAAGTGTTAGATTGATTCACTTACTCCTCTGGTGGCTAAAAAGCAATGTTGGGCCAAATATACAAATGGAGCCTGTTTACTGAATTCTTTTGCATCTATGAGAAAACTATGAAATCTCTGAATTGCAAAAATGGATATATGCTTCTGGAGACTTCTATCAAAACAAAAAAATCCTTATTCACCAAACTCTAATTTGCATTTCTGAAAGCAAATCAATTTTAAAATTTCAAAACCTCAAAGACTTTCTCTCTCTCTCTCCTTTCTCTTTCCATTTCTTCCTTCCCCTAAACATAACATACCCTCCCCCCATATTCCCCAAGGAATAAAACAGTTGTAAATTCAAAAGAGTGGGTAGCATTACATTCTAGAAAAATCATTAAACTGCTTTATTGGGAAATCATAAAAGGAAAAACATACATCAACACAATAAAATGCATAATTTCATTGAAGGTATATTATAACCAAGATTTTTCTGACAATATTTTTATGCCATAATCAAGTTTTACAAGCTTCCTCTATTCTATACTGACCATCCAATATATGTAATAGCAATTAAATATTCCTATTTTTGATATAGGAGAGGCATATGATACAGTGGAAAGAACACTGGATTTGGAAGTAAAGGAGCTGGATTACAAATATCACTTATATACCTAAAACTATATTATAGTCATCAAAACCATTTGGTACTGACTAAGAAATAGATAAGCTAATCAGTAGAATAGGTTAGGTTCACAGGACAAAATAGCCAATGAATGAAGCAATCTAGTGTTTGACAATCCCAAAGACCCCAGCTTTTGGGAGAAGAACTCATTATTTGGTAAAAACTGCTGGGAAAATTGGAAACTAATATGGTCAAAACTAAGCATTGTCCCACACTTAACACCATACCAAGATAAATGGGGTCATGATTCAGACATAAAGAATGATATTATACAGGCTATCAACACCATTGAAGTGTCAATACTTATAGGAAACAGTTATATAGGAACTGATAGGAGCCAATTATAGCTTATTAAAATACTAGTAAGATACTATGGGAAGCTGTTCCCAATCTGTTTTAATTCTAGTGCCTTCTGTCTCTTGTTTTCTATTTATCCTGAATACAAAATTATTTTAAAATAAAATAAAAAAACAAAACAAAACAAAACAAAACAAAAAAAAAAACATGTTACCTCTCTTTAATAAAACATATTTTTCGTAATTTCTTTTAATATTCTACATATTTTGTTCCTTCAACTGAATTTTGTTTTTTATTTTATCTTGATAGTTTGAATGATGTAACACTAAACCAGTGAATTAGTTTTAGTAGATGTTATTTTTATCATATTAATACAGCATAGCCATGAGCATTGAGGAATATTATTGCAGGTACTATTATAGTTACTCTTATTTTTTTACAGAGTACATTGTAATGAAATTTATATAAGTATTTTGTATGTTTTACTAGATTGAACCCCAAATATTGTTTGTCTTTTATACTTATTTCAATCAGAAATTTTTTTCTGTTATTGTCTCTTGAATTGTTTCTATTATACAGAAATTCTATTGATTTGGGGGATAAATTTTCTAACCTGCATATACAATGAAGTTAATTGTCTCAGTTTCTTTGCTGATTGCCTTAGAATTTCTAAGTAAAGCATTGTATCAACAGAAAAAAAAAAAAAGAATGATATTATAAGCAAATTAAAAGAACCTCTTAAATCTTAAATCTGTGGAGAGGGAGGGAGTAACCAAAAAATGACTGGAACTCATTACTGAACACCAAATAGATAATTTTGATTGTATTGGGCTGAAAAGTTATTGTACAAACAAAACTAATACAGACAGGATTGGATTGGAGGGAAGGCGATGAATTGGGAAAACATTTTTGCATTTAAGAGTTCTGATGAAGGCCTAATTTCTGAAGTTTATAGAGAATTGACTCAAGTTTATAAGAATTCAAGCTATTCTCCAATTGACAAATGGAGATGTGAACAATTTTGAGATGAAGAAATTAAAACCATTTCTGGTCATATGAAGGGGTGCTCTGAGTCACTATTGATCAGAAAGGTGCAAGTTAAGATAGCTCTGAGATACCACTACATACCTCTCAGATTGGCTAAGATGATAGGAAAGGATGATGGCAAATGTTGGAGGGGATGTGGGAAAACTGGGACACTGATGCATTGTTGGTGGAGTTGTGAACGGATTTGGAACTATGTTCAAAAGGTTATCAAACTGTGTATACCCCTTTGGTCCAGCAATATTTCTACTGGGCTTATATCCCAAAGTCTGTGTCTTAATTCACTCTTTGGTCAAGTCCTGTTTGATCTTGGGCTGATTTCCTGAGCTCCTGCTTTTGGCTTCCATTTTCCCTACTTTTTTGCTGTCAAGATTTCTGGTAGCTTTTAGAAGCTCTTTCCTCCCTCTCCCACACCCACTTCCATACTGCTGTAGTTATGATTTCCCGAAATCCTCACTTGCTTGTAAGAGAAAAGGGGCAACATTGACTAGCCTTGCAGTCATCATGCCCTACTTGTCCTCAATAGCCAAAATGAAGACTTTTCACTTCAAAGAAAAAAATACTTCAAATTGTTCAATTACTAGGGAAATAAAATCAGTACCACATAAGATCTGGAATTATCTATCATAAAAAAAAGAGAAGACTTGGGATAAAATACTCCAAAAGCCAAGTGAAATAGGCTCATAATTAAGAATAAATCATCATGAAAAAATTGAATTAATTCTAGAGTGAAAAAATGAACTTTTAATGAATTAAGAGGATTTTCTAGTATTTCCTGATGAAAAGTTCAAAGCTAAACAGGAACTCTGAAATACAAACACATAAGTCCAAAGAAACCTAGAAAGGTAAGTTTAAGAAGAAGAGACTGTATAATGTTGTAGGGAGAAGTAACATGTAACCTTAAGAATCATAATATCTTTAAAGAGTATTGAGGGAATAAGATGAGAAAAAGACCTGGAGTGAATTGGTTCCATTCTGAAGTTTTGAGCAGAGAAAAGAGAAAGGAGGATAATAAAAGTACATTAGTGCTGAAAGGAGGAAGAAGGAAGCAGAACTTGGCTGTTTTTCATAACTGGATTCCCTGAACTATGCAGAAAGAAGGGGAAGGAATGGGCATCAGATGCACCTCATCTTTATCTGAACAAAACAAAGAAGGGTTAGAGATATAGCTGAACAAAATATGACATGTGAATAAAATGTACTATCATTGTTAAGATGATAAAAGCAATTATTTCAGAGATTCCTCAATAGTTCAAACTAATTTTAATGAAAGTGCAAAACCTGGAAAACAATTTATTCAAGGCAACGTTTTAAAGAAAAAACAATTTTGAATGACATAAAAATTCAGAACAAAACAGCAATGTCTCCAGATGACTGATGATGAAGCATATTAGTAACCATATCCTGAGAGGCAAAGGAAACAAGATGTACCAAATGGCATGCATGCCACTATAAAGATTCTTTTTTACTTAATGATGCTTACTTACTATAAGGCCTTTTTCTTTCAACTTTTAATTGAAGGGGATTGGGGTAGGTTAGCAATAGTGAAGCAAGAAAAGGGAGAGCAGTGACATTTTTTTAAAAAACACTGAAGGGAACAAAAGTTCAGAAGGAAACAGATATGTAAAGTAGCTTTGAAAATAATGTGGGATATATTTTACATTCTTTTTAAAAAGTAAAAAGTAAAGTGGTATCAAATGAAGATTCAACTTCATATTCACTATCTTTGTGTTTTACTATTTATAGGAATATGTTTTTAGTTATGGTTCAGAATTTAAAAGAAGAAATCTTTGATTAATTCAATTAATTTCAATTATCTTTTGAGTTCACCTTTGACTAAGCTTAAAGAAATTATTCTTGGAGAGAGTAATTAAAGAGGGATTGAATGATTTTAGTAAACTGATTCTCCATGATTCACCAAAAGATATGATTAATTTTCTGTTTGCTGAACCTAAACTATTAACCTTACTTTGAAATTTTGTTTCTTGTTTGGCATTGCCACAAATTATAGGGAGAAATTACTTATATCAGAGAGCTTTTCAAAGGGAGTAGAAATTCTGTCCCTTTGTAATTTTTCCCTTTTTAAGTACAGAACATTTACAATTATAATTAATAAATTATTCTCTGCATATTTTTCTAAAATGCGGAATGAAATTTTTTTCTTCCACACTAACTACACATATCCTCCTTAAAGCTATTCATTTCTACATCTGTAAATAGGGCATGATACTGTACTATCATATCTACCAGAGAGGGATAGGTGAAGAAACTGCCATATAAACTTTAAAGTGCTACAAAAATGTAAACCACAATGAAAATGTGAAAACATCTGTTATAATCAATAATTTTTTCCCTTGGGTATAAATTTCATTTTGTTACAGGTAGAAGACAGTTATGTTACAGAACATATGGTAGCATATCAGTATTATTAGGAAAGGGGTATTTTGATATCCTTTAGAAGGTAGGGACAACTCCCCCTCCCTCCCACTTTATCCCACTCTGTTTTACTTTTTTTTTAAATATAGCAGACCCTATTACAACAGAACATGTTACTTATATCACACACTATTCCAACTTTTTGACAAGCAAATTAAAATCTTCCCCTATCTGCTCCCTATCACTACCTAAGGGAATCATAGAATCAATAGCTCCCCTCCCAGAAGTCTTTTACAACTCTTCTGGGAAGGGGCAGGAAGTCATCAATACAAAGGTCTACCCTAATTTCCTTTCTCCCCTCTAACCCCCTCTTCTCTTTCTCTTCCTCTCCTTCTCCCTTATCCTTTCTTCTTCCCCTCCCAAGATTCCAAGAGAGGATTCCAAGAGAGAGGTTCCTAAAGGCTCCATCTTCTTTAAGTTAAGAATTTTCTAATTTCCCCCAGTGGAATACATTTGACTCCCCTCACCATCCTGGGTCACTCCTTTGCCTCTAAACACAAGCTTTAGTTTCTCAACATCCCTCCTAAAATGTAATATCAAAGAATGAAACAATATTCCAAATGTGAATTCCTAATTTTATGTCACTACTTATCCAAGTACAGGTTTTTCCTACAAAATCAAGTGCAGCTTAAGTACTACCTAAATTACAATGTTCTCTCCTTCCTTTGTGCTTTTAGCATACATCTAATGATGACAATGATGTTAAATTAAAGTATATTGTATCTCCACAACTAGGCTATAATCAGAGGCGATAGCTAATCTGTCTTTTTTACTTTGTCTTTATTATCCCCTACAATGACAGGTATCCGATAATGAACTGGTCTGTATCAGAAGAGAAGCAAAACTTGTTGCTTATGATAATAAGTTTAAATGAAGCTAGTTTAATCAGTCCTGACTTTTTTTTTTTTTTTCTCATACAAGTATTTTTGTTAGGCTTTAAAGCTTTAAGTCTTTTTTTTTTTTTTTAAACAAAAATATTGGGCTAATAACTCTTTAGGATCATAGGATTTAGAGCTAGTTAAAAGGCATTTCAAAAGTAGAAGAATATTAGATTTGGAGTCTGGAAACCTATGTTTAGGAAGCAAAATAATTTTTACATAAATCCAAACTAAAATGGGAAGAAAAATTCGCAAAACTTAAAGACTATCTGTTATTGACAATCCAAACTGCTGCTCTTTCTTTTGTGTTATTAATTTTAGGATTTGGCTACCCTCATAAAAGAATTAGGCGGGTCAAAATCAATCAGATTAGGATTTCTGGCCACCTAAAAGTGA
Organism: Sminthopsis crassicaudata; assembly: GCF_048593235.1. NCBI lineage: Eukaryota > Metazoa > Chordata > Mammalia > Dasyuromorphia > Dasyuridae > Sminthopsis > Sminthopsis crassicaudata. The sequence goes on along the minus strand of NC_133618.1, from coordinate 337,568,796 downwards.
ACACTTAAAAAAGTGAAGGACAGGTTAGTCTCATCATCCTGACTCTAACTGAACCTTTATCCTTAGCTACAAAGTAATGCTGAATGCCTACTCTCTTTCTAGAAAATCTGTATTTAAATTAAGAAAATTGTAAATTGTATTGTGGAGGCAATCAAAGGTCACACTGAAGTGAGAACACAGTCCTAGCACCTCTCAAGCAGCAGTCAATTAGAATAATATAACAGAGTATCATCCAGGCCCCATCTCTTTGTCAAAAGGGAATTTGAATTTGCAGCATTTTAAAGAGAGTTTAATGGTTTATTCTACTGGAAGGCAACTTTCCCTTCCAGTAAAGTGAAGGCCAATTTAAAAATACCTATAGATTAAAAGGCCAATAGGCTTCCTGCTGGGTAATATTTGCTACCTGCCAAAATAATGAGAAGAGTTAAGGAATCATCTTTTAAGGAAAAGGGACTCAAAAATAAGCCCAAAGTGTCTTTCCCTTTTTGAAAATGCTTCCCTGGAATTACTGTCATAATAATTTCTATCAAAGCCTTTCCTCTTCCTCTTCTACTTTTTAATAAAAAGGCTTCCTCTTCTCAGTAGGCAAGTGCATGCAGCACTTGATGACAAATATACACATTAATATTTATCATCTACCACAGTCCAGGGAAATCAATCAAAAACATTTATTAATCATTTATGATGTGCTGAGCACTGTGCTAAGTGCTGGATACAATAAAAGGTAAAAATAGTTCCTTCCCTCAAGAGGATCACATTCAAATGTGGTGTACATATAAATAAATAATTGTTGTTCAGTCATGACTGACTCTTCATGATTTCATCTGGAGTTTTCTTGGCAAAGATACTGGAACAGTTTTCCATTTTCTTTTCCAATTCATTTTACAGATGAGGAAACAGAGGTAAACAGGGCTAAGTGACTTATCCAGGGTCACAAAACTAGTGAATGACTGAGGCTGGATTTGAACTCAATTTTCCTGATTCTAGGCACAACATACCACCTATTTGCCCATGTAAATAAACAATAACACAATATATTTACCAAGTAGATAAGACATGCAATCTCAGAAGAGAAGTCACTGTGGTGGGTTAGAGAAGATCTGTCTGAGGAACAGAATAGAAGAGATATTAGAAAAGGCCTCCAAAACATAGGAGGAATTTGAGCTTAGACTTGAAAGAAAAATAAGAATCTAAAAGGCAGAGGTGAAGTGAAAGAACTAAGCATGGAGGTCAACCAATGCAAAGAGATATCAAGAACCAGTAAAGTATTATACAGATTAGTAAAGTATAAATAGACTATAAGGTAGAAAGAGATAGGTTTTTAAAGAGCTTTAAATGCTATACAGAGGATTTTATATTTGATCCTGGGGGCATTAGGGAGCCACTGGAAATTATTGAGTAGGGAATTGACATTTTCATAGCTATCCCTAAGGGTAGGTGGCTTAGTAGCCATTTTGGTGGCTTTGTAGAGGATTGATTAGAGAGAAGGAAATTTTGAGGCCAGGAGAAAATTTAGAAAGCTATTTATAAGAGTCAAGGCAAATAGAATTACACACACACACACACACTCCTCACATACTCACATATATTTTTAAAGAGTCAAGGCAAGAGGCGATAAAGATCTTAAGATGATGTTGGACATACTGAGTTTGAGACCAAGGAATATCTAATTCAAGATGTCTGAAAGGCAATGAGATGGACATCATTGTAATCTTGGAGCTCAGAAAAGCACATGCAATAAGTGTACCCCAGATGGAAGCCACATCTGCAATGGAGGAAATAAGTATAAAGAGAGACTCGAGACTCTAAGAGGTATGAAGTACCCATTGACCTCAGTTGAAAACTCTCTAAAAACAGATCATTTCAATTAAAATCCAAAATTTTGAATTAATTTTGTATGAACATCTGCTAGCTAGTTTTACCAGAAACTGATAAGAAACAGAAAATGGGTTCCACTCAATAATATCTATTTTAAAAAACACAAAAATGGTCAAAGTTACTTTTCCAGAAAAAGAAATTCTAAAGGCTTTTCTCTTCTGAAATCTCCAACCAGCTGATTAGGTCTTAAATCAACCAAGGATTTTAACTTTATTTTAATTATCTTTGCTTTAATAATTTACTTTAATTAATGGAATATTTAATTTTCTACCCCCCATATTGTCAAAGTTAGCACTTTTAATTTAAGCTGATATTACCTTAGAAGTCAAACTACTTCCTCTATATAGCATTTGTTATAAAGCACTTTCTAGAAAGTTTAATACAATGAAGAGACTTCCACAGTTGTCTATTCATCATCTCGAATTGTAGACTGAATTTTAATGATTTATGATTCTTTTAGAATGTAGAGTATTACAGGAATCCGTGAGACTATCTACTCCAACTTATTCATTTTGCAAATGAAATAAAGAATCAGGAAAAGAAAATGAAGTATCATAAGTAGTGATTCAAAGAAAAGACTTGTTAGTGGCCGTGGCAAAGACTCAGGTATCCAGATGTCCTATACACTATTCTTTCCGTTTCAGAAAAATATTTCCATGATCTTCTTTCCTATAATTTAAACATACATATTAAGCCAAAAATAAATTCAGAAAACAGAGTTTCAACAGAAGACTGGCTTTAAATTAAAAATTCAATTTACCAAATATTTCTTGAGTACATGGGTATCCAGCACAGTGGTGCTAGGGGATATATGTACCTATACCACAGAAAAATGATCCCAAAGTACTCTGATCCACTCTGAGTCTCAAGGGGATTATGTTCTCATTGAGGTGGATTCTTTATTTTGCAATTAACAAATGATAAAAAGGGTTCTTTTGGTAAGTAACTTTTAAAATCTTCTAGAAGAATTGTCTGACAGATGCTAACACTCTGAAGGAAGAAGCCATTGTGCTATTCACAAATAAATCCTGAGAGACCCATTGCCAATGGTCAACCAATTGTATTGTGGAATTTGGTCAAATGTCTGTAGAGGAGACAACATATGGCTGAGACTGAATCTTTAAAAAGGTAGATTGCCTCATCTGTTTCTGATTCCAAGATTAAAACAAATTTGACATGATTAACTCTGACACCCTATGACAAGGAGTTCTCAGAAGCAATGAATAATAAATATAAATAAGGTATTGGTTTTAAATAAGCCTATCACAAGTTCTGTTATTGTAATGAAATCTGGAAAAATGAACAGTAATATACACATAAAACTAAAACTAAATCCAAATGAAAAATTAATCCTTCATTCACCTGTATTCATATTGCTTTCCTGCAAAACAAAAGCATGAAGGCAAGGTTGGGGAGTGGAAGAGGAGAGAGAAGAGAAGGGGGGGAGGGAGAGGGGGAAAAGGCAGAGGATAGGAGAGAACTTAACAATACTCTGTCCTAAAAGTCCACATCCTCCTGTCCCTTCATGATCACATTGAAAACATGAACAAGGTGAAGGCAAGGGAAACTGATAAGGAGATATTAAAAGGACAAAGATGAGAAGAGAATGTGATTTTAATGTTGGAAGTAAAGTTGAGTTGGTTTTGTACTTAGGTATAGTTTTAGTATTAAAGTCCATCAGTATGCCATTTCTCTCTACTAAAACTGTTTCACGAAGTCAAGAAGCATGTCTTATACACACTTCATACTCAAGTCATTGAGTGTGCAATCTGAATAACTTTTTCTTTAAGAAGAACATTTATTGATTACTAAATCATAAAGGATATTTTAAACCATTAACAACTAAAGAAATTAAAACTATCTAACCTTGATTTCTTAAAAACTTAAGTATACTTTACATTTAAAATGATGCACAAGCTAGAAACTGGAAAATGAATGGATGCCCATCAACTGGAGAATGGTTGGGTAAACTATGGTATATGAATGTTATGGAATATTATTGTTCTGTAAGAAATGACCAGCAGGATGAAGACAGAGAGGCTTGGAGAGAGTTACATGAACTGATGCTGAGTGAAATGAGCAGAACCAGGAGATCATTATACACTTCAACAATACTACATGTGGATGTAATCTGATGGAAGTGGATATCTTCGACAAAGAGAAGATCTAATTCAGATCCAATTGATCAATGATGGACAGAATCAGCTGCACCCAGAAAAGGAACATTGGGAAATGAGTGTAAACTGTTTGCATTTTTGTTTCTCTTCCAAGGTTATTTTTACCTTCTGAGTCCAATTCTGTGCAACAACAACAAAAAAATTTGGTTCTGCACACATATATTGTATCTAGGTTATAGTATAACATATTTAACATGTATGAGAATGTCTGTCATCTAGGGGAGGGGGTGGAGGGAAGGAGGGGAAAATTAGGCACAGAAGGGAGTGCAAGGGATAATGTTGTAAAAAATTAACCATGCATATGTACTGTCAAAAAAAAAAAAAAGTTAAAAAATAAATAAATAAAAATAAAATAAAATTATGCACAAAATACTAAAAATACAGAGACACTAGGGAGGGTACCTGGGCATATCCATCAGTATTATTCTCGAACCTATGCTAATCTTTGTATCTTACCCAACTATCTAGCATAACAGAATTGGAGCTTGATAAGTATTTAAAGAATTGAGTTAAATCTGTCTCTCTGGAGACACTATTGACTAATAACTTTTGATCTGTCTAAGGCATTTCCCTTCTATGAATTTAGACATATTGATTATTTCACAATCTAAGCCAGATCATAATACCAGTTTCATTCCAGGACTAGTTAGTTTCAGTTCAACAATTTAACAAATGTTCTTTTAAGAGGTAGGTCTAACACTCACTCATTAAACATCTAAAATATGACCAGCACTATGCTAGGGGTCAATGAGATAGAGAAAAGAAAGCATATATGGTCCATAGTCTATGGTCCATGCTTAAAATTTTACTGGAAAGATGATATAGACCCCTGATATAATTAGTAAATACAAAATAGGTCATCATCAGTGCTTGATTAGAAATGCAAATAGCTGGTCAAACTATGGCAAGGTTGACATCTTAGTAAGCATCTAAAGAGTCATCATGAAAGGGGATTTGAGCTAGATTTGGATGGAGCTGAATCCACAGGTGAGCAAGGCTTGAGCCAACTGTAAACTTATACTACTAAGACTTGAAGAATCAGGTTGGAATTAAATAAGTAGTAGGACTACAAAGGAACTTCATATCTTTCTCATCTGTTATTACCACTTCCTCTCACTATCAGTCTAAAGGAGAATATTTATAGCATTGTTTAGGGCATCATTAGATTTAAGGTTAGGAAGTCAAGATTGTAGGTCTTGCTTGCTAGCTTACTCTATAAGTTTATGTAACACATAACCACACTACAATTCAGTTTCTCCAACTATAAAATGGGCATAGTAAATGGGCACAGTACCTATCTTACCCACTTTTTAGGGTTGTGATAGCATAAAATGATATCACAAATGGAACATATCTTCAAAAATTTTAAAAGTACCAAACAACATAAGATATTAATGTCTTCTCTTTACAAGAAAGCATTCTACTCAGCACAAACCTAAGGCTGTGGTTAGCCCCAGAGGCCTATACTTTTCATATGGAAGGGGAAAGAAACATTTTAGGTGGAATCTAATCCCAGTTGTATTCCCCTACCTTTCCAAATGAGTAGAAAGCAAACACAGGCATCTCTGTTTCCAAATCCTTCTGTCATAGGATTTAGCATTTTTATGTTGATTGCTCCAAGCTGCCATCTTTTTGTCTCCCCATCAAACATGTCACACTGCACACAAATACTTAATAAATGTTTGTTGTTTAAAAAGATGTGCTTTTTTTTTTCTACTTGAAGCTATTTGAAGTCACATAGTCTCAAAGATAACCATTTTGATACAGAAGCACTTCCCTCAAAGATACTTGTCACATACAGACACAAACTCAGTCATTTCAATATATTTTATAATACAAAAGTATATTCCACCTAAGTCCTATTCTGATGCCATATTTTGGCATGGAGATAACTCTAAACTAGCAGGGCACAACTTTTTAGCAAGCCTTACCAAATTGTAAAGGCTTTGATAGATTGTGCTTTTTAAAGAGCTCTCACATGTCCTAGCTCTTCAAGTATTAAAGCAGGAATAGCATCTTCCCAGCCCTCAGGAAATGGGGGCTAAGTGACTTGCCCAGGGTCACCCAGCTAGGAAGCGTTACCACATTTGAACTCAGGTCCTCCTGACTTCAGGGCTGGTGCTCTATCCACTGGACCACCTAGCTGTCCCCAAGCAGGGGACAAAAATTCAAAAATTCTCATTTATACAAAGATAGCTAAACAAGCTATCATAAGTCCTCATAAGAATTCTGATTGAAACAGCATAGTAGAGTGGAGAATATCTAGATTTGAAAAATCAGAAGACCTAAGTTTGAATCTACCTGTCCCACTAATACCTATATAATTTTGTTCAAAATCTTTAGCATTTCTGAGCGTAGGTAGATAAGCTATAAAATGTAGGGAATAAATTATATAGTCTCCTAGGTCTCTTCTAGCTCTAAGACTAAAATTTAACATTTCTAGGTGAAATTGTTAAATTTGACACTTTATGAGAGGCAGAATTATTAGTAGGCCTTTGGTGTATTTGAAAGATCTGGGTTCAAATTCTGCCTCAAGCATGTATTTGTATGATCATGGATAAATCACTTAACCTCTCTGGACTTCTTAACTGTAAAATAAAGAGGGTTGGGCCTAAAGAATGCTAAAGTCCTTTCTAATTCTAAATTTATTTCTAGTTCTAAATTTATGATTTTATAATCCGGATGGGATTCAAGAAAAGAAAGGCCACATAGGCAACAGATCAAAAGCTTGATTTCAGAGAGTAACTGATACATTCTGAGAACCTTAAAGGCTAAGAAAAGACTTCTGCAAAAACAGGCAGCCTAAAGAGGGAAAAAAAAAAATCTGAATTGCATAAGAATTTTAGACAATCTGAATATTTAACTCTAGGACACCTTCTTCTGCTACTGTGACAGTCTATACTCCACTGACTTTACTTCATAATTATATGTGGTTTTTCATTCAAACTAGATGTCTTTCAGCCCTCACTTTTTACCATGCAAGATTTCACTATTACTCCCAGTCACTCAGGCCTGAAACTCCAAAGTGAAAGGAGTCCTAGAATTTGGAACTTCTGGCATACTGCACAGCTCTCATTACATTATTTTTGACTTTCATTTTTTATCCTCTATCTAGTCACCAAATACTGTTTTTCTACTATTCTTTTGAAATGTCTCTGAGATTCTGTTCCTTTTTTCTTCTTCACTGACATTACCTTAAGGTGCCAATAATTTGCCATGTTATCACCTGATTTACACCTCTAGGTTACAAGTTTTCATGACTTTAACATGAAGAGATTTAATATTTTTAATGCTTTATCTCCCTCCAATATGTTAGTTTCCTGAGGAAATGAGACTATTTTTGTATTTTGTCTTTGTATCTTTTAGCCTAGCACAGTGCTAGATGCTAAACACATGGGTGCTTAATAAATTGGATTCCAACTCTAAAAATTCTGGATTTTTATTACCTTGTGCATACATCTCTTAATACTACAGCATGGGACTCTAGCCTCGGCAATAAGAGCCGAGAAAGAGATTCAAGGAATTAAGAGTAGGAAATGAAGAAATCAAATTATCACTTTTTGCAGATGACATGATGGTATACTTAGAGAACCCCAAAGACTCTGCTAAAAGGCTATTAGAAATAATTCAGAATTTTAGCAAAGTCGCAGGATACAAAATAAATCCACATAAATCCTCAGGATTTTTATACATTACCAACACAATCCAACAGCAAGAGATAAAAGAGAAATTCCATTCAAAATAACAGTCGATAGTATAAAATATGTGGGAATATATCTACCAAAGGAGAGTCAGGAATTATATGAGCAAAATTACAAAACACTTGCCACAAAAATAAAGTCAGATTTAAATAATTGGAAAGACATTCAGTGTTCTTGGATAGACCAAGCGAATATAATAAAGATGACAATACTCCCCAAACTAATCTATTTATTTAGTGCTATACCAATCACACTCCCAAGAAACTATTTTAATGACCTAAAAAAAAAACAACAAAATTCATATGGAAGAATAAAAGGTCGAGAATTGCAAGGGAACTAATGAAAAAAAAGTCAGAGGAAGGTGGTCTCAGTGTACCTGATTTAAAGCTATATTATAAAGCAACAGTCACCAAAACCATTTGGTATTGGCTAAGAAATAGACTAGTTGATCAGTGGCATAGGTTAGGTTCACAGGGCAAGATAGTGAATAAAAATAGCAATCTAATCTTTGACAAACCCAAAGATCCCAACTTTTGGGATAAGAATTCATTATTTGACAAAAACTGCTGGGAAAACTGGAAATTAGTATGGCAGAAACTAGGCATGGACCCACATTTAACACCACATACTAAGATTAGATCAAAATGGGTCCAAGATTTAGGCATAAAGAACGAAATCATAAATAAATTGGAGGAACATGGGATGGTTTACCTCTCAGACTCGTGGAGGAGGAAGGAGTTTGTGTCCAAGGGAGAACTAGAGACCATTATTGATCACAAAATAGAACATTTTGATTACACCAAATTAAAAAGTTTCTGCACAAACAAAACTAATGCAAACAAGATTAGAAGGGAAGTAACAAATTGGGAAAACATTTTTATAGTTAAAGGTTCTGATAAAGGCCTCATCTCCAAAATATACAGAGAATTGACTTTAATTTATAAGAAATCAAGCTATTCTCCAATTGATAAATGGTCAAAGGATATGAACAGACAATTTTCAGATGATGAAATTAAAACTATTTCCACTCATATGAAAGAGTGTTCCAAATCACTATTGATCAGAGAAATGCAAATTAAGACAACTCTGAGGTATCATTACACACCTGTCAGATTGGCTAAGATGACAGGAACAAATAACGATGAATGTTGGAGGGGCTGTGGGAAAACTGGGACACTGATGCATTGTTGGTGGAGTTGTGAAAGAATCCAACCATTCTGGAGAGCAATCTGGAATTATGCCCAAAAAGTTATCAAAATGTGCATACCCTTTGACCCAGCCATACTACTACTGGGCTTATACACCAAGGAACTACTAAAGAAGGGAAAGGGACCTGTATGTGCCAAAATGTTTGTGGCAGCCCTTTTCATAGTGGCTAGAAGCTGGAAGATGAATGGATGTCCATCAATTAGAGAATGGTTGGGTAAACTATGGTATATGAATGTTATGGAATATTATTGTTCTATAAGAAATGACCAACAGGAGAAATACAGAGAGGCTTGGAGAGACTTACATCAATTGATGCTGAGTGAAACTAGCAGAACAAGAAGATCATTATACACTTCAACAATGATACTGTACGAGGATGTATGCTGATGGAAGTGGATTTCTTCAACATAGAGAAGAGCTAATCCAATTCCAATTGATTAATGATGGACAGAATCAGCTACATCCAGAAAAGGAACACTGGGAAATGAGTGTAAACTGTTATTTTTACCTTCTGAATCCAATTCTTCCTGTGCAACAAAAAATTCGGTTCTACACACATATATTGTATCTAGAATATACAGTAATATATTTAACATATATAAGACTGCTTGCCATCTGGGGGAGGGGGTTGGGGGAGGAAGGGAAAAAATCTGAATAGAATTAAGTGCAAGGGATAATGTTGTAAAAAATTACCCATGCATATGTACTGTCAAAAAAAAAGTTATAATTATAAAATAAAATTAAAAAAAAAATAATTAAAAAAAAATACTACAGCATGGGAGTAATGGCTAGAGAGCCAGACATTTAAATTCTGCTCCTGTCACACTTTAAACAAACCATATAACCTTTCAATGACCCAGGCAACTCTCTTTTTTTTTAAATTAAATTCAATTTTGGAGGCAACTGGGATTAAGTGACTTGTACAGGGTCACACGATTAGCACTAACTTTTGAGTTCACTTTTGGGAGTTCACACACTCCAATTCTTGGAGTGGTTAAAGCTGGTTTGTATGGTTTTGAGAAAATGATACTCCAGGGTATGCTGAAAATTCAGTGACTATCATTATGTATGATGAAATAAAATATTAACTGAACTTTCACCTCAAGACTATAACTACAATTTTATTTTATTGTGGAATTTTCTCATTTGTCTGGGAATAATACAAACTCTAACTCAAAAGTGGCTTGTATTAGAAAGGACTTTTCAAAGGCAAAGGAATATACCTTCAGGAATTCCTGTGCAGCAATTTGGAACTATCAAACTGCATATCTTTTGATCTAGCAATCTCTTTACTAGGTCTGTATCCCAAAGAGATCAAAAAAAGGGAAAAGGACTAACATGTGCAAAAATATTTGTAGCAGCCCTTGTTGTAGCACAACAACTAGTGGCAAGGTACTGGAAACTGAGTAGCTGCCCATCAGTTGGGGAATGGCTGTATAAGTTAAAGTACATGAATGTAATGGAATATTATGTTCTATAAGAAACGATCAGCAGGATAATTTCAGAAAAGTGTGCAGAGACTTACATGAACTGATGCTAAGTGAAATGAGTGGAATCAAGAGAACATTGTACACAGCAACAACTATGTGAAAATCAACTGTGATGAAGTTGGCTCTTTTCAGCAAAGAGTTGATTCAGGCCAATTTCGATAGACTTGTGATGGAGAGAGCCATCTGCATCCAGAGAGAGGACTATGGGGAATGAATGTGTATCACAACATAGTATTTTCACTTTTTTTGTTGTTGTTTGTTTGCTTGTGTTTTTCTTTCTCATTTTTTCCTCCTTTTGATCTGATTTTTTTGTTTGTAGCATGCTAAATATGGAAATATGTTTAAAAGAATTGCACATGTTCAGAATGTTTGTGGCAGCCCTCTTTGTGGTGGCCAGAAACTGGAAACTACATGGATGCCCATCAACTGGAGATTGGCTGAATAACTTGTGGTATATGGAATATTATTGTTCTGTAAGAAATGACCAACAGGATGATTTCAGAAAGACCTGGAGAGACTTGCATTAACTGATGCTGAGTGAAATGAGCAGGACCAGGAAACTATTATATACTTCAACAACAATACTATATGATGATCAATTCTAATGGATGTGGCCATTTTGAACAATGAGACAAATCAGTTCCAATAGAGCAGTAATGAAATGAACCAGCTACACCCAGCAAAAGAACTCTAGGAGATGATTATGAACCGCTACATAGAATTCCCAATCCCTCTAATTTTGTCCGATTCTTTTTGTACAGCAAAACAACTGTCTGGACGTGTATACATATATTGTATTTAATTTATACTCTAACATATTTAACATTGGTCAACCTGCCATCTGGGGGTAGGGGAAGGAGGGGAAAAATTAGAACAAAAGGTTTGGTGATTGTCAATGTTGTAAAATTACCCATACATATATCTGGTAAATAAAGACTATTAAAAAATTAAAATAAATAAATAAATATGTTTAAAAAAAAAAAAGAAAAGAATTGCACATGTTCAACCAATATTGGGTTACTTGCTGCTTAGGAGATGAAAGAGGTAGAGAGAAAAATTTTGGAACACAAGGTTTTGCAAGGGTGAATGTTGGAAACTATCTTTGCGTGTATGTTGAAAAATAAAAAGCTATTATTACATAAAATAAAAAAGAGAAAAAAAGAATTCCTATGAAGCTCAAAATAAATGTCTGTAAAGTACACTTGTAAACTTTAATATACCATATCCTCAGCTATGATTATTACTGAGCAACAGATTAAGGATGGAAGTTAATCATGTATTATAAGGACCTTAACTCAGAAGCATCATAGATATATATATATATATGTATATATATATATATATATATATAGGAAGGAAGAAAACAACACAGACAATTCACAAAATGACTCAACCTAACCAAAAATCAATTCTTCAGAGGTTTGCTTCCTGAGATCTGTTCTTTAAGTATGGCCCATTTTGTACTTTCACTTTTGGCATCCACATTGACATGTAGAGCAGAATATGAAGTCTTTGTTTTTGGATAGTCATATTTTCCAACAGTAAAATTCTTACAAAGGCACTGTGGTCTAGTGAATTAGGAATCGTAAGACTTGGCTTCTGTCATTAAGCGTGTGACCTTGAGAACAGAAATTTGTTAGCACCTATTAAGTATTGCTAAGAACACCCTGCTACTTAGCATCAGAGGAATTTGTGGGGTTGAAAGACATTAAGAAGGCATCTAAGACTGTGGTTTATTCAGTAAAGGGAATTTACTCATAGAAATTCTTTTCACCAAAGCATATTTCATTAAGTCAACAATTATTTATTAAGCATATACTCTGTGCCTGACACTATGCTAAGTGCTGGAGATATAGAATTAGGTGAACAGTCCCTTCCTTCATTTAAATGTACATGCAAATAAATGAAAAATAAAATAAACTGGAGGCAATCTCAGAGGAAAGGCACTAACAGTGATGAAGACAAGATTTGAGCTGAGATCTGAAGGAAACTAGGGAAGCAAGGAAGAGGATGAAAAAGGAGATTTTCCAGGAAAGAGGATCTAGCCAGTGAAAAGACAGAGTGGGATGTTTAAAGAACAGCAAGAAAGCCAGTATCAAGAGAAGGAAGTACTATATGAGAAGGCTAGAGAAGGTAGTAGAGAACATGTTAGGAGAGTTATGTTAATTTACAGTTTTAGAGAGTTGCCTGGAACACAGAGAGATCAAATGATTTACTGATGGATGGTACAATTTATGTGGACTTGAAACCCAGGTCTTTCAGTATCAAGTTCATCTCTCCAATCATTATATAGTGCTGTCTTTCATTAATGCTCTCAGGAAATTAAAAATTAATGGGGGGGGGGGGAAGAAGAAATATGTGATTCCTGATTACTTTCCACGCTAATATTCTATGATTCTATACGACACATCAAATGTTAAGACTACAGTAGTAAGAAGTTCTGTCTTCTATCTTGTTTGAAAGTGAAAGCAAGATCTACATCCAGAGAAAGAACTATGGAGTTTAAATGCAGATCAGAATATGCTATTTTCACATTTTTTTGGTTGTGTGGCTCTTCCCTTTTGTTCTGGTTCTTCTTTTACAACATGACTAAAGTGAAAATATGTTTACATGATTACACATGTATAACCTATATCAGCTTGCTTGCAATCTTGGGATGAGAGGGAGAAGAAAAAAACCTGAAACTCAAAATCTTATTTAAAAAAAAAAAAAAAAAAAAAAGAATGTTTCAAACTATCTTTACATGTAATTGGAAACAACAATGATGCTGTTTACCAGAGAGAGAAAGAAAAGAATCTTCAAATTATATCTTTTTGAATGCTTAGATTTTTAGGCTATGAGCCATAGCACCAATAGCCATATCAAATGAACAGATAAAGACTTTTGCCTTGCTCCTAGATTTGAAGTATTGGTGGGATTTGAAGGTAGAACTTCTTCTCCTCATAAAAATTAGTGGGTTGGACAACATGTTTTAAAAATCAACTGATGATTTGATGATTCTAACTCAGATCCTCTTAAACTCCCAAACAGGAAATTGCAAGCAACTTAACTCAGAAATGGGGAGTGTCATAATTTTCCTCCTCTCTGCCCTGTAACTAAAAGGACTTCCCATAAGAATTGATGGGAACAAACTGCAGGAAATAGAACGTAAAAAGTAATTAAAGTTGTCAGTCTTAATTTGCTCAGTCAAGGGGTATGCTCTCTAAATGACAGCATAGAAAACACTGTATTTCATTCTCAGAGCCATTAATGTAATCTATACTCCAGAAAAGGAAAGAATTACTATATGCTGTCAAATTATATCAAATAAATGGAGATGAATAGTGGAAAAATACTCACTGTTCAGTGCCATAGTTATTTAGAATAGAATATTAGAGTTGGAAAGTATTTTAGAGATCATCTAAGTCAGAGCTTTTATTTTACAGGTAAAGAAAATGAAGCCCAGAGGAGTTTATTAATTTACTCAAAGTCATAAATGAGTTGGTGGCAGAGTGAGGCCTCTAATCTCCCAGATGGGTACAAATCTCTCAAGGAGAGTCATCATAGGAACTAACATGAATAACACATCATCATCTGCTATGGTTAAGATAACCTTTGTAAACTAAGGTTAAAGGAGCCTCCCCTGTAATATATGGATATGTTAACCAGTTACTTTTTTATAAGGGCTTTTAAGGGTACAAATGTAACTAAGCACAAAACATATTCACTGACTTTTATAAAGAAAATTCTTCAAAAGATTGTAAAGTTTAATTTACTCCCCTGAACAAAGGGAGTTTTTTTTTTATTAAGTAGGCTTTAGTTCATGCTAAATGTTTCCTTATAAATGGCAAATTATTAATATTCATATTTGAGTTTCCATGTTAAATATTTAACTAAAAATCAGGTAACAGTGCTTAGACAGAGATATAGTAATGACAAGATATATGGAAAGGAAACATACTAAACTAGGTAGGAATCAGGAGATATCTGGGTCCTTCATTTGCCACCAATAAATTGAATTTGATAAACTCACAGTAGTAAGAACAAACTTTTTTTGACCTAAGACTTTTATGTCCAGTTTTCATGAGCTGGATCATAGGGCAAAAAAATCTGACTCATTTTTGTACCACAGCAGATCCTCTTTTATTGTAGGAGTTGCCAATCAGCATTTTTGCTGACTGCAAATATATTGAAAGCCTATTATGTACCTCACAAAGCTGCAAGGTGATTACCCATCTCACACATCAAATAACAAAGTCCTGCCCAAATTACAGAATGAAAAGAGAGTTTAAAATTCTATTGATGCAAGATTTTAGTATCTAACAACATAAGATATATCTGTTTCTGTCTGAGAAAATCTTGTTCAATACCAACCTGTTTATTGAATGTAGAATGAGATATTGGCTGGCTACTATCTGATATTTTCATGTTTATCTTGTGTTCTTTGAGGGATGGGGGGAAAACCTATTATAACAAAATAGCAGGTGATAGGTAGCTTCCAAATGTCAGATCTGATAGTTCTAGCTATTCTTGCAGTACTTCCTTGAAGTTGAAATAAACCTTTCTCTATCTGAGCTGCTTCAGCCTTGTACTCAATATGGTATGTATTACAATAGAGATTCAAGCAGAGCAAAGTCTAGTTTTGGTAACAGAGTTACCAATGGCTTGGTGATTTTAAGACACTTTCCATCCTCTCCCAGTAAAGGCTACTAAACTATATAGACTTTTATCTCTTAGGAAAAGAACACTAAAAATACATTTGCAGTTCTATCAAATTAGGAAAGAAAAACAAAACAAAATTATAATGAAGATATGTGATGGTACCAAGTTTCCTAAAACCCAAGATTTTTAGATGATACTATTTTCTCTGAATCCTCAAATTTTTCAGATTAAAACTATCTACCAATTTATATCAGCAACTCTTCTGAAATTAATATCTTAGAGAACTGCCTCTCTCCCCTCTCCCATCACCCATCTCTTCAGCCTCCTGAATCCAAGGCACTGCTTTTCTTTTTCTAAGTTGCCTCTCTGTTTATACTGTACTATGATGTTCAATAATTAAATTATAGCTATACCAGCAGATGCACCCAATACTAATTACATTATTATTAATAAAAACATTTCCTTCTGACAATAAAAATAATAACCTTAAAATCTAATTGCAAATGATGTTTGTGGCAGCCCTTTTTGTAATGGCTAGAAACTGGAAACTGGATGCCCATAAATTGGAAAATAGTTGAATAAATTATGGTACATGAATGTTATGGAATATTATTGCTCTGTAAGAAACAACCAACAAGATGATTTCAGAAAGGCCTGGAGAGGCTTACATGAACTGATCTAAGTGAAATAAGCAGAACCAGGAGATCATTATACATGTCAACAACATGATTATACGATAATAAATTCTGATGGACATGGCTCTCTTCCACAATGAGATGATTCAAACCAGTTCCAATGGTTCAGTGATGAAGAGAGCCATCTACACCCAGAGAGAGGCCTATGGGAACTGAGTGTGTGTGGACCACAACACAGCATTTTCATGCTTTCTGTTGATGTTTGCTTGCATTTTGGTTTCCTTCTCAGGTTTTTTTTTTTTTTTTTTTTTTTTTTTTAAATTTCTAGATCTGATTTTTCTTGTGCAGCAAGATAACTGTATAAATATGTATACATATGTTGGATTTAACATACATTTTAGGGGCAGCTAGGTGGCGCAGTGGATAGAGCACCAGCCTTGAAATCAGGAAGACCTGAGTTCAAATCTGGTCTCAGACACTTAACACTTCCTAACTATGTGATCTTGGGCAAGTTACTTAACCCCAAATGCCCCTTTTAAAAGATTAGAAACATATAATTTAACACGTAGTAGACTATCTGCCATCTAGGGGAGGGGGTAGGGAAGGAGAGAAAAATTGGAACAGAAAGTTTTGCAAGGGTCAATGTTGAAAAAGTATATGTTTTATAAATAAAAAGCTTTACAGTAATGAACTGAACCAGCTACACCCAGCAAAAGAACTCTAGGAGATGATTATGAACCGCTACATAGAATTCCCAATCCCTCTAATTTTGTCCGCCTGTATTTTGGATTTCCTTCACAGGCTCATTGTACACTATTTCAAAGTCCGATTCTTTTTGTACAGCAAAATAACTGTATGGCCAAGTATACATATATTGTATTTAATTTATACTCTAACATATTTAACATGTATTGGTCAACCTGCCATCTGGGGGAAGGGGAAGGAGGGGAAAAATTAGAACAAAAGGTTTGGCAATTGTCAATGTTGTAAAATTAGCCATGCATATATCTGGTAAATAAAAACTATTAAAATAAAATTTAAAAAATAAATAAATGAAAAGCTTTAACAGTAGTAATAATAATAATAATAAAAACCTAATTGCAAGTCTGGGGTTAGTGAGAATCTCTCAAAAACAAAACAAACAAACAAACAAAAACACGCAAATAAGCCAAGGAAAATGATTTCATCAGATACTAATAAACCTGCAGATATTTAAGGCTAGAAGTGAGGTATGACTATCCAGTCAGCAGCTGTTCAGTGGATTCTCCTGTGCTTGTGGAAGAACTGGAGAGTAAGACGAACTGTCCTTCTTTGGGCTTTCTTCACTGTCCCAAGTAAATTTAGCCTTGGAGACTACCTTCCTTTTTTTTTCAATTCTGTCACTAGAGTGAGGAAACTAACATGTAAACAGTATTTAAAGAAAAGAATATTCTGAGTTGACAAGAAGATATGGTCAGAAGTATTACTAAAAAGTTACAGATGGCGCTAAGGGGTAATTTTTTCAATAAGGAAGTTGAATTTGAAAATAGAACTATAATCTATCAAACACTTATCAAGTCATTATTAATAGGCTGAACACTGGGAGGTACAAAGAAGTGAAACAGTTATCAAGAAATTTATATTGTATATGGTGAGACAAAATACGAAGTACACATAAAGAAACATACTAAAGATATACAAGAGGATACAAAAGGAGGAACTAGATACATGGGAGGAAAAGGGACATCTGAAAAAGCTTCATGTTAGACCTAAAGCCTCTTTTATTTGAAGGATAAAAGTAATTCTTCAGTTCTGTAACACTTCAATAAACTCAGAGATGGAAAACTTCATTTCCTGGCCTGTGGTGGGATCTGGAAATGGAATTTCTAGAACAAATAGATGAGCATCTATGCATTATATATTAGATGGAAGTTTTCCATATACACATATACAAGGTGTCCTAAAAGTGTCAGGGTACTTTAAAATCTTTTGGGATCCAAGTATGCAGTTTTTAGTCTAACAGGAGAAGGGAAAACAGAGGATTATTAAATGTAAAAAGACACTTCCTATTGTAGAAGAACCAAGGGCTTTTAACCTTAGGCAGTGGTTCTTAAACTCAGATATAGCTCAAGACTAAACAAAATCACATCAAATTTTCCAAAAGGACCTTCAAACTGGCTTCCCTGAAACCGCTGCACTTTTTAGTAATCTTGTCCCCAACTTCTAATTCCATAACATACTTCCACTTGATATTCCTCTATTCACAGGTTTTTTTCCTGTTTCAGACATGGCAGCCACCCTGTGAAGGATAACCCAATTGTACCCATTCATATCTCGAACTGCAAAAAAAACCAAGATTATGGTTTTTTTCCCCTCTTCAGAGTCTCAAAAAACAGGAAGTGATTTTATCGAGACACTAAGATAATAAAAAAGTTTTCAAGACTGAAGCGTGAGATATTGACAGCTTCCTCTTACCATTACAAGGTTTCCTCAGGAAATCCTCAGTACAATTAAATCAAACTGCTCGCAACCATAGACCAAAACTGAAGCAGGATCTAAAACGCATTAATCAGGTCCACTGAGGGGGGGCATAGGTGAGAGCGGTGCCAAAGGAGCCGGAAAGGCTTCTCCAACAACTTCTTACATAGAAGGTTTCTTGTATTCACTTGGAGGACCCAGACAAGCCCGAGTCGCTAGTTCTCAGTTCAAACCTCAGACTCTATTAGAGATCTATAATAGAAGTGCTTTTTGGGTTTTATTTTGTTTGCTTTTCTCGGTATCTCCGGGGCTCGAGCCTGGTACACAATAGATGCTCGCTGATTTTAGAGGACTTTTTGTCCTCTCCCCCCACTCCACCTCCAGCTTTGTACTCCTCGGTCTGGTGCAGCCCTTGGGTTCCCAGGTCTTGTTGTGACATTTTGCCCCGGACGCCTCTTCCTCCAATGCCCCGGCTCCCGTGCTGCGCAGAGGCTCCCTCTCTCCGAGAGAAGCTCCCAGGAATTCCCCGGCCTTGGGTTGCATGTCCCCCCCACCCATCCCATCTAGTGACAGCTGAGACAGAGTCTGAGGAGGAGCCCAGAACCAAGTTCTCCCACCCACCTGCCTCCTTCTCCCGAGGGAAATATGCATCCGGTGCCCAGGACAGGCCTTCACCAGCCGCGTAGCACCCAGCCCAGGAGACTACCCCCGGACAAGCAAGGAAGGTAAGGAGGAGACGGTGCCGCCTCCGGCAGCTCCGGGGCCGCTTAAGGGACACAAAGCCCCCCTCCCCCCCACCCCGGTCCCAGTCATCTCGGATTTCCCTTCCCGGCAGTGACAACTCACCCGGGAGCAAGGAGGCAAAGAGCAGGCGCGGCGCCCTCCGGCCAGATGTCGGCTGGTCCAGGCTGCCCGCCTGCCTGCCTGTCCGCCCGCCGCCGCCACCGCCGGTTCCGCAGCCCAGGCTCCGCGTGCCCTTGTCCGTACGTCTAGCGCAGGCTGTAGCTGCGGGAAGGAGGGGGAGGGGCAAGAGCGTGAGGGGGAGGGGGAAGGGAACTTGTCGCAGGGCTCAGAGAATGGAAGGTGGCGGAGGCAGCCGCGTCACCGCCCCAGCTGAGCAGTACTGGGCTGGGGGCGGGGAAGGGCCTTTCGGGAGAAAAGCCGGGAGGGCGGGGTCCGAGCCGGGAGTGGAGGGGGAGTGGGCCGCGACGCAGACTGAGCAAAGAGAAGGAAGGCCAAGTGGGGGGCGGAGCACCAAAAGGGACGTAACAACTGCAGAACGTTTGGGCTCCAGCAGCCAACCAGGGTGAGACTCCGCTCCGGCTCCTCCTCCGCCGCCTGCACGCACGCACTGCTGAAAGACGCACACGCTGTCAGAAATGGGGAAGGCCTTGTGGCGCCTGCTCTCTCGGCAGTCTGGGGTGGGCGAGTTAACTAGGTTTGGGTGAAATAATTAAATTAATCGGCATATACAATAAACTTTGCATCTTTAAAAAAAACAAATCTAACATGCAGTATATCTTTTTGCTGCTATATTTGAGTTTTGGATTTATGAGATTTGGACAAATTTTTAATTTTTCTCGAAACCATGTTTTTATCATGTATATTAAGTGCACCTTTGACAAGCGTTTTTTTTTCCAAATATATCTTTAATAATAATATCTATGTTACATCTATGTCACTATGTTACATATTACTAATATATAAATACGTATCATTGTCTGTGATAGTAGAATAGAATGTGTTTCCAAGAGAGAAAGGTTTGCAAAGTACTTCACAAATATCTTACTTTATCCTCACACACTCTGGAGAAGTGGATGCCATTTTACCGATAAGGAAATTCATGAAAATAGGAGGTAAAAGGGCAGCTAGGCGGCGCAGTGGATGGAGCACCAGCCCTGAATTCAGGAGGATCAGAGTTCAAATCTGGTCTCAGACACTTAACACTTCCTAGCTGTGTGACCCTGGGCAAGTCACTTAACCCCAGCCTCAGGAAAAAAAAAAAGAAAAGAAAGTGACACCCAAGATGACTCAGTGTCTAAGGTGGATTTTGTCCCTTAGCAAACTTTATAGTTTAGTTATACATGACAAAAATTCACTATTTTATTTCACTATTTTATTTTAGATCAGGCTGGTTTCTAAACTTTTGAAGAATCTTTATCTTGATTTCTTGGATAAGTTTTTAATCTTTCTTGATATGTGACCTGGCAAAAGATTATATAGCTGTATACCATTTCCATTTGGGATTTTAATTCCAGAACAATTCTAGTATATTTGTCGCAGTTTATCATTCCCTCAAAAGACAACACTTTGAGAAAGTAAAAAAATATATATCCAATTTATTTTAGGGGTAAAAAATGAAAGTTTTCAGGCTCACTTGGACTTATAATAGTTTGTAGAGTGTTAAATGAAAAAACATGTTTCCTCAATAAAATTTATTTACAGTAAATAGTAAATAAATCCTTCCTGCTACCCAAATCTCTCTAGAATTATTTTCTTATTTTCTGAAGATTCATTAAAATATTTTGTAACAGTAGCTTGACAGCTTTTGTTATTTATTTTTAGTCATATTTAACATTGTGCTTTGGTTTAACTAAATCCTTTTTCATTGTGGGTTTGATTGTTGAAATGGTATACTTCCTCCCACTAATAATCCCATATCTTTGAAAGTCACTGAAGTGTGATCTTTAAGAGGTACAACACGTGTATGTTTCCTTACAGTAGGAATCATTTTTTAAAACAATTAAAAACATGAAAAAAGAACAACGAAATACCTGTGTATGATTTGAAATCCAGCACTTAACTGACAGATTACTAAAGAAAAGTAGGGAAACCAGCTGGACTACTCTGTTCAAGATTAGATGTTCTGAGTCAGTCTACAGTCAGAAGTAGCATAAACAATGGCCACTGCTGTCATAAAATGAAATAAGGCAATTTGCATGCCCATATTTCTACCAAATTCCTGTGAAGAATTCTTTGTTTCTTAATCATTACATCCCTCAACTACAGAGAATTAAATTAACTTAAACCTGCAGGTTTATTTTACAGAAATGATTTATTACTCGGTTTTTGCGTCTCATTTTTTATTTTATAAGGTATTATATGTTGGCACTGTTATTTCCAAGTGTATTTCATTGAACAAATAGTATTAAGTGGCTCTAAATTTCAAAGTATAATATTAGGTGCTGTAGGCAGTTTGAAATAAGGCATTGTAGTCCTAGATTTTTAGTTTTAAGTGAGAAAAAAAGATGAATTAATAATAACTCAGATTCATATATATATATAATCTTGTTCCCACCCAAGCTGAGGGATGGAAAGAAAGGCACTCCCATGCATATGACAGTGTACATGGAAGGAGACATGACTCCAAATGGTGGAGAGAATGCTAACCTGTTGCTTCAGACCTATGTAAAGGGAAGAGTTAATGTCATAACTTTTTGGGGACAGATGTTCCAACATGGACTCTCTTTAGGAGACACATGGAAATATTTTGGAAATTGCAGGTATGTTGACAAACCAACTTTCCATATTTTTAGCACTAACATTTTTTTCGCAGGTACCCAGTATTGCTACAAATCATGAATATCATACTCTCTAAAGAATCAAATTAATTGATGATCCAAAGAATAACGGGCAGCCTATGATGGGTATAAATAGACTGCCATCTGTTATAACATCAATAGCTTACACAAAGGTTGGGACATAAAAGAAATCTTGTAAGAGATATATAACAATAAAAGGAAGCAGGTGGTTTTTTAGTGAGATGGGGGAGATAATAGGCACACAGGTCAAAGATTTTACTGGTATACACTTGATGCTGAAAGTCATAGTGGGAAGTCTTTAGTCAGTTGAGTAGATCCTTCATAAAGAGTTTGTGAGAGGACGATTGTAGTTTAGGATGAGAAGATTTGGATGGATTGGGGCTGGGAGCAGTTTGAGCTGGAATCAGAATAGGGTTAGGAGTGGTCCTGGACTCAACCTGTAATGTTCTCTTCTCTAAAGTATAATGTTCTCTGGGAGCAGGTTTCTTGGGGGGCTTCTGGGAGCAGTTTCAGTTTAGATTAATAATCCCATATGCAGTAGGGATTGAAGTCCAGATCCTTTCCTGTCTCTTAACGATGAGAAGAAAAACTGAGGCTCCAAGGGGAAGACAGTTCAATGCTTTCTTCTCCTCCAAAGTACCCAAGGGGGGGGTCCACTTAACGAAGGAATTCGATACTCAATGCTGTGTTAAAACAAAGTCTTTATTGATAGTAAAGGGATAGACAGGCATTTGGCCTCTAGGTTGAGAAAGGCCAAACTGCCTGGAAAGGGGACAACAGAACCAAAATTGGCAGACACAAGGCAAGGAGACCAAGTGCAAGAAATATAATTATAGAGATTCATTTTATACATAACCAGAATCATAAAATAAAGTTTGTATAGAGATGTTATCCAAGAGGTTCTGGAGAGATTTGTAAATAAGACAGGAATTTCTCTTAAGGATATAAAATTCTATTAATCATTTGTGTCTCAAGTTATTTCCTTTAACCTCTTCTAAGAGGTTAATTTCCTGTTAATTATTTGTATCTTGGGCTATCTCCTTTTATCCTCTTCATTATCTCCTTCATTTGGGGCTCCACTAGTTTTCTGGAGGCCTTCCGGATCTTGGTTTCAGTGTTCTCCTGCCACCACTTCTCTGTCTTCCTTTTTTCTGCCCCACTTGTGAATCTCCTCGACTGAATCCTGGCTCTGAATCTCCCGAAGTCCCCAGCCAGCACAAAGGTGGAAGTTGGAAATGACTCCTCCTCCAAGAGTGGGGTTGTGGGCTTCTGTCCTTTGATTTGTGAATCTCCCAAAATCCATCCTAGTTGAGGCTCCTAGCTTATATATGCTCTCTCAAGATGTGAATGTGTGAATTAATGTGTGAACTCCTTTAAAGGTGTGAACAAGTACATAAGCATTAGCACCTTGTTTCAAGTTCTGGCCTATAACACAACTAGTCTCACCCAGATAATAGAATGAAAACACTTAATCTTGATTCCCTAGGGCGGGTCTCTCAGGGAGATCTTAGCATTCCCCCCAAAGTCAGAGAGAGAGAAAGAGAAGAAGTTTTGGGGCTTCCCTCATCAATATAACAACATGTTGAAATAATGAAGTAGTTAATGATTTAGGGCAAAATGCAAGTATTATTGTTGTTTAAGACAAAAGATTAAAAAAAAAAACCTTGTATTTGTAAAGCACTTTATACTTTGAAAATAACTCCTATTTATATAACCTTTTAAGGGATATAAAGAGTTTTCCTCATCACAACTTTGTGAGAATGCCAACTCCTCAAATTATTCCCATTTGCAGATGAAGAAATAGACTTAGGTGCAATATCTTATTTTCATATGAATTTTGCCTCTTAATTCTCACTACAACACTGTAAAAAAAATGTCAACAGTATCCCCATTTTACGAAAGAAGAAACTGTAACTAGGAAAATTAAGTAATTTGTCCATGATCACCCAGCAAGCAACTATTCTATTTATCTGAAGCCCACTATGAGTTTTAGAGTGGGGAAGAGAGGCGAAGAATGGGAGGAAGAGTTTGATTGCTTTTCACTTCAATAATAAGAATCCCCCAGTAAAGGATGAGCAGGTTAGTCTGGCAACAGCTGTCTTCCAGCTCACTTGCTTCATCTCTATCCACTACATGAGTTTCCTTTTGGCCATCTATGACTTGATTCAGTACCTAAGAATGTTCTTTTAGGTTAAAAAAATGAGATAAAATTTAGTTCTGGTGAGCCAATAACTATAAGGTCTGGGTGCTCAGACCTTTGCATAAGTACTGTAGGGTCTTCTATGGCTTGGGGGTCCTCAGGTCACAAACTGTGGATTCATTAGACATCTACAATTCAGTTAAGGGTCTTATAGACTTACAGAATCTAGGTACCCTATTTGTTTATTAGTGTATATAATATTTGTAATAAATTTTGTATCCCCACAGGGACTTGCCTATAATAGGCAGTTAATAAATGTTTATTGACTTGTGAGCATTCATTATAAAGATATTGCTTTTCTTTAGTGCTCCTCATATGTCATTAACAAGATTCTTTACAATTGTTTTTATGAATCATTCTTCACAATGTGAGGTGAATGAGTAATGGGGGTGGGGGAGAAGAAGATTGGGAGACACATACTTATTAAGTGCCTATTATGTGACACACACTATGCTTAGTACTTTACAATCATTATCTTATTTGATCCAAACAACAATCCTGAGACTATTCTTAGTCCCACTTGGAAATTGAAGCAAACAGAAGTTAAGTGGTTTGACCCAGGTCACACAGCTAGTAAGTATCTGAGGTTGGATTTGAACTCAGGTCTTCCTGACTCTAGATCTATTGCTTCAGCCAATGTCACCAGCTATCTAGTAGCTCTGTTTTATATACAAAGAAACTAAGGACAACCAATACAAATTTGTAGAGCAAATCAACTGTATACAGTTAGGATAAGAATCCTAGAAAGAGAAGAGGGGAATTATATGGGTAAAGATTAGCAGAAGAATTATTCCCATCTTACATTTGAGGAAATTGAGCCTCTGGGAAATGAAGCATAGTAAGTAGCTTAGCCCTGACTCCAATCTATTATATTTCAATCAGAATGAATATCCTACTTCTTTTCCCTTGATCTTTTCTCTTCTTTTATTGAAGTCTGAGCAATGGACTCAAGGAGATGCAACCAGAAAGAGAAGATGGCTATGATGATAATATGGAATCCCCAAAGACTCTTCTAAAACAATTACTCCAGAAGATGCTCTCCTCCCAACCCTCCTTTTCCTTCCCCTTTCCCATCAATCAACAAACTTATTAAATTTAAAAAATTCTTACTCTGCCCAAGTATTGTTTGAGGGGCTGAAGACAGAAATAAGAAAATGAAACAGTCTCTTTCTTCAAAAAAGTCAGTCAGGATCTAGAGTCAGGAAGACTTAAGCTTAAGTTCTCCATCAGATACTTACTAGTTGTGTGATCCTGTTCATTAAATCACTATCTACCTCACTGTTCTCAATTGTAAAATGGGAATAACAATAGCACCTATCTCTCAGGGTTGTTGTGAAGATCAAAAGAGATGATATTTTTAAAGCACTTAGCACAGTGCCTGTTAAATAATAGGCACTTTAAAAAATGGCTTCCCAAAAGTCCTCAAACCTTTGCAAATCTTCAATATAATAATAAGAAGTTCAATATAAATACTAGGTATTATTAATTTATTTGAGGAATATAACATGTTCAAGAGAAGCAAATATAGGACACATACAAACTAGATACAAGGTAATTTGGGAGGAGGCGCTAACAACTGGGAGAAACTGTATACATAATTCTTAAAACTGTGCCATCCAGAACTTGAACCACTATCCTGCCATTTTGTAGATATAACTTTACCTTCATATTCTATCCAGTCAAACCATCTTGCCATCTGCCTGTTCCTGGATATATATCGCCCCTATTTCCCGCCCCTATCTTTTGTTTTAAGAAAATTACTTCTGGAAAGGATAGATCAGTTGATTGCCTTGAGAATCTACTTACTATCCTTATTTATACAAAAAATAAAAATTCTCTTTCCTGGACACCTACTCTTCTATAAGTTTTATTTTCCCCTATTATAATGTATGCTCCTTCAGAAAAGGACCAGGATTGTCATAATTTTTGAATTTGTATCCTCAGTGCTAAGCATAGTCTCTGGCACATATATAAAGTACTTAATAAATGCTTTTCATTTATTCATTCAGTATTTCAGATCCCATTAGCTTTTTTGGCTGTGAAATCACACAGCTGAATCATATTGATCTTGCAATCCACAAAATTCCCAAGGTTTTTCTAAACTTTCACCTGACAATGCCACCCCCATCCTGTACATGTGAAGTTGATTTTTGAAGCCAAGCATTAAGACTTTACATTTATCCCTATAAAACTTCCTCTTAAAATTGAGTCTAATCTTCTAGCCTGTCAAGATTGGTTCCCAACCCCTCCTGAATACCAATTGTTACCCAGTTGTGTTAACTATCTTTCTTACCTTTTTAAACAAAGGAAATTGAATAGGACAGGTAGAATATGCTATCAAGGACTAGAGACTGAATCAAAATGGAAAGCTGTTTTCAAGGTCAGTAGAACAAGGTGGGGGGTGAGGGGGGGATTGGAAAGGGGGCACAGTTTGCAGCAAACATCTGGCCTCAGATCAGGTTTCCCTCTTAGCCAGTTGGGGACCATGGCACACTTTGCTTCCTTTGCCCTGCCTTAGATTTGGAGATTGTTGGCAATATTCTAACACAATTCAACAAAGAATATGTTCATCCAACAAACTAGTCAAAAGTTTCAAATAAATTGAACTCCATAAGCATTTATTATCTATAATTTTTAAGGTTAGTTGTTAGGGATACAAAAACATCCTTGACATCAAGAAGCTTACACTCCAGGCAGCTAGAGCACCAGCCCGGAAGTCAAGAGGACCTCAATTTAGATGTGACCTCAGACACTTCATACTTCCTGGCTGTGTGACCCTGGGCAAATCACTTAACCCCAGTTGCCTCAGCAACTATCATGCTATTTCATCTTGATTTCAAGAACTTTGTGATTCACATTACTCCCAGTCCCTCCTGCCTGATGCATTATCAATTCAAGAAGCTAGGACCTTTGATTCACAAATCCTGGTTAAAAGCACCCTTTTGAATTCCAATAGGAGATCTAGGCTTGTCAAAGCTCCCACTAGAACTGAGCCAACTTGGTCTCTCACAGCCCCCATTGGATCTGAGCCAACTTGGGACTCCACCCACGGGCCCCCTTTAGCTAAATCTCTCATTATAAAAAAAGGCAGCCTCTC
The DNA here is from genome assembly GCF_048593235.1 of Sminthopsis crassicaudata. Lineage (NCBI taxonomy): Eukaryota > Metazoa > Chordata > Mammalia > Dasyuromorphia > Dasyuridae > Sminthopsis > Sminthopsis crassicaudata. Next base: position 337,541,769 of record NC_133618.1, on the reverse strand, counting down.
TTTGCAGAGGTTCCAAACATGCCAGCCCTCTTGGCACCCCTAGGAGCTTCTGCCCACTGGAATACTGTTTCTAGTGCCAACCTCTCTTTACTCTCATCCCTTTCTTACCTAGACTTTAACTTTACTTCCAATCCCCATGATAAACCTCTTTTTATCAATCTAGGTTTTCAGGTCTGTAAATTCTTTTACAAGGGACTCTTGCGCCGCCATTAAACCTCATTTAACTCCCTATCCTTGTGCCGAATCCTGAGGGGTGGCAGGGGAGCTCCATTTGATTCCCTGAACCCCAAACTTGCCACTAGACTTCATTTACCAGAAACCCTAATTTCATTTGGGTACCGTAAATCTAAATCTCATCATGGTGATGGAGTGTTGTCTAGTTCAAGAAACAGCAAGACCAGTGTTATTGGATCCAAGAGTATGTAGTCAAAAAGAGATTGGCTGAATAAATTGTGGTATATGAATAGTATAAGATATTATTGTTCTGTAAGAAATGACCAGCAAGATGACTTCAGAAAGGCCTGGAGAGACTTACATGAACTGATGCTGAGTGAGATGAGCAGGACCAAGAGATCATTGTATACTTCAACAACAATACTATATAATGATCAATTCTGATGGACGTGGCCCTCTCCAACAATGAGATGAACCAAAGCAGTTCCAATAGAGCAGTAATGAACTGAACCAGCTACAACCAGTGAAAGAATTCTGGAAGATGACTATGAACCACTATGTAGTATTTCCAATCCCTCTAATTTTGTTCACCTGCGTTTTGGATTTCCTTCACAGGCTAATTGTACACTATTTCAAAGTCTGATTCTTTTTGTTCAGCAAAACAACTGTTTGGTCATGTATACATATATTGTATTTAATTTATACTCTAACATATTTAACATGTATTGGTCAATCTGCCATCTGGGGGGCTGGGAAAGGAGGGGAAAAATTGGAAAAAAAAAAGTTTTGGTAATTGTCAACGTTATAAAATTACCCATGCAAATATCTGGTAAATAAAAACTATTATTATTTAAAAAAAAAAGAGATTGATTTTTTTCTTAGTTGGTGGTATTTTATGAATATTTGTTTTGTTACATTATCCTGAATGTCTTTCCAACAACATCTTGCATAGTTTCATCATGGACTACTGATTCCATCCTCAGTCAGAATCAGTTCTACCTTTGGAGAGATTGTCATTACTTATCAAGACCTTATCTTGAATTTATTTATTATTGTTAGTCTTTATAGGCAGCCAAATGTTTCAGGTCCTTTGAAAGCCAATAATTACAACCCATGTTTGTTGTGGCATAGTTCTTTTCTAATTGTTCTGACTCAGTTTCTCTAATTGGTTCTGCCTCAGTTTCCTTAATTGTTCTGCCTCAATCCCCTTACTTGCAAGTCCACCCCACCCCCCTCCCATGCATTAAGACTGGTATAACTCAAAGGTTATAAATTGTTAATGTCTAAACTAAAAAAGGGGGAATCCAGACATTCTGTCTTTAGCCGGACACTTTCTTACTTACCAGTTAGTAAGAATTTATGGTCCTACCTCCAACCTGTCAGAACCGAATTGATGGTTCCTGCCTGGAGATTCCTGCTCACCAGAGTTGGACTCCCCTGTTGCTGTGTATAAATATGTCATGGAGAACTCACATTGGCTGCTGGATGCTGGCTGGATGCTGGATTCTTAAAGACAATAGTCTCATTTAGCCCTGGGACCAAACCATGGATCCATTTCGTCCCAGTAAATCTCTCCCTTTCAAATAAAATGTTAAAAACTTTCTAATCTTTATCTTGCCTCAGTTTCTCAGGTATTGCATGTTGAGTGATTAGAGCTGAAAAGAATCTTTAGTATTCAACACTATCTTACAGAAATTGTGAAGATACTTTAGTGGCAATGAAGGAGTATAGCTTCAAGAGAAATATAGTGGTGATTTTGGGGGGCTTCTGATTCCAAAATCCTCTGGCTTTGTTCCCCCCCCCCAACCTAGGAATGTTATTGTTCTGACAATCTAATTCTGAATAGACCACTCCTCAATTCATTGCTAATTGATAATCTGTTCATTGAGAACCAAATTCCAAAGACCACTCCTCTGGGCCATAGAATTACCGTGTCATTAGCTGGATAAATGTGTCTCCTTGCTTCTGTTTTTCTGCTGAATACTCTTGGAATCTAGTCCACTTGTAAATGGCATTACAATTACAATAAATTTTGACCCTTGACAAGGAAATATGATTCAAGCTTGCAAATCTTTTAAGACACTTTGTGATATTGGTCTGTGACCCCAAACTTTTGGGGTCCCCTTCCCCTTCCCAACCTCAATATTTGGTGGCCTGCTACAGGGAGAATCTGGCTTGCTCTGGCTTGATTCCCTCCTTGTCAAGGTAAGGCCCCCATTTTTTTCTCCTACAATTCTATAGTGGGATACTCCAAGCCACTGGGAGAAAGCTTATCTGGGTAGTCATGACCTCCATGCTCAGCAAGTTTTCCTTGACTAGAGAGGAAACTATATTGGGAAATTCTTGGAATTTTCAGCAAATTTAACTTTGTCACCCTTTCACCTTCTTTTGGCAAAGATGGCAAAGAGGGGACCTTCTTCTTCTGAAAATCCTTGAAAGAGAAAATCTCCTTCAACTCTGCCTCAATAAGGAACCCTGCCCCAAGGGAGAAACATTTATCTGGGTGGGGTCAGCTCAGTCCTGAAACTCATTGAATTCAATTCAAATTCTAGGTCTAGCTGAAACCCAGTGAGGAGCCAACTTGGGACTCCACCCATGGGCTCCCTTCAGATAAAGCTCTCATTATAAAAAGAGCCAAACTAAAACCCTCTCTTTGCAGAGGTTCCAAACATGCTAGCTCTATGCTTAGCATCCCAAAGAGCTTCTGTCCACTGGAATATTCTTTTTCCAGTGCCATCTTCTCTTTATCCTCACCTATTTCCTAACCAGACTTTATGCCTTTCTGTCAGGAATTCCAACCTTACTTTCAATCCCCATAACAAACCTCTTTTATCAATCTAGGTTTTCGGGTCTGTAAATTCTTTTACAGAGAGCCACTGTGCCACCAGAAGGGAGTCCCCAAAATTCCCTACCCTTGCGCCGAATCCCAAGGGGTTTTAGGGAAGCCAAAACTCTCCATTTGGTTCCCTGAATCTACTAGACCTTATCATTTAACTCCCTGACCACCAGAAATGCTAATTTCATTTTGGTTCCCTAAATCTAAACCTTATCAATGGGATAATTCTCTTTCTTATCATTTTGTCTGTGTCTACATCTCTGTGCAGAACGTCTATGCCATCTTTGTTCTGTGAGCTAGATTTTGTTACCTAGAAAGATTTAAAACACAACCAGCAAGGAGATTAATAGTTAGAATGTTGGGAAATTTTCCTAAAAAGCCTCTTTTCTATGGACTTCAGCTCTGACCAAGCTTGGGGCACAAAAAAGTTAGCTAGTTAAAATTAAAATAATATCTTAGATGCTCAAAATTTTGAAAACAATGATTAAGAAGTTTGGCAATTAGTGATTTTAAGATTGCAAGAAAAATTCCTGAAACATTGAGGTCCAGGAATTTGCCCCATTTTGAAAGAAAAGAAAAGGAAAAAAAAAAACAGGTAAATATCAACTTTTTGTTAACCTTTCCTTGACTGGAGTCCCCATTTTCCTTTGGGAAAGCACTCCAGAAAGTATTAAGGAAACCTCATATAGCCCAAAGCTCTCTGTTTTCTAACCCCTTATCTTAGATCAGATTGAAATTCACATTCTGCCTCCCCTGTAGAAATAGGGGAAGCAGCTGTGGGGACTCCACACAACCTTGACCAAACACTTTCCCAACCCAGTTTTAGGGGAATGTGGGTAAAGCCCAATGGTCAACATTCCCTGAGATTTAGCACCTGAAACTACCCTCAAAGGGATATCCTGGCACCACCAAGCATGGCAGTGTGAGGTGAGAAAGTCCCTCAGCCTCTGCATTTGGTAAGATTCTCTGTTTCAATTATGGATATGTATTAGCTATGTAACTTATGGCAAATTATTTTATCTCTGCCCAGTTTTCTGATTTGTAAATAAAAAGAACTGTTGTTATGAAGACCACATGATTACAAAAGTGCTTAGCATAAAACGTGCTATATTAATGTTAAAACTGCTTTATCAAATATAATTGCTTCATATTTGATAACTTTATGGGTTTGTTTTTTTTTAATGTGACCAACAGATAAATGATTCCTGTGTGTGTGTAAAGTAATTTGGATATGATAGTAAAAGCAATTTTAAAGGAGCTCTAATTAAACACCACTAAAAAGATCTATTTGCACTGATAGTGTTAACAGAAGAATTTGGGAATTTTAGGAAAACAGAAAAGCAATTTGCTACTCCTTTAAAAACTCTAGTTATTTAGAATCATACTTCTGAGGGCCCTGTTAGAAACTGACACCTTTTCTGGCTCACAAAAGAGAAATGATTTGCGTATCTTGGAAAATAACCGAATTGAAATTTAGTCTGCCTAGAACTAATCAGAATCTAAACTAAAGTTAAGTCAGTTTTAAAATCTGTTTTATCTCAATTTTAAGAATTTTTTTGTTTTCTACCTAAACCAAAAAGGAAACTTATTTAAGGGAATAGAAACTACAGCTAAGAATATTTGTTAGTCTTGTCAGTTCACCTCCATGTATGAGGTGTGCAACATCTTTCCCTCTTCACAGAGCGGGGGTATCCAACAGCACAGACCATGAAAACACTAAGAATAGTTGGGGTGGGCAATAGCAAGCATAGCCCCTTCTCTGGGGTCTCTGTCAATTCCCCTTAATTTGTAAGCTTGGCAGTTTTCTTGAAACCATCAAGGTAAGCAAGGTCATCAACCTTGAGAAATAAGCCCTGTTTAGGACTTATAGTTTCTAAACAAGGAATGTATTTACTAAGAAACTATAAGCTTGTATAATGATTGATCCTTTGCACCAGGATAAGTTTAAACATATAAAACATGAGTTTAAGTCTTGGTAAACTTTTAAAATAATGTATCTAGCCCTAAATTGCAATTAGTAGAATTTGCTATTAGGAATAAAATCTCTTGGGACTGTAACTGATATTCTTTTGAGTTCTGAATTTGATTGCCTGATCATTTAGTCAGTAGCCCACCATTTCAAGAAAAATGCCATAAATTACACATAGAATGCCTTCCTGAAATGTCTAGGTGAACTTCTTGTCTAGATTAAGAGTTAGAAAGACAACCTTAACCTCTGCTTAAGGTGGGATCCTTCTGACTCAGTTTCCCAGTTCTGTTTCTTTGTTTCCCATCTGCTTATTCCTGAGTCTGGCTATGAGATGAAGTTATTATTGCATGATCAGTTGTCAAATAGATATAATTAAGGATGATTTATCCCATCATGTATGTGCTCTCAGGCTTCAGCCTGAAGGACCTGTTTTGATGCTATTATAATTATGTCCCTGCTTTTTCCTCTTATAGCAAATTTCTATAATCAGAGCAAATAGTCAGTAGAAGCCATAAGCAACCCAAGAGACAAAATGGTTCTCTGTTCTAGATCTTAAAGATGATTTCTTTTGTATACCATTGCATAAAGACTCATAATTTATTTTTGCCCTTAAAGGAGCAAATCCAGGGGAACATAACTCCCCACCAACAGCCAGTATGGATTAGATGGTATCTTGATCTGCAGGCCCACCTGAGAGGCTTCTCTGACTACAGCCATACAAACCCTTAACTTCCAGTCCCTCTCCCTTCCACACAGGGCTATGAAGTTTTTGGGTATTTGCTGGGGGGGTGGGGAGTCTAAAGGCTCACATAGTCTTATCAGTTTGCTAAAACTCTGAAAGCTAAAACTGATCTCTTGCTCCAACCTTAGCCCTACCTACCTTTTACTCTGTATGGTGATGAAAGGGGAGGACAGGCCCTAGGGGCCTTGACTCCAGCTCTTCAACCCTATCCCAGATACCTTGCTTACTTCTCAAAGAAACTTGGCCTGCCTCAAAGCTAGCTGCCACAGCTCTTCTAATTGAGGAAGCCATTAAGCTCATCCTAGGCAACCATTGGAGGTTCTAACCCCCTCCCCCACACTGGGTTCAGACCATTTTGCCTTCCTAAGAGTTTTAGAATTGGGGAAAGGAATGAGTGAACATCTATATACACTCCAAATATGCCTTTCATATTTTGCAAGGAGATTATATGAAAAAAAAGGGGGGACTTTTGACAGCAAAAAGTTCTATTAAATATACAAGGGAGATAGGCTTGCAGATTCAGCTTCCTGTGTTGCTGCCCATTGGCTCTTGACCATGGTACTAAAATCTAGCTCCTTCTACCCCTTATATATAACTCCTTGCTAAAGAAAGGGGACACACCCTTTTTCCTTTGGGTGGTTTCAAACACTCTCAGGCCAGCTTCTAATCACAGAAATAAGCCAGTAGTAACTTCTTTCTGTCCTGCCCAGTTCTTTGCAGAGCAACATAGGCCCAGCCTTCACTTCTCAAATAACTTAAAAGGTGGCTGAGGCACTTAAGATCAGCTTTCTTTTTAGTTCTTGCTATTTTCCACTTTTTCCAGGCGTACTTTTAATTATACCTTGAGGATGAGAGCTTTGCTCTTAGTATTTTCTTATCAGCTCTCTCTGTGTCATTCTGTGGGCCCCTGCCAATGGGGAGATAACTCCTTGGTCAGGCTAGTGAATTCCACAGGGAGTGGGGCATTCAGGATTGTTGGCTGTGCCCTCAGTATCCTCCAGGCAGCTCCCATAAGCAACCTGAGGCATTATTTGCAAAGGCCCCATTTCCAAATGTCACCATTCCTACCCTGGGTGCCACCCCATTTGCACTACCTCCCCCGTAGGGGAATAACTTTAACCTGTTTTCTTTTTAACCTCTTTTCTTTTCAGAAAGGTACTCTTACCCACATAATAACTATAGGATATCCATTCCAAAATTATTCTGGCAAACTGGCTCATAAATGCTTCTACACCACCTTCCTTGAAGCTTCTTTATGACTTCCTGAGAACTAACATTGCGATTCAGATAATAATGTCATGTAATTATAATCATCCTTGGGGACAACTAACTAGAAAGCTACTGCAAAACTTGACCAAAAGTACCGTCTGTGCAGCTAAGAGATATGCTTTTCTTTATAAAATGTAAAATCTACTTCAATGATTCTGAGGGACCTGTTATGGTGCTTGCACTCCAAGTCATCTGAGGACTCCTTTGCCTGTGTATAATGCCACTGCTTCAGACATTGGCCCCATCCCTTCGAGGAGACAAAAGCAAGGATTCTTTGGTATTTATCCTAGGAAAAGCTGTTTGGATGGGAGGCTTTCATGATAACCTCATCACCCTCCCTGATGAGGTTTTGGTTTTGGGGTTCCCTTTCAGGGGCCCAAATAATGATGTCTAGATTTAGGGAACCAAAAGGAGATTAGGGTTTCTGGTGGTCAGGAAGTTAAATGATGTAGTCTAGTGGCAGATTCGGAGTTCAGGGAACCAAAATGGAGAGGTTTGGCTCCCCTACACTCCCTTGGGATTTGGCACAAGAGTAGGGAGTTTTGGAGAACCCCCTTCTGGCAGTGCAGCGATTCTCTGTAAAGGAATTTACAACCCCCAAAAGACTAGATTGATAAAAAGAGGTTTATTATTGGCATTGGAAGTCAGCAAGAATAGAAAGGCTGAATTCCTCAGTGGAGGAGTTCTGGCAGAGAAGTGAAGTTTAGAAAAATCCCAACAGAGGGGCATAAAGTCTCGTTAGGGAAATAGGTGAGGAAGATAGAGAGGGTAACACTGGAAAAGAATATTATTCCAGTGGGCAGAGGCCTCCTTGTCATAGTAAGCATGGAATAGCCGTCAAGTCAGGATCTCTGCAAGGAATTGTTTCAGGAATTGGCTCTTTTTATCTACAAGCTGGGTTTCAGCTATAGCTGGAATTTGAATAGAATTGAATGAGTTTCTTTAATTCAGTAGGGTTGGAATTCTTTTGCTCAGGACTGAACCAAACCCACCTAGATAAACCACTTTATCTGATTCCTTGGGATGGTCTTCTGACTGAGGCAGAATTGAAGGAGATATTCTCCATCAAGGAGTTTTAGAGTTTTAGGGGTCCCTTCTTCATCCCCAGTCTTTGTCTGGATGGGGTTCTTGGCTATTGTCTCTACTAACTCTGATTATAATTATTTTTTTGCTCATATTTGGCCCTTGCATTTTTAACCTACTAGTGAGATTTGTTTCCTCCAGGCTCCAAGGTATGAACTTCCACTATTTGTTTACCCTGAATACCTTTGACTGATTCTGATGCCCAGCACCCCTCTGAATGCTGCTGCCTCCATCTTCAAATCAAATGCCCCACTAAGCAGGAACAGCTCTACTCACCCTATCAGCATGGAAGCAGTTCCAGAAGATGAAACTTCCATTCCTTTGACCCAAATGAATTTGAGGGTTCAAACTGCTCAAAAGGGGAAATGAAAGACTAGGAAAAATAAATAGGGAAATAAACCGATGATTTTGGGGGGCTTCTGTTCCAACACTCTGATTCCGTCCTCTGGCTTGGCCTCCCACACCAACCTAGTAATGCTATTATTCTGAAAGTCTGGTTCTGAATAGATCACACCTCAATTCAGTGACTGATAATGACTGATAATCTGGTCAGCAAGAAACAAATTCTGGAGACCACTCCTCTGGGCCATAGAATTAGCATGTCAATGATAGAAAGCTAGATAAATGTGTTTCCTTGCTTCTGTTTTTCTGCTGAATAATCTTGGAATTTAGTCTACTTGTAAATGGTGTTACAATTACAATAAACTTTGCACCTTGACAAGGAAATAGGTTCAAGCCTGCAAATTCTTTTGAGACACCTTGAGACACTGGTGTATGACCCCAAATTTTGGGGATTCCCCCTTCCCAATCTCAACAGCAAGGAGACACCTTTGGTTAAGGTATTAATTTTTACAAACCAAAGCCTCTGAACTCAAAAGAGATTTATTAAAGAATAGTATTTAGAGTCCCCTGAATTATAAGAATGGATAATGTGGGCTCCAAATCTTTATTCAGGCAATAACAGTGTGGCAACTACAAAGACAAATGTTTAGCTTTTCCTTTTTGTATATAACAAGTCCCATTTCTGACACATGTTAAAAATCTTCTCTGTAAAAATTAATGACCAAACAAGAGATAGAATGAATTATGGAATATAAAATAGATAATTTTGATATTACATTAAAAATTTATTGTACAAACAAAACTAATGCAACTAAGATTAAAAGGAAAGCAAAAAGATGGGAAATTATCCTCAGATATGTTTACTGTAAAGTCTTCATTTCTCAAATGAATACAGAAATGAGTCAAATTTATAAGAATACAAGCCATTCCCCAATTGATAATCAGACTATGATTAGGCAGTTTTTGGATGAAGAAATCAAAGCTATCTATACTCATGTGAAGAAGTGCCCTAAATTACTTTTGATTAGAGAAATGCAAATTAAAGCAACTCTGAGGTACCACACCATACTTAATTAAAGTGGCTTATATAAAAATGATCAATGTTGGAAAATTGGAACACTAATGCACTCTTGTTAGAGTTATGAACTGATCCAAACATTCTGGAGAGCAATTTGGAATTATGCCCAAAGGGTAATCAAACTGTGCATCCTCTTTGATCAAGCAGTACCACTATTAGTTGGTATCTACTTCTCTGCCACTAGTCTTTCTTCCTACAGCCAAACTTCTCCTGCTTTCCATGTTATAAGATCTCCCAAGAAGATCACAAAAAAAAAGCAAAAAGGACTGACGTGCAAAAAATATTTATAGCTGCCCTTTTGATGATGGTAAAATATTAGAAAATGAGGGGTGGGGTACATGTAACTATTGTGTGATAAGAAGCTATGAACAGGCAGATTTATCAGCAACATTTCATGATGATCAACTATGAATAACTCAGCTCATCTCAGTAATACATTGATTCAAGACAAGTACAAGGGAAAATATTAGCCATATTAAGCTAAAGCTCTGATAGAATCTGAATGCAGATCAAAGCATATTTTTTTTCACTTTGTTCTTTATTGTATGTTTTTTTCCCTTTTGATTCGTTTCTTCTTTCATAACTGTGACTAATATGGAACTTTATTTTATACGATAAAATATATAACCTAGATCAAATTTCCTATCTTTTTTGTAAGAGGAGAGAGAGAAAAAAAATTTGGAACTCAAAATCTTATAAAAATGAATTATCTTGATATGTAATTGGGGGGAAAATAAATACTATTTTTAAAAAATCTTCCCAGCATGGTTATTTATATAGAATAAGATATTAATTGCTTCCTTCACTTCCAGATCTATACTTTGGAATCTTTGACTGTAGTAATTGACTGAGAGAGACAAGAATATATGATTGCAATGTTTTCCTATTTACTCAAAGATTAGTAATATGGGAAATATGGAAGATACAGTGTTATTCATGGCACAAATTGTGGAGCCTTTTGGATTTGGGAAAAGCAAAAAGGTGCCATACCATTTACTTTCTTCCCAACCCTATATCTCCATGTTGGATCCCCTGGAAATTACCTCTCTGAGTTTAAGGTGTTTATTTTGTAGGTCCTCCTTCCTAGAACTATAGCTCATAAGACCCCATGAAAGGGAGTAAGACTGAACTCTGGAATAGATAAGGTTTCTTCAAATTATTACCAATATAATACTCTGTGATTAATAGACAAATCCTCAGGAAGGACTTTAGAAGATGAAAGTGGTGAAGTATTGGGAGGTGTCTTGCTTTCTAGATAAGAGAGAGGTGAAATTGCACCCAGAGATAACAAGATAAGACATATTTATTTAGCATTTACTGGTACCATGCTGATATTGCTAGATACTATGGTAAGTGCTAGAGATATAATACAAGCAAGGAGAAAAGATTCTACCTGCCCTCAAGAAGCTTATATTCTGATGAGACAATACACCAACCACACAAAAGACAACTGAAAAGGAATCAGATGGGATTGATGGGGACTCCTGAAATTCAAAAGCAGAGGCAGAAGGAGACTAAAACATGGTATGAGTCTATCCCCAAATTGGATATTTGGAGAAAAGTCCACCAATAAGAGAAGGGAGTAGGAGAAGACAACAATAGTTCCAAGGAAAGAAGGTACTTGATTCTGAGAGGAAGTTCCAGGATAAAGGTAGTTGAGGCATGGTAGTGAAGTTGTAAGAGTCAAAGGCAGAGCTAGGAGGGGAATAGACATGGCCTAACAGTCTAAACTCTTTTTTACACTTCATTTGAGATCTTAATCCCTGTTGTCTCTGTTTTCTACTCCTTATTTTCTGTGATTTTGTTAATTTGGCTGGGGAAGAAATCCAATTCTTTAGCAGTACCCTTATCAATACCCCTCAAGAATATAAGGAAGAATGACAGTTATAGGATACTAGCTAACTGATGCAGGCATGAGTTTAGGAGGAGGGCTAGATAGGATGGCTTAGATATGTAAGGAACTTGGATATGTACAACAAAGAAGCATTCCCCGAAAGATAAATAGTAAAAGGAGGGGGCAGCTAGGTGGTGCAGTGGATAGAGCACTAGTCCTGAATTCAGGAGGACCCTAGTTCAAATCTGGTCTCAGACACTTAACACTTCCTAGCTGTGTGATCCTGGGCAAGTCACTTAACCCCAGCCTCTGGGGGGGGGGGAAAATAGTAAAAGGACATAAATAGGCAATTTTCAAAGGAAGAAATTCAAACTAACAATAGCCAATTTTTAAAATTGCTAATAATTAGAGAATTCAAATTAAAGTCAACCTGAGGTTCCCCTCCCATAATCATCAAACTGATAAAGATGACAAAAACCAAAATGACAAAATTTGGAAAGGCTTTTGGAACCTGACAATACTAGTACAAGTGGAGCTTGTGGTGGAGCTGCACATATCCAATAATTCTGGGAAACATTTTTTTTTTATTATAGCTTTTTTATTTACAAGATATATGCATGGGTAAATTTTTCAGCATTGACAGTTGCAAAACCTTTTGTTCCAATTTTTCCCCTCCTTCCCCCCATCCCCTCCCCCAGATGGCAGGTTGACCAATACATGTTAAATATGTCAAAGTATAAATTAAATACAATATATGTATACATTTTTTTTTTTTGCTGTACAAAAAGAACCAGACTTTGAAATAGTGTACAATTAGCTTGTGAAGGAAATCCAAAATGCAGGTGGATAAAAACAGAGGGATTGGGAATTCTATGTAGTGGTTCATAGTCATCTCCCAGAGTTCTTTTGCTGGGTGTAGCTGCTTCAGTTCATTACTGCTCTATTGGAACAGATTTGGTTCATCTCATTGTTGAAAATGGCCACATCCATCAGAATTGATCATCATATAGTATTGTTGTTGAAGTATATAATGATCTCCTGGTCCTGCTCATTTCACTCAGCATCAGTTCATGTAAGTCTCTCCAGACCTTTCTAAAATCATCCTGTTAGTCATTTCTCACAGAACAATAATATTTCACAATTTATTCAGCCATTTTCCAATTGATGAGCATCCACTCAGTTTTATGGGAAACATTTTAGAACTATAGTCCCAAAGTTACTAAACTGTGCCTTCTCTTAGATCTAGTTATCTCATTATTAGGCTTATATTCCAAAGAGAACAAAGCAAGAGGAAAAGACTTACATGTTAAAAAATATTTATAGCATTATTTTTCATAGTAGCCTTATAGAGGGCTGAAACTCCAAAAAGATATGCTTGAATCAGACAACAGCACTTAAGGCTAATTACCTATTTGATATGAGACAGTGACTCTATTAGCATATGTCTGGATAAATGACTTTTCTCACCATTAGTGCTGGGCTGAATGTTTGGTGTTAAGATAATCATACACAAGAATTGGAGGGCAGAGGGAGAGGGGCCAGAGAGGCACTTGGCGGCAGGACGAGGAGAGAATTGGTGACTCTGGACTATTGAATCCAGGATTTTGCTTGCCTGCCTCTTTCACTTCTCCCTCTAAAGACCAAGGACTTTAATTTTTCCTGACTCTGGCTGACCCCGAGGCCCTCCAGGGAGAAAGCCCATTCCTTACATAGCCCCAAACTAGAAACTAAACCATTTACTGAGGAGGAACTAAACAAATTATGGTATATGACTATTATTGTGTCATAAAAAATGGTAAAATGTATAGTTTCAGAGGAAAGTTTTAGAACTCTGATCAATATAAAGATAAACCAGGAGACCAGAGGACTGAAGATGAAACACATCACCTACTTCCTATCACAGAAATGAAGGACTGAAAATGAAGACTGAAACATGCATTTTTTGGAAATTTGTTTCCGGAAATATGTGTATTTGTTGAGTTTTAATTTTATTTCTAAATTGTTCTATGGGGAAGAAAGGACAGTGAGAGGTAGAGAGACAAAAAGATTGCTTTAAAAGAAAGAGAATGGCCTTGGCTTTTTCTCTCAATTGAGGAATCCATAGCTTTAGAGAAGAACTTTCTCTCTTAGGATTTTATATATCAGTGCTAATTTAGACTCCACATGAGAAGGTTGAATAAATTACTAATAAATAAAGATGCTAATAAGGCCTAACTTATAGTTAGTTATAAATGGATATGTCTATTTTTATTCTATAGTAAGCAATATCAATTTATTTATATTTCCCAGGTCAGAGAAAGATAACACTTGAGTTACAAAAATCTAAAAAGTGAAACCATATCCATATATATTATTGATAGGAGCATTGAATTATAACCCCTTCTACATCACTGCTTTTTTGTGACTGAGGGAATTATATAACTCAATGAAACAATGAGCTATGCCATGCAGGGTTACCCCAAGACAAATCATAACAGAGAGTTCTTATAAAAGGTGAAGAAGAAAATGAAGAAGAAAATGTCAAACCACTCCAGTGTCTTTGCTAAGCAAACCCCATGGACAAAATTAGAATGATAAATGATGTGACACTAGAAGATAACTTAGGTCAGAAGGTGTCCAATATGTTACTGGTGAAGAATAGAAGACAACTAAAAGTAGCTCTATAACAAATAAGGCAAATGGGCCAAAACCAATTGGAAAGTCAGCTGTGGATGTGTCTGATGACAAAAGAAAAGTCCAATATTGTAAAGATCGGTATTGCATAGGAACATAGAACATAAGATTTACAAACCAAAGTAAGTTGGATGTCATGAGACAGAAGACGAAATGATAAAACATTTTAAGTGTCAGTCAACTTAAATGATGAGAAGGAGTGAATTTAATTCAGGTGACCATTATATATATATATATTATTGTGGATAAGAAAAGGAGTAACTTTCATTGTCAATAAAAGGGTGAGAAAAGCAGTACTGGGCTATAATCTCAAAAGTGACAATGATGTCTATTTGAATCTAACATCTTTAAAAAATAACACCAAAAATATCATATAATATAAAAATATGTTTAACAGATTACACTTACTTAACCTTTATCAGATAGCTTTCTGTCTGGGGGAGGGGGAAGGTAAGTGAAGAAGACTGAAAAATTTGGAATACAAAGTCTTACAAAAATTAATGTTGAAAACGATCTTTACATGTATTTGGAAAAATAAAATATTGTTGAGAAAAAAGATGTCATAGTCATCATAGGGATTAGAGTGATAAAGTAAGAAATTTAAAAATAATTGTAATAACAGGCAAGATTGGTTTTAGTGTACAAAATGAAGTATGTCAGAGACTAATAGAATTTTGTTAAGATAACTCATTTATCGAACCAACTACACCCAGCAAAAGAACTCTAGGAGATGACTATGAACCACTACATAGAATTCCCAATCCCTCTAATTTTGTTCACCTGCATTTTGGATTTCCTTCACAGGCCAATTGTACACTATTTCAAAGTCTGATTCTTTTTTTTTTTTTTTTTTTACAGAAAAACAACTGTTTGGACATGTATACATATATCATATTTAATTTATACTTTAACATATTTAACCTGCTATGGGGGGGGGGGGGAAGGAGGGGAAAAATTAGAACAAAAGGTTTGGCAATTGTCAATATTGTAAAATTACCCATGCATATATCTGGTAAATAAAAACTATTAAAATAAAAAAGAAAGAAAGAAAGAAAAAGATAACTCATTTATCATAGCAAATATTTTTTCAACAATTCAAAAAAATTCAAAAACTGGACATCATCAAATGGTCAATATTGAAATCAGAATGATGATATTCTTTGTAGTCAAAGGTGAAGAAGCTCTATACGGTCAATAAAAACAAGATCTGGAGCTAACTGTAGCTCAGACCATGAGCTTTTTATTACAAAATTCAGACTTAAATTTTTAAAAGTAGGTATAATCATCAAACTGTATAGATATGACCTAAATATCACCCTTATGAATATGAAGTGGAAGTGATGATAAGGTTTATGGGATTATATCTGGTAGACAGAAGGCATGAAGAACAAAGAACAATATTGTGCAGGAGACAGCAACAAAAAATATTCCAAAGAAAAAAGAAGAGCAAGAAAAAAAAATAGTTGTCTGATAAAGCTTTACAAATAGCAGAGGGGAGGAAAGTGAAATGTAAAGGAAAAAGGAAAAGATATACCCAATTGAATGTAGAATTCCAGATAACAGCAAAAAGGGAAAACCTTCTGGTTTTCTTTTTTCTTTTTAAAAATTATTTATTTATTTTTAACAAATCATTTTTAAAATTGAAACTTATTTTCAAAACATATGCAAGGATAATTTTTCAATATTGACCCTTGCAAAACTTTGTGTTCCAATTTCCATCCCCTTTCCTCCTTCCCTCCCCTAGAGGATAAGTAATCCAATATATGTTAAACATGATAAAAATATATATAAATTAAATATAGGCATACGTATTTATACAATTACTTTGTTGCACAAGGAAAATCTGATCAAAAAGAAAGAAAGATGAGAAAGAAAGAAAAATTTAAGCAAACAACAACAAAAGAAGTGAAAATGCTAAATTGTGATCCACACTCAGTTTCCACAGTCCTCTCTCTGGGTGTAAATGGTTCTAATCATCACAAGATCATTGGAACTGGTCTGAATCATTTCATTGTTGAAATTGATCATTGTATAATCTTACTGTTGGTGTGTACAATGATCTCCTGGTTCTGCTCATTTCACTTAGCATCAGTTCTTGTGAATCTTTCCAGGCCTCTCTGAAATCATCCTGCTGAATGCTTCTTCTAGAACAATAATATTCCATAGCATTCATATAACAACTTATTCAGCCATTCTTCAATAGGCCTACACTCAGTTTCCAGTTTCTTGCCACTACAAAAAGGGCTGCCACAAACATTTTTGCACATGTGGGTTCTGAAGGATTTCTTAAATGAGCAATGCAATCATCATCACCAATGCAAAGAAATAGAAGAAAATAATAGAATTGGAAAGACATGAAATCTCTTTGAGAAATATCAAGAGAATATAGAGATGTCAAGGAAATACTTTATACAATGGGCCACAGATAGTGGGGAAACTCTGGGTTAAGATATAAGATCCTTCAGCCCAGAGGAAACCTGATGACAATATCTGGTTTAGTTCCCCACCTCCCTTTGGTACCCACCTATCTTCCTGAGAAGTCAGGGAGGACGTGATCACTTCCCTTTGGTGTCCTCACCTTTTCCTGAGAAGTCAAGGAGTGTGTGACCACCTGTGTTCTACTTGAAGCAAGGGATACTTACAGCAAGAGGTATTTTACATATCAGTGTGCTTATAGTTAGCACATATGCAGGGTGATTGATGAGATAATGGTTCTCTAGTTTCCACATACTTAGTGTGCTGTAATGATGTAATCATACTGAGCTATTTAAGGGCTGAGAGGACTGGAAATGAGACATTCTATCTTTGACCATCCTCTTGGTGGCTCTCCTGCCTCATGCACTCCTACACTGACACCAAGACCATTCTGGAGGTTCTCCAGAAAGCTAGCCTGAACATTACTATAAGGACTTTTTTTTTTTTTAATTTTCCTGTTTTTTGCTTTTTTTAATTTCTTTTCTTTTCTTTTTTTGGCTGAGGCAATTGGGGTTAAGTGACTTGCCCAAAGTCACACAGCCAGGAAGTGTTAAGTGTCTGAGACCAGATTTGAACTTAGGTCCTCCTGACTTCAGGGCTGCTGCTCTATCCACTGAACCATCTAGCTGCCCCCAACTATAAGGACTTAAAAGAAGTGGAAGAGGTGGTAAGAATGCACAAAAGAACTACATAAAAAATATCTTAATATCATCAATAATATGCAAGCTGGAGAATGAAGTGAAATGATCCTTAAGAGGCATGGCTAACAATAAGGTTGGTGGAGATTATGGAATCCTAACCACGCTATTTAAAATTCTAAAAGATGATGCTATTAAAGTGTTATACTCAATATGCCAGCAAATTTGGAAAATTCAATACTGGCCACTGAATTGGAAAAGAACAAGTTTATGTCCCAATCCTAAAGGAGGCAATGCCAAAGAACATTCAAATAGCCTGATAATTTGTTCTCATTTCACAAGCCAACAAGATTATGTTTGAGATTCTACAAGCTACCCTTCAATAATATGTGAACTAAGAATTGCCAGGAGAATTAATCTCTCACATCTCTCAGATTGGCTAAGATGACAGGAAAGGATAATGATAAATGTTGGAGAGGATGTAGGAAAACTGGGACACTAATGCATTGTTGGAATTGATCCAATTGGAGTTGTGAAATGATCCAGCCATTCTGGAATGCAATCTGGAACTATGTCCAAAGAGCTATCAAACTACTGGGTATGTATCCCAAGGAAATCATAAAGGAGGGAAAAGGACCCACATGTACAAAAATGTTTGTAGCAGCTCTTTTTGTAGGAGAAAAGAATTGGAAAAGGAATGGATGCCCATCAATTGGGGAATGGCTGAACAAGTTGTGGTACATGAAGGTAATGGAATATTATTATTCTTTAAAAAATGATGAATAAGCTGATTATAAAAAGACCTGAAAAGATTTATATGAGCTGATGCTGAGTAAAACAAGCAGAATCATTGTACACAATACATTGTACACAATAACAGCAAGAATGTATGATGAGCACCTATGAAAAACTTGGTTCTTCTCAGCAATTCAGTGATCCAAAACAATCCCAAGAGATTTGGACAGAAAATGTCATCTGCATCCAGAAAAATAACTAAGGAGACTGAATGAATATCAACACATTTTTTGTTTTTTGTCTTTTGTCTTTTTTTTTTTATTTCTCCCATGGTTTTCCCCTTTTGCTCTGATTTTTCTTTCCCAACATAATTCATAAAACAATGTGTATTAAAAATAAATAAAAAAAATTTAAGAGAATTACCAGAGGAGCAGGCTAGTTTTCAAAAAGGCAAAGGAACTAGAGAATAAATTACCAAAATCCACTGGATTATAGAGAAAGTAAGAGAATTTCAGAAAAACAACTACTTCTGCTTTGTTGATAACACAAAATCTTTGATTGTGGGGGAGCAAGATGTGGGAAGTCCTTAAAAATATGGGAGTATCTGATTGTCTTACTTGACACCTGAGAAACCTGTGGATGGGTCAAAAGCAACATTTCAGGTCACACATGGAATAACTGGTTTAAGAATGGGAAAGGAGTAGGACAAAGTGAATATTATCACCTTACTTATTTATCTCATATGCAGAATACATCATCTGAAATGACAGGCTGAATGAATCAAAAGCTGGAGTAAAGATTTTTAAGAAGAATATCAACAATCTCAGATATGGAGATGATACCACTCATGGCAAAAAGGTGAAGAATTAAGAAGCCTCTTGATGAAGGTGAAAGAGAAGAATATAAAAGCTGATTTGAAGTTTAGTAGTAAAATAAACAAAACAAAACAAAACAAAAAACAAAAACAACTAAGATCTTGGCAACTGGTCTTATCTTTGGCTAATAGAGAAAAAATGGAAGCAATATCAGATTTTATTTTCAAAGATACAGATAGTTATTGTAGCCTTTAAATTAAAACAAAACAAAACAAAATATAACACCAACAATAACAACAAAACACTCCTTGGAAGGAAAGCTTTGGCAAATCTAGACAGCATACTAAAAAGCAGAGACATCACTTTACTACAAAAAAAGACCCTGATATCAGGAAAGATTGAAGATGAAAGGAAAGGGGATAGCAGAACATGAGACAGATAGTGTCACAAACAGTTGAACTTAAAATAACAGAATTAGAGACCAGATAATATAGAAAACACAAAAGCATTTAAACTTTTTGTAGTCTGTGATGTTCTGTTTCTCTAAATTGTAATCATTCTCTTGGGGGCAGGATTCTTGGGGGGCTTCTGGAGGCAGCCTTAGTTTCAGGTCAGAATAATACTCCAAAATCCAGGCAGGAGTTAAAATCCAGATCGTTTATTCAAAATCCTGAATCTTTTCCTGGGGCCTGCTTAGTAGAGGCCTATCTCTCTTCTTGGTTCCCTGAAAGCTCTTGTCAGAATGTCTCCAGCCAGCCCGAACATCGAAGTGGGAATGAATCAGATTCCACCTCCGAAAGTGTGGGATTGTGGGTTTCTGTCTTGTGAATCTCCCGGAAGTCCATGAACAGGCTTTTCCTTTAGACTTGTGAATCTCCTGGACTTGCTCTGAATCTCCTCGAGCTTCCCTGTTCTCCCCTTCATTCCCTCCTGACTCCCAGAGAGTGGGCTTTTATATGCTCTCTAAAGGTGTGAGTCTAATGTGTGGACCAATGAGCGAACTCCTTTAAAGGTTTGAACTCCTTTAAGGTGTGAACCAAGTACATTAGCTTGTCTCAAGTTCTGGCCCATAACATCTATAAGAATCCTAACAGTAGTCCTGCATTTAAACTTTTTTTCTTTAAATCCTGTAATAATCTTACAATATTGTGAGAAAAATACTTTCTAAATCTTAAAACCTTTTACAAAAGTAAACTAATTTTAATGCAAGCTATGACTAATGTGAGCACTAGAAGAAAGAACCTCAAAAAATGATTTAAAGAGAGCATATTCCAGAAACTGGAAACTGCGTGGAAGCCCATCAATTGAGAATGGCTGAATAAATTGTGGTATATGAATGTTATGGAATATTATTGTTCTGTAAGAAATGACCAGCAGGATGATTTCAGAAAGGCCTGGAGAGGCTTACATGATCTGATGCTGAGTGAAATGAGCAGGACCAGGATATTGTTGTATACTTCAACAACAATACTGTATGATGATCAATTCTGATGGACATGGCTCTCTTCAACAATGAGATGAACCAAATCAGTTCCAGTAGAGCAGTAATGAACTGAACCAGCTACACCCAGCAGAAGAACTCTGGGAGATAGCTATGAATTCCCCATCCCTCTATTTTTGTCCGCCTGCATTTTTTACTTCCTTCATAGGCTACTTGTACATTGTTTCAAAGTCCGATGCTTTTTGTACAACAAAATAACTTTGAACATGTATACATATATTATATTTAACTTATACTTTCACAGATTTAACATGTATTGATTGGTTAACCTGCCATCTGGGGGAAGTGGTGGGGGGAAGGAGAGGAAAAGTTGAAACAAAAAGTTTTGCAATTGTTAATGCTGGAAAATTATCTATGCATAAAATTTTTGTAAAAATAAAAAATTTTTTTTAAAAAACAGCATATTGTAAAGCTTCAAGTGATTTGTTGATTAATAATCATTTCTCTTTCCCTAACGTTGTGTGACTGTGTTGTGTAATGCCACTTGGCATCTTTGGGCCTCAATTTCCTTATCTTTAAAATTAAAGAGATAAATTAGACCCTTCCACTTCTGAAGATTCTTGATTTTTAATGCCAAAGAAAGGAATTATTTGTTCAATTTTCTGATAAGTAGGTGCCCTCTGGTGGATAAAAAGAGAACATAGGTCTGTTCACCAGGTACTTCAGAATTTCTCACCTTTAGCTGTGGGTAAAAATAAATTCCTTTGTCTTATTTATACATATATATATATATACACTTATTTATATACTTATATATATATTTATTTATAATTTATACATATTAAATTATAAATAAATTTATAATTTATTTATATATGTATATATATTTATATACTTATATATATACTTATTTATACTTATTTATATTTATACACCGTAGTGTTAGGCTACTTCCTAACAGGGTGGTACTCTTCCTTATCAAGGACTCTTCGAACATCTCCGGATATACGGAACGAGATAGTCAGTCACCACACCCAATGAAGGTACATCAGGCACACTTTATTTGGTACAGCTCATGAAGTCTCTCTTTCTCCCTTGTCCCTTATATCTTCTCCCCAGATTTCCTCCGTTTACCCCAGGCCACATGCCTCAGCGACAGTCCTTACAGTGGAGGGGAGTGCTTGCCCTGCTCTTGGCACATACTCTATGCATGACTGTTTGTGACTTATTTCTCTTGCTGGAACACCAAGTGCACACCTGTCAGCAGAATACACACCTGGGTGCCTCAACCCAATTCTGGTTTGTAGTGTTAGCCAAGGCATTGTGTTATAGGGGTCATGGAAAACAGGTGGGGTAGAAGGTTTCAGGGCCCAAGACAGTGTTTGGTAAGGTCTGTAGCACAGCAGAACTCTTCAATATGAGAAGCAGAAAATCAGATATGATAACTAGGATGGGAGTTAGAATAAGAAAGTTTTGAGGGTACTGAGAGAAAGATGCGTGGCAGGAATCCTATGGGACAGTCATTTAGGCACTTTGTTAGCCTTGAGACAGAATGTATGCAGGAGAGAATTCATAAGTTGATGAAAAACCTTGGAATGACAGTAAAAATTGACAAGAAGAAATATAGTGTATGTTGGCAAATGTTTAACAATTGGTTCTCTGAAAAAAACAAAAACTTTTAAGTTTAATTTAGTAGAGAATTTTGGGAAATGGGTGAATAGGTCAGAAAATTCTGGGCTCTCCAAATTTCCTTCATAAACAAGACAAAACATCTCCTTAAAGTGAAGAGTAAAACAGTTGTCTTCCCAAGACTGTGAAAAGATCTCAGGAAAGACTCAACTAATTCTGTCTAGAGTAAAGTACAAACACCTCCAGATAAATAATGCTGAATCAACAAACAACAAGTCTTGCTGTTTTGTCTTGGGGACAGTTGGGTAGCTAGTAGCCTCAGCCTCAGGAAAACTTACCTCATAGACAATGTGGGAAACAAACTTCAGAGCAGGGAGGATTGAAAGATGCTCCACTGTTGCTGGATGCCAGGCCCAGCTGTGCTGACTACATGTAATACTGGGGCTGTGGCTGTGGGCAAGAAGGAGCAAAGTGCAGTAGCAAAGGGAGCAAAGATTCTGTTGGCTGTGAGTTCTAGGGCAGAAGGAAGATCTGAAATTTCCAGCTGTAGAAAGGACTGAAGGGAGCAATAGATGGCACTTGTGGGGATGGCCCAACTCAGGGCTCTAGTTATAGCTTAGGCTATAACTGAGGCCTGGGGCACCATTCCTCATACCACAGGATTAGAACCTAATTACAACAATAAGCTGCTAAAATTAAAATAAAACAAAATTTGAATAAAAAACTCAATAATCAAAGGAGGAAAACCCAACAATAGACAGTTACTCTTGAGAATAAAGAAGATCTAGGTTCATATTTAGAAGAAGAAAGGAAAATTTTTAAAAATCACTCCTACTTCAAAGAGAAACAT
Organism: Sminthopsis crassicaudata; assembly: GCF_048593235.1. NCBI lineage: Eukaryota > Metazoa > Chordata > Mammalia > Dasyuromorphia > Dasyuridae > Sminthopsis > Sminthopsis crassicaudata. The sequence goes on along the minus strand of NC_133618.1, from coordinate 337,519,186 downwards.
CAAAAGATCACAAGCCCGAAAAGAGTTCTTGGAAGAACTTTAAAAAGACATCAAAAATAAAATAAGAGAGATCAAAGAAAATATGGGGGAAGGGGGAGAGAAAGCAATCCAAGGAAATCAAGGAAATTATGAAAAGAAAGTAAACCAATTGAAAAAAGAGATCCAAAAACTTAAGGAAGAAAATTAGAATTGGGCAAAGGGGAAGCAAATGACACATACGATTCAAAGAAATAATCAAATAAAAGGAAAAAGAATGACAAAATAGAAGAGAATGTGAAACATTTCATTAGAAAAACAACTGATCTGAGACAAGATAGAGGAGAGACAACATAAGAATTGTTGGACTACTGAAAATTATAATCAAAAAATGGATCTTGATAGAATATTACAAGAATTTATTAAGGAAAATTGCCCTGAAATTCTAGAAGAGGGGGATAAAGTAGAAATAGGAAAAAAAAAAAAATCTACTGATTAATACCTGAAAGAGAACCCAGAAGAAAAACTTGCAGGAATATCAAGTTGTTGTTTTTTGCCTTTGTTGTCTAGGAGGGCCTTGACATCAAAGAGTTAATACCATGACATGAATATGAATTGAATTGAAGAGAGGGAAATCTGTACACAATTATCAGCCTCACTTTCTCCTCTAGAGCACAGAAGAGAATAAAAGAAAATGTAAAAAGAGATTTGAAAATGACATGTAGTACTTTTTATATAGAGGTTTTTTTGTTTGTTTGTTTTTAAGTAAACAGTATGAAATGTAAAGTCGTGGTTTTATAGTAAATCTTTTTAGGTTGGGCTGTGTACATGGAAATATTTGGTTTTTGTATTTAAATTTAAGATGAATAAAAAAGGTCCTTAATATGCATTATTGCTATTTTTTTCAATTTCCTAAGTATAGGCAATTTGAAAAAACAATAAATCAAGCCCTAATTTGTAGTGTTTGCCAACTTTCTAAGTATTGGGGAAACAAATCTCTTTACTCAAAAAGGAAAGGGCAACATGAACATAAAATATTCCAAAAAACTAAGACTTTTGAAATGCCTTTTAGAAGTAAATACAAAATAAAATCAAAATAAATAAGTTTTCTGCGGGGGGGGGGGGGGGGAAGCATGGTTGCTGGGGAGGAAGAACACTAGAAATTTTGGGAATCAGGATAGATGTTCGTGCTTGAGCTGTGCCTAGAAGAAAGACAGGAATTCTATGAAGACTTGTGAGTAGGGAATGCACTCCAGGTATGTGAGGTCTCTAGTGCACAGAGATTGGAAATATGAGGAATAGAGAGAAGGCCAGTTTGCAATGATTGTAGTGTTCAGGAATGGAGCTAACAATGGAGTCTGCAAAGACTGATGGAAGTAATCTTCTGTGAAGAGCTTTAAAAATTAAAGAGAGAAGTTTATTTTTATTTTAGAGGCAATAGGAAGCCACTGAAGTTTATTGCGTAGAGGAATAACATGGTAAAATAAATACTTAAAGAAAATCCCTCTGGCAGCTGTGTAAAAGATAGATTAGTGTGGAGAGAGATTCAAGGCAAGATAGAACAATTAAGAGCCTTGTGGCAATAATCTATCTGAGAAGTGCAATGGCCAGAAATAAGATGATGGCTGTGTGGTAGAGAGAATAGATTGGATTTGGGAGATGTGGTAGAGGTAAGAATAGGAAGATTTAGTTACCAATCGTATGTACTGTGAAAATGAGAAGTCTAAGACACTTATCCCTCCATTGAAACTGTTATCTCCAAAGCTGCCTATTATCTTTTAATGAACAAATCTGACTCCTCCCCTTCCCACTCCTGGCATATATATTTCTTTTTTTTTTTTTTTAATTATTATTATTATTACTATTTTTTGGCAAACACATTTTTAAATTCATCTTTCTTAACTTCTCTGATGCTTTTGACATTGTTAAGCATCTCTCTTCCTGAATACTCTCTGCTCTCTGAGTTGTGATGACATTACTCTATCCCACTGTTCTATTTCTTTTCAATCTTCTTTACTGATTTATCGTCTATATCCTACTTCCTAACATGGATTTCCCCTAAAGTTCCATACTGGATTTTCTTATCTTTTTTCTCTCTCTATTTTCTTGATGATCTCATCATCTCCCAAGAGTTTAATTATCATCACTAAGCAGATGACTCATGGATTTATATTTCCAGGGCAAATCTCTCCCCTGAGTTTCAGACTTGCATTATCAATAGCCAGTTGAACATTTCCAAAAAGATGTCTTGGAGTCATATAAAACTCAACATGTACAAAACAGAATTTGTTTTCTTTCTCCTTACCTCTTCTCTGAATTTCTCTATTTCTCTGAGGGGCACCATCATCCTTTCAATCTTGCAAGTTCATTACCTTGACATCCTAGTATTTTCTCTCTCACCTTATGTATCCAATCAGTTACATAGTTCTCTTCTCCATATCCTCTATAATACAGCCAGACTGGATTTCTCTTTGTTATGCATAGACAGAACTCCATCTCTCATTCCTGGAATGCTCTTTTTCCTCGGCTCAGTCTTATGGAATCCCTCTCTTCTTTTAAGAGATTGTTTGAATATCTTTTCTGATCCCCTTTTTCTGATCTCTGAACTGTAAGTGCCTTTCTACTAATTATTTTGTATTGAATTTATATTGAATGATAATGCTGGTATGTTGTTTGGGGTCTGAAGAGGAAAACCAGGTGCTCCCCCTCTCTGATTCCCTTTTTCCTGTAGATAGAACCATTTTATTCCATCTTCATATGATGACATGGATGTGACTTTACCCTTAGAATTATTCAATACAGTTCATGCTTCATCATTGCCAGAATAGCCCTGGCTACTTACTGTTCCCTGCTGCTCAGTTGTATAATCTGGGGAAAGAATAGAATCCAGGATCCAATTTTGATCTCTGCTTATGGGGACATTAATAATATGTATATCAATAAAATATTATTTGGTTTTTTTCAAGCCCCAGCCAGTACAAATTGCAGCAATTGAATTAGAAAGAATTGAAAGAAAATGGAAAGGAAACCTTTCCTCTATGGCTACATCCCAGGCATTCATAGCCTCCTGCTTATCTACTTTTAATTTTTCTCTAAGGACACAGATGCAGACAATGAATGTGATCTCCTTTTTTGAGAACATCTAGCAAATATATAAAGTGCTCAATTTATTAAAGGAATGAAGAATGGGATATACAGGATCAATGAGAGAGAGCCATAGTGAGGTACAAGATAGAGAGCTCAAAGTTTCACAAATGTCATTCTTAACAAATATGGGAAGCTAGAATCTCTTCCCTATATCTCTCCATAACACCCTACCCATTAACAATAGAAGTAGCACTATCCTTGGGATCATTCTACTTTCATCTTCTCTTGTTCCCCTTCTAGTTGCGCTTAAAATTGAAGCTCTTGGGGCAGCTAGGTGGCGTAGTGGATAGAGCACCAGCCCTGAATTCAGGAGGACCCAAGTTCAAATCTGGTCTCAGACACTTAACACTTCCTAGCTGTGTGACCCTGGGCAAGTCACTTAACCCCAGCCTCAGGAAAAAAAAAAAAAATTAAAGCTCTTGAGTATGGAGACTGTGGCTTCATCTACTGTGTTTGAAGTTGCTTGAGTCAGTAATATGTAGCAAGCACCCTGCTTCCATACTATATCCACAGGTTCCTGGCCAACCCTTAGCTTGCACTTTATTTAATGTTATTGCTTCTGGATAGACATCTTCTCTTTTTTGTTGGGGAGACCTTTCAGTCATAATATTAAAACTCTCCAAGACTCAAATAGATAAACATTGATGAGCTCCTGATTGCATTCATATATTTATTCTGTATTTATTGTATTTATTGTAATACTGTATTCTGTACATAGGAGACTAACACATGAAGATGAAGGAAAAAACATTTAAGAAGTACCTATTATGTGCAAAAGTATTTTACAATATTACCTCATGATCCTCAGAACAATCCTGAGAGGAAATTACTATTATTATCAACCCCCATTTCACAACTGAGAGAAAATTGAGTTGACCAAGGACACACAGATAGTAAATGTCTGATGCAGGATCTGAACTCAGATCTTGTCTCCAGACCCAGTGCTCTATTCCATGCTATCTCACTTCCCATGAGCAAAAAACTTTTAAACAAACTTCTTATTTGAAGAGAGTTTGAGCCTGTTTATAAGAAAGCCATGATGACCTATAATGGAAGGTTTTTGAAGAAACATTGGAGAATAAATAGACATTCTGTAACTAATTCCAGTCTGTGCTAAGCTATGGGACTCTACCGAGAGGGAGTAGTGAGTACTTGACCTTTTGTGCACAATAAGTTTTCTGCCATGTTGTTGAGAAAAGAATAATGATTTGTGATTATGGGAATGAGTGTTGAGCTGGAGAGTCACAGCTAGTAGCTTGTAAACAGGGATGCCTTGACAAGGCCTCTTGCCTGTGAGAGAGTTGCTAAATTGCTGGATTGGCTCCTGTTCACATGCTGATCACACTTGCAAAAATGTATATCTACAAGGCTGTATGGCATAATAAACTGGAGCTCTTTTCAACTCTATTAGTTTCCCACCTCATTCACCTTTGAGATCAAAGGGCTTATATACTTTGAGCTCTTAAAAGATGGCCGCAACAATTATACTTGTGGCAAACCAGGACACTTTAAGAAAGACTGTCTTTCCTAAAGAAAGAAAGCAGATAATAGGAGTGGACTTAAAACACCATGTCCAAAATGCAGAACAATGGGACATTGGGCTTCAGAATGCATGCCCCCAAGGGACCCCAAAACCAACCTGGGGAATGACTGTGAAGTCCAGACTAACTCCCTAGAGGCCTCAGGGTCAGCCAGAGTCAGGATAAGCAAAAGTCCTTGGTCTTTAGGGGGAGAAGTGAAGGAAATGGACAAAACTTCCAGGAGTTTTGCCAAGGATCCCTCCTTGATTCTAGTCAGAATCTCCACACTTTTCTCCTCACCATCCTGTGGCCAAGTAAAGTTCTCTTGCCTCTCTCACTCTACTCCCTAATCCTTACCTACAATTCTCTCAACCCCAAGCATTGAGCCAGCATTAACTGAGAGAAGAGAAATTCCAAACATACTAATAGAGTTATTGTCCAATAGGTAATTAGCCTTAAGGGCTCAGTTGTCTGATTCAAGCACACCTTTTAAGAGTTTCAGCCCTTTACATCTCCTGCTTGCTTTTGTTCTAGAACAGAGGTGTCATGGCCCCCTGACTTCTCAGGAAGGGAAGTGATTGGCTAAGATGACAGGAACAAATAACGATGAATGTTGGAGGGGCTGTGGGAAAACTGGGACACTGATGCATTGTTGGTGGAGTTGTGAAAGAATCCAGCCATTCTGGAGAGCAATCTGGAATTATGCCCAAAAAGTTATCAAAATGTGCATACCCTTTGACCCAGCATTGCTGCTATTGGGATTATATCCCAAGGAACTACTAAAGAAGGGAAAGGGACCTGTATGTGCCAAAATGTTTGTGGCAGCCCTTTTCATAGTGGCTAGAAGCTGGAAGATGAATGGATGTCCATCAATTGGAGAATGGTTGGGTAAATCATGGTATATGAATGTTATGGAATATTATTGTTCAGTAAGAAATGACCAACAGGAGAAATACAGAGAGGCTTGGAGAGACTTACATCAACTGATGCTGAGTGAAACGAGCAGAACCAGAAGATCATTATACACTTCAACAATGATACTGTACGAGGATGTATGCTGATGGAAGTGGATTTCTTCAACATAGAGAAGAGCTAATCCAATTCCAATTGATTAATGATGGACAGAATCAGATACATCCAGAAAAGGAACACTGGGAAATGAGTGTAAACTGTTATTTTTACCTTCTGAATCCAATTCTTCCTGTGCAACAAAAAATTCGGTTCTACACACATATATTGTATCTAGAATATACTGTAATATATTTAACATATATAAGACTGCTTACCATCTGGGGGAGGGGGTTGGGGGAGGAAGGGAAAAAAATCTGAATAGAAATAAGTGCAAGGGATAATGTTGTAAAAAATTACCCATGCATATGTACTGTCAAAAAAAAAAAGTTATAATTATAAAATAAAATAAAAATTTAAAAAAAAATTAAAAAAATAAAATTAAATTAAAAAAAAAAAAAAAAAAAAAAAAAAAAAAGGAAATGATCACACCCTCCCTGACTTCTCAGGAATAGAGATGAAAAACACCAATGGGAAGTGGGGAGTCAAGCCAGATATTGTTAGTGGGTTTCTTGGCTGAAGGGTCTTACTAGAAACAGGTATACACAACCCATCAGCATGGGGAGTACTATACAAGGACATAGCAATAAACATATTAGCATATGTTTGGGAAAGTGGCCCTTCTCACAGTTGATGCTGGCTCAATGTTTGGAGTATACAGATAATTGTAGGCAAGTATTAGAGGGTGGAGTGAGACAAACCTGACTCACTTGGTGACAGGATGAGGAGGAGAAAGGTGGAGATTCTGGACTCCAGAGTTGAAAAGAGATCTTTGGGTAAACTCTTGGCAGTTTAGTTTGCCTGCTTCTCCCCCTAAACACCAAGGACTTTTACTTGTTCTGACTCTGGCTGATCCTGAGGCCTCCAGGAAGCTAGTCCAGACTTAACACAATTCTATTGTAATTGCCTTTAATCACCTTTGTTGAAAAGAGCCATCATGATAGTTTATAATCATATAACCTTGTATTACTGTGTACAATGTTCTCTTGTTTCTACTCACTTCACTTAGTATCAGTTCATATAAGTCTTTCCAGACTTTTATGAAATCAGCCTACTTATCATTTCTCACAGTCATTTAGACTTTGGTGTGAATAGAAGCTAACCCCATGAGTACAAAGGAAGTAAAAAGGGAATAGTCTGATCAGTGTAAGAGGCTCTTTGGTCAATGCTAAAAAAAGTTATATAATCAGCAAAATTTATAGTAACATACATACAGGCTAGTATGGACACTTATTTTAAAAAGATTTTTGATTACCACAATTTTTTAAAAATTAGAAGATCAAAGCATAATGGGGTTAGTTATATTTTTGTATATATTCAGTGATATCATGAATAAAATACTTAAATATTTATGGGGGAAGGAAATAGCAATTGTCAGATACTCTGTGCACTCCTTGTGTCTACACTATCAATATTCAATTCAATTTAACAAAGGGAATCCTGTGACCTATGAAGGGAATCAGTCTTTTTATTAGCCATACTAGAAGAGGAAAGGAAGGAGGATGACTACCTAGCACTTTCTGGTCAACATTCAGTTATTCTGGATTTTTTTAAACTGCCAGCACCTAGACTGTCTACAAAGGGATTTAGCTGTAGAGGGTTGGAACTTTGGAGAAGCATACTTGAAACAAGGTGTTAACTCAGTAGAATTGATGAGAAGATGATTCTCTAAGTTCATATGTATACTTAGTACTTAGTATGGTGATGTAATGGTTCTTTAGTTCACACATACTCAGTATACTGGAATGATGTAATAAGGTATTTAAACTGGGGACAAAGTCAGATTCAAGGGGAGACTGATTGAGACTGGCAGACTGGCAGACTGCTGGAGAAGACTGGCTCAGACTGAGACCGGGTCAGACTATGACAGAAAGCTAGCCCAAACATTACATTTGACCCCAACCAAAGTAGTCATTGCTGAGTAGCATGTTGGTGGGAGGGGAGAGGAAACCAGATAGGAAACAAATCTATTTCAACCTCACAAAATCCATCTTTCCTGTTGCTAAAGTTCCTTTTAACTCTAAATATATGATACTATCAATGTTAACTTTTTGGTTTCCAGGTTGTTGCCTAGAGAGCACCGACAAAGCTCATTCTTTGGAAACAACCAAAATAGATTCTATTTAAGAAGTTACTAAGGGAAAGCTATATGGCAGTTATATGGTTAGCATATTGGCTTTGAAGTCAGGAGGGCCTGAGTTTAAATCCTGACTCAGATACCTAACACTTACTAGCTGTATGATCCTAGAGGTCACCAAACTAGTGACCATTTTTTCTCAACTTGACTTTGGGACCTGCCTGAAAAAGAAGTCAAAACATCATTCTTTACAGATGCATCTGGTTCCTGGATGCCTACACTGCTGCTCCCATTCTTTAGGATTCTGAAGGGCTGAAGCTATAGGACATAAGCACTTGGGACTGCAGGATACTTGCTACTGACCTCAGCCTTCTCATAGCTCCATATGGAAGGAGAGATAGAATGCTGACACTCTCAGGTTCTAGCCAAAAATGGCCAGGGTTTATGGCATTTATCTCTGTGTGCAAGACCCTTTTTCTAAACTAACTAATCAGAGACATCTTCAGGTACAAAGAGAAGGCATTTCTTTTATCCCTTCAGGGAGAGGCCCAGCATACCCAGGAGGGATCCTAGCTCTCATCATGCTCTGGACCCCACCAGTAGGAAGTAGAACACCCAGTTAAATAGGAAAAGACCCAAGTCTTTTTATTGGATAGACTAAAAGGACATAACCATCCTTGACCAATGGTCACCAATGTTGCCTGCTTCCTGTGGGTCATGTCACTGACTTGGGTCGGACCTTTAGACCTTTAGAGACTTATGTAACTTCCTGAAACCTGAGGTGCTGGACCTCATCTTCTGACTCTAGGAATAGGAATCATGTGACTTAATCTCAAACTGAGAAAACTTCATTCAATCAATCCTAATCATCTCAATATCATATTATTTCCTACCTCCACTAAGGTCCACACCTCTAATTGTAAAGCAAGGTTCTTAATCTGGGGGTCTCTGAATTTAGTGTTTTTTTAAAAATCATTTTGATAATTATATTGCATTATAATTGACTTCCTTTGTATCCTATGCATTTTATTTTAGGCATTTAAAAGCAATATCTGAAAATTAGTACATAGGCTTCATTGAGTAGGATGGAAGACTTAAGTAGAAAAGCAGATATTCCTGCTGAACCTAAGACCCCTGAGAACTCCTGAGTCTGGGGTTTGCCTCTATATTGTATAAGGGCTGCCTGGGCATGGGAGGAGCTGAAAACACGTACTCAATAGGTAATAATATATATTTGGTTTATTCCTTTCCTTTCTGTTGGTGCAAGTAAAGATTATATGTACAATTAAACCATTCTCATGCAATTAAGTACATTACCATGTTCATGTGATTTATGGTCCATTGAAATGCAGTAAAAAAGGAAGAACAGAATTTTCTCAGTGGAGGTGGGGGAGAGAGAGTCAAGAGAATAACTGAATAAATACCATAGACAGCTAATTGTCAAGTGGATAAAGTGCTAGGCCTGGAGTTAGACTCATCTTCCTGTTCTCAGACACTTACTACTTATGAGACCTAGGCAAGTCAGTTATCTCTGTTTGCCTCAGTTTCCTCATCTGTAAAATGAGCTGGAGAAGGAAATGTCAAACCATTCCAGTATCTTTGCCAAGAAAACCTCAAATGGGGTCATGAAGAGTTGGACAGGACTGAACAACATTAACAATACAGACTAAATCCACAGTGTAATGAGATAAGCATTGATATCCACAATGCCCCATCAAAGGGTCAGGGCCAGAGGATAAGAGGTCACCAGATTTTGATAACCATAGAAAACTTGGTGTTTCTCCTGAATGTCTTTTGCTGTAATGTAGATCAAATAACATCATGGGATTAGCAATCTCTGGACTTCATCTACAAATAGGTTCAGATAACTGGGAAGCAATACCCACTAGTAGTTTTGATGCTGTCCTAGTGGCAGTACAGAGAGTTGTGGGAATCCTCTTCTTGGTCAGAGGTACATGTGTCCCATGTAAAAAGAATTCACGAACCCAAAAAGTTTGGATTGAAAAAAAGGGAAGCTTATTGACACTGAGAAGTCAGCTTTGCTAGGAAGGCAGACGTCTGAGTGGCAAAGTCCTGTTAGGGAAATGGAGAAGAGAATGTCTTCACAGCAGGCAAAGTCCTGGTAGGCAGCTATGCCAAGAGGAGAGAGAGGTCCCTGGGCAGAAGCATAATTCCTGCTTTGGACTATTGCAAAGATAGAGAGTTTAGAATTGTCCTTTATAGAAATCTGAGGCTAAAGTTCCCAGTTGAAAAGAGCCAATGCCCCCAGGCCTAGATACTTATCTTGGAGTTTCAGCCACTCAATATCAGGCCCAGATCTCCAATTGAATTAAAATCACTTTGAAGGCTTCCTAAATGGGGATCAGGCTACCCAGAGGATCTATGGAGGGGGGGGAGAAGGGGGAGAGTGATTTGCCTTAGAAAAAGCCCAGTCTGGAAAATATGCCTTCATCTATACTCTCTGGAGTCTGGAAGATCCCAAATCAAAGGGGATACAACTTCAGAGTGATTATTTTACAGATTAAAGAGGGCACAATTTCAACCCCATCAGTTTAACTAGGTTATCAATTCAATGCTTTAAGAAAGCTAGCCAAAAGATGACAGGAACAAATAATGATGAATGTTGGAGGGGATGTGGGAAAACTGGGACACTGATACATTGTTGGTGGAGTTGTGAAAGAATCCAACCATTCTGGAGAGCAATTTGGAATTATGCCCCAAAAGTTATCAAACTGTGCATACCCTTTGAACCAGCATTGCTGCTATTGGGCTTATATCCCAAAGAAATACTGAGGAGGGGAAAGGGACCTGTGTGTGCCAAAATGTTTGTGGCAGCTCTTTTCGTAGTGACTAGAAACTGGAAGATGAATGGATGTCCATCAATTGGAGAATGGTTGGGTAAATTATGGCATATGAATGTTATGGAATATTATTGCTCTGTAAGAAATGACCAGCAGGAGGAATACAGAGAGGCTTGGAGAGACTTACATCAACTGATGCTGAGTGAAATGAATAGAAGATCGCTGTGCACTTCAATGTTGTATGAAGATGTATTCTGATGGAAGTGGATATCTTCAACATAGAGGAAGATCCAACTCACTTCCAGTTGATCAATGATGAACAGAAATAACTACACCCAGAGAAGGAACACTGGGAAGTGAATGTAAACTGTTAGCACTGCTGTCTATCTACCCAGGTTACTTATACCTTTGGAATCTAATACTTAATGTGCAACAAGAAAATGGTATTTACACACATATATATGTAAAATGTATGGGATTGCCTGTCATCAAGGAGAGGGAGTAGAGGGAGGGGATAATCTGGAAAAATGAATACAAGGGATAATGTTATTTAAAAAATTACTCATGCATGTATACTGTGAAAAAAAATTATAAATAAATAAAATTTTAAAAAAAGAAAGCTAGCCAACACCTATGACTAACATAGCTATTATTGTTGTTGTTACTTCATACTTCTCATCTTTATTATCAATTATGTTCAGAGAGTAGTTTGATCATGGGACAACTTGATATCTTAACATTGTTTCTTTAAATCTATTATTTAGTGAGCAAATAACTCATTTTTTATAAAATGAAATTCAGGGACATAAACTCATGTTCTGTAAACTCAAGAAAAGCATCTGGGAAACAACTTCACCAGCAGACAGCACAACAGGGATGATATATATTTCTTCTTGTTCTCGCAATTTTGAATTCTTTCATTAGGTCTCTATATTTCAATAGCTTTTTATACCATATAGTTTGGAGGTTATGAATGGCATAACAATATCTCTTTTTAAAAAACTATTTAAAAATAATTAGCCAACATAATTAAGGCTTTGAAGGAGTTAAAAAAAAAAAAAACCTTGGTTTTAAAATAAAGCAATATTTTGCATCTACAAAATACATATTGGATATTCATAGTCCTTTAAAATATAACTTTAACTTTCTTGTCCAACAAGATATTAAACTTTCCTTTTTTAAATAATAGGTTTTTATTTTCATAATACATGCTAAGATAGTTTTCAACATTTGTCCTGCAAAACCTTATGTTCCAAATTTTTCTCCCTCCTTTCCACCTTCCCCAGACAGAAAGTAATCTAATACAGGTTAAATATATAATGCAATTCTTCTAAACATATTTCCACATCTTATACTGTACAAAAAAAAAGATCAAAAAGAGAAAAAAATAGCAAGCAAACAACAACAAAAAAGGTCCCCATAATCCTCTCTCTGGATGCAAATGGTTCTCCATCACCATCTCATTTTTGAAAAGGGCCACATCCATCACAGTTGATCATCTCATAATCTTGTTGTTGTTGTGTACAATGCTTTCTTGGTTCTATGCTGGAACTCTGTCTTCCCAGAAATCAGCTGGAGTCAGGATCACTAAATGTCTTTATTCTTGATCTTTTACAGTCAAGGTCAGAGGCTTAGGCCTAGCAACCTCACACACAACCTTCCTCCCTCAAACACCTGGAGAGACTGACTCAGTGTCTGAGTCTCAATTCCTCTTCCTCCTCCTACTCCTCCCACACTTCCCCCTCCTTGTCCCACCAATCAAGTCAGCACAGAACAGCTGGGAAGGGTCAACCTTCAAACAAGTTAATAGGGAACTGTCCAATTGGCAATTAGTCTCATGTGCTTCATTATACAAGTGCATTGCTCAGTTCTAGCCCTTTACAATTCTACTTACTTAATTTAGCATCAGTTCATGTAAGTCTCTCCAGGCCTTTCTGAAATCATGCTGCTGATCATTTCTTATGGAACAATAATATTTCATTACATTCATATACCATAACTTATTCAACCATTCCCCAATTGATGTGCATCTGATGGGGGTTGAGGTCCCTTTAAGATTCCTTTCTAATTGCCCAACCCATGGCTGACCTTGATTCACAATCCTGGTCAAAGGCACCCTTTGAATATCTGGGCTCAGCCCCATTATCAGCTCAGCTTCCCCCAGCCCTTACCTGATCTGAGTTAACTGAAAAGCCCACCAAGAACTTGGGGGGTATCGCCCATCATCTTCTAGGTATAAAAGAAAGGAGCTGGAGCGCTCTTTTTTCAGGAGCCCTCCCAGCCAACACATGGTACCCTTCTAGCCATGTAAGGGTTCCTGCCCGCCCAGCGGCCACCTCTGGCCCTGGCGTCTTTCTAACTGAGCTTTACTTCCAAATTTCTACAATAAACTTTTTATCTAGGTTTTTGGACCTGTAAATTCATTTACAAGGAACACTGAGCCTCATGGAATTATCTTACTATCTATGAGCTGAGAAATGGGGTTCCCCCTTTTCTTTCCCTCATTACATCCACTCAGTTTCTAGTTCCTTGCCACTACAAAAAGGGTTCCTATAAACATTTTTGCACATGTGGGTCTTTTTTTTTAATTATATCTTTGGGATAGAGATCTAGTAGACACATTGCTGGATCAAAGGATATACACAGTTTGATAGTCCTTTGGGCATAGTTCCAAATTACTCTCCAGAATGGTTGGATCCATTCAGTTACATCAACAATGTATTAGTGTCCCAATTTTCCCACATCCCCTTCAACATTCGAGATTATTTTTTCCTGTCATCTTAACCAATCTGAGATATATGTAGTGGCATCTCAGAGTTGTCTTAATTTGCACAAAATATTAAAGTCTCTCCTTCAAGTATTCTAAGTTCTAGACAATTTGTCTTCTATTTCTATCCTTAAATTATGACTTGCCTCATACCTGGAATGGCTATACCTTTCCTCTTTCCCTCAGCAACTATATTCCTGTCTTCTTTAAAAACAAAACTTAGGTGTTATCCTCTCCACCCTTCCAAGCCCTTAGTTGTAATGTTCTTTCTCTAAAATATAATGATCTCTGAGAGCAGGTTTCGTGGGGCCTTCTGGAGGCAGCCTTAGTTTCAGGTCTGTGTAATAATCACCCCAAATTCAGCCAGGAGTTAAAATCCAAATCCTTTATTGTTCCTTTTAATTCTTGTCTTTTCCTGGGGCTCGGTTAGCTTTAAAAGAAGCCTATCTCTCTCCTTGGTTCCAAGAGCTCCCTCTGAACATCTACAAATCTAAAGGTTTGTTCTTCAGCCTCCAGCCAGCACAAAGGTGGAAAATAGAATGAATCTGACTCCGCCTCCAAGAGAGTGGGCTTGTGGGCTTCTAGGAGTTCCTCCTTATATATGTTCTCTTAAAAGTGTGAGTCTTGGAGAACTCTAGTAAGTACATGATTATTGTCTCTATCAATTCCACTGTCTTAGCACCTTGTAAGAATTCTAACACTTAGTACAACGAATGACACTTAGTAAACACTTAATACATGCTTGGTTATTCATTCACACCATTTTCTTATATATAATAGTTGTGTGTGTGTGTGTGTTCATTCTGTTCCCCTATGAGTAAGATTCCTGGCTCAAAAATCCACTCTGAGATCAGAAAATCAGAGAAATGTTACAAAAAATCTTTGACATTGTCTCCACCCACAGTGTCCCTTAGAAACATTAGAATTTGATCCTTTTTGCACTCAGGCTTTCCCCTGACAATATCAAAACTTAACTTGTGTTTTGTTTCACAGTGCTCATGCTAGCATTCTAGCTAATAAGATAGACTTTATTTAAACTGACAAAAATGAAAAGGGATAGTTCTGAAGTCCCTGTTAAGCTTCACTTTGCTCAGGGACTTCATACTCATAGTGTTACACTAACCATCTTCCCCCAAAGGGGAGACACTTGAGATTTTTTGTCCAATTGTCCCTTCTGATGAGCCCTATCTTCCTCTGAGAGACTATATAGTTTCACTAGATTTGTGGAGCCTCCACTGACGTTGAACACCAATACCCAAGTGGAGAACAAGCTCGAAGATGAGACATTTAAGCTTCCCTACTTCTATCCATCTGGAAATCTGCAGAATCCACATAACTTACAATAACAATAAAGGCAGGGGTAGCTAGGTGGCGCAATGGATAGAGCACTAGCCCTGAATTCAGTAGGACCAGAGTTCAAATCTGGTCTCAGACACTTAACACGTCCTAGCTGTGTGACCCTGGGCAAGTCACTTAACCCCAGCCTTAGGGGAAAAAAAACCAAAAAACAATAAAGGTTTGTTTATAGCTTTTTATCTCTTTTCCTTTAGTCAAAATGATTCCTGGTTTAAGAGATATTTGACTTGGCCCCAGGAATTCCTTGCTGCTTCAATGCCACCTTTGTCCATTACCATCCCTGGAGTCACTTGGTTCTCTGCAGAGCCTTGGTTCTTCCCAAGAAGAAGGAATTCTATGGATGTACAGGTTTCCTTCTAGGAAATTCAGTCCTTTTTTCATATAAATATGTGTGTGTGTGTGTGTAAAAAAAAAAAAATATATATATATATATATATGTATGTGTGTGTGTATATACATATATATATATATATGTATGTATGTATGTATAATGGGATGTCTGTGAAATTATGATTTATTATCAGTAAATCAGTATATCTATTTTATATACTTGAGATCACCTAAAAACTTCTCTGGCAAAAAAGAGTGGTCAGTGGAAAATGTTTGAAAAACCCTGTGGAATTGAAAGAGTTCAAAGCATATTACTGGTATTATTTCATACCTTTTGAGAAGATCTGGGAAAGAGGGGAAGAGTTGATTACTCTTAATTTTAGGAAAAAACTACCACAGATACTTAGTAAATTATCCAATCACATAGTAAATTAGGGTGTAATTGATTACAACTTAGATCTGTTGATACTAGTCACAAGGGTATAACACCGTTTACAAATCAAGGCCCATAAGCTGCCAAATCCTCTTTTTCCTCACAATGCAGTTGCAGCTTGAAAAGGAAAAGTTGTCTTATCTGAAAATAACATCCTTCATAAAACAGCACTCCAGAATTTTTATAGCTTGGAACAATCCTACAGAAAATACCTTACATCAACATTCACAGTTGCATCTTTTGCCACAGCCCATCTGAGGACTGACCAGGCTTCGAATATTTTCAATATTTCTTTACTAAAAAAGGGGATAGGGGTAGAATCAGACAGGGTCTCACGACTTAGTTGGGGCCAGCCCCCATCTGGCAAGCAGAGGTTGACTAATCGATATGGCCAACAAGGTTTCACTTGACAATACTTGACAGTTTCTAGATGATGCTTTTTCCTTTTCTTTCCTTTTTCCCCTTGAGAAAACTCATCACGGCACTCCTCCTGGAGAAGCTGGGGGCGGTAGAGAACAGACCTGTGCAGACGTAGGGTTTTTGTTTTAATTAGGGGCCGAAAGATGCATTCGAGATAGAGCTGTTCTTCCTTTTTTGAAAAGTGGTGTGAAGGGGGGGAAGGAAAAAACTGTTATTTTAAGGAGGAATTCTAGCACTCCCCCTCCCGCGTGTAGGTCGTGTGTGCGCAAGGTTTGCTGGGAGCCATGGAGAGGTTTCTGATGCTATTGCTATTGCCGCCGCCGCTACCGCTAGTGTTGAGGCAGCTGCCTCTGGTAACCTGATCCTGCTACCAAACAGATTGCTGGATGGGCTGAAGCCAAATCAAGGGACCAGGGAACAAAAGCCGTAAGGGCTTCCTCCAGTGCCCGGGAAAGTGCAGTAAGTAAATCGCGTTTGGGATTAGGCTGCATAGTCACTATTTTAGGCTGCATAGGATCCCATCCCCCGAGTACCTTTTGATCGTCTCCTTTGGAATTCTTGATTGGGGTGTGGGTGGAGAAGGAGGCAGCATTTGGGGATTTGTGTAGTGTGGTCGGGTCCACCGGTTGCCGTGCTGTGGGTTTCAATTAGGCGGTTCCTAGGTAGTGTGCGCATGGAAGGGTGGGAGAGATTTCTCAGGGCTCCTGCAGTGATCATGAGATGCCTAGGAAACAGAAGGGCCGCCTGCCTAGAAGGTCGCTTTGTAGCAAATGTCCGCTGCATCAGTTGCAGGGGGGACTGGGGGTCCCCTTCTCCACCTCCAAGAAAGAACCTGAGCTGATTTGAAATACATTTTGAAGATTTGTAGGTTCCTAAAGTGTCGAGTCACATTCATTAGCTATTCCCACCCTAGCCTTCCTTCCTTAGGCTCTTTCTAGTCCTAGAAGACATCTGTAAACTTTTTCTTCAAATAGGGTAAGGCAGGGCATTCTTGCATAAATGCACTTTCTTGATCTGAAAGAGATTATTTATATATTTATTTATTTTTGTGAAGCTGCAGCCTCTTTGCATTTTAGCCATCAGATTTAAGCCCTAAAATAAATACTGTTAATCCTCCGGAGAATCCTCTATCCCTTGGGGGTGGAGGTAGTGGTGGTGGCGGAATAGCTTCACCTTTTCTCCAGTCATGATTTAGCAACTTGCAACTAGGAAGGAAATTATATTCAGTGAACCCCTCACTGCTACTGACTGCTCCTTGAATTCTGGCATTGTAGGATCCCAGGCCTTGAGAGATAGAGATTCTGGATGGAAGGGTGTTGGGAGATGCTTTTTGCCTTTCTCTTTCCTCCTCTCCTTCCCCTCTTCCAGTTTAGTTTGCCAGGATACCACTATTCATATATCCTTTCTGCTAGTCTGCAATATAATCCATTATCGGATTAATGGTAGTGGGGGTGGAGTGAGGGTAGAGATGGAGTTGAATGGAGTAAAAGAGGGGCAGGGAATGCATTTAAGCACATTTCTCTTTCAACAAACAATTATTGAAAAGACTGAAATGTTGAAAGTGGACTGAATGTCCACTCTAATAAAGGTCTATCCTGAGGCTTTAGAGGTTTCCTTCTACACTGTCTTGGTCACACTACATCTGTATACAGTAGCACATTTTAGAAAAGACATCAACAAACTAGAATAAAGGTTGGGGTGTGCATTTTTATGGTTATTCAGTCCTGACTCTTCATGCCCCATTTAGTGTTTTCTTGGCAAAATACTGGAGTGGTTTGCCATTTCCTTCTCCAGTTCATTTTACAGATGAGGAAACTGAGGCAAATAGGGACTTGCCCAGGGTCACATATCCGGTCTGAGGCTGGATCTGAACTCAGGTCTTTCTGACTCCAAGCCTGGAGCTTTATGTACTGTGCCTCTTAGCTGCTGGAGGCGTACAGAAATGTAACTAGAAGAATCTGGGTTGACTACAGGATCTAGAGCTGGAAGAAACCTTAAAGATCAGTTTCTTCAATCCTTGATGGAAAATTAAAAACAAACAAACAGACAAAAAACTTGTTTGCAAAAGAGGAAAGTAACTTGTTTAAGGAAAAGTCAGTAAGTAGTAAAATAGGGAGTTGAAATAGGATTCTCTGGCTCCTAATTATATGCTATTATACCAGGTTGTTTCTACTTTTATACCTCTCTTCAAATATTTGAAAGGTTATACAGTAGAAGAGGGATTAATTTTTTTTCTGTTTGGCCCCAGAGATCAAAACTAGACACAAGAAGAGGTTATGGGTAAGAAAATTTTAGCTTAACAAAAGGAAACACTTCCTTCCAATTTAGTTGTCTTAAAAAGGAATGAAAGCCTAGAGTTCTCCCATAACTAGAGGTCTTTAAAAGGAGATAAATGATAGATTGTCTAGTAGTTTGTAATCCTGTAGGATTCAAGTTATGGTCAGAGATTGCACTAGGTAAACTTTGACATTCCTTCTAATTCTTCAGTTTGGGGAGACATTGCTTTCTGTGAATACGTCCGAATTGTTAAAAAGGACTTTTCCTCCTTTTCCACAGCTGCTCCATAAACTGGACAGGGTTGAACCATGGTGGACCCTGTGCCGGAGGAGGAGGAGGAAAAGGCAGAAGCCTCAGCTTCAAGTAGAGCTGGAGAAGATGGAGCAGCTGCACCTGCATCCTCCATCCCTACTGATGCCCGGCAACTGTTCACTTCAACATCTTCTGCCCTCCAGAGTGTACCCAGCAAAGCTGAGGGCCTGGCAAGCCAGAGAGAAGGTCAGCAGCGGGAACAGTCGCCTATGCTGCACCTTGATCTGTTCAACTTTGACTGTCCAGAAGCAGAGGGCAGCCGCTACGTGCTCACCAGTCCCCGTTCTTTGGAGGCCTGTGCCAGATGTACAGTTAAGCCTGTGGAGCTGCTGCCTCGGGCTTTAGCTGATTTGGTTCGAGAGGCACCAGGCCGCTCAATGCGAGTAGCTACGGGGCTTTACGAAGTATATGAAGCCGAGCGCCTAGTCAAGCTACAGCAGTGTCGTGCTGAACGTGAGCGCATCATCAAAGAGGAAAAACGGCGTCTCTTCACACCTCTGGGCTCCACCACCACAGTCCCGCCTGCGGGCTCGGTCCAGACTGCAGTAGCAGGCAGCAGTAGTAGCTGCAGCAGCAGTGCCAGCCTCCCAGCTTCACCTGCTCCTCGTGCCCCTCGTGCTCCTCGTGCCCCTCGTGCTCCTCAAGCTCCTCGTGCTAACCAAGCTCCCCGTGCTCCCCGCAAATCCTCTTCCTCACCCGCCCGGGCTCGGACCAAGCCTCCTCCAGCTGGTTCCCGTTCGGGCAAAAAGAGCCACTCACTAGATTCCCTGTCATGCAGGCGAGAAGGTGCCCTAAGCTCGGAATCTGGGGCCTCCTCCTCCTCCTACAGTGGTGATAGTCTAAGGGAGCACTGGCTGCTTCGAAGCCCCGCCGCTGGTGGCCTCATGGCAGGCTCTGCCGCTTCGGCCCCCAATCCCCAGACTCGGCCATCTGCCCTCACCTTGACGCCTCTGTCTGGTCGCAGCTTCAGCTTGAGCGATCTATGCCATTCGCCACAGACTGCCCGCCATGTGGAGAGAATTGTGCGCCAGGTGCGGGAGGAGAAGGGCCTCCGTGGGTTACCAGAGCGTGACCGCAAGATTGCTGCCCTTATGCTGGCCCGGCACCAGGAAGAAGAGCTGCTGCGGGAACAGCAAGCGTTTGCCCATAGCCAGTGGGAGCTGCAGCGGAAGAAAGCCTTGCAGCAGCGGGAAAAAGAAGAAAAGGAGAAGCAGCGGGTCCTCGCGCAATGCCGCCAGGCCTGGACCGCACAAGTAGAAGAGCGCCTGGGGAGGCTGGGCCACAAGGAGCGGAAGGCTGCCCGGCGGCTGCAGATCCAGTACGCAAGGGATGAGGAACAGCGGCTTGAACTCGTGGAGAGGCAAGGTCAGCTTCGGCTGGAGCGAGCTCAGAGGGCAGCCTTGGAAGACAGGATGCGTAAGCTGCAACAAGAGCACAACCTCAAACTGTGGGAGGAGGGTCGGCAGAAAGAGCGAGAACGGGTTGAGCACGCCCGGCGGGAGAGGGCAGAGAGAGCAGCCCAGACCAAGCGGAGACAGGACACTCACTTACAGAGGGAGAAGCAGCAGCTCAGTAGAGCTGAACGGGCTCATCACGAGGCACTGCTGCAGGGCCTGGCCCGGAAAGAGCGGAAGGAACAAGAAGGGCTGCGGTTGTCCCTGGAAGCGAGCCTGGAAAGGGCTCAGGAGAACTACGAGCAGCTGGTGGAACAGCGAAGCCGCCATTTGCGAGAAAGAGCACGCAAGGAAGAGCTGCAAGGCAGGCGGGCCAAGGAGGTAGCCGAGCGCAAGGGGAGAGAGCATCAAGAACACCTGGAAGCGCTGGCCAAAGCTGGGGAACAGCGGATGCAGCACGCCACGCAGGTGGTGTCGGAAGCGGTGCAGCTGAAAGCTCGTCGAATAGGGCAGAGTCGGCTGGAGAAGGAGCGGGCCCAGCGGGCCAACAAGGAAAAGGTGGACCGCGAAGAGGACAGCCGCAGGCGGGAGCTACAACAGGCCATTGAGCGCAAGTGGGAGCGGAGCGAGCGCCTGTCCCGAGAGAGGCGCAGCGCGCTGGAGAACGCCCGCTCCACCGCCCGAGCTTCTTTCCACGTGCGAGAAAAGGTGCGTGAGGAAATTAACACGCGTACGTTTGACCGCATGGCGTTGGAAGCCAAACTCCACGCCAAGATGGGCAGGAAATGAGGTAACTTTAGATGAATGACTCTTCCGGGCACCCTTTCACTCCGCCGGCAATGCCTTTGGCCGAGTCTAAAGAGCACTGAGAGAAGGGAGCACAGCGCGAGGCTTCTCACCGTCTCTCTGAGGCAGCCTTCCACCAGGAAGAACGCATCAAACTTTCCACGGAGTTCCCCCTTACTTTCTAAGGGGCTCCGGGAGCTAGGGCTCAGCACACGACCACCCTCATGGAGCTGTATCTTCCTTTGTGCTTCCGAGGGGATTCTTGCTAATCAGCAGGGAGGAACTGGGGAGAAAGGGTATCCTAGCAATCGATGTTCCCAGTTTCTCCATCACTTCCCAGGTAATAGCACAAAAAACCACTACCGCCCCGCCCTTCCTTTCTGTGGCAGCTACTCTCTTTGTAAACAGGGTTTTGATTTAAGTGCTGTGACTGTCATTGAAAAGGACTCTTTCTAGCCCTCTTCTCATCTGAAACAAGAAAAGTACGGGAACAGTGTTCGGGATACTCAGGAAGGAAAGCACTACTAGAAATTTCAGTGCCACACAAAGTTACACGGGAGGCTGCATTCGTTTTTTCTTTTCTCTTTTTCACTGTAGACGTGCAGGACCTCGGAGGACTCCCGTTCTCAGAGACCTGCTGGGCTCTATCCTGATGAAGCATTCCAGTGAAGAGTGCTAGTGGTCAGGGATCTGTTGAGAGACCACCCAATGTGGAACATGGAAAGAACTTGTAACCAAGTTACTTTAATACCACCGGAGAGCAGTCATGCCTTAAATAACACAGCCGTCCTCGTGGGCTGCCTTAGCTCCTCCCTGACCGTTCTTTACTGCTCCGCCCTCAGAATATCAGCTCCTAGGCGGCCGGGAATTTGGTCTCTGTGGGAGAACTTGAACTCCCTGCATATCTGTTGGCGAGGTAGTACTCTGGCACCACGTGTACCACTTCAAATCCGGAATTGCTTGTCTGCAAAGCGGGACATTCAGACCTATTTTTTAACCCATTTACTGATATTTCTTTCCCTTCCTATGGTTTATGGGGGGGTGGGGGATTAGGATTGTCTGTCAACCAGACACTTCTGCATAGGCACTCCTTTTCCCTTCCCCCACTAACAAAAAGAGTTTTGTTATCATTATAATAGGAGTGCCCAAACTCTTCTTAGCTTAACATCTCTGGTTCCCTTGAAGTTATTTATCCAGTTTTCCTATTTCATTCTTTCCATCTGCCAAATGGAGAGAGTGGTACTTGTTTTCTAGCACCTCCAGGGCTCGAGGATTAGAGGCACAGCACTACTATTAACTATCAGTATTTTTAGTGCTTTTTTTCTGTAGCTAAGGAGGTACAGAAGCAGGAGAAGCTGTGTCACCCTAAGTAATGTTGGGGATTGGATCTGATAACATTGATAGAGGGAAGTCCTAGATAAAGAAATTCCCTCTACAAATGCCAGTCAGCATCTTTTCTACACCTGGTTTTAGAGAATTTCCTAAAGCATCAAGAGGTTAAGTGAGCTGCCCAGGTTAACACAACTATCATGTATCAGAGGAGAGATTTAAACCCAGGTTTTCATGGCTCTGAGGCTTTTTATTCCATTTACCAGGGCTGCTTCACATCATCCTAATTCTTTGCTGAGAATAGAGATATCACAGAGTCCTAGAGATAGAAGGAAAGGAAATCTGATTCAGGAAGCTCTTCTGCAAGATGATAGTTCATTATCTGGCCTCTGCTTGAACATTTGGTTTTAAAACTATTTATATATTGTGTCTTTACATTCCTTTCATTTGAATATGTTACTTCTTTCTTGCCCAATGAGCCATCAGTTGTAATACATACAAAAAAAGAGGGGAAAAGGCAGTTTAGCAAAATTAATGCCAACTTGACATTACTCGAAGTCTGCAAAGAAGGAAGATAGCATACAATACTTTTATAGGCAGATTATTCCATTGTTAAGAAGTATTGAATAAAAATTTGCTCCCCTTTGAAAAACATTGGTCCTTGTTCCATCTTCCTCACAGAAGGAATATGGGAAAGTATTATTCTTCACATTTAAAAAAAAATCAGGAAAAATGCATCCATTGCATTTCGGATAAAGTAATCAGCATGGGTCAGAATAGAACATGCTGGACTGAGATTCAGGGTTCAAATCCCACTTTTGACACTTTAGCTGGGATACTGGATAAGTCACATTTAACTAAGATTTATCATAATGAATTGCGATCTGCCTCAGTGGAGGGAGTTCTTCTGGGGAGGCAGAGTGCTTCCCACTAATGAAATCACAGATGCTTCAAAAATATAGTAGGTAGACCTGTTTCTAGAAGGTTTTAGAAAAGTGCTGACATCTATTGACAATATATGTAGGAGAAAATTATCTTTTCATGCTGAACTTAAGACCTTGTTGAAATGAGGGAATATATCAGTGTTCCCAACTTTGTTCTGGAAAAGGATTCCATGGAATTTTTCCTTATTGGAAAGCTTTAACTAAAAGATTCTAATGCAGTTGTCGCTATTTACCTTCTTTTCCTTTACTGAATGTTAAAAGGTTTTCCAAACTTTAATGAAAAAATTAACTCAAGATTTATTTTTCCTTAGGTACACCTCTTTCTGTCTCTTTCTTTCTGTCTCGTTCTCTTTTTGTGTGTATATATGTATGTATATACATATATTCATACATACATATACACACATGTCTATATGTATGTATATTCCTATATGTATTCAAAATTGAAAATTGAAACAAGGTTTGTGGGTAGAGCAATAATAGAAAGATAATATGATCTAGGTTCAGTCCAAGGTTGTCTTTATTTACTTACAATGTAACATTGGACACATCACCTCTGTGTGCCTCAGTTTAGCTACCTATAAAACAAGGATAATGATGCCTGTCTCTCACCTATTTCACAGGGACATGAATGAGAATTTAAGTTGTACTCCATTCTTCCTATTCCCCAATTATATTCTGACACAGTATTTGAAATCACTATTCATTCCTCCTGGGCATCTAGGTGATGCAGTGGATAGAACACCAGTTCAAATATGTCCCCAGACACTTAGTATCTATGTGACTCTTGGCAAGTCACTTAACTTTATTTGCTTCAGTTTCCTTATCTCTAAAATGAGCTAGAGAAGGAAATGACAAGAAAACTCAAATGGGATCATGAAGAGTCAGATGTGACAGAAACAACTGAACACCATTCACTCCCCAATGAGCTACATAACTACTATAATATTTTATGGAGCTTATTTGTTTTATGTGAATATTCTGATATGATAATTTTTTAGTTAGGTGTCTCAAAAACATATATCTTCAGTTTGATTCACATATATCTGGAGAACTACCAACTGAATGTCACTTAATTAGGTGATGAGTTTAGAGCCCTAAACTTAGAAAAAGGTCATAAATAAGTGCAAAAGTATTGGGTTTCTTAAGAATAAAAATAATTGCCCAGCATGATTACAATGAGCAAAAGATAAAGTCCAAATTTAGTAATAGTAAAGCTCTGCCAAGTTTATTGTTGACTATCACAAAGGAGACTTGTGTGGTGTTGTAAGAAGAGGATTGAACTTTGAAACTGAAGACCTAGACTTAAAATTATAGCTCTGACACTTCCAAGCTGTGTGACCAAGGGCAAGTAATTTTAACCTTACCAAGCCTCAGTTTTCCCATCTGTAAAATCAATGATAATAATGTTTGTCACACGTCCCTCATAGGGTTTAGCCAATTTTTACAGCAGCCCAGCTTGGGTATCAGCCATTGAAATTAATGGTCAAGCTGCTCTCTGGGTGAGGAGGTAGATAGTCCAAGGAGGTACAATTCATTTACAAGCTCTCTCATTTTATAGGTGAGGATACAGAGACTTAGATATACAGGATATAGAGAGATTGTGATATAAAAGGGTGAAAGTACTTGTTTTCTTCATGGGCCAAAGGGAATATGGAGAATTAATATGGAAATTCTAAAAGAGCAATAAATAGAAAGAATGGGAAAACAGGTCCTCCTGGCATATAAGCCCCAGAGGATTCCAAAATGTTACCATTCCCAGTTGGAAGATTTGTTCCCATGGAAGAGAGGTTATGAAAAGGATCGAGGGAAAAGAGGTTTGCCTCTATTGGAACTTGAGGTCACGTCTTTAGTTTCAAAACCCAGTGCTCTGCATGTGAACTTGCAGTCCTAGATTGAAAAGAAAAGCTTATGATATGTCCTGAACATGACAAAAACCTAATATCATAAGAGGGTAGAAAGGAGAAAACTTTCTCCTGAATGTACAAAGACTATAATTCTGCACAGTTTTATGGTTTGGCAAGTATTATGGAATCATAAATTTAGGGATTAATCAAAGGTTTCCCATCATAAGGACCAAATGGGAGAGAATTTGACTTGGCTTTTTTTATAATTTTTTTTCATATGAAGAAATGAAATATGATATAATGGGGAAAAGGCACTGGATTCAGAATTATAAGAGCTGCATTTGTGACCTGGTTCTGCTACTCACAACTGTGCCTGCCTTGCCTACCTCACAGGGTTGTTGTGAGGATCAAAAGGAAATTGTATATATGGAAAGGCTTTGTAAGGTATAAGATATTCTATAAAAGTTAAGTGTATAATAACTGTAGTAATGTTTACTCTGCCTCCTCCCTCCCCCAATTCCCTACCCTGTGTTTTTTTAAATGATAGTAGAAATTGTAAGTACTTCTATACAAGATATGTTCTAAGAAGTAAACAGCAAAGAGACACCAAAATTTAACAGATGGACAGAACTAGAGCACTTTGATTTAGAACTCAGTGTGACAAGTCAATAATTTTCTAGAGTTGATGAAAAAGTTGATCTTTTAATAAAATAACTAGTATTGGGCTTAGCTACCATATGACACTCAGGAATGGCAAAGAGAGAAGGAATCATAATAGTAATGATAGCTGATATTGATATAATATTCTAAGATTTACAATGTATATATGTATAGGTGTATACATATGCATATGTATACATTTGTATATATATATATGTATATACTTGCATATATATATATATATATCATTGTAGTTTGATCACTTCTATTTCCCTTCATCCTAACACTGATTTATTTCCTCTATGGGTTGCATAATTTAAATATTGTCTATGCTTTAGGAAATAGTTTAAAAGGATCTGTAATTCTTTTTATCCTTTTGTTAGCTCTGAGCCCCCAGTCAGGGAAATTACTTTCACAAAAAAACAAACACCCCAGTATTATTTCTGTGCTTAAATTTTCTATTTTCTTAACATTAAGGGTTCTTCATTAGAAAATCATAGCTTTGAGTAGAAAGTATATGAAGAAAATGAAGATACTTCAGAGGAAAGCAAGAAAAATGATGAAAAGAATGTGGAACAAGACCTATGGACAAATATTAAAAGACTTAAAGGATATTTTTTTTCCTAGAGAAGAGAATGTTGATCCATATCTGTTCTCAAATGTAAAGAAAGATAGTGACCAGAGAGGGAGTAGGATTTTTGCTAAACTCCAAATATAGTAGAGCAAAACAAAAAATAGACATAAATTACAGCAGAAGAGAATTGTGTCATCTATAAAGAATTTTTGGACAATGAAGTTTTTAGACACAGCAAGATACATTCTAGTATGAAGACAGGGAGGTAGGCTAGATGATCTCTTACAGGTGATTTCTGCTCAGTATATTTGTGGTTCTGTGATTTTCATTTCATTTCCGGGCAGCAGAAAGGAATGAGAAAGTTGCCAAGGAACAGGATAGAACCAAAATAATTATCGTACTGGTGAGGCACATTATTTCAATCTGTTTCTTATAATAGTTATCTCCAAAACATATACCTCATAATGATGCAGTGCTAGTGGTGTGAGAATTGAGGTGGGGAATCCTCTCTGGTCGGAGACACAGGTCCAATGTGAAAGAATTCGCAAACCCGAAAATCTGAAGCAAAAGAGAATTTTATTGGCGCTGAGAAACCAGCTTTGTTAAGAAGACAGGCTTCTTAGTGACAAGATCCTGTCAGGGAAAATAACAAAGGTTAACACTGAGAAGAGAGTATCTTCACAACGGGCAGGAGTCCTGGCAGGCAGTCTTGCCTAGAAGAGAGCTTCATTGGCAAAGCAAATTTCTGTTTCAGACTTCTGTGGAGATTTGGAGTTCAGAAGTATCTTTCCTTCTAGATCTGAGGCTTGGGCTTCCTTTCAAAACTGACTAGATTTTGAGTTGAAAAGAGTCTTGGAGTTTCAAGTCACTCAAAAGGAATATCAGGTTGAGATCTCCAACTGAATGAGACTACTTAAGAGGGTGTAGTCTGGGAGAGTTATGCTTTTCTCAGGGGAGAGCTTGAGAGCCCAATCACCCTTCTTTTACAGATTAAAAAGGAAACCTTTTCAAGGTTCACCCCCGTCAGTAACAATCATAAATAGAATACCTACTAGTCCAGGATAAGTAATTTAATTTATTGTTCTCCTTAAGTATTTCTATTTACTAGAGTAAGTCTGACATCTAAGCTTAATGCAGAAAAACAAATTTCCCTGCTCAATATAGAATAATCATTGAGATCCAATTGAGGTTTAATGAAAAGATCCAAAATATATATATACATACTGCTTTTACTGCCTCTTTGCCTCCTTGTTACCACCCTAAACAAAGAAAACCAAAGGGAAACACATGTTTTCCAATTTTGCTTCTGTGGGGTATTCCTATACATAATCATTAAGGTAAGAGATTGTAGCAGGCCCTGAAATAGAATACTGGCAACTCATTATAGAAAAGATTTATAAGGGGCAGATTTACATAAGCAAAAGAAAGTTCAGTTTCTGATTGATTGCAAAGGATAAAACTAAATCTGAGATACTTGAGAGTGGGTATAGCCAAATCTTAATCAATAGAGGAGGAACCAGTTGCCAGAACTTTGAGTTGTATGGTCCTTAGGCCATGATCAAGTTTGGAGATACATTTGAAGCATTTGAATTTATGACATATAAGGATTAGTTAAATGAAATGGACATATTTAGCTTAGAAAGAAGACTCAGAGAAGACATAACTGTTTCCAGCTATCTGAAGGTTGTCACATGGAGGAAAGGTTAGATTTGTCTTTTTTGACTCCACAGGAGCAATGGGTTAACAGTTACAAAAAGGCAAGTTTAGGATTGAAGCTATTGAATACCTATTGGAGCTATTGAAGAGTAGAATGGACTGCCTTGAGAAGAGGATAAATTCCTCTCCTTAGAAGACTTTAAGTGGCGGCTGTTGGGTATGTAATAGTAGGGATTCTTTTTGTGCATGAGTTGAACTCATGGTTGGAAGAGTCCCTTCCAGTACTCAAATTCTGTGATTTTGTGATCAGTGCTTCAGGCAGTCTACTCTTATTTAATTAAGTCTTAATTAACTCTTTTTTTTTTTTTTTTTTTTTTTTTCCCTGAGGCTGGGGTTAAGTGACTTGCCCAGAGTCACACAGCTAGGAAGTGTTAAGTGTCTGAGACAAGATTTGAACTCAGGTCCTCCTGACTTCAAGGCTGGTGCTCTAGCTGCCCCCTTAATTAACTCTTAATTAAATTGACTCAATACTTTGTTACTCATGAGGTTTCTCAGAGATAGAAATTTTTTTCCTCTAAAAATTTCCTTAATACTATCCCCCAACTTTTGGTATATTGTCTCGTTGTTAACATCTTTAATGAATTGTTTAGGATTAAATTATTTAGTATCTAATTAATTTTTTATTCTATCAACAACTCTAATTTTTATCTCTTTGTGGTCAGTTGAAGAAAGAGTTGGACTGGTAGGAGCTTTTCAAAATGTATAACTGCTTCAGGGAGTGTAAGGGCTAATTTGTGAGAAAAGAGTAAACAATCTAAACCCATAAAAATTCAGTAACAAGGAAGGTAATGGAATGGTCAGAGGCTAGAAAGGAAGGAAAGTTACAAAAGTAGAAAAAGAGGTTATGCGCTAGCCTTGGCAATAAGAGTCGAGAAAGAGATTAAAGGAATTAGAGTAGGTAATGAGGAAACCAAACTATCACTCTATGCAGTTGATATGATGTTATACTTAGAGAACACCAGGGATTCTAATAAAAAGCTATTAGAAATAATCCACAACTTTAGCAAAGTTGCAGGATACAAAATAAATCCACATAAATACTCATCATTTTTATACATCACCAACAAAATCCAACAGCAAGAGATACAAAGAGAAATTCCATTCAAAATAACTGTCGATAGTATAAAATATTTGGGTATCTATCTACCAAAGGAAATTCAGGAATTATATGAGCAAAATTACAAAACACTTGCCACAAAAATAAAGTCAGATTTAAATAATTGGAAAGACATTAAGTGCTCTTGGATAGGCCGAGCCAATAGAATAAAGATGACAATACTCCCTAATCTATTTATTTAATGTTATACCAATCAGACTCCCAAGAAACTATTTTAATGACCTAGAAAAAAATAACAACAAAATTTATATGGAAGAACAAAAGGTCGAGAATTTCAAGGGTATTAATGAAAAAAAAATCACATGAAGGTGGCCTATCTCTACCTGATCTAGAACTATATTATAAAGCAACACTCACCAAAACCATTTGGTACTGGCTAAGAAATAGACTAGTTTATCAATGGAATAGGTTATATTCACAGGACAAAATAGTCAATAACTATAGCAATCTAGTGTTTGACAAACTCAAAGATCCCAACTTTTGGAATAAGAATTCATTATTTGACAAAAACTGCTGAGAAAACTGGAAATTAGTATGGCAGAAATTAGGCATGGACCCACACTTAACACCACATATCAAGATAAGATCAAAATGGATCCATGATTTAGGCATAAAGAGCAAGATCATAAATAAATTAGAAAAACATAGGATAGTTTACCTCTCAGATTTGTGGAAGAGGAAGGAATTTGTGACCAAAGGAGAACTAGAGATCATTATTGGTCACAAAATATAAAATTTTGATTACATCAAATTAAAAAGCTTTTGTACAAATAAAACTAATGCAAACAAGATTAGAAGGGAAGCAACAAAGTAGGAAAATATTTTACGGTAAAAAGTTCTGATAAAGGCCTCATTTCCAAAATATATGACTCTAATTTATTTTAAAAAAACTGACTCTAATTTATAAGAAATCAAGCCAGTCTCCAAGTGATAAATGGTCAAAGGATATGAATAGACAATTTTCAGATGATGAAATTGAAACTATATCCACTCATATGAAAGAGTGCTCCAAATCACTATCGATCAGAGAAATTCAAATTAAGACAACTCTGAGATACCACTATACACCTGTCAGATTGGCTAAGATGACAGGAAAAAATAATGATGAATTTTGGAGGGGCTGTGGGAAAACTGGGACACTGATATATTGTTGGTGGAATTGTGAAAGAAACCAACCATTCTGGAGAGCAATCTGGAATTATGCCCAAAAAGTTATCAAACTGTGCATACCCTTTGATCCAGCAGTGCTACTACTGGGCTTATATCCCAAAGAAATACTAAAGAAGGAAAAGGGACCTGTATGTGCCAAAATGTTTGTGGCAGCTTTTTTTGTAGTGGCTAGAAACTGGAAAATGAATATCAATTGGAGAATGGTTGGGTAAATTATGGTATATGAATGTTATGAAATATTATTGTTCTGTAAGAAATGACCAACAGGATGAATACAGAGAGGTTTGGAGAGACTTACATCAACTGATGCTGAGTGAAACGAGCAGAACCAGAAGATCATTATACACTTCAACAGTGATACTGTATGAGAATGTATTCTGATGGAAGTAGATGTCTTCAACAAAGAAAAGATCTAATTCACTTCCAGTTGATCAATGATGGACAGAATCAGCTACACCCAGAGAAGGAACACTGGGAAATGAATGTAAACTGTTTACATTTTTGTTTTTCTTCCCAGGTTATTTTTACCTTCTGAATCTAATTTTTCCTGTGCAACAAGAAATTCGGTTGTGCCCATATATATTATATCTAGGATATACTATAACACATTTAACATGTATGGGACTGCCTGCCATCTAGGGGAGGGGTGGAAGGAAGGAGGGGAAAATTCGGAGTAGAAGTGAGTGCAAGGGATAATGTTGTAAAAAATTACCCATGCATATGTAGTGTCAAAAAAAAAGTTATAATTATAAAATTAATAAAAAAAAGAAAAGGGGTTATGGTTTAATGGAGAAAACAGAAAAATGTCAAGAGCAAGTAAAGACTTGCCCTTGGACTGAAGCTGTTTCTTTGACATTTGAGAGTGGTTGGATTATCAAGTAGCCTTCAGAATAAAGGAAGCTCATCAGTCAAATTTTTAAAGCCAGTTTCCCCCCTAGGGAATTAGATGATACACTTAAAAGTGTTGAACTTATAATCAGGAAGATTTATTTTCAAATCATACTGTAGACACACTGTCAATTTCTCTCAACTCCAGTTTTCATCTGTAAAATGGGGATAAAAATCACCTACCTTAAAGGTTCAAACGAAATAGTAAATGTAAAACATTTTGTAAACTTACAAGGGTTATTACATAGTACTGAGAGTAATAAGGAAAAAGGAGTTAGTTTCTATAAATATTCAGGACTTTGGAGAGCTTTGCTTTTTTTTTTTTTTTTTTTTTGGTTGATTGAAACCCAGCCATTGTTTATATGATGCAGATGTGGCAGGCCCTGAGGAGAGAATGGTATAGCCATACAGGCAGGCAATCCAACTTAAACATCTCAAACAATAAGTGCCCCATACACTGAAGTCTAAAATTAGTATAACTGTGAAATTGCTTGCAAATTTCACATGAAAAACAAAATTATGAAATGCATTAAAAAATACTTGTAAGACATTCTGCCTTTAGAATTTGACTTGACAAAAGGAAAAATCCTGAATAAGAAAGCAATACAAATTCCCAGTGAGTAAGGAATTTCTTTCTCTGCTTAATTGAAATCAAAGCCAACAATACTGACTTTTAAGTCATTTTCTTCATTTCTTCATATTTGTTCATATGCTGGACTTATTTGTAAATGGTCAGTTTCTATTGTATTTTCATGGGATCAGAACTATAGATCTGGAAGAGACTTCAGAGTTCAATGAGTTAAACTTCCTAATTTTATGGATGAGGAGTCTGAATGATGAGGTTCGGCACAGGTCAGGGAGTTGTGGGAACTTCCTTCTGGAGGTGCAGGGCCTTCGTAAATGAATTTATAAACCCGAAAAGTTAAACTGGCAAAAAAAGTTTATTATTAGAACTGAGAAGTCAGCTTTTGCAGGCTGAAAGTTTCTAGCAGAGAAATCCTGACAGAGAGGTAAAAAGGAGTAGGGTCCTGTTAGGGAAATAAGTGGGAGAGATAAAGAGGGGGCTTTGTGCAGTTTGAATTGGAATCAGAATAGAGAATTTTGGAATTGAATGAGTGTCCCCTGACTTATCTTCAACTCAATGGAGTTGGATAGAAATCTGGATCTCCAGCTCCTGCTAAGTAGGAGTGGTCCTGAACTCAATTAGTTCCACTCAGATAACAGAATGAAACCACTTTATCTTGATTTCCTGGGGCAGGTCTCTCAGGGAAGACCTTCTCTTTCCCAAGTTTTCCCCCAAATTCCTAGAGAAAGAGTGAAAGAGTTTCCTTCTAGCTCTACCAACTCCTAGGTGTGTTTGCTGCCTCTTTGCTTCTTGGGTACTCAGTTCTTAGTCCTCAACTACCTCATGAGCCGCCTCTTTTGCTACCTCTTAGAATAGGAAGGCTAATTTACTGATGTCTAATCAGCTCACTCCGGGGTCTGGGGAAACTCCATGGGGGCTGGAGAGATTTCTACCCTACATTAACATCTTCAACATCTTTTACACCTTTATTCTTTTACTTGAATGGATCTGAGGGGTTGACCACCCTGCCAGAACTCCTTGAATAGAAAAATAGAATTTTCCCCATATTAGTGACTTTTTTCTATAGTTGTTGTTATTCAGGCCTAATTCTTCATGATCCCAATTTGGGTTTTTTTTTTTGGCAAAAATACTAGAGTGGATTGCCTTCCTTTTCTAGCTCGTTTTACAGATGAGAAAACTGAGGCAAATAGGTTTAAGTGACTTAGCCAGAATCTCATAGCTAATAAGTGTCTGAGGCCATAATTGAATTCAGATCTCCCTGATTCCAGGTCCACACTGTATCCATTGAGGTTTGTAGTTGTTCCTTAATGCAGAAAATGTTGCTTTAGAATGCATATTTTGTGCATACCAAAGGATCCACAACGAATCAACAGATCTTTTCTGTTGAGAATATCAAATGTCAATCAGTATAGTTTCTCTAATTATGATTAGTTTTCTATTTAATGTGTGCATGCATATGTGCATGTTTCCTAGATTTGCTTGTTTCTATTCTACAACAAAGAAATGAAACAAAACAAAAATAATAAAATGTATCATCTCAGAGCTCATCAGTACTCAGATTTTTCTCCATGACAACCAGGGTGGTGAGATGGGCTGCCAGTTCAGAGTCAGTCTAGCATAGGACAAAGATATTTTCAGTAATACCCTCCCTTAGTGAGAAGTGAGGAGATGGATAAAATGAGCTTTTATTGATCAATAAAGGGTTATTGACCTTTTAAGTAAAAATGTTTGGGAGAAAAAAAGGACTTTTTTAAGATCATGAATAATTATGTTTCTCAATGAAGATGCAGTTATGTTTGATTTGGTTACATGGTTCTCTCTTCCTTCAAAGTCAGCAAGTCATATTGCCAAAAGGCAAGGTTATCCTAGACTAAGTAGGATCTTGGGTAAAATTTTTGCAGTGGGGTGAGCCAATCTATATAAACAATTTGATTTAAAATGTAATATAAATTATTATTAAAATATATTACAAATTTCATGGATCCATGTAAAGTATACTGATTTGCTGATGATGATTTAGAAAATAGGTAGAGAATATACTTATTGTATTTGTTTATTGATTTAGTGAATGTAAAGATTCTTCCTAGTGGATGGGTAGAGCTTCAAGCTGCTTGTGGGGGGACAAGGGGAAGAAGAAATGAAGGCAATTTCAACAAGATGACAATGGTATTCTTTAGGGTATTTGGTCTTATATCCTTGATCTTCCTCAATGGGTGGGCAAGGCGACTGTGGCTCCCAGAGCAATGTTGAGATCTTCAGGTTGATGCAGTTGATCTGCACCTCCCCTGAGAATAGGGCATATGAAAGACAGAAGTCAGCACAGACCCCGCAGGCAATACTAAGACCATCTCCTTAGGTCCAAGCCAAAAGACCCAAGGCAGTCCGGGGAGTTAGGGTTCAAGTTAGGCACCAGATTCCAGACAAAGGTCTAAAATGGAGGATTGGTGGTGATATCCTTGCTTCGGATTAGGCCAGATTCTCATTGACAGCAGGTCAGAGTCACTAGGGCTCTGAGTTGTCTTCTAAAGGGATCACCCCTTTGAGTCAGAAAACTGGGGACCCTTTGCCTGATTCTAAGAAAGGTATTGTTGAAAGGTACCCTAGAACTACTAAATCAGGGAAAGATAATTAAAAGGAATAGGCTTTTCTAGAAATCATCTTTTTTTAAGTGACTTGTCCAGGGTCACATAGCTACTGTCTACGGTTGGAGTAGGCATTTCTAAACAGACTTGAGATATTAAATAGGCAAATTAATAAATACTTTGGGTAGGATCTGTTTCTCTCAAGCCTAGTGTTAAAATGATCCAAGGCTTAATGAATCAATCCATTACCTGGCATTGATTAAGGTAGGGAGAGGGAATAAGCATTTCTAGAGCATTTGGAGTCAGGAAGACCTGAGTTCAAATCCCGACTCAGACACTGACCCTGGACAAGTCACTTAATCTCTATTTCTATGTTTCCTCAACTGTAAGATAGGGAGAATAATATCATGTATTTCCCAAAGTCATTATAAGAATAAAATGAGATAATAATTGAAAGTGCCTAGAGTATAATAACTGCTATATAATTTTTAGCTATTCTATGTGCCAGGTACTGTACTCAAAAAAACTTTCATTCTATTTTAAGGAAGAAGTGAGGACAGAGGTTTGTCATGGAAAGAAAAGTAGGGATGTGAGATTATGTAAAACTTGAAAGTTTGGGTATACATATATGGTTCCCCATAGCGAGGCTTGGGATTTTGCTGAATGACAGAGACATACTACAGGCAGGGATCAGTCCTGCCAAAGTGAACTTTCATAAGTGCAGACCTGACTCTGTTACTCCCCTCCCCAATAAATTCCAATGCCCTCTATTGCCTCCAAATTAAAAAAATTTAACCTAGAGTCTATAGATAAATTTGTCTCTATCTCAGGTGAATATATCCAGGTTTCCTGGATAGATTTCAGGAAGTTTGTGAGCGTGGATAAGAAAAAAGGATACCAGTAGGTCTCAGAGGCAGGACTCAGAGAAACCAAATCATCTTGACTCTGAGACTGGATCTTTATCCATTATTGCATAGTGCTATTTGGATAAATATGTAGTTTATAACTTACTGGGTCCCAGAGAGATTGAAGCACTCAATTTCTTACTCTCCTACTGAGGGGTCCCTGGTTTTAGAACCATGGACATAGACTAGGTTCAGTTCTAGGGAAGCCTTGCTTTTGAAGAAAACTCAGTCAAACTGAGATCTGTTGAAGAACTCAGCTTTAAAAGGCCAAAGCCTTCCATTGTACATAGGCCACCTCCAGTCGCCCTGATCTATATCTGGTCACTGATCCCAGATGACTCTGGAGGGAAAAGTAAGGCAGGTGACCTTGCACAGTTCTCCTTCACTTAAATCAAATTCACTTGCATGTCATGGCATCACCTTCCTGATGTCATGGTCCTCTTTGAGAATGAAAGACAAACAACTTTACATTCCAGCTTGGATTCCTAGGGAAAATCACTTCAAGCTTAAGTTGCTGGCTCATGCCTAGAATCTCCCCGCAAATGGGGATAGGACAGCTATTTATTCTACTACCCAAGTGAAATGCTTAACACATGACTCTTTTTTAAAATTTTTTTTTTATTTTAATAGTTTTTATTTACCAGATATATGCATGAGTAAATTTTACAACACTGACAATTGCCAAACCTTTGTTCTAATTTTTCCCTCCCCCCTCCCCCAGATGGCAGGTTGACCAATACATTTAACACATGACTCTTAAAGCACATAGAGGAAAAAACTTAAAGGAGGAGGAATTTATAACTTTTATTGCACTCTTCTAATAGATCGATATTTCAAAGCAATAAAACAACTTTTAGGACTCGTGAATAGGCATTTCAAATTCACCTTTGACCATCATTATTTCCCTAAAGGTTTATGTACATTGGCAAGTAAGGCAGGAAATTGAAATTATTCTTCTTTTCGGGTTCATCTCCTTCAAGAAATGATGTAGGAATTGTAAGAACTACCTCCCATTGTGCATCTGGCATTGTTTAAAAGAGAAGATCTCAATACCGTGAGCTCATAAGATTGCTTCTGAAGGCAGATATAAGCATCTCAGAATTGTTACACAAAGCAGAAGAGGCAGGGAGATCTTGGACTCAGCGGTAAGCTCATCTAAGACTAGCACATGTGCTACTGCTTTGTTCTATGAGTTAGTTATCATTTTTGCATGCCCTTCCTGAATTCAAATTTTACCTCAGACACTTAACAACACTTACTGTGTGACTCTGGGCAAGTCATTTAACCCTATTTGCCTCAGTTCCTCAATTATAAAATGAAAAGGAAACTAGTATCTTTGCCAAGAAAAATCCTAAATGGGGTCATGAAGAATCAGACACATCTAAATTGACATAACTGTTTTGAGTATTACTAGAACAGAATCAATTATTTAGTGCTGCTAAGTGAATCAAATTTGACCTTCTCTCTAAGTAAACTCTCTTTTACATAGATGTTGAGTCCCTACTATTAGACACTGCTGCTTCAATGGGTGTCACTGTGACCACAGGTTAACTCTGTGATGGTACCTCCACTGGAACCTCTAGATCAGGGGTTCTCAAATTATGGCCCATGAGCCAGATGCGGCCGGCTGAGGATGTTTATGTGGCACAAGGGGTTATGGTAAATGGGCTGAGGGGCGGAGACAGAGTGTGAGGTTTTGTTTTTACTATAGTCCGGCTCTCCAACAGTCTGAGGGACAGTGAACTGGCCCCCTATTTAAAAAGTTTGAAGACCACTGCTCTAGATCTTTGGAATTCACAAGGCTTCAGGACACGTCTCTCTAAGTATTTACTCAGGATATGATATGAAGAAAGAGCAAACACAAATTGAGGTAAAGTTGGCCAAGAACCCCTTGTACAAATTCAAATGATCTCTGTCATATAAGTGATACTGATATGATTTGCTCTTCTCCTGTCAGGAAGAAGCCCAGATCCAGTTTATATAAAGTAATGTGAAGTCAGAGTCTGTCCTTCATTCATCCATCTCTAATCTAATTAGCATCTTTTAAGACATTCCCAACAACCTTTGAGACAATCTTGATGACAACTTTAGCTTTTCCAGATTATCTAGGAAGGAACTCTTTTTTTTTTTTAATTTTTTTATGATAGCTTTTAATTTTTCAAATACATGCAACGATGGTTTTCAGCATTCATCCTTGCAAAATTTTGTGTTCCAATTTTTTCCCTTCCTTCCTTCATCCTCCTCTCCTGACTGCAAATAATCCAATGTATGTTAAACATCTGCAACTCTTCTATACATATTTCCACATTATCATGCTGCACAAGAAAAATCAGATCAAAAAGAAAAAAAAGAAAAAGAAAAGAAACAACAACAAAAAAAGATGAAAATACTATGTTGTGATCTATATTCAGTTCCCACAGTCCTCTTTCTGAATGCAGATGAAATGGATTGACATGAGATAGACAGCTCGGACCAGATTATTCAATTTAAAGCATCATTTATTAGCCGGCCAGCGACTGACCCCACTAGACAGGCTAGTAGAGATCAGCCCCAAATCTTTAGTGAGGTACACTTTTAAGCCTGTTTGCCACATCCTGGTACAGCCTTGCGGTTACAAATTTCGGAAATCACCGACATAGTTTCTCGTTTACAATGGGGAAATGTCTGGATGTGTCTGGAACCTGTCGACATGTTTTGCAATGTTGTCCTGACTCTGTTAGACACACACTTCTTGAAAAGTCTAGGGTCTCATGAACCAGGGGATAGGACCCAGACTGAACATAACACTTCCCTTAATTTAGTTTAAGCAACATTTTCCTATAAGCCTGAAGCCCCTTGACCCAGGGATGAGGGGGCCAGTCTTTTGTCCATTTCACAGATAGCTCTCTCCATCACAAGCTTATTGGAATTGGCTTGAATCATCTCATTATTGAAAGGAGCTATGTCCATCAGAATTGATTGTTGTATAATTTTGTTGTTGCTGTGTACAATGTTCTCTTAGTTCTCCTCACTTCACTTAGCATCAGATCATGTAAGTCTCTCAAGGCCTCTCTAAAATCATCCTGGTAATTGTTTATTATAGAACAATAATATTCTATAACATGATTCATATACCATATGGTTTAATTTATTCCATATAATGTAGTTATTTAGCCATTCTCCAATTGATGGGCATCCACTCAGTTTCCAGTTTCTAGCCACTACAAAAAGGTCTGCCACAAACACTTTTGTACATATGGTTCCCTTTTTCATGATCTCTTTGGGATACAGACTCAGTAGAGACATTGCTGAATCAAAGGGTACGTATGCACAATCTGATAGCCCTTTGAGCATAGTTCCAAATTGCTCTCTAGAATGGTTGGATCAATTCATAACTCCACCAACAATAGATTCTTCCAAATTCCTTTCCTTTCTAACCTTATGTCCTCCCAGTTCTATTTCATATTTGCCACTCTTGGTATTTATTGTATCACCTCATTTTGTCTGTAATCTATTCCTCTAAATAAATCTACCTTTTGTCAAGGAAAAAGGGCATTGTGAATTTGTACATGATGAGGTTTGGTGCCGGGCAGAGAGTTGTGGGAACCCCCACTGGTTGGTACAGCTCCTTTGTAAATAAATTTATGAACCTGAAAAATTAAACTGACAAAAGAAGTTTACTGGCACTGGGAAGTCAGCTTTTGCAGGCTGACTTCCTTAGTGGCAAGGTTCCAACAGAGAAGTAAAGGTCTAGGAGAGATATCCTGACAGAGAGTAAAGAGGGGTATAGTCCTATTAGGGAAATGTATGAGAGACAAAGAGAGGTTAATGCTGAAAAGAGAATGTATTTTCAGTGGGCAGAGAGTCCCTCTTAAGTAGCTATGCCAAGAGAGTTCCCTTCCCCTGGCATGATTCTTGCTTTTAGGTCCTCTGCAAAGAATGATCCCCGAGTTGCCTCTTTTTGTAATTGAAACTTTGGCTAGAGGCTGTGGGGCAGTTTGAGTTGAAATCAGACAGAGATTTTCGGAATTGAATAGAAATTTTCCATTTGAATGAGTGTCCCTGGACTAATCTCCAACTCAATAAAGTTGGATAGAAATCTAGATCTCCAGCTCAGGCTAAGTAGGAGTGGTCCTGGACTCAACTAGTCCCACCCACGTAACAGAATGAAAACACTTTATCTTGATTCCCTGGGCAGGTATCTCAGGGAAGAGCTTTTCTGAGGGAATTTCTTAAGCATTCCCCACAAAGTCCAAGAGAAAGGGTGAGAATTTCTGGGCTTCCCTTGTTAATATGTTTATTTTTGAACTAGATATTACTATCCCAACCACATCAATATCATCATCACACTGGGATGGATAGGAAGGACAGTGTTCTTTATGTGATGATGGATTGATGTCACATCTGACTTACCTTGAGAGCTGAAGTGTCAGCACTTCCTTTAACAGATTTTCTGAGTGATCAGCTTTTCCGGTTCAGCAGCTAATTAGGGGACTCTAAGCAATGAGTCCTATAGGACCAGAATCCAGTCCGACAGAGCTCCCACATGGTTCCACCAAAAGCAAGCAGAAAATTGCATGCTCTGTACAAACCCCAAATTCCACCAGTATTCTACTTAGCTGAAGGTAGCTGAACAGGCAGTTTAGAAAATTCCTTAGGGATCAACAAACTTCAACTAAGAATTATACCAAGAATACATTGAAAGTGTTTCCAATTCTTCCTGTGCTCAAATGATTGGGACTTTGCCTTGGGTCAATTCATGGCTGAGTGTGAATGGTGCATTAAATTCAATGCCAAGAGTCCAGTCTTAGAGGGTAGAAATGCAAGGAAGTAGCAAGATAACTCTCTTATAACTTGGAACACACATTGGTATCCACTTCCTACAGAGATAATTTCTTTTGAGAATATGAGAAAAGGCAGAATTCACAAGAAGGCTGGATGCCTGCCAGAGCCCTTTCTAAGGCTGTTGCCAAAGTCTTAGAGCATTGGATAGTGTTCTTTCCACCCAGGAACTATTATTCTGATCCACTCAGACTATGTCCAAAATTATTAACCAAAAGCAAGACACTCCTGATAAAAAGAAAGAAAAGAAAGTTTATACAGTCTTTTCCAATTAAATTTGATGTTTGTATTATTTTCACCCATAAGCATTTCTGAATTTTGTCTGACTCCTGAGAAGCAAGAAAACCTCCTGAAGGTACCACCTGTCCTCCTTATCTTCTGATATTTGCTCTTATTAACTTATTTATAAAATCCTTAATTTGTACCAATCATATGTGGTGGTGGTGGAGAGAGACAAAAACATAAAAAATCATTGCTGTAAGGATGAATGTTAAAAACTATCTTTGCATATATTTTGAAAAATAAAAAGCTGCTTTAAAAAAAAAATTTTTTTTTGAGGCTAGAGTTAAGTGACTTGCCCAGGGTCACACAGCTAGGATGTGTTAAGTGTCTGAGACCAGATTTGAACTCTGGTCCTGCTGAATTCAAGGCTGATGCTCTATCCACTGGGCCACCTAGCTGCCCCTATTTTTAAAAATTTTAAAAATCATTGCTATAAAAGAATTAATTTGGTTTTCAGTGGTTTCCTATACACAAGGGGAAAATACCTTGAATGTACAAGTAGTTCTCATAGTCAGGTTCTCCAACCAAATTCAGTATGGCTGACTAATTTATTTTCTTAAAAATGGATTGAAAAGACAAAAGAATAATTTGAAGTGATATGAAATTGAAAAACTGGAGAAATATAATGCTGTAATTGGGTAATACAAAGTAAGGAGACTGATTGTTAGTAGGACACAGCAACCTAATTAGGATTAGAACATTCTGTGAATTTAGTGTTCAAGCTGATCATCTGTTTGATCTTATCCTGCCTAGGGGCAGCATTTTTTCCTATAGAAATATATTTCCTACAGTTCTGGGGTTTTTTTTCCCAGTTAGTAATTCCTAAGATACCCACAGGCAACAGTGATACCAGTTACCCGCAATGACTTATCCACAGTGATGCCAGTCTCTCTAGAAACACTACTAAGACATACTTTCTGAGACCTGATAGATCTTGAGAATCTGAGAATTATCAGCATAGAAGAGATAATCATTGAATCCTTGACAGCTGATGAAATTGTAAGAATTGTACAAAGGTCTAGTTTCCACAGAGTTATATGAAAAAAAAAAAAATCAGAGAAATAAAACTGAAACCTAAATCAGGATTATGTGAAATAAAGAAAGCAAAATGTATACAGGGAAGCTATTAATTGGATTAAGACACATGCTATTAAATGCAGAAGGGGTATATATACACTCAAATAAGAATAAAAGAAAATAAGGGTTAGGGTTGCTGAAATGTGGGGAATGAGAAATGTAATCAGGGATATGGACTTATACTTACATGAGATAATTAGATGCTCTGGACAGACTGTAACTTCTGTAGTATCCAGCCAATGGAGAATACGGGAAAGGACTTGTGTTTGGGGGACATTGTATGAAAAATCATATTTAGTGGATTTTAAGGTTTTCCTGCTTTCAGATATCTGGTCTTGTAAGATTGTGAATAAAAATCTTTTCCGGGCTAAAGAATTCTTGGTAAGATGCTTGTCTCTTATAAGATCACTAAGTAAAATGTTATAGAGGGAAAAAAGAATAGAGCTCAGGATAGACTTGTCAGATGCCCATGATTAGCAAGAATAACCTGGATGAAGATCCAAAACAAAAGAAACCAAGGAGGAGTCAACCAAGTAAGAGAACCAGGAGGGAGCAGTATGATGAAAACTTAAAGAGAAGAGTAAAACAAGAAGAGAACAATTGACAATGATTGTCAAAAGCTGAAGAGAGGTCAAGAAGGATGAGGATTGAGAAAAGCCCATTAGATTTGGCAATTATGAGATTATTGATAACTTGGAGAAATCAGATTTAATTGGATGATGAGGTTGGAGGTCAGATTGTAGAGAGTTAAGAGAAAATGAGAGGAAAGTAAGTGAAGATTTTGAGGAAGGGGAGCTATAGAAAGTTTGAGGATGGATAAAAAAAATTTGGAAAATCCACTGGGACAAGGGACTAATTAGGGAAGTCTAAAAGGATTGTTTTGCCCCAATGAAGGACCAGCTGAGATTATGTAACATAAATTTGTTGTAGCCCTGGTCAGCAGTTTTGTGATTATCTCCATTTTCATTCAGCAGTATTTGAAAGGAAAGCAGAGGTTTGGGGGCTAATTCAAGGTTAAGGCTTGACATAGTAAGATCAGAGATTGAACAAGAGCACAGAGTAAAATTGACCTGGTTCACCAAGGGGTCAAAATGGAGAAGGGAAGAAAGTGTACCAAATGCAGATTTGATGACCTGGGAAAAAAGCTGAAGAATAGAAGGATTGGAGATCAGGGTAAAGATGAAGAACAGAGTTTGGGGAGGGAGAAATGGAATGACAATAGATTATGATCAGATAAAAAAATTTCAGAGTTTGAGAATTTGGTCTGAGTAACAAGATCAAAGCTCTTGAGTAAGTTGAACTGGGAGGGTAGGGTGCTTGAGGGAACATCAACTGAAACCCCCAGTATGAAGAGCTAGGAATAAAATTTGGATGATAAATATGGGATTTAATGAACCTATCTGGAGAGATGGAATGTTCATTTTGAATTTGAAAGTCATTCTTTTTACATTTCTATGTCACTGTCTTTTAGCTTCAGTTTTTGCCTAAATCTCTTGGGGAGACTCCCTTTTACTCATTTGTAGAGTGATAGTGGGGAGGAGAACATTAGTGAGCAATGGGATCAGAAAAGGCCTTATTTTGGTAGTGGTGCTTGAACTGGGCTTTGAAAGCAACCAGTCTATTGACAGGGGTTGAAGTCCCTTTAAGATTCCTTTCTGACTGCCCATGGCTGACCTTGATTCACAAATCCTGGTCAAAAGCACCCTTTTGAATATCCAGGCCCAGCCCCCGCTATCTGCTCAGCTTCCCCCAGCCCCCACCTGATCTGAGCTATCTGAAAAGCCCACCAAAAACTTGGGGTACCGCCCATCCCCTTCTAGGTATAAAAGAGCCAAGCTGGAGCTCTCTCTTTGCCCTCCCCTCCCCAACACATGGTATCCTTCCGGCCATGTAAGGGTTCCTGCCCGCCCAGCGGCCACCTCTGGCCCTGGTGTCTTTCTAACTGAACTTTACTTCCAAATTCCTACAATAAACCTTTTATTTATCAATCTAAGTTTTCGGGGCCTGTAAATTCATTTACAGGGGTCGCTGCGCCTCATGGGATTATTTTACTATCTTTATGCCAGCAAACGGGGTTCTCCCTTTCCTTTCCCTCATCACTATGATGTTGGATGGGGGTGAGGGCGGGGTTCATTTCAGCCATGGAAACAGACTGTGCAAGGAAAATTGAATGTTGATTAGGGAATAGAAAGCCAGTTTGGTTGGAATCTAATCATAACAATTTTTGTGGTTGAGTGTTTTAGTCATGTGAGACTCTGTGACTTTAGGATTTTCTTGGCAATACAGGATACTGGAGTGCTTTGCCATTTCTCCAGCTCATTTTACAGAGAAGGAAACTGAGGAAAACAGGGTTACGGGACTTGCCGAGGGGCATACAGCCAGCAAGTGTCTGAAGCCAAATTTGATTTAATGAAGTTGAATCTTCCTGACTTCAGGTCTGGCACTCTATTTACTGCACCACTTAACTGCCTAGTAATAATAAAATGTGCATCGCTTTTAGGATTACAAAGTGTTTTAAATATATCATTTGACCTTCACAACAACCCAGTGAAGTAGGTGGTATTATGATTCCTATTTTATAGACAGGGAAACTTTATCAGAGAGCAATCAAATTGCTCTCGGTCAGATAGCTAGTAAGTGTCTGAAGGTGGGATTCAGATCCTGCTCTTCTTGAGTTTAAATCTAGCATTCTGTGTAAGTTTATTCTTTGGGATTTTTTTTTTTCAATCATGTCAGACTCCTCTGATGAGTTTGAGGTTCAGCATCAAATGATGAGATTCATAGATGCCAAATGATAAGATTGGTATAAGCACGCCAAATGATGGG
Source organism: Sminthopsis crassicaudata (assembly GCF_048593235.1). Taxonomy (NCBI): domain Eukaryota; kingdom Metazoa; phylum Chordata; class Mammalia; order Dasyuromorphia; family Dasyuridae; genus Sminthopsis; species Sminthopsis crassicaudata. The sequence goes on along the minus strand of NC_133618.1, from coordinate 337,475,198 downwards.
GTTGAGTAGCAATTCATATGTGAAAAAGAGCTTTCTCACTGCCAAAAAATTACATTTATTTATGAGAAGAAGTTATAGATAAAATGAAGAGGTAAAGTAGGCACCTGGAGTGGTCAATATGAAATAGATTTGGGAGAGCATATAATTAGCTTGGAAAGGGGTTTTAGCAATTAATAAGGGAAAAGACAAATTCCCTAGTGGAACTCACAATTAACAAGGAGAATGGATTATGCCATGAGATTGGAGTATGCCATTGACAGGCAGACATTTATCATCCTAAAAAAGTTAATTATAACAATGAAGCCTGAAGTGGGTTGTGCTCCCTTTAAGAAACTAGTCCTTTCACATTGATTTATTCCTTTCTGATTCCCAGCCCCTCCTGATAGATGCATTATCAATTCAAGAAGCTAGGATCTTTGATTCACAAATCCTGGTCAAAAGCACCCCTTTGAATTCCAATAGGAGATCTGGGCTCTCACAGCCTCCATGGGATCTGAGCCAACTTGGGATACCACACACAGGCCCACTTTAGCTAAATCTCTCCTTATAAGACCCAAGCTGGATTCTCTTTGCAGAGGTTCCCAACATGGCAGCCTTACGCTTGGCATGCCAAGGGTCTCTGCACACTGGAATAATATTTCCAGTGTCCTCTTCTCTTTACCTAACACCTTTTACTAACTAGACTTTAACTTTGCTTCCAAACCCCACAATAAACTTCTTTTATCAATCTAGGTTTTCGGGTCTATAAATTCCTGTACAGGGGACTCTTGCACTGCTACTAGACCTCATTTAACTCCCTTTCCTTACGCCGAATCCAAAGGGGTTGCAGAGGAAGTCTATTTGACTCCCTGTACCCCGAACCTGCCACTAGACCTCAATTATCCCTAATTTCATTTAGGTACTCCTTATCTAATTCTCATCAAGAGGTTTGTGACAAGAATGGGTTTATTACACTGAGAAGAAATCCTGTTAGGACTTTTGCAAAAGGTCTGGGCCTGCAGTGTTCCATTAAATTGGATCTTCTTGGCCCAGAGCTGAGGGACCTTTTAATAGAGGGTGCTCCTGGCAAGATCTCTAGTTGAATAGGAAATTACTATCTGGGAGTTTTCCCCATAAATGGATGGGGCCCCTCCACGTGACTGGGTTTCCGAACCAGGACCACCCTTCCCCCAAAGATTCCTTTCCAACTGTTCCCTACCAAAGATCTCAGTTTATATCATCAGCACTAAGAGGGAGAGAGTATCTCATAGTGTACTTAGTCCTGAAAAGGATTTAGCAAAGATCTTCATTGTGAGTACATGTTTTATAAAAGAAATATAACTTAAGGAATTTCTCCAGGGAGGAGGGGAAGTCAGGAACAAGGATATATATTGAAAAGTTGAAACTGATAACAAGATAAAAGTCGATAACTGATTACAAAGGCAGTCAGGAAAAGCTTGGGTTCCTATCTAGGTACCTTAAAGATGCTAATCAAGGTAGCTTGTGCACATCCTATTTGCCTTAAATATGGTAATAAGACAATCTGAGAAATTAAGTTCCCAGGATGAACATTTTAAACATTTCCTGGAAAAGGGAGATTAAAAACCTGATTTTAAGATCCACATCCCTATGCTTTTGAAGAGGTACAAAGGTTAGTGGTAGTGAAGAGGTGCGAGAATTGGGGTGGGGAATCCCCTCTGGTTGGAGTAGGTCCAATGGGAAAGAATTCACAAAACTAAAAATCTATATGGCAAAAGAGAATTTTATTGTTGACTAAGAAGGAAGCTTTCTTAGCAGGCAAAACTCCTCATTAGGAATTTGGCAAAGGTTAACACTAAGAGAATATCTTCCCAGTGGATAAAAGTCCTGGCAGGCAGCCTTGCCAAGAAGAGAGCTTCCTTAGCAAGCATAATCCTGTTTCAGACTTCTGCAAAGATTCCGGGGTTCAGAATTATCTTTTATTAAATGTGTGAGGCTTGGCTTCTATTCAAAATTGAATGAGGAGATTCCTTCAGTGTTGTCAATGCTCTGGCCTTAGATCTCTAAAAGAAAAGAGATCACTTATTTTAGGAGTTTGAACTACTGGGAGTGGTCCCAGACTAATCTTCACCTCAATAGAGGGTGTGATCACATCTCTGGCCAGATAACTAGGTGTTATCTGGGAAAGGTATGTTTTTCCCAGAGGAGAACCTGAGACTCCAAATCACCCTTCTTTTACATATTAAAGGGGACACAATTTCAGGGTTCATCCCCATCACTTTGATTCATACTTAGTCCAAATCTGTTGGAATTGCTTGAATCACTACACTGTTGAGAAGAGCTAAGTCCATCACAATGGATCATATAATCTTGTTGCTGTGTACAATGTTCTCTTAGCATCAGTTCATGTAAGTCTCTCCAGGCTTTTCTGAAATCAGCCTATGACATCATTATTGTTATGAAATGATCATAACAATAATATTCCGTAACATTCATATACCAAAACTTATTCAGCCATTCCTCAGTTGATGGGCATCCACTCAGTTTTCAGTTGCTTGCCATTACAAAAAGGCTGCTACAAACATTTTTGCACATGTGTGTCCTTTTCTCTCTTTTATTATCTTTTTGGGATACAGGCCCAGGAATGAGGATAAAACTGGAAAACTATCTCACAAGATGGAGACAGTGTTATAAAAACTGAGTGAAGGTCAGCTGTGCCCCAGGACCTTTGCTAATTCCTATCAGGAATACCTGCTGAGGAAAGTTGTTTCTCAGTGAAAATATATCCTTTTTCCCCCCCAAAAAAAACCTTGCCTGCAGATTGGGACTGTGATTCTTTCACAAAAACCTATGACACCGCCCAGGGAACCTATTGCTATTACGGTATCTCTCACTCCTCATTTCTCACACCCTGAACAACAGCATTCAAAGTCCCCTTCTAATTTTCCAATATTCTTACACTTTACCCCCTGATATGTATACTTTGATCCAGTGGCTTTGACTTCCTGGCTTCTCTATGAAGAAAATATTCCATCTCTTGGCTCTGGGCTGTCTCTGACTATTCCTTCTCCCTCTCCTGACTAAAATGCTTTCATTTTTCTGCTCCACAAAAAAATCTCACTTTCTATAGGAAATTTTCCCCAACTTCTCTTAATTACAGTGCCTTTTGTCTCCTAATTAATAGCTTGCTTCATCTACATTTGCATATTGTTTCACCCATTAGAGTGGAAGCACTTAGGAATCAGGGATTATCTTTTGCTTCTTTTTCTATTTCTAGTACTTAGCATGGTAATAAATGTTTATTGATTGTTAGATTAACTCACTCCTATATTTAATATTATCATCCTGAGTTTTAAAATAATCTAAGGATATATTTATATCTTCATTAATTAATAGCATTTTAACATATCTCTCAATAAATTAAGATAAGAGCCTCCAAACTAGTTCTTCAAATATTTTTTAATTTAATAAACTAGGATGTATGGGTATCAGGAAAGACTAGTATTTCTGGAATGAGGATTGCTGAACCTTTTTTCATGGCTTTTTTTTGACAAGGGGAGCCCCAAAATTCTTTCCCTTTCTCTGTCTCTGACTTTGGGAATGAGTCATGAAATAAAGCACTTGAAACTCCTTGAAGGACAAATTTTCCTTGAATCCTGCCACTGTGGGGACCCCACCCAAGGACAAGCAGCTTCATTCTGTTTTCTGGTTGGGGCTGGTTGAGTTTGGAGCTGGAGATTTCAACTCTATTCAATTGAAGATTTTCTATTCAATTCCAACTCCAACTACCAGCCTCATCAGGAAGGGAAACAGGTCTTGGATTATAGCCAAAAGCGTCTAGCAATTTTAAACTCATTTCTTTGCAGAGGTCCTAACGTGCCATGTCATGCCATGCTATGCTATGCCATGCTATGCCAAGGAAACCTCTGCCCGCTGGAATAATATTCTCTTCCAGTTCTATACTCTTTTTATCTCCCTCACCTATTTCTCTAATGAGATTATTATGCTTCTTGGTCAGGATTTCTCTAAACTTTACTTCCCAATAATAAACTTTTTTATCAGCCTAGATTTTGGGGTTCCTAAATTCCTTTACAAAGAATCTCTGTGTTACCAGAAGGGGGTTCCCTAAAACTCCTTACCCATGTGCTGAATCTCAAGAGAGTATAGGGGAGCCTAACCTAATCATTTGATTCACTGAACCCTGAACCTGCCACTAGATCTCATCATTTAACTTCCTGACCACCAGAAACGCTAATCTCATTTTGGTACGCTGAATCTAATCTCATCATTTGGTTCCCTGACAACCCTAAATCTAAACCTCATTATATTTTGGTTCCCTGACCAAAGGGAATCCCAAAACCTAAACCTCATCATTTTCACCTTTGGTGTTCATCACTCAACTCTTACCCATGGCTCCAAGAAGCTATAGCATGTGCCATTGCACATCAAATGGCTACATTTTGGCAGACTGGCTAACCCAGGTTGAGGGTAACTGACAGGTCCCAAATCAGTCTATGAGTTGGGGAAAATCTACCCCAAGAATGTAAAGACCTCCCTTGAGGAATGGGGGGAACAATTTGTTCTATTGATGTTGTAGAGTACCTAGAGCCTTGTTAGGCATCAAAGACATAACAATCCACTGCATCTTCTTTATTTTTGTCTTGTCACTGAATTTTGTTGATGCTGAAAGAGAGATGTAGACCAACTTAGAATAACTCTGTCTCACTTAAAAACATATATATATATATATATATATATATATATATATATATATATATATATATATATATATA